>NC_000075.6:54934603-55534603 GCF_000001635.26 Mus musculus
AGAGATAGATTGCTTGCCTCACATGTGGAAGGCCCTGGGTTCAATCCTCTGCACCACAGAACAAACAAACAAACAAACAAACAAACTCAAAGCAGAACATTGATGGAGCACCAACATGGGTGAGGGCTGTATGTCCTCTTAGTTCATGAGTGACGGATGTCTTCATGTTCCTGATAGAGAAACCAAGGTCTGAGATGTTCATGGCCTGTCTTTCAGTAGAAGAGGGAGTTGGAGCTGTGTGTGACTCAGTCCAGTGTTCTTTCTACTGGTGCCCTGGGAGCTGAGATGCCATTCTGTGGGTGTGGGGGACAGCATTGCCAGCACTGTAGCTGCTAACCCTAAACCTTATCTGAGTAGACTGTAACTGGAAACCCAACAAGAGTGTTATATTTATGCAGATTTTTTTGAGACAAGGCCATACTCTGGCTGTCCTTGAACTTACTATGTAAATCAGGCTGTCCTTGAACACACAAAAATCCTCCTGCCTCTGCCTCCCAAGTGCTGGGATTAAAAGCATACACCTGACTTTGTTATATTTACTTTAAAAATACCTGGAGAGATGGCTCAATGTTTACTAAGTTTTTTATTTATTTATTTATTTATTTATTTATTTAAGATTTATCTATCTATTTCATGTATGTGAGTACACTGTCGCTGTCTTCAGACACACCTTTAGAGGATTTCAGATTCCCATTACAGATGGTTGTGAGCCACCACGTGGTTGTTGGGAATTGAACTCAGGATCTCTAGAAGAGCAGTCAGTGCTCCTAACCACTGAGCCATCTCTCCAGCCCCATTTACTAAGTTCTTAAGCCTTAATGGGGATATACTGTTCTTCTAGGGGACCCAAGTTCAATTTCCAGTACCTATATGGGTGGTTCACAACTGCCTGTAGTCTCTGTGGACACCTGCCTTCACATCTTCTCATGCACACATCAATGTAAGACACACACACACACACGCACACACACACACACACCCCTACAGACCATTAAAGTTAATAAAAGTAGAGACTAGAAACAGTTCAGGAGTGAAGTGGTACTTCACACTTGATGCAGAATCATGAAGACTTGAGTCATCTCCCCAGAACTCACATAAAAATACCAGGCACAGGCTTAGAATCCTGGGGCTGTAGAGGAAGAGACTGGAGGATTTGGGGAACTTTGGCTTAGCCTAATTGGCTCACTCCAGACAAATGACAGTCTTTATCTTAAAAAACAAAGTGGATGGGTCCTGAGGAATGACATGGTCATGAAGTTGACCAGTGGCCTCTACATATAAGCACATAGATACATATATATCCATAAACACATGCACTCACATAAATATGCATCTTATACCCTCCAACTCCCATATATATCAAATAAAAATAAAACTTACATGTATATGTGTATATGCTTATATGTATATGTGTATACATGTACACATATATAATATGATTTTTAAAAACTTTGAGTACCATTGAACAGCATGAAATAAGAAAGTTCCCTCTACTATGATCTCTGAATCGCAGTCCATCCCCAGAGCCATGGCTCAGGTGGGTCAGTGCTTACTCTCTACTTAACACACTAGAAGGGGAGGAGACTGAAAATAGTCTTGTGAGGTGTGCTGTGTTCAAAGCAGCTTCAAGGCCTGGGGATTCCCAGAGAAGAAATACATACCCTGTTGCAGATGTCCCTAGAGGGTCACAGTTGGACTGGTGGCATAGATACCAGTGCAGAGGCAGCTTTTACCTCAGTGAGGGGAAGAGCCATCTCTGGGGGGGGGGGGGATGAATACTTACTTCCTATGAGTACCTTTCCTTAGAGAGGGCTGTGAGATATTGGAGAGGGGGTTGAAAATGTATAAGGCATGTGTAGAGGCTTTTTCGCTGAGTGGAAATGAGAGTCTAGCATCACTGTGGAAAAGGGCATCCTGGGAGAGAAATGGCTCACGACAAGGCATTGAGGCTTCTTGGACTCTAGGGAGGCCAGAATGGGACCAAGTGAGAAGAGACAAGCCTCAGACCAGATGCACTGGTGAAAATGTATGAAGAATATATTCTCATTCTCTCTCTCTCTCTCTCTCTCTCTCTCTCTCTCTCTCTCTCTCTCTGTGTGTGTGTGTGTGTGTGTGTGTGTGTGTGTGTATGTGTGTGTGTTATGGTGTATGTCACAGTGCAAGTATGGAAGTGTAGAGGTCAAATGATAATTCTTATATATGTAATATATGTAAATTTTCTTGCATATGTTTGTGTGTGTGTAACATTGTTTTTTAGGTGTGTGTGTGCCTGTGTGTGTGTAACATTGTTTTTTAGGTGTGTGTGTGCCTGTGTGTGTGTGTGCCTGTGTGTGTGTAACATTGTTTTTTAGGTAGGCCCAGACTCACTATTTAGCCAAGGATGACTTTGAACCTCTAATTTACCTATATCCACCTCTCAAATGCTGGCATTACAGGCATATGCTGCCATAGCAGGGATCAAGCATAGGGCACTGTCCATGCTAAGCAAGCACTGCCTAAGCTACATTTTATCCTGGTTTTCTGCTTTTCCTTTAGGAATTCCATCATCCAAAGTTAAGTCTTTTTCATCGGGAGAACTTCATCTGGAATCTGAAAAATGTTCCTCTTCTAGAGAAATACATGGGTGCCCTGAGCCAAAGTCGAAACCGGGAGATTGTTGAACAGGTCATTCGGATGTTCAAGGAAGAAGTAATGACCAAATTAAGTCATTTTCGAGAATGTGAGTATTTTCCCAATCAACGTATGTGTGTTTCTTAATCTTTAAATTGGCAAATTTCATAGTGTCAGGAAAACCTGGAGGTACTGCTTAGCTTTCTGACATTATAAGATGTTCTCCTCTGTTCCTATCACTTTTACAAGAATCATGTCTTTACTATTCTTTTTTTTTTTTTTTTTTTTTGAGTCAGGGTTTCTCTGTGTAGCCCTGGCTGTCCTGGAACTCACTTTGTAGACAAGGCTGGCCTCGAACTCAGAAATCTGCCTGCCTCTGCCTCCCGAGTGCTGGGATTAAAGGCTTGCGCCACCACCGCCCGGCTTGTCTTTACTATTCTTACGTTTGCTGTATTTGAAGTTAACTTTTATTGTTGTTAGGTCTGTATAGTCCAGGCTGGTCTTGAATTGGCAGAAACCCTCCTGCATCAATCTCAACTTGACCAAATAATGCCAGCTTCCAAAAGAGGTTGTATAGTTCATACTACTATCACCAGCATGTAGACGCTCTCCCTGAGTTACCATCTGAACTTTGTTTTTTGTTTGTTTGTTTTTTTCTTTTTGGTTTTTTTCAAGACAGGGTTTCTCTGTATAACCCTGGCTGTCCTGGAACTCACTTTGTAGACCAGGCTGGCCTCGAACTCAGAAATCCACCTGTCTCTGCCTCCCAAGTGCTGGGATTAAGGGCGTGCGCCACCACGCCCAGTCCATCTGGACTTTGTGATGCTTACATTTTTCTTTTCTTTATTATTGAACTTCTTATTGCTTCTTTGCGAATTTCCCATCATGCTCCACAATACCATTCATCTCCCCAATTTTACCTGCTCTCTGCCCTTGCAATCTCCCCCATCCAAAAGAAAAAAAAAATCTCACTGTGAAAGCTTTAGTGTGTCACAAGTGTGTCCCACAGCATATCCTTTTGTCCACACTTCTTTGATTATAAATGTTCATTGCAGTGAGTCACTGGTGTTTCCTTCTGCTATACCATCAGTACTGGATTCTCACTGGGACTTTTCAAGGATATCCTCTTGTTGCCCTGTGTCATGGGGAAGCTGTTTCTTTGGGATTATAGGATCAACCCCTTCACATGTTCCAGTAGTTCATCAACTGGTAGATATTGGGGTGGACCAATTCAAAGTCCTAGATATGGACCTGGGTGGTAGCTGAGCTGGTCAGCCTTCTAACTCTTCCACCACCCACATCACCAGGGCAAGCTCTCCAGCATTGCCCAAACCAACTTACCCAATGCCACAGCAGACAAGGGGCAGAGCTAGCTCTCTTATTCTTATACCCTTGGGACTGGATCACCCACAACCCACCTCTGCAACCAGGGCCAGCTCTACTGTGCTGCCCAGGTAAGGTGCAGGGCCTGCTATCCTGAACGCTGCAGCTGATAAGGGGAAGGGCCAACTCTGCCTTTCTCATAGCCACAGGGCCAACTCTCCCACATGCTTTAGGTGGGGAGCATCTCTTTCTTGTCCATGCCACTGCATGGCAGACAAGTGACAGGACCAGCCACCTTTCCCACACTCACTCCCTTGAAGCTAGCTTGCCTGATATCCCCCCACCCCCTCCCCGTCAGCTCCAGTGTGATGCTTAGATAGGGTGCAAGGTCTGCTCTCCCAAGTGCTGCAGCCAGTGAGGGGCAGGGCCAGCTCTCCTACTCTCAAAGGACCACCTTTCCCACTCTCATGACCTCAGGGCCAACTCACCTACAATTACCAAAACCAGGGCTAGCTCTACTGTAGCTAGAGAGGTTCAGGACATGGTGGTGGTGGCTATTCTCCAGAGTACTGTTGATGATGAGGGGCCACCTTCAGGACTAGCTCTCCCATGATGCCCAGTTGAGAGGTACCAACATGGCCCTAGGCAGCAGAGATGCCTGTCTGGTCTTTGGTCATAGGACACCACTGCTGCAGGGTCATGGACTCAGACGTGGCTCTTGGAGGTAGCACAGGCCAGGACCTCACCATTGCCTTAGGTGGATGCTTATACTTTTTCCAATCTTATTTTTATTTAATTTTCCAATCTTATTTTATTCTCATTGTAATTTTAAAATATATTTCTCTATTTACATACATACACACACACACACACACACACACACACACACACACACATCAGAGGCTAGAGGCAGCCTCTCTGATCATAATTGGACTAGGCACTGATCTATAAATACAGCAGAACATCATTAGAAATTTTTTGTTGTTGATGAGAGTCATGTTTCTTTCTATCCCTGGTCTTTGGGCTGTCCTGGTTCTGATTCCTGGTCATCCAGGCACTGTCAGGCATGGGCTCCTTCTCATGGCATGGGCCTCAAATTCTCAGTCACTTCTTGGCCACTCCCACAAGCTTTGTGCCTCCATTGCCCCAGCCCACATTGTAGGTTGAAAAGGTTGGTATCCCAGTCCCACCACTGAAAGCTGTGTGTGAGTGTGTGTGTGTGTGTGTGTGTGTGTGTGTCACTTTCTTGTGAAGTGCCTATTCAAGTCTTTGCCTGTTTTTCTTCCTCATTGGCTGATTGATGAAAATTCTAAACATACTCCAGATGAGTTCTTTGTATAATAGTTATATATGTGCAAATGTTTCTCCCATTCTGTGGCCAATTTTAATGGTTTCAAATATTTCAGTTTTGGTGGAGAAGGATATGAGTTCTCCAATATATGGTCAGAAACATATTTAGTCATCTTATATTTTACTTTTTTTTTTTTTTGCTTTCTACATTATACCTATAATCCATTGGGGTTTATATACAATATGAATTTGTCTTATAACTGGCCATTTTCCTCACCATCGTGAATTGCAGATACCTTCTCCTCTTCTAAGCTTTGCAGTATTACCTGTTATTAATTAAACATGATTTGGATTATCTTACTATTCTGATTTTGTTGTCCATCTCCACAACTATACAATAATATATCAATTTAGTTTGTGTCTTTGCTCCAGTCTCCCTGATCCCCTTCATCTCTCATAATCCACCTTTCACAAACCCTCTTTCTTATGACCTCTTCTCTCTCCTGGGCTTCCTCCTAGATTCATGCCCTACAACAAGTACACACCAACACATTAAGTCTAGACTCCACATATTAGCGAAAGCATGCAATATTTGTCTTTCTGCATCTGGTTATTTCACTTTAACATAATGATCTTAAATGAATCCATTTCCTAACAAATATCATGATTACTTTTTTATGAACAAATAAAATTTCTTTATGAATGTGTACCACATTTTCTTTATCCATTTATCTGTTAATAGACATCTAGGGTGGTCCCATTTTCTAACTATTGTGAATAGTTCAGTAATAAACATGGATATGCAGGTACCTTTGCACTGGTTTTAAAGCTTCTATTTTGAAGTAACAATCATTTATGTTCACATGTCAATAACCAAAAAATGCCACATGGTCATACCATTCCTTTAAAAAATAAATAGTATAAACCAGCATATTCCTAATTAGAACTTGTGAGTGACCTAAATATTACTACACAATCTTAATTTCTTCAGTTTTAGTTTTTGAATAGAATAGAATAGATCTTCTCACCTTCTTGTTCTTTTATGTAAGAGTTTTTTAACTGTTGAGTGTGGAGGCAGAGGCAGACAGATCTTTGGGTTAGAGACCAGCCTGGTCTACAGAGCTAGTTCTAGGGCAGCCAGTACTATATAGAGAAATCCTGTCTGAAAACAAAACAAAAACAAAAAACCCAAAGCAACAAAAACTAACAACAACAAAAAAGGCCTGGCTGCCCTTGAACTTGCCTGGTAGACCAGGCTGGTCTAGAACTCACAGAGATCTGCTTGCCTCTGCCTCCTGAATGGTTGGATTAAAGGCATGCACCACCACCATCACCCAGACAAACAAGAATCTTAAGTACTCTTTTTTTTTCCTTTTTATTTTTGCTTTTTAGAATCACCAAATCATATGTTTAAAAAAGTTTATTGGTACTTTGGATTTCAATTGAATTGTAGATAAATTTGAAGAAAATGATTATGATATATATTTATATTTATAAAACTAGTCTAATTCATGAACAAAGCCAATGTCTTCGGTTACATTTTAGGAATAAAGATATGTAGATAGACAAACATATAGACACTGAGTTTTTTAAATGTCTTTAAAGAGGTATTAATTAACCAGGCAATTAATCACTTCCAGTTCCCACTTCACTTCTACTTTCTGAATGAAACAGCAGGTTTTACATTTTTCTCATTGCAAAGAAAATCTTGCATGCTTATTCTGGTTTCTCTGAAGACCTGTGGGCACACAGACCTTCATGCTGTGCTCTCAGGACAGCCATACTTTTATTTAATTGTGTGTGTCTGTGTGTGTGTGTGTGTGTGTGTGTGTCTATGCCACATGCAGGTACGCATGGAGGCCATAAGATGGTATCAGATCTCCTGTAGCTGGAATGCACACCCTTTGTGGGTGCTGCAAACAAAACTCAGGTACTATGCAAGAGCAGGAAGTGCTTTTAACCCATTGATCGATCTCAAGCTCTCGATATTAAGCACATCATTTAAATAATTTATCCCAAGATACTTATAGGTGTACAACAATATCATCTAAAATGTTCTATAAAGGAAGAATTTTTTCCCCACTCAGGTTCAGTCTTTCTATATAGACCAGCCTGGTTTCAAACCCACATTCCTCTTGTTTTAGCCTACCAAACTCTGGGTTACAAGTATGTAAAACCAGGCCAAGTGAGACAGCCCTTTTATTTGTTTTAGCTCATTATGTAAACTTGCATTTTTACTGCAGAAAACTCTTTGAATGTTGAATTTTTTAATTTATTGTGTATGTGCACACATGTTTATGCGTGTGTTTGCAGACATGCATGAGCTGGGGTATGTTGCGTGGAGGCCAAAGGACAACTCTTGAGCGTTCAGTCTGTCCTTCCACTTGTGAGTTCTGGAGCCAGAACTCAGGACATCAGGCTTGTACTGCAAGCACTTTTACCCACTGAGCCTTCTTGCCAACCGCCAATGTTTAACTAGTGACTGTGATAATAGCCAGGCATGGTGGCACATGCCTTTAATCCCAGCACTTGGGAGGCAGAGGCCAGCTTTGTCTACATAATCAGCTCCAGAACACCCAGGATTACAAAAGAGACCATGTCTCAAAAAACAAAACAAAATTTAAAAAACAACAACAAGCAAAAAACCCAGCCAAACAAAAACCTGTTAACTGTGGTGATTGCTTTAGTTTGTTGTTATTTTTTTTAATAACATATTTAAACCTTGTTGTTATTTTTTGTTTGTTTTAAAGATTTATTTATTTATGTGAGTACATCACTGTCTTTAGACACACCAGAAGAGGGCATCAGGTCCTCAGGGAATTGAACTCAGAACCTCTGGAAGAGGAGTCAGTGCTCTTAACCACTGAGCCATTTCTCCAGCCCTGTTGCTAGTGTTGTTAACATCTTTTATAAGGTTAGGGAAGCTTCCCTGTATTCCTGTATTCATTAAGAAGTCATATAAAGGGCTGGTGAGATGGCCCAGTGGGTAAGAGCACCTGACTGCTCTTCTGAAGGTCCGAAGTTCAAATCCCAGCAACCACATGGTGGCTCACAACCACCGGTAATGAGATCTGATGCCCTCTTCTGGTGCGTCTGAAGACAGCTACAGTGTACTTACATATAATAAATAAATAAATAAATAAATAAATAAATAAATAAATCTAAAAAAAAAAAAGGAATTAAAAAAAAGTCATATAAAAATGCATGCTGCTTTCTCCCTAAATCTATAGATATGTCAAATTATATTGGTTGTATTTAACCTTAAATCAACATTGCATTCTTAATTTAAACCCAATGTGGTCATTGTATTGTTTTTTCCTCTCTTTTTCATCAGTTTACTAATGTTTTATTATGGCTTCCATCTACATTCCTAAGTACCATTTCCTTACAGCTTTCCCTTTATAATAGCCTTGTATGGGCTTAGACTTGTAAGATCATTTAGGAAGTTCTTCTATTTTCTCAGTGATTGAGAGATTAGAGTGGGGCTGGCAAGATGGCTCAGCTCTTCGGAGCATTTGTTGCTCTGCCAGTGAACCTGAGTTCAGTTCTTAGCACCCATGTTAGCTGGCTCACAACCCCTTTTTACCTGAGCTGTAGGAGAGCCATGGTCCTCTTCTGGCCTCTGTATTCATCTACTCATGTGTGGCATACACACACTCAGACAGAAATTCACCAAATAAATTTATATTTTAGAAGTACGACAATACTTTGTTTGTTTTTGTTTGTTTGTTTGTTTGTTTGTTTGTTTTTCAAGACAGGGCTTCTCTGTATATCCCTGGCTGTCCTGGAACTCACTCTGTAGACCAGGCTGCCCTTGAACTCACATATCCACCTGCCTCTGCCTCCCAAGTGCTGGGATTAGATTAAAGGTGTGTGCCACCACTGCCCAGCTTCAGGACAATAGTTTCTTTTTTGAATTTTCCACTGAGGTAATTTAGTACTGTATTTGTCTTCAGGGAAGATATTAAAATTAGCAAACTGAGCATGATGGCACCCAGCTGTAATCCCAGCACTTGGGGATACAAACAGAAGGATCAGAAGTTTGGGCTTATCTTCAGGTACATAGTTCAAGACCAGATTAGCACATGAGTCCCTGTCTCAAACAAAAGGCCCCAGAAATTATTTAAATTAGCAGTTTAGTTTTTTTAATATATAGGACTATTTAGATTTTTGCCATATTTAATGGATTGTATTTTATAGAAATTTATCTAATTTATCTAAAATTTTGTACTTAAAATTTCTTTCTTTTTTTTTGCCGGGTGGTGGTGGCGTACGCCTTTAATCCCAGCACTTGGGAGGCAAAGGCAGGCAAGGCCAGCCTGGTCTACAAAGTGAGTTCCAGGACAGCCAGGGCTACACAGAGAAACCCTGTCTCAAAAACAAACAAACAAACAAACAAACAAACAAAAAAAGTTCCTTTTAAAAAAGATTTATTTATTTATTTTATGTATATGGGTACACTATAGCTGTCTTCAGACACACCAGAAGAGGGCATCAGACCTCATCACAGATGGTTGTGAGCCACTATGTGGTTGCTGGGAATTGGACTCAGAATCTCTGGAAGAGCATTCAGTGCTCTTAACCACTGAGCCATCTCTCCAGCCCCAACTGTAAGTTCTTAACATACATGTTAAAACTTGTTTTTATCATTTTTATTACTTACTCTTTGAATTTTTTTTTTTACTTTGTATGTATGAGTGTTTTATTTACACATATGTCTGTGTACCCCATTCATGTAGTGCCAGAGACTAGAAGAAGGTAGTGGATCCTCTGGAACTGGAGTTATAACAAGTTGTGAGCCACCTTGTGGTTGCTGGGACTGAAGCCGGGTCACTGGAAGAGCAGCCAAGTGTCCTTGCCCTGAGACACCTCTCCAGCTGTCTTTACTCATATTTTCATACTGATCAGGTCTTTAGTGATATGTGTCCTTTTGCTCTGTTTGGAGATCAGTAGCACCTCTTATGTTTTCCCACTGGCTTCTCGGGCTCATCCTTTGGGGAAACACCTTTTCAAGACCCTCTTTATCTTATCTTAAATTACTCATATCTATTTTTTTCAAATGTTTTCTGTTTGCTTTTTAAAAGCTTCTTGAAATAGGTGCTTAATTCATGAATTTTTGTGATTTTTATTCTTTGCCTTTATTTGGACTGCAAACATAAAATTAATTATGCATATGTCTTGATTTGTGATGATCTGTACTCATTATTGTTCCAAAATGTTTTCCTCAGTTTTCCTTCATCCTTTTGTGTGTGTGTGTGTGTGTGTGTGTGTGTGTGTGTGTGTGTCCCCGAGCAGGACACGTGTATGTTAAGAGTCTCACTCTGTAACCTTGGCTGGCCTGGAATTCACTTTATAAACTGGGCTGGCCTCAAGCTCATAGAGAACTCATCCACCCCTGCATATGCACCATGCCCAATTCCTTTTTTTCCATGATATTCAAATTTAAAGTTTGTTTGAGAAGAGATGCTGTTTGTCTGAAGACTTTATAAAAACCTATTTTGAGGGACAATGAAATACAATCCCAGTACTTGGAAGACAGTGAATTTGAGGCCAGCTGGGATACAGAGCAAGAACATGTTTCAAAAAGCAAAGGAAAAATGTTTTTTGAGATTTTTGTTGTTTGTCAAACAATATGTTGTTAGCCTTTTAAATATTGAAGATAAAACATCCCATTTGTCTTTCCTTACACCTTTATTGGGATATGATTCACAGAAGATACAATCCATTCATTTGTATAATTCCATGCTCTTACATGGCTGTGCAAATGTTGCATTTCCAGTTGCAGAACGTTTCATTTCCACAATAAGAAATCTTGTACCCTGTAGCAGTCAGTTCTATTGCCTTTAAACTAGAAACTGTGGGGGTCAGTTTTGGCTTGGCTCTTTTTTCTGCTCAAGGAGGGAGGTGATCTTAAATTACTCCTACTGCTTTGATTCTTATTGTTTCTGTTTGTTTTATACGCTGCCATTACTGGATGTCCATTATTGGAGCCTCTGTTCACCAGCTACCGTCCGAAGTGCTTTTTGTGGAAAACAGCTATCTACCTCTATAAGAGAAGCCATGCACATAAGACCCTGTGTCTCCCCCCAGAGAAAATGGCTTTATTTTCAGAAAATAGTTTGTTCTTTTATCTCTGCTTGTTCATCAAATTATTTAGATGGCTGTGCTTTTAAAAGAAAGATAGAAAGAGAATGAGTTAGCATTTTAAATAACTTTTTACATGATCTTTCTGATTTCAGGTATTAATCATGGTGATCTTAATGACCATAACATTTTAGTAGACCTCAGCAAGTCAGCCTCTGGAGAAGGTGTGCATCAAGTGTCTGGGATTTTAGACTTCGGTGACATGAGCTATGGCTACTATGTGTTTGAAGTGGCAATCGTTATCATGTACATGATGATTGAAAGCACAAACCCTATACAAGTAGGAGGTCACATCCTCGCAGGGTTTGAAAGTGTGATCCCCCTGACGGCTGTAGAGAGGCAGGCTTTGTTTTTACTTGTATGCAGTCGTTTTAGCCAGTCTCTCGTCATGGCTGCATACTCCTGCCAGCTGTACCCAGAGAACAAAGAGTACCTCATGATTACAGCCAAAACCGGATGGAAGCATTTACAGCAGCTGTTCGACATGGGCCAGAAAGCCGTTGAAGAAATCTGGTTTGAAACTGCCAAGTCCTATGAATCTGAGATATCCATGTGACTGCCGCGGTAAAAAAATTAAATCGCTCAAAACTCCCCGGTGGTGCACATGCGCTCGGCGCTATGCACCCACAATGTTCTGGATTCCCGAGTGAAAGACACACACGCACAACCTTATTTTTAATATGCCCTAAGCAGGTCAATTGCCGGGCCACTCCCTAACTCCACTTGGTTAACGCACACTCCACTTCAATATTCCTGAGTTATTACTTACTAAAATCTATATATTATCTTTGTGCCCTGGACCTGGCTGGGCAGCCCTCCTGGGCAGCTTTCCCCCTGCACCTACATGTCGGCGGTCTTTCCCTTCTGTATCTTTCTGGCGTGGTCCTATGCCCCTCTTGTGGCAAAATCTTCTCTTCCTACTCTCTCTGTCTCTTCCCAGGAATCCTAAAAGTCCCACCTCTGTCTCTGCCCAGTCATTGGCCGCTGGTAATTTTATTGACAAGTCAAAAACTAACTGGGGACAGGCTTCCTTTAGTCCTAAATGTGGGACACTGCAAACAGGTATTTTTGGTAACATAATTAGCATGAGAACACAAGCCGTTACAAGTGACCTTAGAAAAGCTTGTGTTAATTAAAACCCAGTTGGCCTAGAACAAATTTATGAAGGATTTTTGTGCAGAGTTAAAACTGAAATGGTAAAACAGATCCATTCTCACAGGGCAGTGGTGGCGCACGCCTTTAATCCCAGCGCTTGAGAGGCAGAGGCAGGCGGATTTCTGAGTTCGAGGCCAGCCTGGTCTACAGAGTGAGTTCCAGGACAGCCAGGGCTATACAAAGAAACCGTGTCTCGAAAAACAAAACAAAAAAACAAAACAGAGCCATTCTAAATAGGAATTGGTGAAGGAAGATCTAATTTTTACAGCGATCTTTGGACCATCTTTTACTCTTAAGAAAGTCTACATGATGAACCCTTGCCTAGTATGCAAAGCCCGGGTTCAACCTCAGCACTACAGAAACAAGGAAATCCACACAAGTACCACCCAAGTAAGCATGTCTCTGTGCAGGTCATGCTTGCCTTTTACAAGAAACACACATGATGATACATGACTTGTCTTCAGTCTCCGAAGATCGATTCTCGTCCTTAGATCAATGATTTTTAAACTTTGAAAAGAATGCATATGTACAGCTATATTAATTTTGTTTGTTTGTTTGTTTGTTTTTGAGGCAGGGTTTCTTGGCTGCCCTGGAACTCTCAAATTCATAGAGATCCAATTGCCTCTGCCTCTCAAATGCTGGAATTAAAGGCATCTACCACCGCACACATATTCACATATTTTGAATAATCCACATATTTTAAATACCTAACCTATACATCGCTAACTCTATGAATTCTTCCTTAATCTCACCTGTCAAGAAGTGAGGTAGTGAGGTCTTTCTGTCTTTTTTTTTTTTGGCATTTTACTATTACCTGCATATTGTTGTACAGTCATCTATCTTGTAAGTTACCATGACACAGACCATGAGAAACTTAAATACATAGCTTACACATCACAAATTCTGTAGACTCTTAATCTCACCTCTCTAGAAGTGAGGCATTCTATCTTTTTTGTGGCATTTCACTCTTACCTGCTGATGGTTGTACAGTTATCTATCCTGTAAATTGACATGGCACAGCCATGAAAAACTTACATCTGGGTGTCTCTTCTTGTCCCTCTGATAGTGCCTTCCCCACAGAAAAGTCTTTGGACACATTTACAAAATGAATGCATGCAAGAAGAAAGATATGGTGAAGCCCTCGGGGAAAACACAAGAGGGAGTCCTGAGAAAAACTTGTTTGGGAGAGTAGCTGCAACCAGAACTCCAGACACAAGTGCATTGAAGCACATGTAGGCATCCAGGCAAGGCCATTATCCAGGACACCAGCAAGGCGCCTCAGCAGTTAGGGCTTACTATGCTCTTCAGGCTGGTCTTAAACATCGTGGCTCCCAAGATCCTCCTGTTCAGCCTCCCAATGCAGAGACTATAGTGATACACCATTCTGTTTGGCCCCACATGTTCTTTGTTCTCTATAACTAATGATTGCCTTTTTATAAGATTCTGTAAAAATGCAGATCATTGCATTGCATACTTGGCTTAAGTTTTATCTCAGTATTTCCTTTACTGGCTCCTTTTCATGTCTCTCTAGTCTAAGTGGCTATTTACTTATTCTTGTAGGGTGGGATTTTTTTTTTTTTCTTTTCTGTTTTGAGACTGGATTCCACTGTGTTGTCCATACTGGAATCAAGCTGTCGCATGGTTATCCTGGACTCACATGATAATCCTGCCCATGCAACCCAGTAGCTGGGACTGTAGGCATGCATAGACCACTCACTGCATTCTTTTGTTTAACCACATGCTTTCTAAAGATGACTCAGGTCTAGACCCCTAGTCATTTATTTAAACATCTTGTTAGTAGTTATCCGTCTATGTGAGTAGGCTTTGATACTATAACTCTTGTCTGATGTTTGCCTGCCTATCTACCTGTCTAAACTTCCCAAACTAGGTATTTCTCTGAATTTACTTATACAATTTATTTTTAACTTCTCCATGTCTCCCTTTTCTTTTCCTTTCTCGTTTCTTTTCTTTTCTTTTTTTAGAGCAAGATAATGTTTGTACTTAGAGAGTCAATTGTGAGGGTTTTTTAAGAGGCTATGGCAGCCTCTTAGCATAGACTCTGGCACATAGTAGAGGCATAATAAATAGTTACTAAATAATGGATCATATTTCAGGTTACGCACACTCAAAATATTGGTGTGGCACGCTGCTTGCCCTTCTCACAGTCAGCCATCGAGCCCTGCTGCTTTCACAAATCAGGATTTTAGGTTAACAAATCTGGAGCGGTTTTGTCTTTCCTGCTTCATTAGTTTTTCAGTAGAATATACTATACTACAATGATTATTGAATGTTATTTTACATGCACTACCTCATTTAATCCAGAACAGAATCACAAAGATATTCTGATGATTAATCTCCATTTTTAAATAAAGAAATAGAGCCTTGAAAAGCTGATTTATTGCTTTAGAAGGGAGCTCAGGCTTAGATCTTGAATTAGGTCTTTGGGCTGTTACCCCTGTTCCTAATCACTACAAAATCCCATCCTGCTGCCTTTCCTTCCTTGTTTTTACACACCCACACCCACACCCACACACATGGGGGCAGTACATGAGATCATTCACATGTGAAACACTTAGGATACTCATATTTGAGGTTTTTATTTAACTTGGCCAATCAGGACCAGAAAAATGGGCTGGAACTTGGGTCTCATTCCAAATCAGTGTTTATCCTGTTATACAATGGAACTCTGCAAGTTTCTCTTGATTGTTCTTGCTAAGAGAGATTCTCCACTAAATTCCTATTGCAAATATTGCTAATTTCTGTTTGAAATTAAATATATGCTGCATTGTATGGATATTTTACCTTTTGGTCTTTTTTTCTCTCTCTCTCTCATTTTTAAAACAGTCTCACTATATATCCCTGGCTGGCTTGGAATTTACAGGGCAAACCAGGTCCTGAGTACAGGCCAGGTCCCGTCTACATGCAACTAAATTTCTAAGCTTCCCCCTTTAAGAAACCCAGATCCAACCGTTTTGCCTACACAGAAGACAAAGGCCCTGTACATAGTCAACCCACTAGCTCTTCAACCCCCAACATAGGCACAAAAACTAGGTAAGATTGGAAAGGAGAAATGGATGAAGAGAAGTCTTTTTTTCGTTTTTTTTTTTTTTTTTTTTTTTTTTTTTTTTTTTTTCTTTTGTCCGAGACAGGGTTTCTCTGTGTACCCCTGGCTGTCCTGGAACTCACTCTGTAGACCATGCTGGCCTCGAACTCAGAAATCCGCCTGCCTCAGCCTCCCAAGTGCAGGGATTAAAGGCGTGCACCACCACTGCCCGGCGAAGAGAAGTCTTAAACTTAGAACAAAAGTTATCCCAATTAAAGAGTTGGATCTGAGAAAGGAGAAAATGAGGCTAAGAGGAAGAACAAAGGAAAAACTGTTAAGGGGCAAGACTGGAAGAGTAAACGATTTGATTTGTCTATACAGTTGCTACTCTGGCCTCCATTAGAATGGTACAGAAGAGAAAACGAAAGTGGAGTGCAAAGCGTAGGAGGAATCTGGTTCCACTCTCCACGGTATAGACGCTTCCCTCCTCCCTCCAGTCCTCCTCTAATACAGACCGCAGCCAAAGCCGAGGTTGTGCTTCTGCACAGTCCACGTGGGCAGACTGAGCCCGCCCCAGCACTGGGAGAACTTCCGCGTCCTCCCGCCCCGCCCCGCCCCCTCGCAGTCCTGCGCACGCGCGGGAGCCATATTCGCCGCGGATGCTTGGCCATCCGGGTTGGTTCTTCTCCAGCTGAGTAAAGAGGCGCTGATCTGCACCCTCACCGTCTTCCTCTGGTGAGGCTCAGTCCTTTAGGGGCCGCGGAGTCGAGGTGTCTGTCTCCCGGGCGGGGGCCATCTGCGTGGAGACCACGGCCCAGGCCCGCGGCCGCCACCGAGGAGCCGTGGGCACGATGACTTTGCACCCGCCTCCTCGGTGACCGGCCTGCCAGGGACTGGTCCCCGCCGGCCGCCGTCGGGTATCCCCGCGGGGCCTTGACGGCTCGCCTGGGCTCTGAGACCCTCCGGGCCGGTGCGAGGGGTGGGGGCGGCTGCGGCCCAGAGAGTCAATTCGGGAAAGTGGCGCTGCGGGGGAAAGTCCAAGTCTTGTAGCGCCGGCGCCAGGCGTGGAGGTAGCTGTGTTCACAGTCGAATCCGAAACCCGCCGTGGCCTCCTGGCTGCTGTGCTCAGGGCCACCTTTCTGTTTCTCCTACATGTTGGAACCGACTCCTGGCAGGTTAACTCTCCTTAGGCCTGACGACTCTTCTAAAATGTCACTTCCCGTGGTCCTTGAATCCAGCCCGTCGGTGAAGCGGTCTTAAGTAAGATAAAGGTGTTTTCTAACATCTGGGCGCGCAGACCCTTCAAATGTCTGCTTAGCTTTCCAGCCACGATGCCTTCCTTATATCCCATTTGGCAACATAGGAATTGAACTGCCATTTTTCTACTAAGGCAGAGTTTCCATTGCTGTCTTTCGAAGAAACGGAAATAAGGACCAGGTTTACCACCTAACCCCTACACCCCCAAATTTAGGACCATGTGAATTATCCACTTTGTTAACCTTTCTCAGCCTGCTCTACTTGGAATGCCCTTCCTTCACCCCTTCACAATTCTTTTTCTTTGACTTGAGGCTTTTCAACTTACCTTTGCCTCTCCCACCTCTAATTTACTCTCATTATCTGTATTGGTTTCCTAAAATCTTACTTGCTGTCGATTCTGCTTTCCCTCCCCACCCTGAATGTCTCTTCCATGTTGCTTTATAATCTTTGTCTGTCATACCTGGCTGCTAGATTCTGAGCTTTTCAGGACACCATGGTTTACCTTTATTGTGGTGGCCCAGCATCTGTATAGGTCCCAGTGGTGGTGCAGTTCATGTTAGCTGAGTGATGGTGTGGATCAAGTGGTATTAACAGTGGAAGACACTTCTTAAAATTGTGGGGGTTTTGTTATTAATGATCCTGTTTTCTTTTCACAGGAATCAACATAAAGTTCAGAAACCATGGTGAGTTCATGACACGTTTCCTTTAACTTTTGCCTGGGAACATTATGGCTTGTTTGAAGCTCACAGCCTGACATGGAAGAAAATGAAACCAAAGGGGTAGAGGGAGTTGAATGGGGTCTTCCGTCTTCTTTCCACTGAACTCAGCACCAGGGTGTCATTGTATCCAATGCATGGACATCCGGAAGTTGGCGTATGTCAGTGAACAGGCATCATCTCTGTTTTTCCTTTGCAGTCTCGAAGATATGACTCCAGGACCACAATATTTTCTCCAGAAGGTAAATTAGAAGATTTAACCTGCTCCAAAGAAGGTTGGGGCATTTTGTTGTGGTTGTTGCTTTAAGTAGTATATTTTTAGTGTTGGGGTCTAGTGTGACGTTTAGCTACACACATTTTGGAGTTGACTTCATTCCTTTGGTTCTTGGAGATAACTTGTCACCAGGTTCATTACGCCATGCATTGTGGGCGAGTAAATGCAGGGCTGTTGATGCCAGCCTACCTGTGTCATTGCTGATTTCTCTCAGATGAGTGGTGCAAGAGCGAGAGGAACCGTGGTGTCTCACTGTTTTGTAGGTCGCTTATACCAAGTGGAGTATGCCATGGAAGCCATTGGACATGCAGGCACCTGTTTGGGGATTTTAGCCAATGATGGAGTTTTGCTTGCAGCGGAGAGGCGCAACATCCACAAGCTTCTTGATGAAGTCTTCTTTTCTGAGAAAATTTATAAACTTAATGAGTAAGTGCGATCATGGGGAAGAGCTTGAACTATTGCACTTGACAGCGTACTCAGGATTTGCATATTTAAGGAGGGATCTTCTATGTGAAGTGATAGAACTGAAATGAGCAGTTTTATTATTTTTCTTGTAAAAATCTGTGTATTTGCTTTATTTTGCTTGACATCTCCTTGCAGCCCATTATATCTCAGTTCATTATGTGTATAATTCACTTGAAATGCAAAGATAAACACTTGGTGCAAAATAGCACTGTGCAGTGATAAAAGTATGTATGTATTTTCTGGCCACACAGGTTTGGTTTAAAATCTAAAGTCCATGGATACAAGGTGCTACACCTATTATCTAACTTCTTGAGGATCAGAGTGGTTATGGGAATCAAATGAAACAAAATAGTGAAATAAACTAACACAGTGCCACCGTGTAAAGCAGGGCCTCAGGATGCCCTTCAGAATGGCACGCAGGAATTCTGTACAGTTATCCTGACTCTTTACCAAAGAACAAGGCTCGTGGAGGTCTGACACAGTTCAGCCACAGGGTGCAGTCTGATTCTGTCCAGTTTGAGTACTTGGAGCTGGCTGTGGGATTTGGTTGTTGGTGGAAGACTGGCTGTGCTATATAGAGACTTTGCCATCAGTGGTAGGCCGGCTGAAGACTTGGCACTGGGGCCTAGTTAATTATTTGTTTATGTATTACAGCTTTGGATGTGTTTACCAAGCACACTGACCACTCTCACAACCTATTCTTACCTTCCCATCTCCCACCCTTCTCCCCACAAATATTTATGTCTGTCTGTTTTGATTCACTGGCATTACCAGGGCCATCTGTGTGAGAGCTGCTTGCTGGAGTCTGGTGGGCTCAGCAGTGTGTACATATAGCCGAGAACAGTGAGTCTTGCCCAGAATCTACCAGTAACCAATAGATCCTATATAAGGGGTAGGGTCCTATGAGCTACTCTTGGCTAATTATTGACAGGGCTGGTCTTGTCCGCGCCCAAACTAGTTGTAAGCTTGTGACTTCACTTGTCAGATCTAGAGAACGTGCTTTGCTGCCCTTACTCTGTCTCCTCTCTTAAGTAGTTGGCAGCCCCTTTCCCACAACGTTCACAGACCTTAGAGAGGGAGTGGTTGGTCTGAGTGACATCCTTAGGACTGTCTCACACTCTCATTTATTTCCTGTGTTATGGGAAGCTATGAGTCTGCACTATAGCATCCATTGTAAATTGAGGCTTCTCTGATTAAAGAGGGGATCCACTTCTGTCTGGGAGTAAAAGTGTAGGTATTTAGAAGGCAGTTGGGTTCTGTGTTCATTAGCCCTCAGAAGTGCACTTCCTGCATGGGCCTTTGGTACTCCCCTCACATAGTACCGTCTTCCCTAGTCACATTAGTCTCTACCCAGCGACTTATTGGCTTGTTTAGGCATAGTCAGTGCAGATATCTACACTCTAGAGAGCCAGGGAAGGCTTTGGGGAACAGGCAGAAAGCGGGTACGTGCCTAGGCAATTTTTGAACTTACCACCCTCACCCCTACACCTGTCAGGCCAGGCATGGCAAGTTAGACCCTAACGTGTGGGAGTGGTCTGGCTTCTGTACTTGGTGTTCCTTCTCTTGCTGTTTCCAGAGAGCAGTAATCAATACATCTGTTTTAGTTCAGGCTGCATTTGTTTATCATTTATGCTGAATGACACTAGGTAAACATCTCCTAAGAAGATGCTATTTTCATCGCAAAGCTGTTGAATCCCTAATAGATCTAGGTGTTTTATATCACTTAGAAATTCTCTGACAAGCATCTTCCCTTCTTATAGTGACTTTTTTTTCTCCTTCTAGGGACATGGCTTGCAGCGTGGCAGGCATAACATCTGATGCTAACGTTCTGACTAACGAGCTAAGGCTCATTGCTCAACGGTAAGGACGGAAATCGTGTAGCACTCAGCATGTCTCCAAGGAAAGCTTTTTCTTTCATATATATTCTCTACAGAGAGCATCTTCTTGCATTGTATATATTTTAGAGAAGCCTGTTTAATATGTCAATCTCTTTACTTTAGGTACTTATTACAGTATCAGGAGCCAATTCCCTGTGAGCAGTTGGTTACAGCACTGTGTGATATCAAACAGGCGTACACACAGTTTGGAGGTACTGAATTTTTTTGGAAATTTTCTGAAAACTGAAAACATTTTATGAAGAATAAACTTTTTACTTTGTTTTGTTCTGCTTTAAGGTTTGTTAAGGTTGTTTTTGTTGTTGGATTTATTTTGGTTTTAGATTTTTTAAACATTTTCTTTCTCTCTCTCTCTCTCTCTCTTTCTCTCTCTCTCTCTCTCTCTTTCTTTCTTCCTTCCTTTCTTTCTTTATCAAGACAGGGTTTCTTTGTGTAGCCCTGGCTGTCTTGGAACTTGCTCTATACCCCAGGCTGACCTCAAACTTACAGAGATCCACCTGCCTCTGCATCTCAAGTGCTGGGCTTAAGGGCATGTGCCACCACCACCTAGCTTTAAAACACATTGTTTTAAAAATATTTTTGTTTTTTGCAAATTTCCTGCAATGAATTTTGATAATATTCACCCACCATTTCCTTCCCTATCTGTCCCCCACCTCTCAGCCCACTCAGCTTCCTGTTCTTTCCCTCCCTTCCCCTGTCCCCTTTTAACTCCTTCAGTTCAGGTTCCCTAGAGCACTGTCACATTACCAAGGGTCACACCCATAAAGAAACTGCCTTCCCCTCCCAGCAGCCCCCAGTTGCTGGACACTCTGAGCTGGAGGAGGGGCCTCATGCGCCCTCCCCTCGGGGCTGAGAGTTGGTCTGCCGCTGTTCTTGTGGATGTTGTCACAGCTGCTGTGAGCTCATGTGCATGGCGGCTCAGTTGTATTTGGATAACACTTTCCTTGTCACCCAGCAGCACCTCTGGCTCTTCCAGTCTCTCTGTCCCTTCTTCTTCTTCCATGATCCTTGGGTGTTGGAGGAGTGCTCTGGATGTCCCGTGAGCGGAGCACCCTGAAGTCTCTTACTCTCCACACTTGTTTGTAACATTCACAGTTTAGCCTGAACTCCTCTGGTGCTCCCTGCAGTCCCGCCACAGCCTCCTGCACACTGGGTGCAGATCGTGCCTGCTTCAGGGGCAAATCTGCTTCCACGTGTCAGTTGGCAGCTTCATCCACAGATACTCAAGCCTGGAAACAGACTCTTCTTCCATATTAATGAAGCTCAGCACTGGCCTTCTGTATCCACATATCCACCCCAGCCTCAGCCCAGCTCCTAGAGACAGAGTTGGCATTTGTGACTGAGCTTATCTGTGGTGGCCAGAATACAAACCAGTTATGCGTGCTTCACTTCTCAGAGGCTTGGGCCACGTCCACTGACAGCTCTAAATTGAGATTGTTGGGTTTAAAATTGAAATTATTGATTCTTTTTCTTTGTTAAAGGCAAACGTCCCTTTGGTGTTTCTTTGCTGTATATTGGCTGGGATAAGCACTATGGCTTTCAGCTCTATCAGAGTGACCCAAGTGGAAACTATGGGGGATGGAAAGCCACATGCATTGGGAACAACAGTGCTGTGAGTATTTTCGTGCCACTGTAAAATGTAGTGAAAGGCTAAGAGGACAGTAATGTTAAATAGTGATGTGTGTGTGTGTGTGTTAGAGTATCTACCATAGGATTTAACAGCTTCATAACTTCTTCAGTGTGAAGGGAATGCCTGTTTGTAGTGCTACATCTTGATAGTTTGTTGAAGCTATCTGTAGCTAAGGGCTAGTTTTCCCTTATAAGTAGTAGAACTCTTAAAGACAAGTCTCTTGAGGCCAGGGCCTCATTTAAAGGTCCTGTCCCTGCCCTGTTCATGCCGCCTTCCCCTGCTGTCAGCAGTGGGCTATACTTCTTCAGTGTCAGCATGAATTCAGGCCTTAGTTCTTCTAACCATCCTGTGCCCTCCCCACCATGCGCAGATTGGAAGGAAACTCTGTTGATGTTTTGTTTTCAGGCGGCTGTGTCAATGTTGAAACAAGACTACAAAGAAGGCGAAATGACTCTGAAGTCAGCGCTTGCTCTGGCTGTTAAGGTGCTAAATAAGACAATGGATGTTAGTAAACTGTCAGCTGAAAAAGGTAATCCTGTGTCCTCCTGCTTTGTCTAAACTGAGGATTTTATTGAATAGCCACAGCCTTAGGTTTTTAATGTGTTTTAGTTCATTGAAGCTGCCACTTAGGGGACACTAAGGACCCCATGTCTTGAGTAAGATGAGTCTTGATGAACTGAAAAGCCACAGTTCTGCAATATAGGGCAGGCTTAAGGACTTGAGCCTGACTGTAACTCCTGGTTTGGAGATCCTGTGTCCGCAGCTGGCCTTGAACTCAGTGTTAGACCAAAGCTGGCCTCAAACTAGCATTGCCCTTCCCCTGCTTGTTCCTCCCAGATACTGGGATCCCGGGTGTGTACCACCATGCCTGATGGAAGCTGCTTTTTAGGTCATTTTTTTTTAAAAAAAGAAATGAGAAAAGTCCATAAAGAAGTGTTGCTTTGTTTAGGATTCTGTCTTGTTCTTCTGGTTAACTTGTGTGGGTAACAACTGCCAGCCAGATATCAGAGAGACATAAATGTTTGCTAAGAAGGCTGTTGGGTGAAGAAAAGACCTCTAGGTAAACATCAGGGCATCACAAGATCAAAGGTGTTGTGTTCCCATAAAAATGTGGGTACATCATAAAGTATAAAACATAGGAGAGCAAGACTCAGGGAGAGAGAACAGCATAAGCCATGGTGACATGCGCTGAGTCCTGCCTCTGATACAAATGTATGTTTGTGT
Organism: Mus musculus; assembly: GCF_000001635.26. Classification (NCBI taxonomy): domain Eukaryota; kingdom Metazoa; phylum Chordata; class Mammalia; order Rodentia; family Muridae; genus Mus; species Mus musculus. The sequence goes on from NC_000075.6 coordinate 54,957,630, forward strand.
TTTAGTGGAAATCGCCACACTAACAAGAGAGAGTGGGAAGACGGTGATCAGAGTCCTCAAGCAAAAGGAAGTGGAACAGTTGATCAAAAAACATGAAGAGGAAGAAGCTAAGGCTGAGCGGGAGAAGAAAGAAAAAGAACAGAGAGAAAAGGATAAATAGACAGAATCACGGATTTTATAACTCCTTAGAGGCACCAATTCACTTAGGAGCTGTCCTGGCCTTCCACCCCGGAAGTGTTTTCTTGTATTATCTTCCTTACCTTGGCCATCGGGGAAATAGGACATTACATACTGAATTGGGTCCATGTCTGTCCAGTTGGATGCTTTATTGTAATGATGGACATCTTTATAAACATCTTAATCTCAACACATAATTTTTGGAATAAAACTTGGAAAGATTGGTTATGGTGAAAGGATACTTTCTCTGTGGCAACAATTGTTGAGAAGATGCCACGGCTGGGGCTGGAGAAGTGGCTCAGTAATTAAGAGTGCACTGCTCTTACAGAGGATCTGTCTGAGTTCAGTTTCCAGTGCCCATATTGGGTGGGTCACAGCCACAGCTTGGTCTCCTAGGGGTGGCAGTGCCCCTGGCATCTGCAGTTGTATGTACACACACACACACACACACACACACAGACATAAATAGTTAAATAGCAGTCAACATAAATAGTTAAATAGCAGTGAACAAAAGGTACCAGGGTTGCTAGGGTGACCATTGCTGCCTTCTTGTGAGGTATATATGCTGTGGCTTATACTTGAAATACCCCAATTTCACAGAATTGGGGGTGTGCGTGCACTGTGTGTGTGTGTGTGTGTGTGTGTGTGTGTGTGTGTGTGTGTGTGTGTGTGTGTGAAGAATGCTGAGTCCCGAGACTGGGGCTACCCACAGTTAGGAGCTGCAGCTTCATAGAAGATCATACTGGAGGAGAAGTTGGAAGGGCAACTCCAGTGAGGCTGAAGGGAGCCCTAGTGCTCAACCTGTCTGCTTGGGGTTCTGTGACTTGACAGAAGTAATGGAGTGCAGTTGTTAGAATGTGGTTTGTGGACCACCATCAGTCATTAGAGGAATAGAAGCCGGGGCATCACACCCCAGACCTACTGTCTGCAGTTGAAGCCCAGCCTTACCTGTTGTTCATGATCTGACACCCACCTCCACCCCAGGGCGCTGGACTGAGCATCTTGGGCATAAAGATGTATCCCCACCCTGCTTTAACAAGCTGTAGATTGGGATTCTTATGCTTGCTAAAGTTTTAGAGGTAAGTTTTACACATTAGAGTCACCTGACAGCTTTTCAAACTTGGGCTCAAAGCTAGGTCCATACCATTAGCTCAGTATTTGGCAGGGGACCCAGACATTGGTGTGGCTTTTATTCCATGGTAGAGGGATAAGAGCCAGTTTCTTTAGCTGATGTCTGTCAAGCCTCCGAGTGGTCTTAGTGACTTATCTGAAATATTTGCTGTGTTGTTTTATACAGCTTATTCTCACTTTGGGGCCTTTTAGCAAAAATCAAATATATATAGTGTGTTCATCTGTTCATACCTGTTTTATGCATGTTTCTGCTTAAAAAGACATCCTTTGTTGCTTGTTTTGTTTTCTAAGAGCTTTTCTGTGTAGCCCAGGCTAGCCTGGAGCTCACAATCCTGCTTCAGTTTTTAAGTCCTGAGATAACAGCAGGTGTGTGCAGTGTACACAGTTGTAGCAGCTCCAACCAACGGCATTAGGGGTACATTTCTTTCTCAAGACACATCATAGCTTTCCTATGCTTAGGAATAGTGACTAGCAAACACTATGCCTGAAGATCATTTTTTTTTCCAACTGAAATTCAGCAACAGCACTTGTGCATGAAAACGAAGATGCAAGATAGGTGGTATGCTCAGAATGAGAGCTGGCTCAAGAAGGTCAAGGGTCACCTTGCTAGCCCTTACCTAGGAAGATAAGCCTCAGAGCACTCAACAAGCGGAGAACAGTGAAAGAAAGCACTGTCTTAGCTTTCTATTTTGATGATAAGATACCGTGACCGAAAGCAGCTTGTGGAGGAAAGGGTTTGCTTACTTCAGCTTACACTTTCAGGTAACAGTCCATCACTGAGGGAAATTAGGGCAGGAACTCAGAGGCAGGAGCTGATGCTGCAGAGGCCATGGAGGAGTGCTGCTTACAGGCTTGTTCTCCGTGCTTTTCTCAGCCTGATTCTCTTACAGAACCCAGGGCCACACCGGTCCAGGGCACCACCACCCTCAATAGGTTAGTCCCTCCCATGTCAATCACTACGAAAATGCCCAACAGGCTTCCTACAGCCTGATCTTATGGTAGCATTTTCTCTTCTCTATTGGGGTTTCCCCCTTTCAAATGATTATCTTGTGTCAAGTTGACGTAAACTAGCCATCACACATTGAGTAATAATTCTGGCATCACAAGTACATGGTTGTGGGTAGACAAGCCCCGAATCTTACTAGAATTGACTATACATCCTTAAATGATCCTGTTTCAGTCTTGTTACACTCAATAGTAACATGAGTAGAGAAGTGAATCCATATATTACCTTGCCATATCTCCAGCTTATGCCCAGAGGCTAGCCAGTTACCCCTGTAGGGATCAGGACTGGTCTGGATGGTTATACCAAGATCTCTCACTTGGACATCAGTGGCCCTGGACTGATTTTCTTTCTCCATAGGCACCTGCCTCTGTAAAGTCCAGTTCTTCACACTAGCCTAGGGCAGCACCCTATACTCCGGCTTTCAGCTGCCTTTTCTACCTGTGCCCCCTCTTCACCATCTAGCCATCCTTGGACCCATCAATCCCTCATCTCTCGTTCATATACTTGCCAGTTTCTCTGCCTCAGAAGTGCCCTTCTCCTGGGTATCTGTCTCTCTTTTGATTGAATGTTTTCTCATTTGGCTCCTATAGAAGAACAATCTGCTGTGCGCTCTCTAGGCTCCTTGCCCTGCTGATTTTCTCCATAACACGCCTCACTGGCTGTCATTCTGTCCATCTCCTGGACGACGGTTCCAGAGAAAGGACTTTGTTCTCTTTCAGTAGCTGCAACCTAGTTCCAATACAGGAACTGGCACATTCAAGGTAATAAACACTGATACATGGATAAACAATGTCCCTTCTTGATATGCTGTGCAAAATTCTGAAAAACCCTTTTCCACTTAGGTTAGTAGAGCTAGTAGGTTTTCCATGTCCTGACAGTCCCTTTCACACCCCAGAGCAAGGACACCTCAGAGACTAGCAGATAAGAGAACCCCGGGTACCTCACTACCACACTAGGAACTAGCATACTTTCGGCCTTTACACTGGGAGGTTAAAGGTTGTGGGGGCAGCCACGGCTACCCTGTAATGGCCAGTCGCTTTATCCTGCTTTGGGATCAGCTAGCCTAGAATCCAACGTTCTTTCAGCTGCTCTGTGGCATATTTTTATCCCTGTCGCAGGGCTTTCTGGTTCTAGGATGTTGCCTGATGCATCCCAATTGTAGCCTTAGCTGCCCTTATCCTAACAGGCACCCTTCACCAATAGCAGTCATTGAATTCTCTCATCTGGGCAGAACTAGATGGTTCTCACAGGGCACCCCCACCTTTGCAACCTCTGACAGGAACAATTAAGAGAGCTCTGGCTTACATTTCTGAGTCAAACTTTAAAATCAAAAGTTTTTCTTTCACTTTCGAGAGCTTCAGATCATGCTTTTAAAAATAGTAGTGTGGTGGCAAATTATGTGCTCCTGTGCACGCTTTCATCGGGTGTTTTTCTTAATCGGAAATGAGTCTCTGGAACCTCCACAGTCTAGCACTTTGAAAGTTCCAGAGCATTTGTTTTAGCAGAAGAGAAAGAGAGAAAGATGGAGAGAGAGCGGGAGGGAGGGAGGGAGGGAGGGAGGGAGGGAGGAAGGGAGGGAGAGAGAGAGAGAGAGATTCCCGAGACTGAAGAACTCGTAATAGAACTGCCGGCCTATTACTCATCCACGTATACCCCATTACCAAAAGTTAACTGGAAATGTACATGTTTAATGGCTTACTTTTTCCTCAGTGTGAGTTTTTTCTTTTAATATTTATATATTATTTTACGTGGATACGTGCCTGAATGTATGTATATGAACCACTTGTGTGCTGTGGTCATGGAAACCAGGATCTCCTGGAACTGTGGGCTATAAGCCACCCATGTGGGTGCTGGGAACAAAACCTGGGTCCTCTGCAAGAGCAACAATCGGTCTTAACCACTCGGCCATCATCTCTCCAGACCAAGGGGAGTTTTCAAATTTTCTTTCCAATCTCTCTCTCTCCCCACCCACTGGATGTCCTTTCCTTCAGTCTCTGCTCCATTTTTGTCCCTGCATTTCCTTTAGACAGAAACAATTCTGGGTCAAAATTTTGAAGGTAGGTGGATGGCCCCATCCCTTTACTGGGGGTGCCCTATCTATCTACTGGAGATGGTCTCTTCAGGTTCCTTCTCCCCATGGTTAGGCATTTCAGCTAAGATTATCCCCACTGAGTCCTGGGAGCATCTCACATCCCAGGTCTCTGGGACTTTCTAGAGGTTCCCCCTGCCTCCTACTCTCTGTCGCTGCATATTTCCATTCATTCTCTTGGCCCTCTAGGCTTCTCTCCTATCATCCCCCCATACCTGATTCTGTCCCCCCACTCTCCCACCCAGGTTCCTCCCTCCCTCCCTCTGTCTCCCATGATTATTTTGTTCCCTCTTCTAAGTGGGATTGAAGCATCCTCACTTAGGCCTTTCTTCTTGTTAAACTTCATATGGTCTGTGAATTGTATCATGGGAGATAGCCTCAAACACATTGGCACAGGGGAAATTTTCCTGAACATAACATTGGTTCAGGCTCTAAGATCAACAACTGACAAATAGGACCTCATGAAACAGAAAAGCTTCTGTAAGGCAAAGGACACTGTCAGTAGGACAAAATGACAACCTACAGATTGGGAAAAGTCCTCCACTAACCCTACTTCCAATAGAGAGCTAATATACAAAAATATATAAAGAACTCAAGAAGTTAGACTTCAAAAAAACCAAACCCAATTAAAAAATGGGATACAGAGCTAAACAGAGAATTCTCAACAGAGGAATCTTGAGTGGCCAAGAAGCACTTAAAGAATTGTTTAACATCCTTGGTCATTAGGGAAACTCAAATCAAAAAGATCCTGAGATTTCACTTTATACCAATCAGAATGGCTAAGATCGAAAACTCAGGTGATGACACACTGATGAGGATGTGGAGAAAGAGGAAGACTCTTCTACTGCTAGTGGGATTGCAAATTAGTACAACCACTCTGGAAATCAATCTGGAGGTTCCTCAGAAAATTAGAAATAGTTCTACCTGAAAACCCAGCTATACCACTCCTGGGCATATACCCAAAAGATGCTCCACCATACCACAAGGACACGGGCTCCACTATGTTCATAGCAGCCTTATTCATAATAGCCAGAAGCTGGAAACAACACAGATGTTCCTCAGCTGAAGAATGGATACAGAAAATACAGTTCATTTACAAAATGGAATACTATTCAGCTATTAAGAATGAGGACATCATGAAATTTGCAGCCAAATTAGAAATATCATCCTGAGCAAGGTAACCTAGACTCAAAGGGGCATGCATGGTATCTCCTGATAAGTGGATATTAGCCAAAAAGTATGGAACACCCATGATACAACTCAGCCTGCATTTTAATTTTATATGTTGATGTACCGAAGTGGTTTTTGTTTGCTTGTGTAAGCAAAACTGTCAATCATTCGAAGATTTTATCTATCTTTCTATCTATCTATCTATCTATCTATCTATCTATCTATCTATCTATCTATCTATCATCTATCTATCTATCTACCTACCTACCTACCTATCTATATTGGTGCCTGGGGAGATGGCTCAGTAGTTAAGATCATTGGCTGCTCTTCCAGAGGACCTGGATTGGATTCCCAGTGTCTACATGGCAGATCACAGCTGTTTCTAACTTCAGTTTTAGGGGATTCAACACGCTCACACAGACATGCAGGCAAAATACCAATGTGTATGAAATAAAAATAATTAATTTAAAAAATTGTCTTTTGACAGTTTCATACATGTAGTCTTAGGGTTTCTATTGCTGTAGTGAAACTCATGACAAAAAGAGCAAGCTAGGGAGGAAAGGGTTTATTTGACTTGCACTTCCATATTCCTGTTCATCATCAAAGGAAGTCAGGACAGGAACTGAAACAGGGCAGGAACTTGGAGGCAGGAGCTGATGGAGAAGCCATGGCAGTGTGCTGCTCACTGGCTTGTTCTTCCTGTCTTGCTCAACCTTGTTCCTTATAGAATCCAGGACCACCAGCCCAGGGATGGCACCACCCATAGTGGGCTGGGCCTCTCCTATCACTCACAAATTAAGAAAATGCCCTACAGTTTTGCCTACAGTCTGACCTAATGGAGGCATTTTCTTAATTGAGGTCCCCTCATCTCAGATGACTTCAGCTTGTACCAAGTTGACCTAAGATCAGCTGGCACATGTGTATATAATGAATTTTACTCCTTTTCACATCATTGCCCTCTTTTCCCTCTTCCCCTGATGCTGTCTTTCCCCTAAGAAGTCCTCTTTCTACTTTCATGTGTCTTTTGTGTGAATGACACACTCGGTTTGTGGTGGTTTGAATGAGAATGCCCCCCCCCCCCCAGACTCCACATAGGCTCATATGTTTGAATACTTGGTCCTCAATTGGTGGCATTGTTTGGGAAGGATTAGGAGGTGTGGACTTGTTGGAAGAGGTGTGTCATTGGGGGTGGGCTTTGAGGTTTAACAGAGTTGCTCCATTGCTAGTGTGCTCTCTATGCCTCATGCTTGCAGAGCGAGATGTGAGCACTTAGCTGTTCCTGGCACCATGCCTTTGCTCTGTCATGGACTCTAACCCTCTGAAACCATAAGACTCAAATTAAATACTTCTTAAGCTGCTTTGGTCGTAGTGTCTTCACCGCAACAGATTAGTAACTATGACAGAAGCTGCTACCAGGGACTGGGCTATTGCTTCACAGCCTGACCATTCTGGCTTTTTGGAGGAGCATGGAAGACGTTGGAACTTTGGACTAGGAAAGCAGTTCAACGTTAAGCGGAGCTCAATGGGCCATCCTAATAGGAGCTTGGAAGACAGTGTTGCCGAGAGCAATGTGGACTGTGGGGGCCCAGTTCAAGAGAAGTTTCAGAGGGCAACTGTCATGGTTTGAATATGCTTGGCCCAGGCAGTGACACTATTTGAAGGTGTGGCCTTGGTGGAATAGGTGTGTTACTGTGGGCATGGGCTTTAAGACCCTCATCCTAGCTGCCTGGAAGTCAGTCTTCCACTAGCAACATTCAGGTGAAGATGTGGAACTCTCAGCTCCTCCTACACTATGCCTGCCTGGATGCTGTCATGCTCCCGTTTTGATGATAATAGACTGAACCTCTGAACCTGTAAGCAGCCCCAATTAAATATTGTCCTTATAAGAGTTGCCTTGGTCATGGTGTCTGTTCACAGCAGTAAAACCCTAAGGCAGGAACAATAATAGCAATTGGGCTAGAGTTCATTCTTGTGGTATTTTAACAAGGAATGTGGGTAGTTTCTTTCCTTACCCTAAGAATCTGCCTGAGGCAGATTGAAAAGTAATAGACTAATTTCTTTGGCAGAGGGGTTTTCAATACAGACTAATATTGACTCTGTTGTGTGGTTATTAGTGATCACTCTTATGCATGTCTACAATGAAAGAGAGCAAGTGGGGCAAAAATAAATACACAACGTGCAATTGAAGTTAAAGAACACCAGGAAAACTTGCTATTGGAGTCAAGGTTTATGCTGCAAAAGATAAGGAGATCAAGGAGTGGCCAGATCCACAGTGGACTGAGACTGGGATGTCCTCAGGGCAAGACCCCACCCAGCTAAGCTTCCAATTCATGAAAGGTGTAAGGAATTTCCAGCTCCTAAAAAGTAAAGGCAAATCAAAGCTGCTACAGATGTGATTTAAGAGCGTCAAGATTCATCCAAAGTTGGTAGCCAAACTTAGCAATGTCAGCCCTGTGGCTTTGGAGTTATGCAGGATACATGAGTGAAGGGGTTGTGGAGTCTTCCTTCTTAGTTAAGGAGAGATGCTGAGGCCACCAAGCAATGTATGGTACGGTCAAGAGGCTCTGAGAGGCCATTGAGTGGAGCTGGATTGCTTTGGAGACCCCAGGATATTGGAGATGCCAGAGCTGTGAGATGCCTACCAAGGAGAGCTGCACAGAGTTGAACCAGCCCAGAAGAGGGAAGTATATTGCTGGAGCAAAGCCAGAGGGAAAGAGGCATGTACGCTCTTTGACATCAGATATGGAACTGCATCTTTGGAGTTTGCCTTGCTGGGTTTTGCTCTTAATTTGGTCCAGCATTTCCTCACTATGTCCCAATTCTCCCCTTTTGGAATGGTAATATATGTTCTATGCCAGTATGTTGTCAGTATGTCATCTGCCATTAATTTTACAGTGATTTACAGTTAAGAGGTTGCCTTGAGTCTCAGAATAGACTTTGGACTTTAAAAAGCTTGAGACTATGACAGAATATAAGTACTTTTGAAGTTGAGCTAAGTGCATTTTGCATTATGATATGGGCATGAGCCTGTGGGGACCAGGGTATGTAACAGGATGGTTTGAATGAAAACAGCTCATAGGCTCATGTGTTTGAATAGTTGAAGGAATGTCTTGGGAAAGAGTAGAAGGTGTGGTCTTTAGGAGGTATGTCACTGAGAGTGAGTGGGTTTGAGGTTTCAAAAGACTTGCTCCTTCAAGTGTGCTCTCTTGACTACAGCTTGCAGATCAAGATGTGAGCGCTCAGCTGTTCCTGCTGCCATGACTTTGCTCTGTCATCATGGACTCTAACACTGTGAAAACATAAGTCCAACTAAATGCTTTCTTTTATGAGCTGCTTTAGTTACAATATTCTAACAGCAATAGAAAAGAAACTAAGACTCGGTGTGGTGGTTTGAATATACTTGGCCCAGAGAGTGGCACTATTAGGAGGTGTGGCCTTTTGCACTAGGTGTGGCCTTTTGCAGTAGGTGTGGTCTTGTTGGAGGAAGTGTGTCACTTTTGGGGTGGGCCTCCTCCTAGCTGCCTGGAAGACAGGCTTCCTTTGGATGAAGATGTAGAACTCTCAGCTCCTCCAGTGCCATATCTGTCTTGATGTTGCCACATATGATGATAATGGGCTGAACCTCAGAACCTGTAAGCCAGCCCCAATTAGATGCTATCCATTGTAAGAGTTGCCTTGATCATGCTGTCTATTCACAACAATAAACCCTAAGACACATGGTTTAATTGGAGTTGCTTGCATATACATATGTGACAATCACATTTTTGTTTATGATTTATTTTATTGATACTTTGCCTGCTTGTATGTATAAGGATCATGTGTGTGCCTGGTGCCCTAGGAGGTCAGAAGAAGGTGTTGGATCCCTTGGAACTGGAATTACAATGGATTGTGAGTCACCATATGGTTGCTGATGAATCCAGGTCCTCTGCAAAAAACGCGTGTGTGTGTGTGTGTGTGTGTGTGTGTGTGTGTGTGTGTGTGTGTGTGTGTGTGTGTATGTGTTGAGAGAGGGAATCTCTATATATATCCCTGGTTCTGAAACTCACTATATAGATCAGATAGGCTTACAGCTCACAGAGATCCACCTGCCTTTGCTTCCCAGGTGCTAGGATTAAAGGTGTTCCCCACCACATCTGGTTATAATCGTATATTTTGAATTATATGTTATGAACTGGTGAAGTGACTCAGTGTGTAAAGACATTTGCTCTCAAGCCTGACCTGACCACCTGCTTAACCCCTGGGTCCTGCGTAGTGGAAGCAGAGAACTGATATTCACAAGTTCTATTCTGACCTCCAAATGCGGTGTATGCACGTGCATACAAATGGACAAATGTAAAACATATCTAACTGTACACTTTGGCTAGGGAATATAGCTCAGGTGGTTTGCTAAGCGAGAACAAAAGGCTGGGTTTGATCCCAGCACTGAATAGCACAGAGAGTAATGCACACAACTGTAATTCCAGCATTCGGGAGGTAGAGAGGGAGAAACCAGAAGCTCTTGGTTACTTTGCATCATATAATGAGTTCAAGGCCATTGGATACAGGAAATCCTGACTTTTAAAAGTGCACATCTCAATCACTTTTGCCATAGTCAACTGCAGAATGCTTTTCTCACTGCAGAAAGAAACATTGTAGCCAACATCCAAGCCCCTGCCCACTCAGAGCAAATGCTAACCTACTGTGTGTCTCTACAAATGTGCCTGTTCCAGATAGTTCATATAAATGGAGTCACGTCCAAGTTTTCATGTAGACATGTATTTTATTTTTTTAGGAGAATATTCCTTGGAGTCACATCTCGGTATTCCTGGGAGTCACACCCTGCCCTGCTCATCCCCTGCACCAGCTGGCAAACCCTGTCTGCCCTCCTTTCCCCAACCTCTCCCAGACAGAGAATTTTTCACCCCCCTCAGAAAACTCCATGCTAACATGTTATCACTCCTTGTCTCCCCGTTTCCCACAACCCACTCAAGAGTGCCTGTGCAGGGGTTCAGTTTTGGACCATGTATGGGCACCATCCCAGCTCCTAGCTGGCACGTCATCACTCCTCATCCAAGCTCTATAAAACCCCCTTCTTTAGCCTGGATGTGTGACTCCACTGACCTTCACTGTGAGATTGGTGAACCCACGCAAGAGCTGCCTCCTAATAAACCTGCCTTTATTGTTGTCTTCAGACACACCAGAAGAGTGCATCGAATCCCATTACAGATGGTTATGAGTTACCATGTGGTTGCTGGAAATTGAACTCAGCACCTCTGGAAGAACAATCAGTGCTCTTAACTACTGAGCCATCTCTCCAGCCCCACCTTTATCTACTTTTAATCTGGTCGAATCTGCCCCATATCTGTCACCAAGGGAGAGAAAATGCCTATCATGTATTAATACTAATAATATTTTCATTACATTTTAATTTATGTTGCAAGTGTTTGGCACATGTGCATGTGTCACAGTGAACATGTGGAGCTCAGAGGACAACTTGTGGGACACTCTTCTCCTGCCATGTGAATCCCAGAGACTTGACTCAGGTCATCAGGCCCAGTAAAGGCATCTTCACCACTACACCATCTCACAAGCCCATCCTAAAGTGTTTGCTTGTTTGTTTGAAACAGAGTCTCTTCTTTCTATATGGCCCTGGCTGTCTTGGAACTCATTATGTAGACCAGGCTGGCCTTGTCTCCCAAGTGCTGGTATTAAAGGTGTGCATCACTATGTCCAGTCTGTCTTGTTCTTTTATAAATCTACCCTACATTCATATTAGGCTTATAGTTTATAAACTGAGTTTGTGTTCCTCAATTGTTTCTAACATAGCCCAATAAACTTGGGGAACGGGTGGTAATTTGAGTGTCTAAGATTTTTGTCAGTTTCTGAAGTAGTTCTCAGATCTGGAAGGGGTTCTCACTTCTTTTCACACTGGAAGGAGGAATCCTTTCCTTTCTCCAAGTTCCTGTATACATGGCACCTGGAGAAGCCAAGTCTTTGATTCTACACCTAAGAACCTTGCATAGCTGGAGGTGTAGTTAAGTGGCAGAACCTTATGTAATGATATTCTCTGAAAATTGCAGAGTCAGAGAGCTGGGAGAATTCAAGGAAATATGTCTCCTAAGGCTTGAAGAATAGAATTACTTTTTTTCTGATGTCAACCACAGACATGATTGTTTTAGAGAATACACAAACAAGTAAAATTTGAGTCACAGATGACATCTTGCCTAACGATACCCACTGTTAATTTATTCCAGTGACCCAGTTTCTTTCCATGCCAAATAAGTATACTGGTAACCTTCAGCTAATTGTGACAAACCATTTAAAATACAGTTCTTTTTTTTTTGAGACAGGCAGTGTTTTACTATGTAACCCTGGCTGGCCTGGAACTCATTATGTAGACCAAAGTAGCCTTGAACTCTGCCTCTAGAGTGCTAGGGTTAAAGATGTGTGTGTGTGTGTGTGTGTGTGTGTGTGTGTGTGTGTGTGTGTGTGCCATGATACCTGACCTTAAAGTTAGTTGTGAAGGTGAATTTAAAGGACTTACTTGTAGTGACAAATTTGGAGTTTTGGTCTCTTTAAAAAACACAGGACTATTATAAGATATGTTTTCATCCTAATCCCAGGTGTGGGATATGGGGCTGTTTCAGATTGTCCACAGCAGCTGTCTATGATTTGCCTAGTGCTCTGGTCGGAGTGTGATTTTGTCAGCTGCTGATAGTTGTTGCAGTTGTGTAACGTTTAGAATTGTGGGAACTCTTCAGAGGGTATATAAATGCTAGGGCCTGGAGAGGTGAGGTAAGGTTTTATTGGTTAGTTGATGTGGGGGGGGGGGGGAAAGGGCTGTTGGTGGGTGGGTGGGTTGTTGGTTGGTTGCTATTGATTGCAGTTTGTTAAATAGTTGTGGGCAAAGAAGAAAGAAAAAGAAGAAACTAGATATCCTGACTGCAAAGATCAAGGAACTCTATGGCCCTAATCAGTAGGAAGCAGTCTAATGATAACGTCACCTCCTTTCCTTTCTATCCCTTTTTCTCACCTATCTAGTGTTAGGGGATTGAAAGGGTGGGAGAAAAGGGGTGGAGAGGGGAAAAAGAAGAGAGAGAGAGAGAGAGAGAGAGAGAGAGAGAGAGAGAAGGAAGTAGCAAACGCCGGCTACACTTCCTGCTCTTTCTTTGCTTCTTTTGGGAGCCCCATTTCTCCACACAGCAAGCTGCCATGTGTCATGTTTGCTGAGGAAACAGCATGTGTCAATCATTTCAAAACCCTTAGTGCTCATTCTCACACGGGCTTGGAAACGAGGAATTAAAATTCCGGTGTTCAGCTACTGACAGCCTGCTGAGCACACAGTGTGTGCATACAGTTCTACTACGCAGTTGAGAAAAACAAAACAAAAAAAAACCAAAGACCAGAAAGACTTGAGTGACTTATGCCGAGTCTTGCAGCTCCTGGGACACTGTTTTAGTGTGAGCTATCACTGTTGTCCCTCAGTGTCATACTTATTCTACACCCCATGCTTTAACTGCTAGAACAACGGTCTTAAAACATAAAGCAGAACATAGAAATATGTCTTAACTGCTACACTGGCTTTCCATTAGTAAACTGCTCACATTTACTGTGATAACGAAGCCAAAGCTTCAAACTCAGCCTTTTCCACAGCCTGGAAAGAACACTAAGTTCATGGTAATAACCTCACCATGAAATCAGCTCTGAATAAATATAACATTTCACCATGGCCACTCCAGGGTCTTCCTAATGAAGAACTTTCCTAAAGAAGTGTATGGATAGTGCACATATTAATTATAGTTAAAACATTTATTGTGGTGGGGGGCTGAAGAAATGATGGATCAGTGGATGACTTCATAATGCTCTTGAAGAAAACCAAAGTTTAGTTCCCAGCACCATTGTTGGGTGGTTCACAGCTGCCTCTAACTCCAGTAGATCTGACTCCCTCTTCTGGACTCCACAGGCATCTGAACTCTCATAATCACATACTCTCATATACCCCCTAGATATAAAATTAAAAATAAAATTAAATCTCTGAGCAGTAGTGGCGCACTCTGGAGGTAGAGGCAGGTGGATCACTCTGAGAATACTAAGTGTATTCCTTGCTCACGTGCTTGTCATGAAATTTTTGGAAGTCCTTTGAGCCTAGTGTGGTGATGAATGCCAGTCCAAACTATAAAGCTGGAGGTTCTCTTGAGCCCAGAAATCCATGACCAACCTGGACAAGAGAGTGAGCCCTTAGCTCTTAAAAATAAAATAAAATCTTCTTTTAGATGCTTGTTTATTTATTCCCTTAGGGTTTAAAGCCTTTTTGTAGCCTTGGATTCCCTGAATCTAACTCTGTAGACCAGGCTGCCCTCGAACTCAGAGTGATCCACCTGCCTCTGCCTCCAGAGTGCGCCACTACTGCTCAGCGATTTAATTTTATTTTTAATTTTATATCTAGGGGTATATGAGAGTATGTGATTATGAGAGTTCAGATGCCTGTGGAGTCCAGAAGAGGGAGTCAGATCTACTGGAGTTATAGGCAGCTGTGAACCACCCAACAATGGTGCTGGGAACTAAACTTTGGTTTTCTTCAAGAGCATTATGAAGTCATCCACTGATCCATCATTTCTTCAGCCCCCCACCACAATAAATGTTTTAACTATAATTAATAAGTGCACTATCTATACACTTCTTTAGGAAAGTTCTTCATTAGGAAAACCCTGGAGTGGCCATGGTGAAATGTTATATTTATTCAGAGCTGATTTCATGGTAAGGTTATTACCCATCTCCATGTAAGGTTGGCTCCCAAGACACCAACCTCCCTCAAACTCTTAGTGACCATATCAAGAAGATGCAAGGACTGATCTTGTGTCTTGGAAGCAGCTAAACAGCTCAGTGGACAAAAGCAATTGTCAGACAAGCCTGATGACCGGGGTCCATGGAACTGGCGTAAAGCTAGAAGAAGAGAAGAGATTCTACAAAGCTGTTCTCTGACTGCTACACATGTGCTCACATGCACACACACACATACATGTACACACACACATTAAAAGGAAGCTGTGCACACATACTAAACACGCAACCATAAGTATATATATAGAAAGCTATGTTACCACAAGCACACCATCTCTGGGCCCTATCACTGGACATTTACAAATGGTGAAAGAGAACAAAGCTGGACATGAATGGAGTTGGAACCTAGTCTGTGGCAGGTGGGCAAAATTATAAGCCAAGGATTCTATTCTTATCGATGCCAAGAAATGTAGGGACAAGAACGATATGGTGTTTCAGGCCATTAGTCAAACCCTAATTTCCTGGATATTATGATGTTTGTCAGTATTTTAAAAGTCTCTATTTTTTTTTTCTTTGCTGGGCATGGTGGCACACACCTTTAATATTAGCATTTTGGAAATAGATGCTGTCAAATCTCTGAGTTCAAGGCTAGCCTGGTCTATATAATGAGTTCCAGAACAGCCACGGCTACATGGTGAGACCCTGTCTTTATAAAAATAAAACAAAACCAGCATACTAAGGTTTCCTGATTTGTTGGGTTCTTTTTATCTTACATAAGTATCCAATTTCACAAGAAGTTTTGTATTTGTATTGTTGTATTTCACTTAAAAAGGGTGTGATGATTTATCTTGTCATCTTGATGGGCTTTAGAGTCACTATGGAAACAAATCTTGGGTAATGTCCATAGGGGATTAATAGCTTAATTGAGGTAGGAAAACCCAGTGTAAATGTGGTCGTACCATTACATTGGCTTGGGTTCTGGACTGAATGCAGAGGAAAATGCTTCAGGACTGTGGGCCCAACGTAACTAGGGGGCCTCACACTACTGCTGCTTACCGTGGCTTCCTTCATTTCTTCCTTATGTCCTTCCTTCCCTGAGTTGCTTTGATCAGATATTTTGTTACAGGAACAAGATACGTACCAAGGACCAGCCTCCAAATTATACAGTCTTCCATTTAAACCTCAACCATTCCCTGTTCACAGTTGTCCTCAGACTAGAGTTCATTCCGACTGGAACCTGCAATCATGTATCACAGGATTCCTCCCTATGCCTCCCTCATATCAAGTTTCTTCCTTCGCTCCATCTGGATTCTGTATGCCAGCAATTCCTCCATCTCCAGCTCTAGCCTTGTCAGAAAGGCATTTTTTTATTGTAATCTCTGTTTTGTGTTTGTGTCCTCCGTAGAATTTGTCATACAGTTTATCCTCCAATGTTTATTGAGTGAGTGAGCAGCTAGAGAGTGAGAGAATGAAGATTCAGACTCAAGTCTGACAGCAAAGCAATAGCTTCAGAGTCCCTAATACTCCAAGAAAGATCTATATTTTCCAATCTATTATCCCACAGAGTATTGGAAAGATAGCTAGGTGGGTAGATATATAAACAGATAGAAATAAATTGTCTCTGTGTGTGTGAAGTGATTTTGACCCTGCTTCGCCAACAGAGAAGACCAAATAAAAGCAAAAATTAAATTAGCTTTCTCCATATAAGTGACTTCAAGAAATTTTTAGTTTTCCAAAAATAATGGCAAATACCTCAAATTAATTGGGTTTGTTATTAGAAGACCAAGAAAAGAGCCTGTCTTCAAGAGGCAGCTGTGGGACTAGGAACCAAATGATTTTCAATTTTAAGATCCTTGGATCAGGTGGCTGAATCAGATTAAAGATAATCAATTCTCCGGCATGATTAATGCCATTCCTTACGCTAACCTTCCGAGGGAGCTTTTGCTTTCTGATGTTAATTACCATTCAACAGGAAATGAAGCTGGATGAGGAAGGGAACCCTGGCTAAATCAATTAGAAAAGTGGATGAGAGGAAAGGGTTCAGAGCTTGTTGAGGAAGCAAACCTTTGGGTGGTGTTGTATTTTGACTTTCCTGGAAGTATCAGCGCATGGTGTGATGTTAACTCTTCATTATCAGCCTGCCCAGACTTATAGTCTCCTGGGAGACATCTCTGAGAACATCTGTGAGAGCATTTCCAGAAAGTTTAACTTCGGTAACTTCGGAGGGAAGACTCACCCTGAATGTGGCTGGCACCATTCCAGGGACTGGAAGCCAGAACCAAAAAAAAAAAAAAAAAAAAAAAAAAAAAAAAATGGAGAAAAGGAGAGAGCCAGATGAGGGCCAACATTCATCTCTCTGTCTCCTGATCTGCTGAAACGGGAGGCAGCAAAGATCAGAGGACAGGGTCTTGCTGCCCTGGGGCTGCATGCAGCCATGCTTCCCTGGTCATTCTGGACCTAACAGAATCTTTCCTGCAGTTGCCCTTTGTCTGAAGAGCAAACTTGGACATTAACTGATACAGATAGTTTGCTCATGACATATGCAAATGGATTCTGTGGCCTTTTGAAGATCAGATTTTAGGGACAGGGAGATAGATTAGCAAAATAAAGGGCCAACCACATGCTGAGTCCAAGCCCCCAAGCTCACACAAAAAGCCTGTTTCGGTGGTATACAACCAAAATCCAACAACTCCTATGCAAACAGGAGATGGAAGCAGGAGAATCAGGCAGCAGAGCAGAAAGAAGAGACTCAGCTCAAAACAAGTTGGAGGGAGGGAGGGAGGAGAGAGAGAAGAAAAGAGAAGAGAAGAGAAGAGAAGAGAAGAGAAGAGAAGAGAGAACCCACACTCCTACATACACATAACAAACATAAATATTAAAACAACAAGCAAATAAACACCTACATCAATGTGGAGATAGTCTGATGACAAGTAAACTGGCACTCAAGTAAATTCGCTTACAATTTTTATTTATTATTGTTATATTTACTAGTGTTGGGAGGTTGCTGTGCTAATGTGCCTGCGGAGGTTAGAGCAGAGTGTTGTGGAGGCAGATCTCTCCTTCTGCTTCCATGTGGGTGTGGCTCCAGGGGTCAAACTCAGGCTTCCAGGCTTGTGCTCTTACCCACTGAGCCATCTTGTAGGTTGTCTTTTATTGTGGACAGGGTCTCATGTAGCCCAGGCTAGCCTTAAAGCATCTGTGGATGACGTTGAGCTCCTGATCCTCTTGCCTACCATGTGTTATGATTACGGGCATGCATTACCATGCCTGGTTCAATGAGTGACATTCTGAAATGGCGGTTCTGGCGAGCAACTGCAGACACTCAGAACATCTGTGGCCACACCTGTGGTAGAATAGCTACTTTTGATTCACTTTTCATGTATGTAGGAGTAACCATAGATAAATACCCTATCTAGAAGAGAAAGATGGAGTGGATAGGGTTTACATTTGGAAAGAATATCTAAATTCTATCTTTTGCACAGGATTGAATGTTTGCAATTGCATCTTATACAGATGATAACAATGGCTTAATATCTTTGTTTAAGTTTGTAATAGTATTATTGATGGAGAATCATAGCTTTTAATTCATAATAAATTATCTTTACTAATCGTAAGTGTTGAGCTCTTGTATAGTAAACAATTCCTGCCCTGAATAAAGCAATGTCCTAGTTAACAAGGGACTCCATGTATGGCAGATTAATTTCTCAAGAAGATATCTCTTAATGGTGTCATGGCTGCCTTTGTTTGTGAAAGGACACTCCATGGTGTTCACACAGTAAGGAAATCACCTGGCAGCCCGTTTCTGTGAAGTCTCTGTGGTTAAGCAGTGCATACCTGTGATTGCAGATCTGCTGAGTGACTTTATCTCCAGAAATCCAGATTTGTCTTAAAGAAAAAAAAATCTTTCATAACATGATTTATCACTTCCAATGTAAAGGATTTTAACACTTTGGGGAGATTGGAATATTACATTGTACCCTCCTAATGTGGGAATAATATCTTTACTCAGTGTGTGTGTGTGTGTGTGTGATATGTGTGTAACCATCTGTGTGCAGGTATGCTCACTATACAATGGGAGCAGAGATTCCAATCAGGAGGCTTTCCTCCATCTCTCTCCAGTCTCTTTTTTGAGATATAGTCTCTCACGGTCTCAAGCTCTACATTTTGGTTAAACTGTCTAGTAAGCCCCAGAGATCTGCCTGTCCCTATCCGCCCAGCACAGCATCTTCTGTGGGTGCAGGAAATCTGAACTCAGTTCCTCAAACTTACACAGTAGATACTTTACCCACTTCACCATCCCCCTACCCCAGTGTCTTCATTTTAAATAAGAGCTGATGTTTGTTCTGGATACATTATAATTTTCTATTTTATAAGTGAATTATAATTTGCTTGTTAACTGTTGTTCTTCTACTAGCAGTCAAATCTCTGGCATGTTGCACTATGTGATTATTCTATTAGGATAGCTTAGTTTCATGTATGGTTTATATGTAAATGTATATTTAAATGAAGTTACTTAATTTAAATGTATATTTATTATATGAATATATTACATATGTATAGATCGTGTTTAGTTAAACATGAATACAGCTATTGCAATCTAATAAAAGTATAAGTTTGATCCCTGGGACCCATGTATTGGAAAGAGAGGACTGACTTCCCTAAGTTGTCCTCTGAATTCCATATGTGCTGTGTGAACACACACATGTACCAAGCATAAATATAGAATAACCAAGCGCTCTACATGAATCTATGTTTGCAATCTTGTATTTTGATCGTAATAACCCTTGAAAGGGACCTTCGCTTCTTACAGCATCTGTTTTGAGGGGTTGAAGTTTAATATCCTATCAGTTCTTGATTTCCTTCCTCTAATCTGTGACAACTCATTTACTTTCAGCAATAAAGTTGACAGAATCCATTTTTATCTTTAATTAACTTTTCAGCTTGGCTTTCATTTTAAAGGCTCACAGCAAAATTTATCACCAAGCTGTAATGAAAGCAATGAATGGAAGGTTTGAGAACACTGCTCAGCTCTGAATTTAGCTCAGATGACCCGGTTCCTGGGAGGAGAAGCCAACAGCAGCATCAATAGAAAAGACAACTCCTTAGGTCATACCAGCAGCAGATGACAATGTTTATTTTTGTCTTGTTGTATTAATTTTTTAAGCCTCTTAATTCTCTTTTCACATGCCATGTGTTAACTCCAAAGTACCAAATTCCCTTTGCTTAGGGGTTTGGTAAGTATAAAACATGTCTGAAAATAATTGTCACATAAATAATTATAGCTACTATCTATTGAGCCTTTGGGTGCTGTACTGAATACTCTTCAAACTTTCCTTCCCATGGAGCATGGTTTAAGGGACTATGTTAAAGGACTATGCTAACAGGACTTAAGGGGAGAGCTATACGTTTAACAAAACTGTAAAGCTTTGGAAGTCAGGTCACCTGGATCAGAATTGCTACTACATTCTAGTTCACCAGCTCTGAATAGTGAATTAACAAATTAGCATTCATTTATTCATCGAATAAACATTTGGAGCATCTAGCATGTGCTCAATATACAAGGGAATAAGCCAGGCACAGCTGCTGCCTATCAGGAGAAATCAGGGGAAATCAGACTCTCCGCTTCTAGAGAGAATTACAAATTGTAACAAACAAGATTGCTAGGGTTTGGATCCTAAATGTCCATCAAAGACTCTTATGTTGACATCTTGATCTCTACCTGATGGTGTTCTTGGGAGGTATGGAACTTTGGGGGGGGGGAGGGGCAGGTAGCCTAATTAAAGGAACTAAGCAATTGAGGGCATTTCTTTTGGGATCCTGGCCCCTTCCTCTCTTTCTGTTTGCTTGCAGTCACCATGAGCTCAGCAGCTTTCTCCCACTATCTGCTCCGATCATGGTGTGCTACTCTGCCACAGACCTGAAGCATCGAGGCCAAATGACCAAGATAAAAGCCTTTGAGATCCTTGAGCCAAAGCTGGCTTTCCTTCTGTGGTGGTTTGAATATGCTTGGCCCAGGGACTGGCACTATTAGGAGGTATTGCCTTATTGCAGTCACTGTGGGGGTGGGCTTTGAGACCCTCCTCCTAGCCACATGGGAGACAGTCTTCTGGTTAACTTCAGATCAAGATGTAGACCTCTCAGTTCCTCTAGTGCCATGTCTGCCTAGACCCTGTCATGCTCCTGCCTTGATGATAATGGACTGAACCTCTGAACCTGTAAGCCAGCCTCAATTAAATGTTGTCCTTATAAGAGTTGTCTTGGTCATGGTGTCTGTTCACAGCAGTAAAACCCTCACTAAGACACCTTTCTCTCTCTCTCTCTCTCTCTCTCTCTCTCTCTCTCTCTCTCTCTCTCTCCCTCCCTCCCTCCCTCCCTCCCTCCCTCCCTCCCTCCTTCCTTCCTTCCTTCCTTCCTTCCTTTCTTTCTTTTCCTCCCCACCCCCAAGGATGGCAGCCTGACTCACACAGTAGTGAAGGATGGGAAATGGGATCATGATGAAGACTGACGAGGTTGCCTTGTCTTTCAAGGAGTGGCAGATAATGCCAGGGCTGAAACTGCACTAGGAGGTAGGCAAAGCAGGGAACAGGAAGAGTGAAGGGAAGAAAGGTCCAGATAGAGTTAATGGGCATGTGTGAAAGTCCCCTGATAGGACCAGATTGCTTGCTCTGGAGAGTGAAGGAGCCAGTGTGGCTAGACCTAAGAACAGGTGAGGTGGTGGTACAGAATTACCGAAGGCAATGGCACTTTTTGAAAAAGTCACAGAAAGAATGTAAGATTCAGTTTCTCAGATGTTCCTCGTGCTGCCATCTGCACTTAAGGATGAGAAGAACTCAGTAAGTGAGCTGGGGGCGGGGGTAGGATGGGGGCCAGGGGTGGTTTCCAGATTCCGAGTGTGAATAATTTGTTCAATAGTGATGGGAAGTTTAACAGGAAGGAATACTTTGGGATATAGTAAGTGATGTTTAATGTTAATGGTTTCAAGTTCATTGCCAGGCTCACCAGAGCCTAGAGGTACAACCAACATCTGAGTATAAGACTGGATCTATTGATCTGGTGTGTGTGTGTGTGTGTGTGTGTGTGTGTGTGTGTGTGTGTCTCCTTGTGCAACATAAGCTTGTGTGGAACTCATGATGCCTTTGCCTCAGCCTCTCCTGAGTGCTGAGGTTACAGTCTTGCACTGCTTTGCCCAGCATGTAGGTCTACATAGGAAGAAGGAAAAGATTACTGAAGCCAACGGGCTTCTGAAAGGGAGGAGCACACAAGGGGATGGAGGGGGAAGTTAAGACAAAATGGGGGCAATATAAGTACTTTCCTAGTGTTGCTGCTGGAGAATAAATTAACTTGTATATTTAAAATACATATTACATCTCACATATGTAGCCAGGTCAGTAAGATTACTATTAAATTCTATTTTATTTCTTTTCTGGAGCGTGGGTATATGCACGTGAGTATGTATTCAAATGCTTGAGAGTTAGGAGGCCAAAGAAGGATATCAGGTGTCCTGCTGTGTTACCTTTGAGATAGAGTCTCTTGCTGAACTTAGAGTTAGGGCCAGAGGCCAGAGAGCCTCAGCAGTTCTCCTGACTCAACCCCACACAGTTCTAGGAGGGCTTATGCAGCCATATGCAGCTTTTTACAAGGGCTCTGGGCTCCAAGCTCAGGTCTTAAGAATACTTCTGTTCTTCTGGAGGACTACAGTTCAATTCCAAGCACTAAAGCCCATTCCCAGCTCACAGCTACCTGTAACTGCAGCTCCAAAGGTCCCAACCCTGGCCTCTTCTGGGTCCCCTATGCACAGACAAATACTGGCACACAGATATAAACATAAATCAAAGCAAAAGCAATACAAGACAAAAAACGAACTGCATGATAGTTCCTTTAGCTCAGTGTTAGACATTTAGTGGGTAGATGCTATGTCAGGAGAATTTTGGCAGTGGCTGCTCAACAGCCTTCATTGTTGATTGGTCAGTTAGTGTGTCCTAGCAATGTGGAGATGCCTGCCAAGGATTTAGGGACGGACACACAGCTGGCAAATGTGAAAGATTAGCACATTATCCTAGAGGGGAAAGCATCCAAGAGGGACGCATTGTGTACTGAGATGATTTACCTGGGTTGGAAAGTGCCCAAGACATCCCAGGCCACGCCTTTGGCTTAACTGGCAATGGTGTTGCAGAGATGATGTAGGTAACTGTCCTCTTGTGACTGTAGATTAACACTCCGGAGCAGTCCAAGTTCTAATTATGCTCACGGTGGCTGAGCTAACAACCATTAACCCAGCTTTACCACTGACAGGTATTGTGATCTTCAGTAATTATTCAACTCCACTCTCCACGTTCCTTAGCTGTGAAAGTAGAGCAACACTCTAAAGTCACCCAAACACTGGCAAGAACAAATGGTATAAGTAGCTGTAAGTCCTATAAATTCTTCAAAGTATATATTTGCTGTGTAGGGGGTTAGGCACTGTCTCACTCTTGTGCAGAGGTGTAATTAACAACTGGCATTGTGAACACCATACACATCTTTTATTCTCTGGTTCTTTCATTTGCCTGCTTAAATACACTCGCTCATTTGGACATTGTTTCCATTTCCCTGGGTATACTTGGACCCAGGGGGAAAAGGTCTTAAATGACTTTTGCCTTTAAGATTCTTTGCAACCCGGTCTCACTTAAACAGATTTATGCAGTCTGAAGGTTGGAGTGAGATTTCTGCCTATAATGAATTGTAGAGGTGCCAACTCCATAATTTTCTGTGAAAAATCTGGCATGCTCTGCCACTGAAGTTTAAAGATAATTTGCCTGAATCTCTTCAACCAAATGAAGCGTTCTAATCAATTATGAGCAGAGGCAATGAGATACAGTGTAGAGTCTACAGGGATTTGTGACGCAGTCAGCATCGATCTCCATCAAAGTTGTAAGGGAGCAGTGGCAGTCGAAGGCACTAATATTTACAATGCCAAGTGATGACCGCACAGGCAGCATGGCCTACTCTGGAAGCAATTGCCTATCATTTTCGCGGATGACTTGAATGAATGTCAGAGCTGTCAGTCACAGTTGTCCTTCAGAGTCCTCCAGTTTATCCATCTCATTTACAAGGAAGAGAAAATAGACGCACAAAGGAAGAGTGATTTGAACAAGATGCAGATCTCGAATGCAGGTCTTCTGATATGGATCACTTAGTATCTACAGCAGGGGCATGAAAGTCCACAGCAGGGAGGCAGTCTTGTTGGCTCACTCGGGGATCCAGAGTTTACAGTTCCAAAGGAAACAAAACCGCACCAAAACAGAGGTCAGGACAGTCTTCGCACCTGTCACAATTCTTGCGGAAGGCTGAGAAGGGGGGTGACAAGGTAGCACCAGGTGTGGGAAAGGCGGAGCTACGAGTTGATGAAGCTGGACCCGGGGCGGAGCCTAGAAGGACAGGGTGTGGGCTCTGGGGGCGGGGCTGCGGGCCATAGGGGCGGGGCTAAGCGCCGCGGCTCCGCCCTCGAGCTCCGCGGGCCTTCCACCGAGTGGTAAGGTGGGCTTCGTGCAGAAGCTGAAGAGCGAGCGGCGAGCGGCTTCCGAGAAACGAGCGGATTTCGGCGGCAGCTCTTGTGCTCCGTCCCTCAGGGCCCGGAGTAATCCGCGAGGCAGCCGTCGGCGGGCGGACGGGCGATGGCGGCGCGGGGGTCGCGGCGGCGCGCGCTGCGCCTGCTCTTGATGGTGCAGCTGCTGGCGGGGCGCTGGCGGCCGGCCGGGGCGGCGCGGGGCGCGCGGGGAGGTGAGCCGGGGCGGGGCTGAGGGTCGCGGGGCCCCGCAGCAGGGCTCCGCTCCCTTTCCCTTTCTTCTGAAAATTCGGGATGAGGTTCCAGGTTAGCACCCAAAAGCAAAGAAAAGGCCGGTTTTGGCGTTCGGTGGCTGTCACCGTTGGGCGGCTGGTGTAGGGCGTGCCTCGGTACAACTTTCCAAGAGCGTGCTGCTGTCATCGGGCTTCCCACTTGGTGGCTGGTTCTCGGTGTGGAGACTTTGGGCTTAATGTTCGCCTTTGAGACTTTATAGTTTACCCTCTTCTCCCTCACTCCTGGCAGCATCTTGGCCAGAAGAAGCAAACGTTTGCAGAAGAAACGTTTGCTAGGCAGTTCACATGCCCAGACTTCGGGACTCAAGGATTGTATCTGGGTTCCTCGCTCTTTTGGAACAGGGCTCGCGCGTACCACCCTCCCAGCTCGACCCTCCACGTTCTCCCGCGCCCCATCTCCCTCCCCTGGTTAGCGTTTCAGATGTTGTGGGTTGGGATAGAAACAAACAAAACAACCTAGCTAGTACTTTGAATTTACAGTGCTTTAGCATATTTTAGTCCGCCCTTTTAAGAACTTTGGAAAAAAATACTACCGTTTCTGGAGCACCTGTGGTGTGTCCTATATTAGAGAAGGTGCGGCTCCTTTAAGTGGAGGGTCGCTGCACTCAAAGCTCAGTTTTATTGAGATGAGGAAATCTGGCAGACCTTTCTTTCCTTAAGGTTCTTAAATTGTGAGTCCTGGTTTTCTTTAGGAAGTGGTAACTTCGCAGGCTAGGATTCCCGATTACAGGACCGGTCTACTGAAGAGATGAAATCTTTGCAGAGTGTAAACAGTTTAGAGAAGGAAAGGGGTGCCCTTGTCTTAATTTATGTCCCCAGTGTGTCTTGTCTTAAGACAGAATTCTCTCCACTGCGTTCTTCCGTTGAACCAGGAGGACAACACTGCTTGCTTTTCTCATCCGTTTTCAGGATTGATTGGTGCATATAAAACGCCAGGCAGTGCCTGACAGCCTAGAAAATGGTATCCCTGCCACTCTTGATGGAGCTGGGAATTTTGAAAAGGTTTCTCTGTTTTAAGATAAATCATTGTTGCTGATTCTTCAATGGTGTAAACTGCTAACTCTTGTGAGGCTTGGTGTTTTAACCAGACTTGATGACCTACTCCTTTCTTTTCCCACTCGGTGAGACTTCTTTAATACTAAGCATCTTTATACTAGTTTCCCCCCCCCCCCATGCGAGCTCCTTAAGATCCGATTCCTTTGTGTGTGGGTATGCGCATGTGCTGGTAGAGGAGAGATCAGCCTTGGATATTGTTCCTGGGGGTGGGGGAGCTGTCCAATTTGGTTGTTTTGTTTGTTTGTTGTTGTTTGTGACAGTCTTTCACTGTGACCTGGGGCTCGTGGTTAGGATAGGCCAGTTGACAATCCTGCTGAATTCCATGGATCTGCCTGTCTCTGCCTTCCTAGTGTTGGGATTACTAGGGCCTCCTTGCCAGGCCTTTTACATTTTGCTGTGGGTTAAACCTAGGTCCTTGTGCTGTGCAGCAAACACTCGACAAGCTGAGCCATCTCCCAACCCTCAAGACCTGCTCTGCTTTTCCGTTTATCTTGGTATCCTTAATACCTGGTTTATTATAGGAGACTAGTGGATGTTTATAAATGAGTGGATGGAATAATAATAATGGATATTTTCTCACATGTAAGAAAAGGCCATTACATATTCCCCTCTACAGCTCTAAACTTCTTAAGTTCTGTGCATTCTAAATGAGTGCCTTGAAGAAGACACTGATACAGAGTGATATTGTTGCGCATTTGCAAATAAATGTTAATATGCTTTTGTGTTCTACTACCTCTGAATTCTCAGTGGCTGTCTGTATGGAGTTAAGAGACCTAGGAACTGGCTGTGGGTTATTTATTTATTTATTTATTTATTTGGCTTATTCAACTTTGCTGACTCCTTATCTCTCCCTCTTTTAGATGATAGAGTGGAGGTGGATGTTTTTCAGAGAATTGATTTTATATTTATGTTTTATTGTTCTCATATTCATCTTAGGTTCTCATCATAACTCTTACGGTTTCCTATGAGCCAATTCCCAGACAAAAGAATTCTCGTCTCATCAGCCAGCAGCCATCCATACCTGTTTGGCTGAGTGAAGGTCACAGAGCTGTGGAAAGTAGCCTGGAAGGCAATTCCGTCTGCGATGAAATATAATTTACTAGTACATTAAGATAATATAGGTCTCTGAACTGACCCATGATGAGGACATTTATGGAAATTAAACAGTCATTAGTTAGGTACAGTTCTTAGCTGTGCGACGTTTTAAATGTTGAAACTTTATTTTAGTGTATGTTCTTCAGTCGAAGGAAGGTAAAATAATTTAATAGAAATATACTCGTGTGGCTGTCAACTTCACTTTTATCATTCATTATTTTTAAAGAAAGTATTGACATTTATTGAGCATGTGCACAGAGCTCCAGCTTTGTATGTTCTAACTCCTGTGAAACGACCCACCGTGTGTGAAGTATTATTTCTGTTGGCTCACCCTGCAGGATTTATTCAGGACAAATCAGTGTCTTAGGTGCTGGTGAGATGACAGTAAACACAATCCTCTGCCTCTTTAGAGCTTAATCCATCAGATGATGAGGTTGACATACAAGTTATTTATATGATTTGGTCTAGGCTGCAGCTAATGAATGAGAGAATCTAGATTTGAACTTGGGAAGTCTGACTGGGGCTTTGCTTTTAGTCACTATTCTTAGCTAACCTCATATTTTAACGGCCAACAAAAGTGAAACAGACCAGGTATTTAACTTTGGAGGGTTAATATTTTAAATATATACTTTTAGTGAATATTTTTTTCATACAATCTATTCTGATCACAGCTTCCCCCCGCCCCCAGCCCCTTCTGGATCACCCCTGCCTCCACCCACACAACTCTATGCTCATTCAGAGAAACAATCTTTTTTTCTCTCTTTAGGAAACAAACAGGTAAACAAATCAGAATTGAAAAAAACAAAACAGAAAAATACAGAACACACACACAGACCACAAACAAAACAAAATCCCACTAAATCAGAAACCATAATATACAAGCAAAAGACCAGCAAGACAAAACAACAAAACAAAATGAAGTAAAGGCCCAAACAAAGCAATATGAGTCAAAAATATCTACAAAAATATCATTGAGTTTGTTTTGTTTTGGCAGTCAACTGCTGGGCATGAGGTTTACCCTTAAGTGTGGTTGTTGTTGTTTTCCAGATAGGATTTCTCTGAGTAGCCCTGGCTGTCCTGGAGCTCACTATGTAGACCAGGCTGGCCTCGAACTCAGAAATCTGCCTGCCTCTGCCTCCCAAGTGCTGGGATTGCCCCACCACTGCCTGGCTTAAGTGTGTTTTATACACCTAGTGAGACTCCATTGGAGAAAATGATTTTTTTCCTTTACAAGAGGTTGTCAATTGAAGTAACTTTTTGGTTATAAGTGGGATACTGTGTCCACTACTCCTCTCAGTGCTGGGACATTGTCTGGCTTGAACCTGTGCAGGCCCTATGCACAATGCCACAGTCTCTGTGGGCTCATATGTATATCAGTCCTGTTGTATCTGGAAGACAGTGTTTTCTTGATGACATCCATCCTTCTGGCTCTCAGTTTTTCTGCCTCTTCTTCTGTACAGTTCCCTGAGCCCTTAAGGAGAGTGGTTTAATAAAGACATCCTACTTTAGAGTAAACTTCCAAAATCTCTCTCTCTCTGTCTCTTCCCCCCTGCACTCCCCACCCCCCGCACACATTGCCCAGCTGTGGTCTCTGTTAGTTCTCATCTACTGCAGAAGGAAACCTCTCTGAATGTGGCTGAGACATTGACCTGTTAATATAGCAGAATGTCATTAGGAGTCATTTTATTGCTTTGTCCTTTTAGCAGTAGTATTTGGTTTTCTTCTAGACCCATGGCCTATCCAGTCTCGGGTTCTTGGCCACCAGAGCAGTGTCAGGCTTGGGTTCTGTTTTGTGTAGTCAGCCTTAGATCCAGTTAGAGAATGGCTAGTCACTCCTACAGTGTTTGTGCTACCACTGCACCAAGATGTCATGCGGGCACGTCACAGTTGTAGATTGCAGTTTGTGGTAGAATATCTTCCATGAACCATGGAAGATCATGAACATCAGTCAGTGGGGATGAAGGCTCTAATTAGGCACCAGCTTGGCTTCTCTGTGTTCTCTGAAATATGTAAGTGTTGACTTCAGCGGTAGAGCCTCACTATCAGTTTGTGGGAAACAACCAGAAGCCTTGACAATAGACTGAGGTGTTTGGGGGTTTCCATGATATCCCTTTGGCCAATGACTCAACTAGATGTAAGTTTTCATTATTTGGTGAGTTAGTTTCATATACTTTAGATTACTTTCATGTATGGATGGAGTTATGATGATTGAGATGACTAGGACTGGATATCTGGCATTGTCTTTGTTGCTTGGGTGTTCCCTTCCTTGGTTTCTATTGTAGATAAAAGCTGCATAAAACCATGTGTATGTGAGAGAGACAGAAATGAAAGAGAAATGAGACTGGGGGAGTAAAGGACTAGTGGGGTGGGGTGGGGCTGGGGATGGAAAGGACTTGGAGACGAGTGTGGCCGAGGTACATGACATACTTGAATAAAAACGTTTGCATAAAACTAGTCACCATCCACAATGACTAGACACCAAGAAAACCTTTTTAAAGTTCACAGTCAACTTAGGCTAAGCAGGACTTGTCTTATAGAAAGAAAATAATTGTTTTCTTGAAAATGCAGAACCTGCAGGCGAGGGTCACGATTCACTGGACAGTGCAGCTGTACCTGGGCAGTTATTGATTCACTGGGACATGTTTCATGTAGCCCAGGTTGACCTCGACTGGATGCAGAGTCCAGGGTGACCTTGAGCGCCCCCCCCCCCCACTTCCCAACTGCTAGGATTCCAGTTGTGTTTCACCGAGCTCGCGCCTGAGTTTATGAAAGTATCTGCGCACAGTGCTCTGTCTGATACGATTGTCAGAATCGAGGGTTCCTGTGCTTCTGTGATTACAAATTATATCTACCTAGCAATTTTTAAAAATTAGACCGAGTTTTTAGTACAATAATTTCAGCATATCATTTTTCTTTTGGTAGCATTGTTTTTCTCTTGTAATAGTTGGGATTAAACTCTTCTAGATGATATTTTTAGTTTAAAATTAAGTAAGCAAGTAGATGCAGACATATTGAACTTAGAATACTTTAGGAAGAAGTTAGAATTTGTTTCTTTGTCTGTTTGTTTGTTTGTTTGTTTGTTTGTTTTTTTGAGACAGAGTTTCTCTGTGTAGCCCTGGCTATCCTGGAACTCACTCTGTAGACCAGGCTGGCCTCACTCAGAAATCCACCTACCTCTGCCTCCCAAGTGCTGAGATTAAAGGCGCGCGCCACCACCGCCCGGCTAGAATTTGTTTCTTTAGGGATTTTTCTCTGGAACAGTGGAAACAGTGTGATGGAAAACCATTTTTTAAACCTTTTACTTATGCGTGTGTGTGTGTGTGTGCATGGGTGCATGCGTGCATGTGCATGAGTGTGGGTGCCTAAAGAGGCCAGGGGTGTCAGGCTCTGTGGAGATGGAGTCATGGGCAGTTGTAAGCCTTCCAGTGTGGGTGTTGGGAGTCAATCTTAGGTCTTCCAGAAGAGCAGCAAGTACTCAAACAGAGGTTTCTGGGAAAAATATGTTTATTAGGACAAGGTTTTTTGTGTAGCCCCGGCTGCCCTGGAACTCACTCTGTAAGTCAGGCTGGCCCCAAACTTAGAGATCTGCCTGCCTCTGCCTCCCAAGTGCTGGGGGACTAAAGATGTTTGCCACCACTGCCTGGCTATGATTTTCATTTAAATGTTTTCTTTATGATTTATTTTTTAAAAGATGTAGTTATTTATTTTGTGTATATGATTACACCATTACTCTCTTCAGACACAACAGAAGAGGGCATCAGACTCCTTTGCAGATGGTTGTGAGCCACCATGTGGTTTCTGGGAATTGAACTCAGGACCTCTGGAAAAGCAATCATAGTGCTCTTAACCACTGAGCACTCCAGCCCTGTCTATTATGATTTAAAACAACATGGCATCATCTCTCCAATCCTTTAATTTTGACCTCATGCTCTTTTCTTGTAACGCAGGACTGAAGAGAAGGAAGGGGATGCCAGTAAAAATAGATGTGAATTCATTGTTCTGACAAGAAGAAAATTATAAACGTTTGGATTAAAAAAAATTCTCCTTAAAGATTTTAGTGATATGTGTTGAATTAGGCAGAACTTTTCTTCTGAGTGGAAGTTTCTCAACCTCTGAAACCTTTGGCTTGGGAAGTGTTTGTTGTTGGGAGGAAAGGGTCCTGGCCATGTAGCATGTTAGTTAATAGCATCCCTGTAGGAAAGGGTCCTGGCCATGTAGCATGTTAGTTAATAGCATCCCTGTAGGAAAGGGTCCTGGCCATGTAGCATGTTAGTTAATAGCATCCCTGTGGGAAAGGGTCCTGGCCATGTAGCATGTTAGTTAATAGCATCCCTGTAGGAAAGGGTCCTGGCCATGTAGCATGTTAGTTAATAGCATCCCTGTAGGAAAGGGTCCTGGCTTTCTAGTGTGTTTACAGCATCCCTGACCTCTATTTGTCAGCCACCACCAGCACCTACTGAAAGTCTCCAGAGTCTTTCAGATGTTTCCTATGGGTCAGAATTGTTCTTCCCCGGCCTATGAGGATCCCACTTGTAGTTTTGTTGAGAAGCCTCTCACATATTGCTGTGTGAAGGGACCCTTGGGGGTTTCTTAAGGGCATATGGGGGTTCAGAAGGTCAGAGGCAGGGCCTGAGGCTCAAATGTCTCTGAGCTTCCAAGGGAAGTTTGTGAGATTCATGCTGTACTGGCTGTACTTGAGTTTTGTTTGTTTGCTTGCTTGTTTTTAAGACAGGGTCTCATGTAGCCCAGGTTGATGTCATTTTTATATGTAGCCACTGTTGTGGAGAGTAACACAGTTTAAATAGGAGAGCTATTCAGGTAAGTCCCCATTTGTGTCAATTAGTGTCATTCTCAGGATCCAATGAAAGTAGCAAATGTTTGACTAAATGACATAAAACTAATAGAAACCTGGGGGGTTGGGACTGGAGAGATGGCTCAGCGGTCCGGAGTTCAATTCCCAGCAACCACATGGTGGCTCACAACCATCCTTAGTGAGATCTGATACCCTCTTCTGGAGTGTCTGAAGACAGCTAAAGTGTACTTATATATAATAAATAAATCTAAAAAAAAAAAAATAAGAGCACTTATTCTGGCAGAGGACCTGGGTTCGATTTCCAGCACCCATATGATGGCTCACAACCTCCAAACTGCAGTTCCAAGGGATCCAGTTCTCTCTACTGGCCTATGAGGGGATCAGGCACTCGTGTGGTGCACATACATATATAAGCAAGCAAAATACACATAAAATTTTAAATTCTAGCAACAACAAACTCCTGAAGAATTCCTGACTCCACCACTTAAATGCTAGGACTATAGGGCACTATGCCTGGTTCTTATCTTCATCTTTCTATATTCTGTATTTCTTTAAGTCATTATTTGCTCATAGCTGGACAATTCTGAAAAAAGATTCAGTCTCAACTACGTAGGTAAGAATGGCCTTCAACTCCTGATTGTCCTGACTCCAGCAGACTCTGGGATGACAGGGGTGTAACACTTCATTGGCTCCAGGGGAAGAGGTTTGCAGGAGTCTTATGAAGGTCAGATAGGCTTTGCAGCTTCTTATGCCCATTGGATGTTTTATTTCCTAACGCTGTCAATGTGCTCGCTTAAATATGTATTTGCTACCCATTGGAAGATTTCTAGTGCCAAACTAAAATAGCAAACTCTGCATTTATTTGATTTTGCTAATGCCTAGCCTCTTTTTGAACTCCTTGAGGACTGTTGACTGGGCCTAAACTTAACACTGCCTGAGGTCATTGTGTACTCCTCAGGTTCTGAGAGTCAGGGAAAGATGTAGAACTGAGCTTTGTAATAGCATTTGCTGTGTAATTGTGTCCTGTAATTTTGTGTTAAAAATCAATTGAAAGCAACACCCCTGCACTCATCTGTGATACTGAAACAATGATTAGTAAGCACACTGGACCTATTTGTCACGTTGGAAGTGCTGAGTTAGTGCATGCTTAGTCCCCTGTATTAACCAAATGCTTTTGTTCCCTGCTTTATCCTGATATCTCTTAAAATAGCTCTCCTAGGACTGCAGCAAGGAGAATTTTTTAAAAGAGGCATTAAAGTCATTTTTGTGTGTGTGTGTGTGTGTGTTAACTTAAAAAAAGATACAAGGAGACTTAGAGGGTAGGATTAACTGCTCCAGGAATGCCTTCATTTTGAGTTGGGAAGAGAGGATATCTCTCACCATTACAAACCTTTCTAGGTACATGATGTATTTCACTCTTAGGTAGCCTGTGAAGAGGTTAGGGAAGACTCCTGGCAACACGTAGCACAACTGAAGGCATGCACACCCTTGACTCAGATATACAGCATGTTAGCTACATTTTCTATAGTATTGTCATTGGAAACAATGCACACAACATACATGTCCACCTGTGAAACCTGAGAGTATGACAAGGACCCATAGCACAGACCACTCTGTACTTAGGAAGGAAGAATAGAGATGGATGCATAGCCATAACATACTTTTGAATGGAAGAAATAAAGCTAAAGAACTTTAAAAGGGAAACGTGTTCTTCTGTGCAGATATGATGTGCATGTGTGTGTGGTTAAAGTGTGCACCCTTCAGACTCATCCGTGGTCAACTCTAGAGTCAGAAAGAGAGGGGAGGTAGATTCCCTTCTAAATGAACTTCTAGGTTTGAGTTGTAACAATGACCACACCTTATTTTTTTTTTTTTTTGTAATTTTATAATGAAAGTATCATTTAGAGAAAAAAAACGGGTCAGGCCTCTGCTACTTACTTGCTACTGTTTGAGCAGTGCTTCTCAGAGAGGGGAATTTTTGGTGTCCCCTCCCCCCATTAGGCAGTGTCTAAAGGCACTTACAGTTGTTGCATAAAAACAGTATCTGGTGGATGGAAGCAGAAATATACAGGTCCAGGATAGCTCTCACACAGCAAAGAATCGCTGGTCTCAAAATGTCAGTCATGCCAAGTCAAGAAATCTGTTTAGATTAGAAGGTTGTGTATTGGACACATTCCAGAAAGCACCATTCTTACTGTTGGGTGTCCTCTGCGTGACCACAGAATTCTAAGTACGACATGTACAAGTCTGCATCCCAGTAGGGCGTGCACTGTGTCCTTGTGCTCTGTTCTGTCCCTAATGCAGAGGCATTGCATGCACATGTTTCACAGCTGAGCACTTGGGCAAGTGTAGAGAAAAAAGTAAAAATAAATATTTAAATTACTTAGACACTACCTGATATAATAAGAAAATTTATTTATTTTTTTTTATTTACACAGCAGTAAAACAGCTAAGTATAGGTCATCTTTTTTTTTTTTAATGTTATTTATTTAAACACAGGGTCCTACACTGTATGTAGCCCAGCCTAGCCTTGAACTCAGGATCCTCCTGCCTCAACCCCCTCATTCTGGAGTTAAAGATGTGTATCACCACATCCAGTTTATTAATGTTTTGTAATGAAAAATTAAAACATATAAAATTGGTCCAGTGTAGTCAGTTCTAGTAGCCCAGGCCAGTAAATTCAGCCAAATGAGAAACTTAGGTAGAAGTCACAGTTCCTTGTCCTGCCTGGGCTGCAGCGTGAGTTAAGGCTCAGCTGTAGAGCCTGTCACAGAAAGCAAGAGGAGGTCCAAGGGTGTGGCTTGGTGGTAGATACTTGCTGTCTTAGTCAGGGTTTCTATTCCTGCACAAAACATCATAACCAAGAAGCAAGTTGGGGAGAAAAGGATTTACTCAGCTTACACTTCCACATTTCTGTTCATCACCAAAGAAAGTCAGGACTGGAACTCAAGCAGGTCAGGAAGCAGGAGCTGATGGGAGGGATGTTTCATACTGGCTTGCTTCCCCTGGCTTGCTCAGCTTGCTTTCTTATAGAATGCAGGACTAGCCCAGGGATAGGACCAGCCCAGGGATAGCACCACCCACAATGGGCTGGGCCCACCCACCTTGATCACTAATTGAGAAAATGCCTTACAGCTGGACTCATGGAGACATTTCCTCAAGGGAGGCTCCTTTCTCTGTGGTAACTCCAGCTTGTGTCAAGTGGACACTCAAAACCAGCCAGTACACTTGCCTAGCAGGTAGAAGGCCTCAGGTTCAACTGTCTGAACCTGGGGAGTGGGGGCTTGAGGGTGAGGGAGTGTCTAGTACAATGGATTGAGAGTTCTTGCCATACATTATTACCAATTATACTTTGATAATAAGATAATCCTTTTTAAATATAGATTAGAAATTGTAGCATATAGAGATCAAAGGCCTGGAGGAATGCCAAGCATTCCGTGAAGGTTTGCAGCTCCGCAGTTCTGTTCTTTCTTCTTCACCATAGTAATATTAAGGGACAAGAGTCTTTCTTTGAAAATAAATGTAGTTTTTTTTTTTTCTAAATTACTTGACTTTAAGCTTTTGTCTTTAGACAGCCCAGGCTGACCTTGAACCTTTGCTAGACTGGAAGTCTTGATATTCCCATTTTAGCTCCCTAAATGTTAAAATTCCGTATGGGTACGATCATCCCTGGTTTTATGAAAAAATTTAAATGTCATATTCCAATTCTTCAACTCGAGACAGTTGATATTCAGAATTAAAACTGAATGTGCGAAACCAAACTGTGAATCATTTGAGATGTTAATGGCATATATAGTTCCATGTGTTAGCTGTTCAGCTTAGTCTTTCTTTTGTTGTATTTTCAAAGACGTGAGGGGAATTACATCATGGAGTGTTTATGTGCTTCTCCGAGTCTGCTTAATAACTTGGTTCCCTGTTTTTTTTTTATGATTTTATGATTTGTGACTTATGGCAATTAGTACACTGATAATATACTCATTAGTTTTAATGACTAGGCTTGAAGGCAGGTGTGCTAGCACATAACTGTCTGTGACTCTAGTACCCAGAAAGTAGAGTCAACAAGAGAAAGGATTGTATGCTAACCGAGGTGATGGAGTAAGACACTGACTCAAAGGTAACCCCCCAAAACACCCTCCCCAAGCAACCCCTTCTTCCCAACAACCCCACTAACAACCCCCCTAAAACAAATCCCTCCCCAAGCAACCCGCCCCTCCCACACAGGTGAATTGGAGAAAGCTTTGTCATTGTGCCATATCAAGAGTGCCTTGTACCGCACACATATTCTTCCTCTGTATCTTTGCGGGGTTCTCTTGCCTTGGACTTGCTTGGAAACTATCTTTGTTGGATATTGGTAGGCATCAGAAAGGCTCTGCAGGGGCTGCTTGCTTTTATTGCAGTGCTTTGGGATGGTTGCCTATAGAGGCTTATTGTTTTCTGTTACTGTAGCAATTATTTGTGGAATAAGAGCAAGCTGGGGCCGGCACTTACACACACACTTCTAGCCTTCACAATAGCCTTTAAGGTAGGCACTGTTCTATACCTGTTTTCACAGGTGTAGAGAACCATGTGGAGACAGATTAGGACACTGGCCATGAAGTCACATAGTAAATATTAGGGACCAGAATGGGATCTAGCCTGGATATTTAAAAATTCTAAGTTTTGATTTTGAGAAGGGGTCTTGATGGTCTTAAACTCTTGGGCATAAATGATTCTCTATCTTCGCCTCCTGAGCAGCAGATCTCAACCTGTGGGTCACGACCCCTTTTGGGGGTTGTCACACAACCTTTTCACAAGGGTCACATATCAGATAGTCTGCATATCAGATCTTTATATTACAATTCATAAGAGCAGCAAAATTACAGTTGTGAAGTAGCAATGAAAATAATTTTATGATTAGGGTTCATCACATGAAGAACTGTATTTAGAAGCATTGGGAAGGTTGAGAACTGCCACTCTACAGTATCTGAGACTACAGGTGCATGCTGCTATGCCAGCCTTAGCTCTTGAACTCTTAGCAAGTGTCTTATGTTCAAATCTGAGTCAAGGTCCCTATAATTTTCAGAAGATGAGTCTGGTGAGCTTCAGAGAAAATGAAGATAGCTCTCATGCCAGTTATTCCATAACCAAAGGTAACATTCTAAATCATTAGAGAAAAATGAGATTTAGCATATGATAACAAGTGGGTTCCTGCCTCACTTATTCAGTTATATGTTTGTTCACTGAACAGACTGAATGGTTACTATTTGTGCCTGTTATTAAGTGTAGAGACATGGATGAGAAAAACACAGGCCGAGGAAGAGAGACTCTAATTATAAACACTCAACACTGCATAGCTGCAGTACAGATGAGGAACACGGCTCTATGAAGAGGAACTGTAGCGGTAAATATTTAAACCATCTACTCTACGCTCCTGGCTCTGCACATGTCCAACAGCTCTGGATTCCTGAGTGAAAAGACAAATACACACAAATTTATATTCTAATATGTCTAACTTGCTTAATGACTGGGTACTTCCAAACCTCCCTGAAGCTAGCACACACTCCCCTCCAGTATTCCTGAGTTAACATTTTCTAAATCTATATTTCTATTTTTGTTGCTCTGTTTCCTTCTGGGCAGCTCCCATGGGACCACTTTCTCTTTGCACCTACATTTCGGCCATCTTATTCTCCTATTCCTTCACAGCGTGGTCCATCCTACACCCCTTTCACGGGGCATCTGTTCCCTCTCTCTCTTGCCTGGGAGTCCCAAAAGTCCTGCCTCTCTCTCCCTGCCCAGCCATTGGCTGCTGGCAACTTTATTTCCCAATCAGAGCCAACTGGGGACAGGCTTCCTTTTAGTCTAAGTGCAGGACACTGCAAATTAATTAGCATGAGAACACCAGCCACTACAGAAACCCACTGAGAACCAGGGTAGGAAAGGGGTTTCAAGGAAGACATGCTGGCTGAGATCTGAAGAATGAATGACTTAGCCAGGATGTGGGGAAGGAAGGGCATGGGCCTCAGAGATGGGAAGGTGGGCTAGGTCAGAAGCTGAACCTCTTGAGTGCAGTTGGAACCAAGGAGAGCAATGGCAGCAGAGGGTAGGGACAAGGCCCATGAAGAAGGCTGTTGGGCCGATGTGTAGCGTCAGCCAGTCCATGTTTTGAAAAGGTTGCCTGGGTCTTTGCTGAGAACCAAGCCATGGTGAGTAAGTGGAGTGCTGCAAAGATGGCTCTATAACTGATCACCTGCCCCATGGCTCTTCTCTCTACCTGGACAGAAGTCTCAGGCAGGCAGAGAAACTCCTCAAATGCTGGTATCCAGCAGCTTTAGATTCTGGCAGTGTTTGGCAGCAGTGGCCAGGCAGTAACCTCTAGGGGTTCCGGCCTTCCAGCTTCTGGGATCTGAACTCTTGGCTCTTGGCATGGCTGTGGTTATAGCTGTCAGCCTGCGGGCTGAACCCTGAAGACTTGACAGCTCTCTGGAACTCTTCAACCAGAGCCTGCAGGTTCTCCTCTCTGACCCCTTCCAGCCTCTATTCATTTCAGACTTCTATTCTCTTGTTATTTCTGTTTCTGTCTGTCGTCTTCTCTGGATACTCTTGAACTGTTTTGCTGTCCCAGCTTCGCTGCCCCAACTCAGCCACTGGTGGGACCATCCAGGGTGCCTGTTTCCAGTGAGAATGGGGTTCCTGAAGGGGCTTCTCAGGAAGACAACTATCAAGAGTCTCCCTTCTTCCACCATGCAAGACCCATTATGCTTGGCAGCAAGTGCCTTTACTACTTAGGCTATTTCATCAGTCGCAGAAAGCCCCTGCTCTAGGAACAGTAGGAGTCCCTCCCACTCGCTTCTGTCCAAAGTGAAAATGGTTGCAGGGTGGTCTAGAGTTCACTGATGCTTGTGGCAGCAAGAAATCTGGTACAATTGTTTAGGCAGTCCCAGGGTTGCCCCTTCAGGAGCTAGAGTGATGAGCTGCAGTCAGTATATAGCTTTCTTGAGGTATCTGAGGAGATTTCAGGGCTATCTGGTTATCTATCAGACCCATTTGTTCTTTTGCGTAAGTCCTGTGGAGGATCGAGGGAGAGTCTGAGAGCTGCTGATTAGATATCTTCATGCCCCAGTGTGTGCTTAGTTATTAGACAACGATAGCAGAAGGGGAGCTTACAATGTACATTTAACCTTAGTGGTAACCTTAGTGGTAACTGATTTTAACAGCATCTTAGTGCCTGCTCAGTGCTCAGGGGTATGGGAAGAGTCCCTCATCTGTATCAGTTAGAGATCAGTTTGGTTATTTTTTTAGGTTTATTTATTGTATTTTGGGTTTATGAGTATTTTGCTTGTGTGCATATATGTGCACCACATGTGTACCTTATGTCCCGGGAGGTCAGAAGAGGCACAGGAGCCTTTGGAATTGGAGTTATGGATGGTAGTGAGCTGCCATATGGGTACTGAGTACAGAACCTAGGTCTTCTGTAAGAGTAACAAGTGCTCTTAATGGCTGAGCCATTTCAACAGCCCCTGGAGACTATTCTAGTAGAATTTCTCTAGTTCTGGAGGGAGATTCAGGTAGCCTGTGGTAGGCAGGTAACAGCAGAGAGAGTAGGAAATTTATGCATTTGAGAACTTTTAGGGGCAAAGTCTGTTTGACTCCTGATTATGTAAAGCGGTGAGGAGAGAGTGGTGTCAAGTGTAACACATAGTTTTTTAGACTATCACACCTCGGACGGACCCGCTCACTGCGATGGGAAACCTGGCAGGGCCATTTGGGGGAAGGTTGTGAATATGCCCTTGGAATTCTCTTTCTAATAGAGAGCAAAGCTTCCAGGACCCCCACTGCTGAGCTTCGTTAAGACCTAGGACCCAAAGTAGTTTTATACAAATATATAGTAAAACACACCTAAATAATTCTGTCAATATTTTAATATATAAAGTTAAGCCAACTAAAGTACAGGCCTTAATATTTCTAGTTAATCAATGGACTTTACTTCAGTATATCTGGTCTTTTTTTTTTTTATGAAGCAAAGTTAGAATTTATTAAGCCTATTCGCTTAGAATTTTTACATCAATCCCTATCTATATCCCTGACAGTTGAAAAGCCTTTACTTTTTGTTTTGGCAGCATGAGGCATTGGACCCAAAGCTACATTCAAGTTCTTGTAGTCTACCATAAGAAACAAATCAAATAAATAAATAATTAAAAAAAAAACCCAGCCACTGGTATTTAAATGTTAAGCTATTCTTTATTAACTCTGAATGTTTATTAAGGAATTCAGGATATTTTGTTTTTCTCACATTTTTATATAATTTTATTTGATTTATTTTTATTTTTAGTTTTTAAATTATTTATTTACTTTATATCCCTGTTGCAATTTCCCTTCCCTCCTTTCTCCCCTCCCTCCTTCCCTCCTAGTCCCTCCCTCGCCCCTGCCACCGCAATTTAGAATATTTCTATAGTGACTAATCTCATTTAACTAAGAATTATATGTGAACCAGAGTATCTCTAACGTGACCATAGTGTTTGTATTAGTATTTCATTTGAAAAGTCACATTAGGGGACTGGAGAGATGGCTGTTAAGGACATACTGTCCTTGCAGAGGACCTGAGTTTGATTCCAGCATCCACATCAAGCAGCCTACAACGGTCTGCAACTCCAGCTCTGGGAGAAATCTGACACCTCTGACCACTATGGGCACTGTATTCATGGAGTGCACATACCCTCGCCATACGCACACATACACCTTGGACACACACACACACACACACACACACACACACAAATACACTCTACACACACACACACACACACACACACACACACACACACACACACTCCACACACACACTCTCTCCATTCTCTCTCCCTCTCCCTCTCCCTCTCCCTCTCCCTCTCCCTCTCCCTCTCCCTCTCCCTCTCCCTCTCCCTCTCTCTTTCTCTCCACAAACATACACACTCTCCACACACAATTTAAAATAAAAAGAAATCTTAAAAATTAGCTGGATGGATGCAATGGTGGATGCCTATAATCCCAGTACTTTGGAGGTGGAGGCAGGAGGATCAGGAGTCCAAGGCTGTACTTGGTAACAGGGAATTCAGGGCCAGCCAATTTCAAACAAACAAATTTATTTGATATCCTGTTTCAAACAAACAAATAAACCAAAACCAATAATAAGT
The DNA here is from genome assembly GCF_000001635.26 of Mus musculus. Classification (NCBI taxonomy): domain Eukaryota; kingdom Metazoa; phylum Chordata; class Mammalia; order Rodentia; family Muridae; genus Mus; species Mus musculus. The sequence continues at coordinate 54,997,913 of NC_000075.6, forward strand.
TAAATTTTAATTGGATTATTGATAACATTGAGTTTCTTAGAGTATGGCTATTTGGGGGAGAGCAGCCAGCAAACTAATTCCTAAAAACTTGTTATGCAGGGTTGCCTGAGCTATCCTCTGCTGCAAAACATGAAGACAGTTTGTTTAGGGATTTATTTGAAGACTATGAAAAGTGGGTTCGTCCTGTGGAACACCTGAGTGACAAGATAAAAATCAAGTTTGGCCTTGCAATATCTCAGTTAGTGGACGTGGTAAGTATCCATGCCATTACATGTTCCACTTAGCACTTAGGGAAAACCAATTTTTTTCCCAGGTGTGAGTTAGCCACTAGAGGTTGCCAGAGTGACCAAATGCAGCCCTTCGCTCAAGGGGCTCTTCAGGAAACAATTGCTAGTATGCCACAGGCATAGGAATACCATTTATATGTTGTTGTGAAGTTTAGAAATTGTTTTATTTCATTTGCTATTAATAGGTCTATCCTTAATGAAATTTAAACATATCAAAACATTTTATGTTGAAGTTCCCCTTAAATGTGTGTAAGGCTGTTCTGGGAGGTCTGAGTAGTAGTCTAACAATAGAATCATAGATTATCTTAACATTGTTTCAAGATCACACTTCAATGGACAGTGGTGGCACAGGCCTTTAATCCCAGCACTAGGGAGGCAGAAGCAGGTGGATCTCTGAGTTCAAGGCCAGCCTGGTCTACAAATCGTGTTCCAGGATAGCTAGGGCTAAACAGAGAAACCTTGTCTCAAGAAAAAAAAATCATACTTCAAACATATCAGGAGGGAGCACTCAGAGGTTAAGACTGCTCTTGCGGAGGACCTAGAGTTGCTTCCCAGCACCTACATAGTGGTCACATCCACTGGCAACCCCCATTTTAGGGGATCTGGTGTCCTCTTCTGACCTCCATAGGCACCAGGCATGCACATGGTGCACATACATACTTGCAGGCAAAGCACTGATACACATAAATAAAACAATATTTCCAGAGAGATTTTATGTGTTGTTCATCAGGGGTGAATTACCTGCTTCTCTGTTTACCCTAAGAAACTCACACTTTCAAAACTAATTTCTTCTTGGTCTGATAATGCCAACAATTGTTTTTAGTATAATGAACAAATATTTACTTATATTAAAAGTAACACTAGTGTGCCTTTATGTTATGATTACAGAAGTAACACATGATTTTTAGAGGGTTTTTAAAGTGTAAAAATGTACAAATAAACAGATTCGTGTTCTACCGTCCATTGGTGACTAATGTTAACAATTGATAGTGAGGTAGGAGCGGGGTTCACACATATAATCCCAGCACTTTGGAGGTTAAATCAGGAGAATCATGAGTTCTGGGTTATCCTCTGCTGCACAGAGAGTTTGAGCCAGTCCTGAGACCCTGTATTTTAAAAAATACAATGTGTTGTATTTCTTGCCATTTTTTCCCTTGTGCCTGTTTTACAAATTTGGGATTCTTATTTCTTTATTTTATTTTGTGCATATGAGTGCTTTGGCTGCATACGTTTCTGTGCATCACGAGCATGTCTGGTGCCTAAGGGCATGGTGAACCTCTGTGTGGGACTGGGAGTTGAACCCAGGTCCCCTACAAGAACAACAAATGCTCTTACCCACTGAGCCAGCTCTCCAGCCCCTGGCATGTGTTTTTGATATGATTTTGCTGACTGCTTTTCTCTCAAATCCTCCTATAATTTACTTGCATAAACTTGTCTAGTCTTATAGTGATGCCGTGTTTGTACATGAATGTCTGAATTCTCCTTCCTTTAAGAAGGGCGGGCTGAGTACGGTAGCACACACTCTCCCACCCTTTTAGAGCTAAGGGATGTTGTACTCATATCTTAGAGCCTCTCTTGGATTTGAGGAAATATAGTAGTTGAGACCCTGAAAAATAAATATAGAATCGCTAGTGGTATGCTTTAGGGTAGTTTACCTGAACTACAGAATGTTTAGAGGAACAATAGCAGATTAATCTTATTTTCTTGAAAAGCAGATGAATTAGCAAAATGTTCATTCCATGTGGAGAGGAACGTTTGTATTGAAATGTACCGATTGTATTTTTTTTAAGCTTAAGGACCATATTATTAAAATTTGAGAGAGGGGGGAGAGGGGAGAGAGGAAAAGAGAGAGGGAGGAGAGAGAGGAGAGGGAGGAGAGTGGGGAAGGCGGGGAGAGAAGCAGGGCAGGGCAGCTGTAAATCTCAACAGGTGCAGGGAGGAGGGAGATGGAGAGGAAAGCCACACCTTTTGAGTTAGGGTCAGCAATGAAGGTCTGTGAGCAGCTAGAGAGAGAGGGCAGGGTCTTCAGAGAAGGCCAGAATGTCAGGGAAGGCATACTTGGGGGTTCAGTTATTACTCAAGAACTAGATAGGAGAAAATGAAGTTACATTTTTTTGAGCCAGAACTCAGAAAAGTAGACAGGCTTACGAGCGATGCCTGTCACTGTCAGCAACTGCCACAAATATACACACTCTTAAAGAATTATTCCTATGTAACAGAAATAAGCAACCTTACTTCTTTTTTTTTAATAGGATGAGAAAAACCAGCTAATGACCACCAACGTCTGGTTGAAGCAGGTGTGTATAGCAATCACACAGGCACGGAGCGAGCAGCTGGCTACACTGTTCATTACAGGCTACAGCAAGGAGGAGCTTGCGTGTGTGCCCTGTGGATTGTCAGGTTGAGAACGCTGAGAATAAATAGATGGAACTATTGTACTCATTGTGCATGTATACTGTGCATATTTGTTTTGAACCAGGGTCTTGTTATACAGCTTCAGTCTTCCGTCTTCATCCTCCCAAGTTCTGGAATTACCACTGTGTCTGCTTTAGTTGACTTTTTTTGTGGGTCTGATATGTGTTAAGCACTGGAGAAACTGCAGTAATGGAGCAGACAGAACTCACTGTTCCCCCAGAAACCTCATCCAAGTGGAAAGAGAGTGAGCCATAGTGCCTTAGAGACCGACAGTCTGAGAGAGGTCACGTGGCAAAGAGGATGGAGAGTGTTGGCTACTATACTTGTTAGCAAAAAGAAACACCCAACCAAGCCATAAAAAAATGACTGAAAAGGCAAAGTTTGTACAAAGTCTCAAGGGAGATGATGCAAGCCTTATGGGCAGCTAGGGGACAAGACTCTTCTGGGTAGAGGGGCCAGCAAGTCAAAGGCCCAGAGGCAGGATTGCATCTAGTAAGGGAACCAGTGTGGCTAGAGGTGTGTGAGCCATGGGGAGGGGTATGGAGATGGGGTCAGAGGAGCAACAAGAAGCCGCTAGAATATTCAAAGCCACTAGAGTATTAGTTTATAGGACACCACAAGGATTTGGAGTTTTACTTTCATTTGTTGTTATTTTAAAAAAGATTTATTTCTATTTATGTCTGAGTTATTTAGTTTGCATATATACACACATACACGAAATGTCCAAGGAGGCCAGAAGAAGGCATTGCATCCCCTGGGCCTGGCATTACAGAGGGTTGTAAGCTGCTGTGTGGGTGCTGGGAACTGGACCTGCTCTTCTCCAGGAGCAGCGAGTGCTCTTCGCCCTGAGCCATCTGCCTAGCCCCAGGATTCTGGCTTTTAATTTGATTGCAATGGGACAGGATAAGGATGCAACTAATTATTTTATTATCATTGTTAACATGCTAACTGTGCATGTTACTGGGATTCACTGTGATATTTTCATGCATGCAGACCTCATGCATTGACCGTGTCCATCCACCCTGTAATCACCCTCCTCCTCCTCCAGCCCCCTCCGCATTCCCCAGTGACCCCCTTTGTAATTAATTATTTTTATGGACAGAGCACCTTTTACATGAAGGGCTTTTAAATTCTGGGCCACCATTCTTGTGTCTCTGGCTGCTGTTGAGTGCCCCCCCCCCCCATTGTTTATTCTTTCTCTGTCTCTGATTATTTATACCCACCACCAGTTCCCTAATCCCAGACTTACAAAAGACAGGTTGATGTTGTTTTTTTGTCTGTTTGCTGCGCAGGGGATTGAACCTAGGGCCTGAAGGATGCCAGGCAGGTCTACTGATGAGCTACATCTCTAGTTCATTTCTTAGCTTGATACAGTCACAGAATTGTTACTGTCTGGGCACTGAGCAGAATACTTAAGTGTATGGGGTGTGTAATAAATCCAACTCTCCTTCCACCAAATCAGGGCACAGTACAGCTGGGAAGGGGAACGTGTTTCCTAAACCTGGACTTTAGGGACTGGTCCATGGCTTCAGGTTTTGAGTACAGTCAGCTGGTGGGAGAAGAGGGGCCAAGTAGAGAAGCTTGAATGTATCGCATGAGCCTCACCTGTGCCCCATCAGGACCACAGCGAGAGGCATTGTGCAGAGAATGGCTTATTATTAGTCGAGGTTTACTGAATTAGAGCAGAAATGATTCATGCCTAAGTTCTGGGTATGACAAAAAGTATAGTTTAAACTTATTTTATTATTGCTTGATTGAAATGGAGGTGACTTTCTCATTTTAAAGGAATGGATAGATGTAAAGTTAAGATGGAATCCTGATGACTATGGTGGAATAAAAATTATACGTGTTCCTTCAGACTCTCTGTGGATCCCAGACATCGTTTTGTTTGATAAGTAAGTCATATTCTAAGTATTATTTCCTATTTCCAAAAGAAAACTTGCATTGCTACTAGGCACCAGTAATTTTTTTTCCTCTTGTCTGCAAATTGTTTAGCTATGAAATCAAATGACTTGACTTTGTGTCTCTTTGTTGCATGTGTGCTGTGGATCCTTTGCCTTTTTTGGTGTGTTTTTTTTTTTTCATCATAAAAGTGTTATCTGATTTCTGAAATAAGAAAAAGGACATGGCCAATGTGGAGTAAAGAAAAGTGGTATGCATTATCTGATAGAGATAATGGCTGTGGTTCATTTACACATACAGTAAACTCATGTGCTTGGCAGTGTGTTCACGGCGAGCTTCCGTGCTGGGCGCCACCCATTGTACTTTGCCTAAGGTAGTTACACTTGTCTATGATCACAAAGCTCTCTCTCTCTCTTTCTCTTTCTCTCTCTCTCTCTCTCTCTCTCTCTCTCTCCCTCCCTCCCTCCCTCCCTCCCTCCCTCCCTCTCTCTCTCTCTCTCTCTCTCTCTCTCTCTCTCTCTCTCTCTTTGAGACAGGGTTTCTCTGTATAGCCCTGGCTGTCCTGGAACTCACTCTGTAGGCCAGGCTGGCCTCAAACTCAAAAATCCGCCTGCCTCTGCCTCCCGAGTGCTGGGATTAAAGGCGTGCGCCACCAGGTACAGTAAGGTTTCACCCCAAGACCCTGGCATATCCACCTACCCCTTATTCAAGTGAGACTTCCAGGTTTCAGGGGATTTTTTTTTTAGTTGAGGTTACAATTTATGGTCAACCTTGTTTTCTAATATTACATAAATACATTGTCATGATGGCACAACCCATTTTTCCACGGTGAGGAGTTTGGGGTTCATTTTTGATGGTAATGTCAGTTACCAGCTGTATTCCCCCTCCCCTCCCCTCCCAGGGCCATCTCAGAGTAAATGTGAGAGTTTGCATGTATCGTAAAGCACCCTGTCTCATTTGCAAAAGGCTTTTAGAGCAAACACTATGCAAAAAATGATCTTTTGAAGCCTTTACTTCTGTGTTCCCTGATATGGAAGGATGGAGAAGGCTCGTAAGGTAACACGAGGCAGCTTCTGGCACATTCTCTCAGTAACCACAAGCACCTTGTCCTGTTTGCACAAAAGCTTTGGCATGCAGACAGATCAAATGCTGTGCAAAAGCAATCTTTTGAAACCTTTTGCTTCCACATTAATATGAAAGCATGAACAAAGCTTGCAAGGTAGCACGATGCAGCACCATGAGCCTCAGCTGCTCTCTGTATGAAAACATTGTTATGACTCAGCATAGATAGATTGCACGGCACGGTGAAAAGCCCACAGGACTTGAAGATACAGAGCAAGACTATGAAGGAATCCGGTGCTTCTGCCTGCAGCTGTGCCTGCCCAGCACAGGAGCATCCCAGGTGTGCCCTGCATGGTGCAGATACTCCTTCCTCTTAGGGTAGAAAGCATCTATTATTTTGGTGGAGGAGAAAGTCTAGGGATGTGGATTCGGGCTCTGCCTTTCTGTGTGCCCAGTATATAAACAGCCCGATCCTGTTTGTATGTAAAGTGGCATCTTTTCAATGACTAAAATCTCAACATTTTGAGAAACTTGGATTTGCCCGGCTCACAATACAAAGGGAGGAATAGGCTCAGTCCCAGCAGAATTCTTACATGATAGACAGATGTGACCCCGTGGGTGGAGCAGGCATTGGGGCAGACAGTAATTTCAAACTCATTTCACACTATTACCCCCAGGATCCTTTTAAATTAGGCTTATCAAATGTGTCCTCGGGCTGTTTGACTTCGGCGCTATTATTTTGTTTCTTCTAGTGCAGACGGACGTTTCGAAGGGGCCAGTACGAAAACAGTTGTCAGGTACAATGGCACTGTCACTTGGACGCAGCCAGCAAACTACAAAAGTTCTTGCACTATAGATGTGACCTTTTTCCCATTTGATCTCCAAAATTGCTCCATGAAATTCGGCTCATGGACGTATGATGGATCCCAGGTCGATATAATCCTAGAGGACCAAGATGTCGACAGAACAGACTTTTTTGACAATGGAGAATGGGAAATCATGAGCGCAATGGGGAGCAAGGGGAACCGGACGGACAGCTGCTGCTGGTACCCCTGCATCACCTACTCCTTCGTGATCAAACGGCTGCCTCTCTTCTACACCCTGTTTCTTATCATACCCTGCATCGGGCTCTCGTTTCTGACTGTGGTTGTCTTCTATCTCCCTTCAAACGAAGGTGAAAAGATTAGCCTGTGCACTTCCGTGCTGGTCTCTCTGACTGTCTTCCTGCTGGTGATTGAGGAAATTATACCGTCATCTTCCAAAGTCATACCTCTGATCGGGGAGTACTTGGTGTTCACCATGATCTTCGTGACCCTATCCATTATGGTGACTGTCTTTGCCATCAACATCCACCACCGCTCTTCTTCCACACACAATGCTATGGCGCCGTGGGTTCGTAAGATATTTCTCCACAAGCTTCCCAAACTGCTCTGCATGAGAAGTCATGCCGATAGGTACTTCACTCAGAGAGAAGAAGCCGAGAAAGACGGTGGACCTAAATCTCGGAATACTTTGGAGGCCGCGCTCGATTGCATTCGCTACATCACGAGACACGTAGTGAAAGAGAACGACGTCCGCGAGGTTTGTGGCGAGCATAAACACCCCCGCAAAGTGGGGTATCTACATGAATCTCACCCTCCATTTCCCCAGAGCATCTTGAATGACCCTGAAGAAAGTTTAGTAGTATGCATTTGAAGGGATAGTAATATTGACTTAGTTCTTTGGCTCTGGAATAGTTTACTGATTTAGATTTATCTTCCATAACTTTGTTTCTGAATTTTTACATTATAGTTTATCAAAAATTACCTTTTTTGAAGAATGAGTCTAATATAAACCTTAAGATACTTTGCATAGAGATATCTTTTGTAGCTTGTTTACAAATGAATATTAGTAAAATTGAAAAGAGCAAGGTGCATGGCTATAATTCTACCATTCAGGGGCTGAGGCGGGAGGATTGAAAGTTAGAGTCTATATTGATGTACTTTAGGAAGTTCATGGTTAGCATGGGCTACATAGGGAGATTATGTCTAATAAAAGCAAAGTGAAATAAATAGCCATAAAAATAAAGAAAAGGAATAAGGTGTGCCCATGTGTTATTTTATACTTTAGAGTTTTCAGGAAAGCAGTAATAGTATCCCTGCCTTCCTCCCTCCCTTCCCCTCTTCATCCCCTTCTCTCCTCCTTCCTTCCTTCCTTCCTTCTTTCCTTTTTTTTTTTTTTTTTGAGACAGTCACTTTATAGTCCTGGCTAGACTGGAATTTGGTATGTAGACCAGGCTGGCTTCAGACTTACAGAAATTCCCCCTTTTGGATTAAAGTCGTGTTCCATTATGCCAAAGCCCCCACCGTTCACTTTTTAAAGAAAATTTCACTATGTAGCTCAGGTTAGCCTTGAACTGTCAATCCTTTTACTCCAGCCTCCTGAATGCTGAGATTTCAGCAAATACTGCCATGTGCAGGTTATGACTTTGAACTAACTCTTTGTTATTGTTCCAAGGTGCTGGCCTTGAACTTCTGATCCTCCTGCCTCAGTCTTCCAAGTAGCTGGTACTACATGCTCCTACCACTGTGGCCAGTTTACTTTTAACAAATTAGTACTTGTTAACTGTAGTATTCTATGGCAGTATAATTGAATTATTGTAGGGTTTAAGATATTGATGGAATCTTAAAAGGTAAGAATTTATTGAATATAAATTCCAAATTTAAATTTAGAATGGGATTTAATAAATTATACTAGTCTGTCTTAGAGATCTGGGCATAGGAGACAGCAAATGATTATCTCTCTGTTTTTTATCCTAAAATACAGCTTTATATATGTATTTATTTTTTTTAACAGGTTGTTGAAGATTGGAAATTCATAGCCCAAGTTCTCGATCGGATGTTTCTATGGACGTTTCTTCTGGTTTCAATCATTGGGACGCTAGGGCTTTTTGTTCCTGTTATTTATAAATGGGCCAATATAATAGTCCCAGTTCACATTGGAAACACAATTAAGTGAAACCAAGAAATTACACTGGACTTAGTGAGCAGTCAAGCAGCTCTTAGGACACGTATGCCATTATGAAAATATTTACAATTTGATATAGGCAGTAACAGATTAGCAGTTTCTGACATTGGCTTAATGTTGTCCATTAGAACTGTAGTAATAGCCTTGAGTACCAACACTGTCCGCCTGCACTAGTGAAGGCCTACCATCGCATCCTGGCAAATCCTACTAACTTGCAACCAGTGACGAAGGGCATCTTTGGAGTACTGGAAAATGCAACTATATTTGAAGACTGTTTAAAGCTTTTCTCCCCACATTTAGTAAAAGCATATATTTGTGTGGTTTTGAATTTTCAGAATGGGTCTTGTTAAATTGTCCAGGCTGGCCCTAAACCTCCTGAGTAGCTAGGACTATGGGTGTGCTCCATTTTGCCCTGTTCTGTATTCATGGATATAAAACACATCATACTTTTATAGGAGATAAGCCGATTACTTGGTTTAATAATAACTATTTTTGTGAAGAGACACCATGATCAACAACTCTTATAAAGGAAAACATTTAATTGGGGCTGGCTTACTGGTTCTGAGGTTTAGTCCATTATTGTCATGGCAGAAGCATGGCAGCATACAGGCAGACATAATGTTGAAGACAAGAGTTTTCTACATCTGGATTGGCTGGCAGCAAGAAGAGAGAGTGACCCACTGGACATGACTTGAGCTTCTGAAACCTCAGAACCCACCTCCTGTGACACACTTTCTTCAACAAGGCCACACCTCCTCATAGTGCTACTCCTTGGTGATCAAGCATTCAATCTATGGGTCTATGAGAACCATTTCTATTCACACCACCCTTGATAGGATGCTATTCTTACTGACATTTTTAATATGTGAAAAATGGTAACTAGAAACTCCTTAAGTCTACTTTATTCTTCATATGGCAATATGGAATGGCTTTTGTGCTAACTAACTTTGCAGCTTACTGTCCACTGAAAACATATAACAGGCATCTCCTGCAGACATTCTTTGTAATGACTTTATAATCCTGCAGTGACACATTTTTTGTAATGACTTCAGTCGCCTTGTCCATATTCTTTGGTTAGGAGAGCTACTTATTTATCTCTGATTTCAGAATAATACTGCAGTTGTACAGATTCCCGTCTCAAAACGGGATGTTATGTCTCTGTCTTGGTAGTTCTGTGGAAAAAATCATTCTGGGCTGGATATGGTGTCTCATACCTGTCATCTCTACTTTCAGGAGGCAGGGGCAGGGGAATTGTTGTGAGTTGTAGGTCATCCTGGGTTACAGTAGGACACCCTGTCTCAAAAGCCAAACAAACAAAAATTGCCCTTCTGAGTTGATGTAAGCACACTGTCACATCTTATAATGTCTCAATCATCTTTCACCCCAATTATAATGGTCAAATCTTAGAGCAAAACGCTTTAGATATAGTCTAGCTAGCCTATTACTAGGTATGATATCAGTCAGTACTGTGTAATGTAACATGGGTAAAGTAGTTAAACTTCATCCCTAGTGCCCCAACTCAGCTATAACCCAAAAGCTTGCGTTTGATTCACAACTCTTAGTTGTAAAGTTAGCAACATCTTTGGTTATTAGTAATATATTATCAACAATTTAAATTCAGGTCAGCATTCTTTGAAAGGCAGGATGGACCCTGTCAAGTTTAATTTTATTGTGATTATTGTGTTTATGACTGTTAGAATGAGTGAAAGTCTGTACTGTAGTTTAGTAAATGTCCCTCAAAGGCTCATTGTTGAAAGCTTGGTCATGGTGGTTTTGGGAGGTGGTGGGATCTTCAGGAGTATAGGCTCTGGCAGGGGAAAGTTAGGTCTCTAGGAGCGTGCCCTTGAGGATATTGAGACCCCAGCTCTTCCTTTTGCTTCCCAGACACCATGAGGTAGGCAACTTGGCTCTGCTTTGTGTCTCCCAGTGTTATATACATCTTGACACTGACCTCAAAGCAAGACCCCATCATGGACTAAGGCCTCTGCAAGCATGAGCAACAACAAAGCTTTCTCTTAATTAGCTCAAGTATTTTCTTGATTATCTCAAGTGTTTTTCCCATAATAGCAGAAAGCTAATAGAATATTAGTATCCTGAAGTGAAATCTCTGGTGTGACTTTTGCTGTGGAGTCTACTTCTAGTCATTCTAGACTTTAAAAAGGTAGGAATAGAACAAAGAGATAATTCTGCCCAAGTACAGCTTGGAAACCAGTGAGTTTACTGTGGCTACTTATAGGAACATGGAGGGAGGGGTTTTTCCATGGAAGAAACCATGGAAAGCCCACCTTAGCCTGGGTAACAACTTTTACAACCTGCAGGTAACAGTCCTGCAGTTTCCTCTTTCCTGTTGTTTGCTATTTTTATAAATTCAGGAATGAATCTTGGGAGTCTGGTAAGTCCTGTGAGTTTCATGAATCTGGTGAGCATCCCTCTCCCCCCTAGAAGGGAATGTTTCAACCTGGAGGAAACAGCCACACAAAAGGGTAGTTATTGTGATAATAAATAATGGGGTAGCTCTGAAGCCTTTGAATTTTACCCGTAGAAAGAATCTGGAAAGGTTTGAAGAAATGGGATAGAGAAAGCACTTATTTGTATGGGGACTTAAGACCAGACCAGACATGCTATTACCAATGTTCTGGCTACCCACCAGAACTTGAGGGTAAGACTCTATTTCTGAATTATCACATACTTTCAAGTCATGGAACATGAAAAAATGAAGCTGGTACTGACTTGGAAGGTTCATCCCGACTGGACCGCTTTCATAGTGTGGAAGGTGCTATGTATGCAACCAGAGGACAAAAGCAATCACCAACTGACTGTGAACCTTATGAACTATACTAATGGCTGTCTGGCAAGATTCACCCTCTGGCCCGATAGCATGTGAACATCCCAAGAGTGCCCAACCACTTTCTGATTGAGTCTAAATCCATCACAAGACAAAGCTCATACCTGGCACCATCCAATGGCCAAGAACCCATGACTAGACAGGTAATGGGCTCTTGGGGGAGAACATATTGCTACTATTCTGCTAAGTGGACATACTACTAAACTGACACCTAATGACGAATTGTGTTACCCTTAGATAAATGCATCTCTCAGCCACTTGGCCACGGTGTAGAGCAAAAGCAACTGTAGAATGCTCAGGCCTAAATGAGACACAGTATACCACACCCTTTCTTCCCAAGGCTCAGAGACCACTTCAGAAGACAGTAAAGAGTGTAAGACCCAGAGATGTTGGATGACTACAAGGAATGTGTTTTCTGAAGAGCAGCTACACATATGAGCTCATGGTGGTTGTGATAACATGCACAAGACCTGTGCAAGGCCAAGATATCTGATACAATTAGATAAAATCTCATCACAAAGAGCAAAGCTGGGCGTGAAGCCCTGCTCCTAGCTGACTGACTGCTGGCAGTTGCTAGACACTAGAGAAAGAGTTATGTTTCTCTAAGAGAGTAGCCCTGGGTAAGCTGACCACATTCCAATGGGAGGTCATATATCCAAGAATGCTTGGGCAACACAAATTGGTCTTGATAAATGTATTTTTTAATTAATCACTTTTAAAGGACACAAAGTTGAATGAGTCAAGAAGAGAGGATGTGTCTGGGAAGTGGTAAGAGGAGGGGATGAGTATGATCAAAATATGTATGAAATTCTCAATGAGTAAAAATATATTTTAAAGGGGAAGTCAAGTGCTTGGCACCAGGTTAATACAATACTGTGAAGGTGCCTCAAGAATTATTCAGACTTGTGCCTGTGCAAGCTCAAAGAATTCAGACATTTTTCCTAAATAGACCCAGGACAGCCTCCTTCCATAAGGCAATCTAGAAAATGTTGCCCTGAAGCTCCTTCCTCATCTGCAGATACTCGGGTAGGCCATATATAGCTTGTGCAAACCTGGCCATCATCCACATAATGCCGATTTTACAGACATGCAAAGTGAAAGAGTTGTGGAGTCCTGGAGTTTTCCACAAAGATTTCAGAGGTTATCAGCTCTCAAACTGGCAATATGTTGGAAACAAGAGTGTGAAGCTGAATCTAAAATGGAGACCCCAGAAAGCAAGGGGTGACAAACTGTGGAGTGCCTGCTGAGGAGAGCTGTGTGAGGTAAGTTCAGCCAGCCCTAGAGAGGCACAGGGGCTGCATGCAGTCAGCGAGTCTGTAGGAGCAGGACTGCCTGCGCCCTTGAGATTTCACATACTGCCACTGTGGGCGCCAGAGGCCAGATGTCTGCCCTGCTTAGTTTTGCTCTTGCTTTGATCTGATCTTTTCTACACATCTGTGCTCCTTTGTGGAATAGAAATGTTTACCTAGTGTCAATGTATCCTGGGCATTTATAATCTTTTTACAGCTTCTCTGCCGAGTTTGACATGGACTATGGAACAATTCTGAAGCAGTTAAGACTTTGGGAACTCTTGCAAAAAACAAATTATGAAATGGATATAAGTCTTTGGAAGCCAGGCCACATTCTGAGTAAGTGCCAAAGGCCAGTGTATCAAAGGTTTGGTCACCAGCCTACTCGGTGCTACTCAGAGGTGTGGAACCTCTAAGAAGAAAGGAGCTTGGTCATTGGGAGTGCGTCCTTCTTGGAAAAACAGGAGCCCAGCTTCTTCCCCATTCTTTCTGCTTCCAGGCTGCTTTGAGGTGAATGTCATTGATGAATCAGACACTTCTTACTATGAAGTATTGTCTCATCACAAGCCCAAAAGGAATAGACCACATGAGTGGCTGTGGACTGAAACCATGAGCCCAAATACACATTTCCTCCTTTAAAATTTATTATCTCAGGTGCTTAACAATATGAGGAAACACTAATAAAAACTAGTTTAATGTAAATTGCTGTTAGCTATCTTAGTTTGTGTATATCCCTCATCTCTTATATCTCAATCACTGTTGAGATATTTGTAAGCCAACAAACTTCATAGAACACACTTCCTTTTGACTTAGTGAAATATGAGCCACAGTGAATTGCAATTGTCAGGTTTTATTTTTGCACAGAAAAAAAAAAAAAAACTAGTGAGAATACTCAAAATGGTCTCTGTGGACTCTAGGAGTTGTGGTTTAGATTTGGAAATGTAATATGGGAAACTCAATTCGTTCAAATAGCTTCTCAAGCATAACTAATTTTGACAACGTCCTGCATTCTGGGTGCTCTGACAACCGAGGCACACAGGCCTGTTATTGGCATCCTAGTGGGCAGGAACCATCGGCTGCCGAAGTCCACACATCTCTCATCCCAACTCGAGTCGGGAGCACAAACCCTAGTGCTATAATAGTGAAGCCTTACCCTGACATCCTAGGGTCTGGATGACTCCCTGCAGCTCGCGTGTGAACCTACCGTGCAATGCTGTTTGGGAGGTCATGAGGTCATGAGGGCATGCCTTGACAAAGGGAACCAAGATTCCAGAAACACTCGCCCTTTCAGCCACGTGGTGACGCACTGGAAGGTATGCTTTATGAAGAAGACTCCTCCCCAGATAGTCTTGCTGGCACCTTGATCCTAGACGTCTCAAGCTCCTAAACTATGAGAAATAACTTTGCGTTTAGTTGTCCAGTGTTTGTGGTCTTGTGGTTTTGAGACAGTGTTTCACTCTGCAGCCATGGTTGGGCTGGGGCTCACTAACTAAACCAGGCTGGCCTGGAATTCACAGAGATCCAACCTGCCTCTGACTCTACCTCTTGAGTGCTGGGATTAAAAAGTCTTTCAGGGCTCTATGGGATGTTTTTCTAAATTAGCAACTTGAACAGACTATGGTAGTTTACTAACAATGAGTGTGAGACCAGGCGTCACATCTCAGGGTATGATATGTGGGGTTTAGCAGCAACAAAATTGAGGTGGAAGCCTTTGAAAAAATAGTAAAGAATGGAAGTGATGGGGTGCTGCTGGAATACTTTATAACTTCAAGTAGTTTATGGGCTGAACAAATGAGTTCTATAGAGATTCTGAGCTAATGGATTTAATATTTATGAACAGAAAAAATTTCTATCTAGTTTTCAATCATGGGGATAGTGAAATGTTCATTTATCCTTAGTAAATAACTAGATGTTTTTCTCCCACATTTCTTTTTAACAACAACAACAAAAAAAGATCAAGATGAGTGGAAAATAACCCTTGAAATAGCAAACTCCAAGCAGTGATCGGATAAAGTGTGGGGCTATTGAGAAAGTGCCCTTGCATCAGCACAGGTGAGCGAGCCTTGGCGAACAGGTCACAGTTTATGTGTCATCTCTGGCCATCAAGGGTTGCAGAAATAATCCTGCAGTTCCTAAAATGCACACCAGGATGAAAACCCAGAGAAAAATGCGATCAATCACCATGGCAACATACTTCCAATCATCTTGAATCTGGAAAACAAAAAATAAGAGAAAATGGAACATGAAGGAGAAGGGTCAGTTTTCAGTATTAAGTCTTATAAGGTAAAGAATCCATTTTATTTAATATATAAGAAATATTTTTTACTTATTGATATGATCTGAGGAAATCTATGGTGATGGTTAATACCATAGATTTGTCATCTTGACAGGATCTACAATCACCTAGGAGACAAGCCACTGGGCGTACTCAGGGGAGATTATCTAATTAGGTTTGCCTCTGGAGGTGACCATGAGGGACTATCTAGATTAGACTGATGAAGGTGGAAAGACCTACCCTAACCATGGTCGGCATCCTTCCCTGTGCTAGGGTCCTAGAAGAGTACAGATTGAAGAGTAAATTGAATGGTGGCCTTCATCTCTCTGCTTCATGGCCTTGGGTGCACTGTGACCAGCTGCCTCACACTCCTGCCACCATGACTGCATGATGGACCATTTTCCCTGGAGCAGTAAGTCCAAATAAACCCTCCCTTAGGTTGCTTCTTATCAGGCAAATGGTCACAGCAATAAGAAAAGTACTAATATATCTACTAACTTCAAGTTTCATGTAGTGGAGAAACAGGAGAAAAATATGTGCTATGTTAGCTCTGTTTCTAATGAGAACACATTTTTCTTTCAAGGCAAGGTCTGGTCTTCATGTCTACACAGTTTAGGTAGGGCTCAAATTGTTCATCACCCTGTCGCAGCCTCCTGAGAGCTGTGATTACAAGTATGTACCACCACTCAGAAGTGTGTGTGTAAAATCTATTTTTCTCTAAATTGAAGTCCAGTTATTAAAGCTAATATACCTCTACAGGAAGATCTGGAGCCTTTGTTAGAATGATGACTTTAATTCAACATCATTTAACATTGTTTCAAAGTACTAATGCTTGTTTTAGATTCTAATTTCCGTGTAACATCTGTTCCAAACGTGAAATAAGCCCATCGGGCAAGCCTAACATTTTTCTTCGTCCCTACTTCCCTTTAAACTGCCCACCTTACCAAATGACATCCTCAGTTGTACAGCCAGACAGGCTGAACAGCAGACATAATGGCTGATGGTACAGCCAAAGATGGAAGAAAGAGCAAGAATAATTGTATATAATGAGCTTCAATTTAGGCTTGACACAGGAAGGAGAATCTATGGTAATTAAACTCCCAGACAATTCAGAAAGCAAAGAAACCACAATTGCGCTGAGAGAGAGCCCAGGAGTCAACTGATCTGAAGCAATGATCACATAATGAAGAAGCAGCGTGTAATTCTGTGATTCAATTAAGCACACTGAAATGGCCTGGGAGATGTGGTTTTTATTTCACCATTATAAGCTTGAGTAAATGTGTCCTTTTGGTGACACCATGAAGTCACAGTTGTGGCCAAGTTAGAATCCTAATGCCCTGTTTGACATAGTGACTCTATTTGAATTCATGAGATGTGTCTATAAGCACTCAGGTCCACAACCTGAGTCTTACACATCCCTCTATAGGACAAATAACAACATCCCCTGGGCTATAGGAGACAGCCTGTAGAAAAAGGTGACAAACTTTAGTTTTAATCAAGCCCTGCTCCTTTCTAGTCTGAGCAAATTTCATCTCCCTTGGTATCAATGTCCTCATCTGAAAAATGGGGGTAAAGACAGTGCAGTCTCAGGGTTGCTTCAGCAGACTCCTTGATGTCAATACTTTTAATATCAATGCTGATTTAAGAAATGACCCTTATCCCTGTGTAAATCTGAGACAAGATACAATGACACAGTCCTGGAATCCCACTACAGAGGAAGCTGAGACAGTATAATTGTGAGTTCAAGGCCAGCCTGGACTACAAGTGAGGTAACTAATCTACCCAAGGGCATCTAACTGGTCTGAACACAGCTTCTGACTCAAGGCTAATCTCTCTCTCTCTCTCTCTCTCTCTCTCTCTCTCTCTCTCTCTCTCTCTCTCTCTGTGTGTGTGTGTGTGTGTGTGTGTGTGTGTGTGTGTTCATTTGAGGAGACCAAAGGAGGGTGTTGGATTCCCCAGAAGTAGAGTTATGGGCATTGTGGGCCACCTGATGTGGGTGCTAGAAACCAAGTTTGTATCCTTACCAAGAGCAGCAAGTCCCCTTAATTGCTGGGCAATCTGCCCCACCCCACAAGAGTCTAATTTTCTAACCTCTGCCCTATGCATCACTGCACAAGGAAGCCATAATAAAAACCATATTTACCTCTTTGGCTACATTCTGTGCTTTCATATTTTCAGCAATATACTTCACACTTTGGATGGCTTCTTTGATTTCTGGTGACAGAGCAGACAGGGACAACACAGCATCAACAGACTCAGAACTGGAGCTTCTTGTGAGGTTGGCACTGAAATTTGAGATTTTTACCCTACGGTGGTGGCAATAGCCACATGTCCCATCTTGGCAGGGGTAGCCTTCCTTGCAGCTTTTGGAGTCTGCACGGCTGAAGCAGTTCAGGTTTGAGAGCTCAGCACCGTAGAAGTTCCTCGTCTTTGGGGCGTCTTCCTCGGTGCTGGTTGGCCTAGTCATAAACATGACCCTGGGGAGAAGGTTCAAAAACACAGCCTTGACCCAAGTGGGCATCGTGTGTGTGGTCGGAGTTCTGTAGTGCACGTTGAGCACAAAGACTGTGATGACGATGGACAAGGTGACAAAAATCATAGTGAAGAGGAGGTACTCCCCGATCAAGGGGATGACCAGTGAGGTGGAAGGGATGGTCTCGGTGATCACGAGGAGAAAGACCGTCAGGGAGAGGAGCACGGAGATGCAGAGCGTCACCTTCTCCCCACAGTCGGAGGGCAGGTAGAAGACGAGCACAGTGAGGAAGGAGATGAGCAGGCACGGAATGATGAGGTTGATGGTGTAGAACAGCGGCAGGCGGCGAATGTATAGCGAGTACGTGATGTCTTGGTAGATCTCCTCACAGCAGTTGTACTTGATTTCATGTTTGTAGCCCGGGGCTTTAATGATGGCCCACTCGCCACTTTCCCAATAGTCCTTGAGGTTCATGGAGGAGCCAATGAGGACCAGGTCGATCTTTGCCTTGTCGTAGGACCAGGAGCCGAACTTCATGGTGCAGTTTTGGTAGTCAAACGGGAAGTAGGTCACATCGATTTTGCATGAGCTCTTAAAGATGGCCGGAGGGATCCAAGTCACTTCTCCTGTGTACTTGAGTAGAGCTTTGGTTTTGTCATCCACTTGGAAATCCCCATCGGCGCTGGGAAGACACAGTGGGGCACACAATTCATGGTCATCACTCTATAGCCACCCAGCCTGGCTTCCCGTGCATAACAAGTGACGATTTATAAAACAAGGGGATATGAGAGATCAAAGGGCCATAAGAGTCATTGTGCCAATTGCCACATTCTCCAGTGAAGATACTGAGGCTAGACCTCCTCCAGCAATGCTCACCCACATTGGTTATTCACCACCACCACCCCCGCCTCTGCTGGCACATAATTTGCCACACTTATCACCTCCAGCCCAGCTTCTCCTAGTACATTCTCCCCATCTCCTAGACTCCCCACCACACACCGCCATGCCGATCATATCCCAGTACATTCCAGAATGTACAATTTCCAGCTTGATGTTATAGAGACTCCTAAGTACACAAAATGGGCCCCACTGGGCTCCGATTTTGTGATGAGATGAATGTTGTCCTGGAGATGGGTGTCTCAGCAGCCATTGGGAATATTAGTAGGCAGGCAGGACCTTGTTAACACCTCTATAGCTTGTCTCCACCAAGTGCTCTATCCATGTGTGAACCCCCACGGCAGACCTGGGAATGGTTCCATGGGCCAGCCATAGGTGCTTCTGGTGTAACCCCCACCCCCCCCACCCCCAGCAAGGGAGCTCATTTTCTCCACCAGATCCCAATTCTGCCACTGCCCCCCCCCTTTCCTCCCTACGCTGCTCTCCAATAGAAGACCATGTTTTCTGATTTCATTGAACACTTTCAAATCAAACTCAGCCAGCAGGCCCCTTTGCTTTCCTCTCTAGCTGCCCCCACACCACCCCCATGTTTCTAGTCTTTCTTTTGGCCATGAGTGCCTGTCTTTCTTTTTATATAGCTGATGCAGTTTTCTTAGAATTATCCTGTCCATGTTTATAAACTGACTTCTTAACAGATGAACTCACGACAAGCTCAGTTCCCTGTAGAGCTTGTATTCAGCATTCCATTTCAGTGGCCAAGAGAAGTTGGCTGACAGAAAAGTCACGTGGTTCTCCAAGAGTCCCTCCCACTGAAGGATTTCTTCCTTTGTAGATAAGAACATGCTACTGTAGCTCAAGCTAGACTCAAACTCACTATCCTTCCCTCTTAGCCTCCCGAATGCTGGGATTACAGGTGTGAGGCACCAATGCCTGGTTCACTGAAGGCTCTTGACATCTAGCATCAGCTCTGTGGGTTTCTTAGCTTCTGTAGTGGGAGGCATTCAGGATCTTCATGCTCCTTTGATTGTCATGTAAAAATGATTTGCTGTTGGAAAGAAATGTTCTGGTATAATTCATTCCTCCCTGCTGGTCTCTGTCTTTCCCATTGAGCAGAACAGCTGTTACATGAGACAACTCAATGCCTGTGTCCCTACCTGGCTTTCTCTACCAGCTTTCCACAGTCTTCTTTCCCTTTTCCTTCCTCCCTTCCTCCCTTCCTCTCTCTCTCTCTCTCTCTCTCTCTCTCTCTCTCTCTCTCTCTCTCTCTCTCCCCTCTCTCTCTTTTTTTCTATTACCTCCTCCTCTTCCTCCTCCTCCTCCTCTTCCTCCTCCTCTTCCTCCTCCCCCTCCTCCTCCTCCTCCTTTTTTGATTCAGGGTTTCTCTGTGTAGCCCTGGCTTTCCTGAAATTCACTCTGTAGACCAGGCTTACCTCAAACTCAGAGATCTGCCTCCTGGATGCTGGGATTAAAGGCAAGGGTTAACTTCTGCCTGCCCATGGCTTTCTACATTCTTAACCCCTCCAAATTCTTAATTCCTTATGACTCTGGAGGAAAGGAGCAGTAGGAGAGGGCAGAGCTCTATACAGTCTCCAGATGGGCTCTGCTTAGACTCAGTACAACACCCCATCCCCAGAGCCCTATGAGAGCTGAGCAGAATCTTGAAGACCCTACAGAATACAGAGGCCTCCTAAACAAGGTTATTTGAGGTGTCCAGGCTGACAAGGGACTAAGGAACCTACCTTCAAAGCCCAGGGCCCAGTCCTGAAGTTGGGAAACTACGGCCAGAAGCCTTCCTGCGCTGACTAGTTTTATGTCAACTTGACACAAACTAGACTCATCAGTGAGGAAGGAGTCTCCCTGAGAAAATGTCTTCATAAGATTGGGCTGTAGGCGAGGATCCAGCAATACCTCTCCCGGGCATATATCCAGAAGATGTCCCAACCGGTAAGAAAGACACATGCTCCACTATGTTCATAGCAGCCTTATTTATAATAGCCAGAAGCTGGAAAGAACCCAGATGCCCCTCAACAGAGGAATGGATACAGAAAATGTGGTACATTTACACAATGGAGTACTACTCAGCTATTAAAAAGAATGAATTTATGAAATTCCTAGCCAAATGGATGGACCTGGAGGGCATCATCCTGAGTGAGGTAACCCAATCACAAAGGAACTCACACAATATGTACTCACTGATAAGTGGATATTAGCCCAAAACTTAGGATGCCCAAGATATAAGATACAATTTGCTAAACGCATGAAACTCAAGAAGAATGAAGACCAAAGTGTGGACATTGTGCCCCTTCTTAGAACTGGGAACAAAACACCCATGGAAGAAGTTACAGAGACAAAGTTTAGAGCTGTGACGAAAGGATGGACCATCTAGAGACTGCCATATCCAGGGATCCACCCCATAATCAGCTTCCAAACACTGACACCATTGCATACACTAGCAAGATTTTGCTGAAAGGACCCAGATATATCTGTCTCTTGTGAGACTATGCCGGGGCCTAGCAAACACAGAAGTGGATGCTCACAGTCAGCTATTGGATGGATCACAGGGCTCCCAATGGAGGAGCTAGAGAAAATACCCAAGGAGCTAAAGGGATCTGCAACCCTATAGGTGGAACAACATTATGAACTAACCAATACCCCGGAGCTCTTGACTCTAGCTACATATGTATCAAAAGATGGCCTAGTCGGCCATCACTGGAAAGAGAGGCCCATTGGACACACAAACTTTATATGCCCCAGTACAGGGGAACGCCAGGGCCAAAAAAATGGGAATGGGGGGGTAGGGGAGTGAGGGGGAGGGTAGGGGGGACTTTTGGGATAGCATTGGAAATGTAATTGAGGAAAATATGTAATAAAAAATGTTAAAAATTTAAAAAAAGATTGGGCTGTAGGAAAGCCTGTAGGGCATTTTCTTAATTACTGATTCTGGGAGAGGGCCCAGCCCTTTGTGGATGGGGCCACCCCTAGGCTGGTAGTCTTGGGTTCTATTAGAAAGCAGGCTGAGCAAGCCATGGGAAACAAGCTAGTCAGCAGCTCTCCTCTGGCTTCAGGTTCCTGCCTCCAGGTTCCTGCCCTGCATGAGTTCCTGTCCTCACTGCTTTTGATGATGAGCTGTTGTACTGAACTGTGAATGAAATGAATGCTTTCCTCCTCAAGTTGCTTTTGGTCATGGTGTTTCATCACAGCAATAGTAACCATAACTAAGACACATCCCCTCCATATTCCCACCATTTTTCTCTCCTTCCATTTGTGTGTGTTTGTGTTGTGCAAACGTGTGCATGTAAATTTGTGTGTATGTGGGCACATATGTGGGGTGAGCATGCATACAGTGCATGTAGAGTCTGAGAGCAATGTCAGGAATCATCCTTGATTGTTCTTTCAGCCTTATTCATTGAGGCAGGATCTCTCAGTCAAACCTAGAGCTTACCCGGAGTTGCTTAATCAAACCCAGAGTAGCAATAAGGTTTACTTGTGATGGCCTGGAGTGCCCCTGTCTCTGCCTTCCAAGGCTGCCACACACACCAGGCACTTCCATGGGTTCTGGGAAATCCAGACTTTGTTCCTCGTGATTATGTTGAGTGCTTTAACTACTGCTCTCTTCCTAATCACGATTCCCACAAGATTCTGTTGGAACAAAGTTGTTGACATTGTTGTCTATTGAGTGGCTACTTTGAGCTACAAGGACAGAGTTGAATAGCTGTGACAAAAACTGCATCTACTCAAATTCTACTTTTCAAAAAATGCTAAATTTTCTTAAATTTATTATTATTATTATTATTATTATTATTATTATTTACTACTTGGTCTTTCCAGGGTATCTGGATGCCTCTTCTATAGCTCAATTGTGTCATGTCACTGAAGAGAACACTGAAGGCCAAAGAACAGGGTTGATTTGTTCAAGGTCCACAGAGCATCTGTGGGTAGAGCCTGGGCTTTTCAGAACGTCAGTCGCCAAGTGAAGCATCAGCAAACTGTGTGTGTATTCAATGGGCAAGTACCAGAGGAAGGCCAGCTCTGACCCAGTGGCTCATCCCTGTGGTCTCCGGGGATCCTGTTCACTTGTTATAGCCGCAGAAGCCCCTGGTTGTGCCTGCCCATACCAGAAGGCCTGTTTGCTGTGCAGGTTGGGATTTAAAAACATGTGCCACCAGGAGTCACAGAACACAGGGACCCAGCAGGAGACTAAAATCTGGCACAGTGCTTGCCACATGGCACCCTTGTATTTGTTGACCAAACAAGTGGCCAAAAGCCTAAGTGAAAATCTCTACCCATCACACATATGGAGGGAGTTCAAGAAATGGGTGGCAACAGAGACAAAGAAACAACAGCCGCAGCAAGGGTCTGAGCTGCTCTACCGCCGGACTCCTTGAGTTGGTTAAAATGAGAAAAGGCAGTGAAAGTGTAAGGGATCGGCAAAGGTCCTTACATACAAGAGAAGATGAGACGATTATGTGTGGAAATGGAGCAAGGCTAGAAAGAAAATCACAGCAGCAGAGACTTGTGAAAGCTGAACAATGGGGCACGTACAACAGGAGGACAAGCCCACTATCCACACGATTAGCGACGGTTCCAGTGTCTCATGAATGTCAGCATTTGAGGGCACAGGGCCAGAGCATCATGAGACCCAGGGGCTAAGTAGGATTAGCTGCTGAATGGGGGTAACATAGGGAGGAAAAATGGGGTCTCAAGGTCCAAAGAGTGAGTTCTAGGGTCATAAACATAGAAGAAATAGCCACCTCTCGAAGAAAAGGACCATACGGAGAAGCCTCTGTGATGAGCACTGACAATCCCAGCACGAGGGTACTGCACCTCCAACACAAATAAACAAATGTAAAGAAATCATTACAGTGAGAATACACAGAGGGGTGCAGTGAAGTCAGTCAAGGCTGGGGCAGCTTTGTAGAGATCTCAGAACTCTGTACACTGATCTTAACCAAAAGGCCAAGAAGCGATTAGATCTCAGAACTCTCAACACCCCACGCCCCACAAAACTCTCTTCCGGAACCACTCGGAACCAAAAAATTGTCATGGCAGGAAATGGAATGGACAGAGACCGATAAAAGTCCTTTGGGTAGCCATGCTAAAGAATATGGCACTTATAAAGGAGACATATCAATATGTATATAAACTTTAGAGAAGACACTAAAAAACAAAGAAGAAAATGTTTTAACCCCAGGAAGATGTGTGTTTAGCAGCTTCTCAGTGATTATTCTGGTCTCTAGCCTGGGACAACCTCTGAGTCTTGCCCAGTCCTGATTTTCTCTCACGAGTATTCCCTCTCAAAGAGGGTGAAACAGCCATCTCCTCCCATCCCTGCCTGCAAAGCTAGTGTCCGCTGCCATGTGCAAGCCCCTCCCTTGATGTCCCAGGTCCCCCCACCGTACACCGGGGCTGCTCCAGCCTCATACCCAACAGTGCAGATAGTGAGGTCACTCTAGCTACCCATGGCATACTCTCCTGCATCCCCGGACCTTCCCTGCTGCAGGTCCCCTCTTCCAAAGCCCGTGTGACCTTCAAGACCCACTTCAATGGCATTTCCTTCCAGCAGCTTTCCATGGTGACCTTTCCCTTCTTCCAGCCACACATGGAAGGAACCACTCAGCATCCTGCAGCTCTGTGGCTCACTGGCGTCTATGGTACCCACTGCATAACAGATGCCCAGTGCCTCCAGGGTGAACGAGTAAGCAGACCCCTTTCAGAAAGGGCCGAAAAAAGCCCAGACTGTAAGCATAGTGAGTGGCTGGAGGACCAAGCGCCCAGTCTTCCAGACCAAAAGAGTATGGGACAGCCAGCTCCTTACTTGTTGTAAAGCACGATGTCTGGTTTCCAGATCTTCTCTGCAGGGACTCGCATGAACTCCACCCCTTGGTAGTCAGAGGGTTTCCATTTCAGCTTGTAGTCATTCCAGATCTGACCAAAGGAGGTGGGGAGAAGACAGTAGAAGGACCAGCCAGGTTTTCTTGACAGACATGTCATTATGGCCATCATGGTGACAGACCACCCCTTCTTAGGGTCACTGAGCCATTTCCCTGCTGCAGAAAATGTTGGCCAAGGGAGCAACATGGGGGCAGCAAGGCAGACAGCATGAGCTAAAGCTGCAGGTTGCCCCTGCTCTCTAGTCAGCCTTCATGACTGGGAGCTTAATCCTTATCAACCAAACGGGAGCCATTAATCATTGCCTTCGATCACATTAGCCAAGATGGCAGCCTTCTGTATTTCTACTAGGTTCATACATTAAACTCCTTTTTTTTTTTTTACATACTTTGAAATCACTCACCAGCCAGGTGTAGTGGCATGAGACTGAGGCAAGAGGGTTGTGAGTTCAAGGCCAGCTTAAGCTACATAGGGAGTCCTAGGCCATGCACTATGAGACCGTGAATAGGAAAAGAGGGGTGAGTCAGTGACTAAGGGATTTGTTGCATAAGTGTGAGCATCCTCAGCAGAGATGGAATCCCTGAGCACACAACCCTCCCACTTCATAATCTCAGGGAGGCAGAGACGCAATCGCTGCGGTAAGATGGCTCCCTAGACCAACAGAATCATTGAGCTCTAGGCTCAGTGAGATGCCTTGCTTCAACAAATGATGCAATGACTGATCATGGAAGACATCCTCTATCAACGTCTGACCTCCAAATTCATGCACACACACCCTCACACATGTGCCTAGGCACATGCACACACACACACACTCGCACACACACACGCACACAGAATATGTGGGGTAGAGACTTAGCTTACTTGATAGGATGCTTATCTAACAGGCTCAGTCCCATCCAACGCCTAAACCAGGCATGGGGACATACTCCTATAATCCAAGCATTAGGAAGATGAAGGGCCAGAAGTTCAAGGTTCTCAGCCACACAGTGAGCTTGAGGCTGTCATGAAATACATGGGATACCCTCCCCCATCTCAAAAAAGCAGAATAATCCTTTCTAAATATAAGAGTTCCCCCCCTCAGAATGGAGCCTTGATTCCACAGGACCATAAAAGTGTTGAGCACAGACCACCAGAAGGAACAGGATGGGGCTGTGGCCACAGAGGAACATGTAGGTGGGACGCTTCGCTTGGCTCGCCAGCCTCTTCAAACAAAGGCTTGTAGGAGCTGAGTGCTAGGCTGGCTGAGCTGGCAGATGTCGTGATGTCTCCCAAAAGATCTGGCCAAAGCTTCCCTAGGGAGGACATGTGGGAACAGAACACCAGTGCTCTGCTCCTGCCCCATGCACAATGCAAGAGAACCCACCTCTGGCTTTGCAAGAGAAAGGAAGGATGTCTTCGTGAGTGTTACCAGAATTGGGGGTCAGGGGTCCAGTGTATGTGTGTGGTTCTGGCTGGCCTGGAACTCATTCTGTAGACCAAACCAGCTTTGGTTGGTTGTTTTTGGTTTTGTTTTTTTGTTTTTTGTTTTTTTTTTTTTTGAGACTAATGTCCCTCTACATAGCTCTAGCTGTCCTGAAACTTGCTATATATATCAGGCTGGCATTGAACTCACAAAGATCTACCTCCCTCTGTCTTCTGAGTGCAGGGATCAAAGGCTTGAGCCACAACACCCAGCTTGTTCAGTTTTGTAAGGGGGCTGTGGATAGAATTCTCTCTCCAGGTTGTAGCTTGTCTGTCTGTGATGTGAGTGAGGGAGTCAGCCCTCAAGAGCAGTCAGGTGACCCTGTCCCGGGTCCAGGAGTAGTGTCCAGTCCAGTTCCCCTTTTCCCCCAGCAACAAATAAGGCAATCACCACCAGGGGGCAGCAGTACACAGAACCTGGGTACTTACTTGCTTCAGCCACAGGTTGGTTTCCATGATCTGGTTTACTTCATCCTAGAAAGTGAGATTGAAGTTGACAGGTGACTGACCAAAATAAGGCAGAAGACTCCCCTAGAACCCCAGGGGCACATCGTGTGGCCCCAGCACTTACCACCTTCACCAGCTGAGACATAGACACCTCAAACTGGATGATGACAGGATGGGACACGTTAGCCACCGGCCGGATGATCTCGTTGTAATCTTCAAACAGGTACTGGAACAGGCGGTGCTCAGCTTCCGAGGCGCTGGCCACTGAAGGAGGTATCCCTGTCAGTCCCTGAGGAAATGCACCTCTCCCAGAGAGGGCAGCCTGCCCACAGACTGCCGTCTGCCAGGGTACTCTGCAAACTCGGGCTTCCAGGCTAGTAATGTTCCCTGGAAGTTACAGGCTGGGAAGCCGAGGTCGTGCACATTCAGTGGTTTAGAAGCCTGAGTTCTGAAATTGGGTACATCTAAGGAAAATCCCGGCAAACCGGGGGAAGCTGTGTGCGCTTAGGCTAGTAGCTCAAACTCTCTGAACCATCGTTTCTGAACTATCAAAGAGTATGCATGAATGCACCTCAAAGGTGGAAGTGAAGTGCTTCAGTCACTGGCCTGAGGCAAGTGCTGGAGAACTGTTAGCTTGGTGGGATCCTGTCAGAGAATCTACACTGTCTCTGTGTGTGTTCCTGCCATTTTCTTAGCTTTCTCCCCCCTTCTCTCTCTTAAATCTAGGTAAAGACTTCCTTATTTTCTTCTTTAAATTTTTCATTACATTAATGGAGGAGGGTGCATGCTGTGGCATGTGGGGGGCAGGCTCCAAGGGTGACTCAGTTCTCTCCTTCCACAATGTGGGTCCTGGGAATCTAATGCCGGTCATAAGGCTGAGTGGGAAGTGCCTTTCCCAGGAGGACCAGATACTGGTTTTTTGTTTGTTTGGTTTTTGTTTTTGTTTTCTTAATAAAACTCTAACCTTTACATAACCACCTAACCTTGCTATCTAAGAGAAAAAAAAAAGAGCTATTAGCGGCTCAAACCTTTATTGTTCCTCCAAGGAAGGTTGTGGTTCTCCTGCTGCCCAAGTGGAAAGATGACTCACCCTGGGGTGGAGCCACTCGGGGTTCCCCCAGGCCAGGAGCCCTGTTTTCCACCGTGTCAGAGATTACAGCCCCTTCACTCTCTCCAAATTCTGCAGGGGCTTGGTTATCATATCGTAGGAGCCAAGATGCCTACCGGGTTCCTGGCTGGGCTGTCTTCACATCCTCATCCCAGCCTTTACCTCTGGTCCCTGGGCATCCTTTGTTTACAAATCCACTCCAACTAAGCAAGACATATTGGCTCAAGCTGTCTGCTTACAGTACTAGGGTCAGTCTAGGTACAGTCTCGGGGGAGGGGGCCGGTGTAACTTATTTTCTTCAGGCTGTGATTTAGATTTAAGCAGGACCCATGCAGTGGAGCAGACTGTAATGATGCACAGCCACAATGCTGGTGTCGTTCCCCTCGCCCCTGCGTGCTCTGACCGCCTTCAGGGGAGCATCATAGCTGCTTTTCTGCTTCACTCGCCAGCCATCCTGGGTCTCTGGAAGGGCTTTTCTCCTAATAGGCTCCCCCCTAGAGCCTCCACGACGGCCTGGGAGGAGCGATCACGTCGAAGGTCTCTAGGCAACGCGATCATTTTGCGCAGAGACCCGATGACCAGAACCAGAGGCTTGGTCCTGCCCCAGCTCCAAAACGACCCGGTAGCTTTAGACAAATATTTAGCCTTCTTTGGCCGCATGTTTTCCCACTTAAAACCAAGCGGTGGGAGGAGGCAGATGCTGGAAGCGGGGCTGCGGGGCGACGTTCGGGACCGGGACCCAAACCTCTATCTCCCTAGCAGAAGCAGAGGGCCGGTTCTGGGCTAGTCTCGAGCCTCAGCTAACTAGCAGGTTTGGGAACAAAGGAGTAGCCAAGGGACTCAGTGGTAGGGACTGGGATGCGCGTGCACAGGCAGAACCGTGGGGCCACGCTGAGATTCAAGGCAAGTGGGTGCCTAGACTTCTAAGGCTCTGGTGGTCAAAGTCGTGCGGAAAACAGAGCCCTGGGCTGCAGCCTCGCACAGGAGACCCACCCGCCGCCCGATGGCCACCGCCCGCAGCCAGCCTAGGCTCCGGACCCGACCGCTCCCCGCTTGTACCTGGCAGCAGCATCAGCACCAGCATCAGCATGGACAGCGGCGGCGGGGGCAGCACAACACCCATGTCTGAAGACCGCATGGACAGGACCGGAGCCACTCTGGTGCTGACCACCACCGAAGCACAGCTAAGCTAGCACGGAGAGCGCGGGGTTCCTCCCGGCTTCGCGCCGCCGAGCTCCCGCGCACTTGCGCGCCCGAGTGCACGAACCCCAGGCAGGCAAGCGCTGCTAGCAGCCGCAGGGCGGGGAGGCTGGGAGGCCAAGGCAGGAGCTGCGTCCGTCGTGGGAGGGGCGTCGGGCCACGGTCTTCTGCGTCGATGCCTCGATGCCTCGCCCAGAGCCTCCCTGGACTCTTGAAACCTCTAGGCTACAGACCAGTCGGGATCAGGCATTGTCACCATGGCAGGAAGAAAGGGTCAAATTTCTGGCCCTGGCTTTCTGGCAGGTACAGCTCTGAGGAGGGCTGGGGGCCTATCACATGTGCCAGCTCTAGTGTAACTCAAAAGTGGACCGTGGAAGTTTATGCTCTTAAAGTAACTATTTTCAGCACGATGCTGTGTGTGTGTGTGTGTGTGTGTGTGTGTGTGTGTACACAGCATACAGTTAAGAGGGACTCGATGGCTTGGGATGGAAACAATATTGGCAAGGAGTTCCCCATGGTGGACGCAAGGGTGATGATATCTGGGAGGTTTTATATTATTTTCGCTACTTTCTTTAGACTATGCTAGAGATGCTCCTTGAGAAAACAGACAAATGCTGATGGTTATAGCTCAGCAGTAGAGTGCTTGTCTAGCACACCTAAGGTCCAGGCTGCGATTCCCAGCAGAGTAAATAAATACTTTTATAAGTAAAGTTGGAATAACTAGAGGATCTGGCTTCCCATAGTGACCGTCATAGATTTCCTTTTGTGGCGGTTATAGATTTCCCTTGGTCTCACTGCCAGCTGCAAACCCATGTGTCCCAGGAATCGACGGTGACAAGGTAGGTGTTCTGGGGTCTCTTGACCTCTCTGGCCATCCACCAGGGATGGCTTAGCCCATGAAGGCTTCCTTGATGGTTCTTGGGGACCTTGTAAGGGTGATGGAGCAGTACTAAGCTGGATCATGGTGATGAACATACTAAAATTCATGGTATTGTCCAGTGCACAATGAGTGAATTTATACTTCAATAAAAGTGATCATTTTAAAAAGAGTTTTGTTTATTGTGTGTGGGGGGGGGCGTGCACACACATGGAAGCCTGAGAGGAAGTATGTGTACATGCACACACATAGAAGCCCTAGGACAGCTTTGTGAAGTTGATTCTCTCTTAGAGTCTTTATAAGGATTCTAGGGATGAGATTCGGGCCTCCAGGCTTGAGAGGCAAGTGCCTTCGCTCACTGAGTCATCTTGCTGACCCAATGAAGTTGTTTTTAAAGACCCAGCATATGGGCTGGTGAGATGGCTCAGTGGGTAAGAGCACCCGACTGCTCTTCCAAAGGTCCGGAGTTCAAATCCCAGCAACCACACAGTGGCTCACAACCATCTGTAACGAGATCTGACTCCATCTTCTGGAGTGTCTGAAGACAGCTACAATGTACTTACATATAATAAATAAATCTTTAAAAAAAAAAGACCCAGCATAAAGAAGCCAGTATCTACAGTATCTAATGGTTACACCCTGAAGGATTCCGTTTAAGCAGCAGGCTTGAAGATACTGAGCTACAGCAGTGAAGAAAAGGTAAGGGTGGCCAGGGCTAAGTGTGCAGGGGTTGGGTCTATGCAGAGTAGCCAAGTTTGAGTGACATCTTTCTTTTGTCCTAGTGTCAATGATGGTTATACAAATGTTAAACTTTAAAGAAGTCAACTTTATTGTAGGTTAATTCTAAAAACAAAACACTTTAAAATATTCTCCCTCAGGGGCTGGAGACTCAGCAGTCAAGAAGAGCATTGGCTGTTCTTCCAGAAGACTCAGGTTTGATTCCCACCACATACGTGGTGGCTCAAGTCTGTAACTCCAGTTCCAGGGGATCTAGTGCCCTTTCCTGGCCTCTGGGGGGGGGGGTACTAGCATGTACGTGGTACACACACATACATGAAGGCAAAACATCCATACACATAAAATAATAAATTTTTAAAATCTTCCCCTTGTAGGCATGAAATAATACCCTGTGTAAAGATTACCTTTATATTATTCAAACGCTGATTTCTGTGCCCCCACATTTGATTGTAATTCTTATTCTGAGAATTTCCAGTCTCAATGTTATGTAAACATTGCTCCCCAATTATTCCCTGATTGGTCAATGGCTAAGCAGGGGAGAGACTAGGTCTGGACTTCCTCCCATCCAGGGAAGGGGGCAGGAGGAGAGTGGGGATTCTCTTTGGGTAGAGAGTCCAGGAGATGCCATAAGAAAACACCTGGAGCCCAGAGAGCCAGATCAGTACTAAAATGCAAGTATCACTGGGGTTTTGACTGGGAGGTAGCCAGATCAGTTTAGAGGATTAAAATAGATAATGCTGCTCGTTGTTGTGCCTTTAAAGCTTCTTAAATAAATACAATAGTCCAGTCAAAATTATTTGGGAGCTAGCTGGGTAAAAGGAAAACAGCAACATTTTTTTTGTATTGTTTTGTTTGTTTGTTTGTTTTTATGAGACAGGGTTTCTCTGTGTAGCCCTGGCTGTCCTGGAACTCACTCTGTAGACCAGGCTGGCCTCGAACTCAGAGATCCGCCTACCTCTGCCTCCCAAGTGCTGGGACTAAAGGCGTGAACCACCACACCTGGCTCAACATTTATTTTTTTAAAAAAGCCACTAACACTCCTTAATTCCAGAAGTATCTTGAGTGCCAACAGTGGGGCAGGCACCGTGAGAGAAACAGATCAGTGTGAGAAAGAGACAGGCCTGAACCAACCATGGTGTAAAGGCAGAAAGCAGGAAGGGAGCAAGGACAGCTACTCAGAGGGTGTGTGTGTGTGTGTGTGTGTGTGTGTGTGTGTGTGTGTGTGTTTGAAGGAGAGCAGGAGCCATTCATTCAACAAACATTTATTTTGCACCTTCTGTGTGCAGAGCTCTGTCCCAGGCTCTGGAGTGTGAATGTGAATTCACACACTCCGACCCTTGTTGAGCATAGACTTTAATGGGCAAGGTGCTGGTGACTAGTGTGCCACCAACTAAGGACTGCAGCTGCCAATGGAGGACACTCAAGAAAGCTGGAGGTTTAATGTGGTTATGGGAGACGCTGCTTTGGAATGCATGGCTAGGGAAGGCTTGTACAGGAAGTGACATATTGGAACAGAGGATCATGGGAGTAGATCTCTGCCTAGTGCAGACATGTAAAAAGCTTGGGAATTGAGAGTCTGAGGTTTGGGCGGTAGCTACAGCAGATTTGAAGGTTCTAACCTGGAAGAATCTGGAAGTGTGAGAGGAAATGAAAGACGGCCAGGGAATCTAGTGGGTAGCCTGGATTGGAGGGAGATGGATGGGAAGGTGGGCTGGGGTGTGATGGGATGATACACAGCTGTCTGACTCCAGTGCCTGGCACATGGAAGGAAGGAGGCCAGAATGGACTTCAGCCACCTAATCCCCCTCCTTCAAGGGACTTACTCGAAGATATTCAGAGCGATCAGTGCAAGCCACCTATCTCTGTCCTTCTCGTGGCTAGATTGATAGGCTGACTGCCAATAGTCTTAGCTTTACTTAGGGTCTCATTAGCTACAACCCAGATGAAGCAGTAAACTGCCCACTAGGCTGCTCATATCATCCCACTACAACCCAGGGCCCCATAACACGCTGGGTAGCCTAGAGGCCCTTGGAGGGTGCGTGGATCTGGAAGAGGGGTGGCAGGAAGAGCCCCATGGTGCCCAGAATACACACAATCACGAACACCCACAGGAACAGGCGGTCGACGACCATTGCGACGAATTTCCAGTCCTCGATGACCTGCAGACAAACAGAGGCTGGTTACAGGTGCCAAGCACAGGGTAGCTCCTCCCTCTGAGTCACAGCCTCACAGCTGAGCACCATCACACAGGCAGCACGGGGCAGAACTAGGCATTGCTGTGGCAGGTTCTGAATCCCAGGCTGACCTCTGCCGGGCTCCTCATGATGTTCTCCAACCTCACCGGACCTGACTGGGCTTGGGGGAGGGAGTAGCAAAGCCATGGGGACTTGGGCTATACAGACGTCCCTCAGTCTCCTCTGGATCCCCTAGGACCTCTCAACCCTGATGCTGCTCAAAAGCCCACAGAAAGAGTGCAATATTTGCATCTAACTCATATATGCTAGTTAGGTTTTGGTCATCTTGACATATTAGGGTCCTCTGGGAAGAGGGAACGTCAGCAAGTTTGTAGGGTGTTCTTGTGGTTAATGATTGATGTGGAGGACCCAGCCCACTGTGGGTGTTGCTACTCCTGGTCAGGTGGTCCTGGGTTGTATAAGAAAGCAGGCTGAGCCACCCATGAGGAGCAAGCAGGTGAACGGTGTTTCTCCATGGCTTCTGCTTCAGTTCCTGCCTCGAGTTCGGACCTTGGCTCCCCTTGATGAGCTATGACTCAGGATATGTAAGCTAAATTTTCTATACCAAGTTGGTTTTGGTCATGGAGTTCATCTTAGCAATTAAGACATAAGACATCATGAAACCCTCCCCTGTAGTTACAGTGTCTATAGACCTGGTGAGTTCCTAACACAGTGGAAGTGCTATACGAGTTGTCGTTGGTTTGTATTTGGGGGACTAATGACCTGGAGGGAAGTACACCTTAGTGAAGACACCTTTTCCACCCATTATTATCCCCACAGTCGACTGAATCCATGGATGCAGAAACAGAGACCCAAATATATCACACACACAGTGATTTTAAAGCCAAATCTGGTTATGGGTGAAGCTTAGGGAATCACAAGTTCCTTCCTCTGATTTTTAACCCTAAATCCTCTGCCTGAGATAGCTCTGCAGAGAGGGAGATGAAGGGCCCACCTGCTTGACAGGAGGGCTTGCATAACATTTGGAAACCCCACAGTTTAAAGCGTTCCATGCTATTTACAGCAGTGAAATATATAAACAGCAGTGGACTGTAGAAATAGCTGTTTTCTATAATGAAGACTTTACCTCCTCTGGCCTCATCATCTGGCTCTCTAGCATTTCAACTCTGTTGCTTTACATAGGCTTCGCCTTCTCAGACCCAATCCCAGGATGTAGTCCTAGCAGAAACCTGGCTGGCCTTCAGGGGTACCACAGAGTGTCCATATACCCAGCATCTCAGCCTCTCTTCCCCACCCCCTAGCTGGGAAGGCTCTGAAAAGACTCAAGAGTTAGAAACGCAGGCATCAGTGGGCAAGCTGACGTCAGTGACCCAATTTTCCAGGGCCCCATCAATGGAGTGTGTCACACTTCAGGATAATCCTGTCAGACCAGCCTCCACTCCCTCAAATACCGATTGTTCCTGTTCCTAAGATCCAGAAGGCACTGCAGGACTCTCCACACAGTGATATTAGGGTTGGGGGATTCATTTTGACAGCCTTAATTTCAGGCATATTTCCATCTTTTTATGTTTTTGAGCTATCTACAGTGACCAGTTAGTCACCATGGAGAGCAAAAGTGTTGTAGATGACAAACAGCTCCAGGGATGGCTTAGGAGTGAGCATGCCAGGAGAGGGGAGGCAGACTTCTCTAACCACATGTGAGAAAGTCAGCTTGCCAATCATCGTCATATGCACAGTATGGGGCAAGATCCTTAGAGGGGCCTTAGGGTTCAAAGGATTGCAGCTGTGTGCCAGCTGTGTGACCCCAGACAAGTCAGACGATATCTCTGGGCCTCTGCTTCCCATTGTGGAATAAGGACTTTTCCCAGGATCCCTGGAGGAGTCAGAGTTGTTTGTCCACTCCTGCCAGAGCACCTGATGTAAATTTGGCTTGGCAGGAACACAGGTGATTACAATCCCACTGAGTTCTACCTGGCTCCTTCCCTCTTGGGGAAGCCCTGCAAGTTCCAAGCTTAGGATGAAGGCTAGTTCATGCAGGGGTGCAGGAGACCTTCTCAACCTGGATGTGCACAGAGACCCACAGGAGTTTAAGAAGTGGTTCCTAAAGCTTCCCCCAGAAATCCCGCCTCAGTCGAGGATGTCATTCTAACCCTTGGAAGGTGGAGGCTGGAAGACAGAAATCCAAGGTATAGTCCTGGGGATGCAGCTTAGTGATAGGGCTTTCGCCTAACTTGTACAAAACCGTAGGTTTGATCCCCAGCACCAGAATAAAAGCTAGGTGGTAGCATGTGCCTGAAATCCCTGCCCTGGGGCAGCACAGGTAGGAAGAGAAATTTAAGGACATCCTCAACTACATAGTGAGTTCCTGGGCTCCATGAAACACTATCTCAAGAAAAGAGAAGATCCAATAGCATTTCTGAGTGTTTTGACTGAAGTGGTGAAGGACAACAAAAACAGGTGAGAAGTCATGATTCAGTAGGAATGGTGATACACACAAGAAGGAATACGATGCGCAGGGCAGCTCAGAGTGGCCATGGTGTGGACGATGAGGCCAGTTCTAAGAGTAAAGAATTGATACTTTTTTTTTTTTTAAGTTCAAGGCCACCTTCAGGTATGTAGTGAGTTCAAGCCCAGTTTAAGCCACAAAGAGATGAGGGAGAGAAGTGGAGAAGAGAATGAAAGAAAGAATAATATGATCAAATACAACAGAGCTGTGCTTCTGACTGCAATGGGCCTAGGAGGTCCCTGAGATCTGGTTAAAATTCTGAGTTGGAGGCTTGAGAGGAATCTAATAAGACCCCCGTTGAAGCTGAGGCCACAGGGCGAGCTACTCTCTGAGCACCAGGCTCTGTCTTCCTTTTCTCAGCAGATCTCTTCTTTCCTCCTCACGGTGTGATTCTGGAACTTTTGCAGCCCATGCTTTTCAGTTGGTGCTAACTAATGGAACACCAGAATTCTCTCCTGAGACTCCAGTTGTCAGGAAGAAATTGCAAAAAGGTAAGAAGGAATCCTCTTTTGTTCGTGTAGCTGCCAAGTGGCTAGACACAATGTTGCAACATAAAAACTGGAACATTGTCATGCATTTGAAATGCATAGGAAGGTCTAACCATGAAGGTCTCCATTGTAAAATCTTCCTTACCCATAATCCTAGCTAGTTTCCATTGTCAACTTGGCACAGCCTAGACTCACCAGGGAAGAGAGTCTCAACTGAGGGATTACCTTGAACAGTCTGGATTGCGAGCTTGTGTATGGGAGACTGTCTTGATTGTTAATTGATGTAGGAGAGCCCAGCCCACTGTGGGCAGCACTATTCCCTGGGCAGGTGGCCTGGGATGCATAAGAAAGCTAGATCAGCATGAGTGTGAGTGAGCCAGCAAGTGGCCTTCCTCCAAGTTTTCTGTCATCACTGTTGGCTGTGGTGAGTTCCCCTGCTAGAGGTAATCCTGTTGGAATAGTAAGCAGGCCTGGCTTTAAGTTCCTACCTTGAGTCTCTGCCCTGCTTTTCCTAAGTGATGGACTGTGACTTACAAGTATAAGCCAAGAAGATTCTTCCCTCTCTGGAGTTGCTACTCATCCTTGGTTTGTCACAGCAACAGAATGAAACTGAAACACATATGTAATTTCCTCAGAGGAGCTATTTGAGATGCATGGACTATAGAATTCATGGTTTCCTGGGAAGAAGAGCTTAACCTCATTTTAGAAAATCTGTAATTCTAGTCACCCCACATGACAGTTTATTAGCCTGGTAGAAATAGTTATTTTACTGATGTTTCTATACTCCTGCTGCTTTGCAAGTCGGCATGAATAGGAGCAGCCAGCCCAAGCTGTGCTCTCTAAGGATGGCTGGACCTCTTCAAATCCACTGAGAACCATTTACTCCAGGGCATGCTGCTCCTCTCAGTTCTGGTCAGGGTTTTCTCTATCACCCAGGTTGCTTGCTCTGGCAACTGGGCATAAAGGGAATCATGAGAAAGATCCCATCCAAGGGCTGTTGTCAACTGGAGGGGGATGGTGCTGGAGGATAAATATTCCAGCCTTCATCCAAGGGACTATTCTGAGGCTAGTTGTCTGGCTCCTTGGGGCTCTCCATGGGGCTACTGCACCCACAACAGTAGGCTCACCAATACTCTAGAGCCAGCCTACTTTTTGCCTTTATTTTCTCCACCTCCACACTGTTTCCTAGGATTATAGCACAAGTAAGCTACCTGAACCCAAACCCTATCTCAGAAAACTGCTTTGGGTCAACCCAAACCAACACAGGAAGATCACTGTTTTTAACTCTTCCTCACCTAGGAAGCTATAACACAGCATTTCCATGTGGGTGGCTTAAGTAAGTGGTGGGGGCAGGGCAGCGACTTACACTCTGATCTCGATCATCACTCTCCAAATGCTGTGCGATGAAGCTGACGCCCTCTAATGCTTCCTGTAGATCTTGCCGGAACCTCCCAGAGGACCTCAGCCGGGCATCCCTGGGGAGGCCTGCCGTGTGGGAGCTGACTGCAGACTTAGGAGTGGCAGGGACAGGGTTCACAAAGTACATGGAATTCCCATAGAGGTTGGATGGGCTGCTGGGGCCTAAGGCAGAGGTGGACGTAGCTTCAGCTGTGGTCAAGTGCAGCTGGCTGGAATGAGGGACCCTGGCGGGGCTGACTTCCAGACCAGGGCGCTTCATGAAGAGGAAGGTGGGCAGCTTGTGCAGGAAGCACTCCTTGACCCAGGATGCCATGGTGTGAGTGCTGGGTGAACGGTGGTGCACATTGAGGACACACACAGTGGTGACGATGGAAAAGGTGACCAGCACCATGGTGAACAAGAGGTACTTGCCAATGAGGGGAATGTCAAGGGAGGTGGGAGGCACGATCTTGGAGATGAGCAGCAGGAAGAATGTGAGTGCCAGCAGCACTGAGATGCAGAGCGTCATCTTCTCCCCACAGTCGGAGGGCAGGTAGAAGACCAGGATAGCCAGCGACGTGATGAGCACACAAGGGATGATCAGATTGATGGTGTAGAAGAGTGGCTTGCGCTTGATGATGAAGTCATAGGTCACGTCCACATAGCTGGGGTCCTGTGGGTTCACTGTCCTTCGACCCGGGAGGGCCACAATGTCCCATTCACCGCTGGGGGTAAAGTCATCCATGATGGCTGTGGGTGATTTAAGAACCATGTCAATCTCTGTGTGGTCATAGGTCCAGGAGCGAAATTTGAGGGTGCAGTTCTGCTGGTCGAAGGGAAAGTGCTTCACCTCTATCTTGCAGGCACTCTTGTAGATGGCAGGGGGCAGCCACTGGATGCTGCCGTTGGAACGCACGATCACGTTGGTGTAGACAGACACCTCATAGGTCCCATCGGCACTGGGGTAGGGCAGGACATAGAGGAGAGCATCACAGATCTACAGAGGAGGCCTGGCCTGTTCTCAGAACCCCCAAGAGCCCTTGGGAGTCATTTGTCTTCCTCACTGAAACAAGCCTGCTTTTCTTGGCAAACCATGAGACACTGAAGGCCTCTCACGGAATTAACTCAGTTAAAGCCCCACAGGAGCCTTAAGAAGCAGTGCATTCACTGTGTTCTTCCTTTTCCAGGTTGGACAGCAAGACCTGGGGAGTGTGGAGGACTCCACCAAGCTCCTTCAATGATTAAGTAGGAGAGAAGAAATATGGACCCTTGTCTTGTTTGATCCTGTCTCCCTTCATCTTGTTCTCTTTGGCGAGACTGATCTCAAACTCCTGGGTTCCTGATCCTCCTGACTCAGCTGCTACCATGAACTGCACACATGACAGGTCAAGGTTGCAGCCCCTACCACTGACAAAGCCACCAAGTCACAAAGAAACAGAATGGTGAGACAAGGATTGTAAGCAAAGGCACTGGCCTGAGGGCCCAAAGGCTAGCCCAGTGCCCGCTGTGTTGAGCAGCACAGGGCCTCTGGACCTCCCTTCCCGCCCTCCCACTCAGAAGACTCTGTCTCCATCACCTCTCTTTCTCTAGCTCCAAGGCCTAGAAGCCTGAGGGAAGTGTAGAAAAGGAAGGCTGCGGTTGGATTCAGGAGTAGACAGTCTTGGAGGCTGGCCTGCTGTCCTGGCCTAACTCTAGACTTTGGCCACCCCATCACTTACTTGTTGTACAACACGATGTCAGGCAACCAGACTCGCTTTGCAGGAATCCTCAGAATGTTCACCCCTTCATAGCAGGAGCTGTTCCAGGCCAGGCGGTAGTCAGTCCATTCCTAAGTACACAGGCAAGGCCACTGTCACCAAAGAGCAGCCCCAGAGGAAACATCACCTGGGCTAGGGACCCTCCAAGGCACTTACCTGTTTCAGCCAGATGCTGGTGGTCATGATCTGTTCTCGCTCATTCTGGGGAGGGAAGGGGGGGTATCAGTTCATTTGGAAGGAGGACCCCCCCACAAATGAAATATACTTTATTGCAAAAAGCCTCAGAACCCGAGGGCTGGGTGACCAGCTGTCACCTAAATCTCTCTTGGGCGGTGTATTTTTTACTTCTTGCAGTGCTGCGACCACATATGACAAGAAGCAGCTCAGGATAAAGGGATTGGTTTTAGCTTATAGTTTCATGGTGAGGGAGGCATGGCAGCTAGAGCTCCAGTCTCTGAGTGAAACTCACACCTGGTCATACTG
Source organism: Mus musculus (assembly GCF_000001635.26). Taxonomy (NCBI): domain Eukaryota; kingdom Metazoa; phylum Chordata; class Mammalia; order Rodentia; family Muridae; genus Mus; species Mus musculus. Next base: position 55,036,914 of record NC_000075.6, read on the forward strand.
TGGCGACCAGTGGGAAGCAGGGACAGGCTGGAGCTGGAACTGGGATGAAGCAAGCCTGCTCGCAATGGCCCGTTTCCTCATCTCTGAAAGGTTTTAGCATTTTCAGTGCAGCCTCCTGGGGAACAAGTGTTTAAAGGAATGAACGCACAGAGGACAGTCCATATTTATACTGCCACACTTTGTCGCTGGTCCCCACAGGCTCCTGGCCATCTTATAAATGTAATGATACATTTAATCCAACTTCCAAAGGCTGCATAGTCTTACAGTTCCAACACTGTAAAAGTCTGGAGTCTTTTCTAAGATTCTAGACACTCTTAACAGTGAGTCCTGTAAAGTCAAAAGGTAAGTAACTTCTGATGTAGAATATCATAAGCATTTGCATTCCAAAAGCGAGAGACATAGCAAGAGGAACATAGCAAGGACAGATGAGATGAGAGGGGCTGGAGAGATGGCCCAATGGTTAAGAGCAGTGGCTGCTCTTGTGGTGACTGGAAACCATCTGTAACTCTAGCTCCAGAGGAGCACAGCCACTCCTGCCTCTCTGCACCCTGTGGCTGAGCCTGAGAAGACACTCCCCTGCTCTTGGTGGTGGGTTTGAGGAAAGCCTGTCAGCAGCACTTCCAGTTCAGGCCCTCTTACCCACTGAGGCTTCAGTACCATGCTGGAGTCTTGTTCCTCTCAGGGCGCAATGCCTGGTTTCTCTTAGATCACACCAACCATGTTTAGCAGCCACAGCCATTTTGTCTGCAACCCCATCCATCCTCAGCTTTAGCCACATCCACGTCCTTTCCAAAGTATGTTTTGTTTTGTTTTGTTTTTTTTTATACCTTCCTGGCATATAAAGCCCACTAAATGCAGTAAGCAATTAACCATGCCAAAACATGAACGTTATACTGTTTTAATATTTATTCTCCTCAAGCAATTTAGTCCATTACCTTTTAATTTAGCTACATTCAAATTGTTAGGGCATGGGTATTACAGAACCAGATTTGTTTTTTTTTTCCAGGACATATCTTCTTAAATCTCATGAGCCTAGTCTTTCCTGTTCCATTCCCCCCTGCCACCCTCACCCTGCATCTTGGTCTTTCACAAAGCTTACCAAATTGACCCAATTAAACTCTGGTTATAGCATACTAAGACTTCCCCAATTCTTTAGCTACATATGCCCCCAGTTCCCTGTGTGATTCAGTTCCAAAGCTTTATGCACATCCTGGAAAGGTTTACCTCGGCATTGGTCCTGCTTCTCATTGTCAATGTCCATAAGAAGTATTTTGTTCATCTCTGCAACCAAATGCTTGACAAGTGACTAAGGGGGAAGAAAGGAGTGACCTGGCTCACAGTTTCATGGCAAGGGATACAGGGTAGCTGGGGCTTTGGCTTTCGTGTGGGAACTTGTGGCTGGTCACGTTGTGGTGGCAGATGGATAACAGGTATTCATGCCTACCACTGAAGCCAGGCTAAAATGTCCTAAGCCATGAGCCCACCCTCAGTGATCTACTTCTGACAGCCAGGCCTTACTATTTAAACATTCCACAACTTCTCACAAGAGTCTTGCCAGCTGGAGACCAAGGATTCTTACACATGAGCCCGACTGTGGAGGCCATTGACATTCAAACCATATTAGGTAACTCAAACACACTTCACACCAGCACATCAGAGACAAAGCTCGTGATTCCCCACTAACAACAACAACAACAACAACAACAACAACTAACCCTGGAAGTTCTGACATACCAACCTGATCTATCAAGCACCCTACATCTCAGAATCACCTGTTTCTCTCCATTTCTGTTACCACCCCTCTCTGTCCTTGGACAACTTTCTCTCTGTCTCTGTCTCTGTCTCTCTCTCTCTCTCTCTCTCTCTCTCACACACACACACACCTATTTTTTTCTGCAGGAAGAATGAGTTTTCTAAAGTTCTTGCCATTTCTCTTCAGTCTTATCTCTACTTAGGCTGCCTGTCTTCTACAGGGTTAGATTGGTAACTCCCCCAGCCTTATTTTACTGTCCTGGGCTCCTTTATTCTGTGGCCCAGCCCTCTTGGCCTACCTTACATCTTTGAATGTATCCTGTGCTCTCTGCTTCCTCTTCATTAACTAATTCCCAGTGTTCTTACTTCCTCGAGCAATTCAACCAGGTAATTACATCAGAAGAACAAAATCGACCCCCGTGTGACACTTTGCTCATATACGGATGTTCGGATGCTCGCTCTACAAGCCCATCTGGCTCCTCTCCAGCTCTCTGCTGCCACACTGGATGGTTCATGGACATGGTTCACGATGGTCCCTGGGCTCCAACCGTAACACCCACAACCCAGGCTGTTGTGAGGAGAAGAGCAGGAAGAAAGATGAATGTTGGCTGTCTTGTTCTGATAAGTTTTTTTTTCCAGTGAGTTTTAAGGTTCTGATATGCTTGAGTTCTAGAAATCAGACCATTGGTTCTTTTTAAAAGTTCTTAGCTCTCTGAAGAAAATTTCCATTATCATTTTCCTTGAATATATAATGATAGCTATTTTCATTTTAAGAAAAGATTTTTTAAATTTTGAATTGTGCAGCATAAATAAAATACACTCAGCATAAAACTTAAATGTTTAAAAAGTTTTTTTTACTGCATTCATTTATTTGTGTGGATGCTCATACATGCACCTGCTATGCTCTGAGGTCAGAGGTCAGAGGACTGTTTGCAGGGTGCTGAGGTCCTTATGCTCCTGTGGCAATCATCGTACTGACTGGACTGTCTTCCCGCCCCCACACCTAAGTTCCATCTGACTGCACCTCCCTCCACAGGCGCTATGGCAGACAGTACAAAGATCATCTTAATCAAGTTTGGTGCTGAGCTGGTTTGGAGAGAACACCGTTGTTGTTTTGTGTGTGTGTGTGTGTGTGTGTGTGTGTGTGTGTGTGTGTGTGTGTATGTGTGTGTGTGTATGTGTGTGTGTGCATGTGTGTGTGTATGTGTGTGTGTGCATGTGTGTGCGTATGTGTGTGTGTGCATGTGTATGTGCATGTGTGTGTGTGTGCATGTGTGTGTGTATGTGTGTGCGTGTGTGTGTGTGTGTGCATGTGCATGTGCGTGTGCGTGCTGATTTACTGTTGTTGCTCATTTCCAGTACTGGGTGACCCTTCCAGGAGCCCCACCAGGTTTCTATGTCCTTGGTCAGATCCAAGTTGCCTTTGAGCATCCTCTCAGCCCTGGGATGGCCCCCAGCACCAGCCAGCTTCCCAGCTCCGCAGCTGCTGCTCTGTTCCAGGCCTTAGCTTCTTAGGCAGATACTGTTGGCCAGCCATCAAGTGTGGGAAAAGGCACCACAGGCTGTCAGGGTCGCCTCCTGGAAGCTGGCCATTCAAGCCCTGGCTGAGGCGCCAGCATTTTGTTCAGCCTTTCTAATTGTTCCTCAGAAAAGCTCCAGCATCCCTGCCATCAATGAAAGCTCAAAACCTCCATTTATCTTTTTAAAATGTTTTAAAGCAAGACATGATAGTGCATCTCTATAATTCCAGCATCTGCAGAGCTATGGAGCTGAGGCAGGAGGTTCTTGAGGTAAAGGACAAGTAGGACTACATAGCTAGACCCTGTCTCTAACAAGACACTGTCTTATGTGGACTCATGGTTTCCACAGTGGGTGGTACTAGTGTCTGGTGTCCTGCCTGACCAGTTTTCACAAATGCAGTTTTTGCTCTGTTTTGTGTGTGTGTGTGTGTGTGTGTATGTGTGTGTACATACATGTGTGGGTGCACAGATGTACAGGTGTGTATGCAGGCTTCAAAACCGCAGGCAAGGGTCATCTTCAATTGCTCTGCTTATTGAGGCAGGGTCTCTTGCTGAAACTGGAACTCGCTGATTCCTGCTCTTCTACAGAGCCAGCTTGCCCCAGGACCCTCTGTCTCTGCCTCCTGAGTCCCTGATTTGCAAGTGGACACCGGGTCTGCCTAGATTTTAGGTGGGTTCTAGAGATCCATAGTCTGGTCCTCGTATGATACGGGAAAGAGCTTTGTCCACTGAGCTGTCTCCTTGGCCTCTTCATTTTAAGACATGGGAGGCTTTAGTTGGGCAGTGGTGTTGGCCACCTTTAATCCCAACACTCAGGAAGCAGAAGCAGGCAGACCTCAGAGTTCGAAGCCAGCCTGGTTTACAGAGTGGGTTCAAGGACAGGAATGACCTTGCAAAGAAACCCTGCCTCTAAAACAAAAACAAACAAAAAGATATGGGTCTTTTCTATCTTCCAGAAATTTCTCCTGTGCATTTCTTCTGCCTCTTACTTTTCTCTACTCCACTAGTGGCTGCTGAATGTGACAGAACAGTGGTATAAGACCTTGGCTGTCAGTCCTCAAAGAGAAGAGTGGGAAAGATTGCTTGCCCCCCAGCACAAACTCCTAGTTTATTCCCTAGACATTCTATCTTTAAACTGGCTAGGCCTCTAACACTCACTCCTCAGAACCAAATACATTTCCCCAAACCAGAAGGGAACTCTCCCCATAGAAAGCCTAGGGGTTGCCTTTGGGGCTATGACAGCCCATAGGGGCACTTGCAGAAGTGAAGCTGCAGGCTGTGTCTCTCCTGCTTCTGGAAGCCTCTATTACTCCATAGGGTCCACAGCTCAGATCTGGCAGGAACAGTCTGAGTCTGGCAGTGTGGCCAGAGCTGCCTGCCTGTCTACCCTTGCCAGAGCAGGCAGCTGGCTTGCTAATTAAGTACAAGGCCTTTGCCGGTCGGGGATGCTCAGACAGTAGTCTTGGTGTGGCTTGGTCAGAAGCCTTCATTGCTTTCAGCTTTCCATGACAGGGAAAGAGCAGAGGCAGGCTGTGTGCCTCTTCCCACTCTGGGGCTAGGCTCCCTCCTAGGGGATAGAGGCAACTGCCAATTTGGGCAAACCTTTCTTGAGCAGTACAGATGGGAGAAGCGGAGCCTGTCGGGCTCACTGGGCTGGCGAGAGAAGGTGACACTGTGCAGAGGATGCCTGCCTCCCTCAGCTAGCACCTGATGGCTAGACACATCACCCATGTGATCACTTCTTCTGAGTGGTTTCCAGGGGCAAAGGTTCTAACCCTTTGGTGGGGACATGGGAAGGTTTACAAGGGACCTCGGTTCCTTCAGACAACCCCATGCTGAGATAGCTGTGGGGAACAAGGAAGGAAATTACGATCACATTCACATTCGCCTTCCTCGGTGCCCCTGTTGCCTCAAATCCAGCTTGGAACACCTGGAATGTTGGCACCCTCCTTCCCACACCTGTTGAACCTTCTGTGCCCGTCCAGACCTTCATCCACAGGCCTGAGCCTCTGTACCCATCATTCTCCTGGCCTGGTTCCTATTTCCCCCACCAAATTAACAACATGGAGGATGTCTCTGAGCAAGCTGGGAGCTGTGACTGTTGGAGACCCAGCTAAAGGGAGCCACAAGGGGTCCATAGGATGCCTGCCTAATGGTCCTGCTCTATCTTTCCTCTTTCACAACTAAACCTCATGGTCTCCTTGCCACACCCTGACAGATCTAAACCAGCCAAAGTAATTATCTGGCCAATGATTGGTTAGGCTTAGATGTAAGTTGCTAGCCCTGGCCAGTGAGATGTAAGTATTTATCAAGAGGGCAGGACTCTGAGAGAGTTTTGTTGTTGTTGTTCCAAAAGAAATCCAAATGATTTCTCACAACCATTTGCATCTTTGGCCATGCCCTAGAGTCCTGACACCATTGAATTATGGGGCTAGGCAACCCTGTAAGCACTGACCTGCTCCTGGTCATTGGTCTGATGAATGGCCCTTTTTGTTGTAGCCACTCTCTGTTTGATGTTCCATTACTAAATGCCATGAGAGCATGGGTTTTCAGATGGCTCCAACTACGAATCAGAGGTGCACAGAGGGGGTAGAATATCCCGAGCAGAGAGAACAGCGTGTGTATAGGCACAGGTGGTACTTTTTTTGGATGAAAGAATCCTAACCTGGAAGCATGATCCTCACAGTTTAGGTAAATTGTTTAGATATGGGGGAAAGGCCTGACTGTCCAAAAAGTAGTAGAGAATATTTGTTTACAAAAGGCTGTGCCAGGAGGAGGAATGAGAGATGGGCGCAGGGTGGAGCTGGGTAGCAGTTGGTACCCGTGGTTGATAATAATTGACTGGATATTTCTACACACACGTGCAATGTCACACTACATTCCACAAAAGAAAATTAATATGTGTCCATCAAACATATGTATTAATATACGTTTTAAGAAATAGTAGAAGAAGCCGGACATGGTGGCGCACTCGGGAGGCAGAAGCAGGCAGATTTCTGAGTTCGAGGCCAGCCTGGTCTACAAAGTGAGTTCCAGGATAGCCAGGGCTACACAGAGAAACCCTGTCTCAAAAAAAAACAAAAGAAAGAAAGAAAGAAAGAAAGAAAGAAAGAAAGAAAGAAAGAAAGGGAAAGGGAAAAAGGGAAAAAGGGAAAAAGGGAAAAAGGGAAAAAGGGAAAAAGGGAAAAAGGGAAAAAGGGAAAAAGGGAAAAAGGGAAAAAGGGAAAAAGGGAAAAAGGGAAAAAGGGAAAAAGGGAAAAAGGGAAAAAAAGGGAAAAAGGGAAAAAGGGAAAAAGGGAAAAAGGGAAAGGGAAAGGGAAAGGGAAAGGGAAAGGAAAGAAAGAAGGAAGGAAGGAAGGAAGGAAGGAAGAAAGAAAGAAAGAAAGAAAGAAAGAAAGAAAGAAAGAAAGAAAGAAAGAAATAGTAGAAGAAAAGTTTAGCAGTCTGGAGTGTTACCCATCTGTCAAGGTCAGAAGTAACATGCCTGTCACTTAACTCCTAGCCCTGCACCCTGAACAGTCATCCACTTCTCTCCCCAAAGAGTCCTGCCTCTTCTCCTAAGCCCCAGGCCACATTTGCCCAGGCACCTACCACACTGATGAGCTGGGACAGTGATAGCTCCAGGCGGATGGAGATGAGCTGGGAGGAGCTGGTGGCTGGGCGGATCAGGTTGTTGTAGCGGGTTTTGTTCAGGAGATCATCCATCAGCTTCTCCTCTGCGTTGGCCAGGCGGCAGTCCCCTGGGAAATCGTATAGTCAGACGTGCTGGGCCCTTGTCTGGAGGAACCCCACTGTGGCTGTGGCAGCGAAGAGGGGGGCTGTGAGAAGCAGAGTGTAGGAGCCCTGGAGCTATGTAGGGGAGGGGGATGTGGGGGGAGAACTGAGGGGTGGGGCTATGGGGGGGGGGGGGGAGACTTGCAGTGGGTGGAGCTATGCGGAGTAGGGTGGAGGAGGGGAGGAGGGAACCTAGAGGGGTGAGGCTGTGCGGGCGTGGGGGTGCCAACAGGCTTGTCTGTGTCATTTTTTCCTCCGGGACAGACCTCTTCCTTGTGCTCTTCCTGGCAGCAAATGCTGTTCCCTGCTGCAACATCCTGTTCCAACCTTGGGCATCTGTTCTTCTCTACTCCTGCCCCAACCCCAATGTCTCCCCCCACCCCCGGCCACTGAGACCTATCTGCTCCACTTCCCAACTCCTCTAGTTTGTCCTTCCATTTCCACCCTTTAGCTAAGCGTTCCTTTACCTCTCCTGCCCTGGACTGCCCCAGACTCTTCTCTGGCGTACACACCACTTGCCTCTTACCCGTCTCACTTCCGGGTTTTGAGTATACCCTTTCTTTCACCAGGATTGTTCCCAGCCTACCAGCTGACCAACGTTTGAGTGGAGTTTGTGCCGGATGCTGTGCTGCGTGCTGAGGGTAAACAGCAAAGCCCAGGAACAACTGGCCCTGGGGAAGACACATGGGCACCTCTACCAGGGACATTTCCTGAAACGTGGGCTGTAGATAGAGCTGGGTATGTGGTAGTGTTTTCCTAGAGAAAACAAAAAGCCAAACGGGGACTGAAGAAGATGGCTGTCAGTAAACTGCCTGCCATGCAGGCAGGAGGGTCTGAACTTGGATCCTTTAAACACCCACAAAAAACCTTTGTGGCCTTGTGGGGCGGGCAGAGATAGGCATATCCCTGAATGATACTGGCTGGCCAGTCTAGCCCAAACTTGTAAGCTTAAGGTACTCCGAGAGTGCATATCTTTAAAAAAAAAAAAAAAAAAAAAAAAAAAAGAGTGCTCAAGGAAAGACACCTATATGCACCTGCTACACTATACACATGCATAACACACATGCAATAAATAAGGAAATAAGGAAACAAGGTTATTCTAGGGGAGCCTTTCTTGGATCCAGACTTTGACCTACAGAACACAAGGTCTCTTTGAGACATCAAATGGAGTAGTCCAGCTGGCAGCTGGTTTCTGGTAAGACAGAGTTCTTGGCTCTAAGCCACATTGAGGACCAGCTCCAGATCAGCATCCTGCACAGACAGACATCATCCCTCCGAGCACCCACAGCCCAAGATCTGTCCCTCCTGTGCATCCGAGATTCCTTGCCAAGTGGTATCTGGGTCTTTGTTTCATCTGTCTCTTGTGTTGGGAATGAGGTAAAGGTGAAGTTTAAGGACTGGATTGTGTACTATGATGTCATTAAGGAGACTGTGGAGAGTGGAGGATGGGACATGAAAAAGAAGGAGACAGGAAGGAAGGACAAGGGCACATGAACAGGATGCCCAGGAGCAGGAAAAGAGATGAGGATGGTCAGAAGAAACACCGCCAGGGAAGGAGAGCAGGTAGCATGCTAAAAGAGGAGAAGGCTAGAGGGATCAGGGTAGGGATGCTGGTGAGGTGCTGACTATCTTACCAAGCCCAGGAGTCTGGTCAGATCTTTCCTAAAGAGCCTTCACATCTTACCAAACACCCCCTTCTTTGGATGGAGCCAAGTACTTAGAATGTGAATCACCCTAGTCTAGCAAAGGTGAAGTAGACTTGTGGGTGGGTGCTGGGCTGGCCACATGTTCATGGTGAGCAGCCGCTACCCTGCCTTCTCCACGCGCTTTCCAACTGGCTGCCTATCTAGAACAGATGCAATATTTAGGGCCTTGAGAAAGATGCTCCAGGCACACCTGCTGCCCCATCCCCACACTGGGTTGGGGGCAGGGTGGGAGGGTTGTCCAGCATATGGGTAGACTGATTCTGAGCTTGGCTCCTCACAGCTTCAATTCCCTCTCCACAAGCCACCAGCTTAAATACCCTTGGGGCCTATCTGTAGCCAAAGGATAAATCTAGGTTCCTCTCACAATTTTTTGTTTATTAGAGCTGACCTCTCATTTCATAGAGATGAGTCTAACTTGTCAAAGGTCTACCTGGCAGTCTGTGGCAGCACTGGGATAGGCTCTGCAGCACCCAGCCTCCAGTCCTGCAATTCTAGGGGAGCTTAGATCTATCTCTGCTGCCCCGGGAGGCTAGTCTGGCTGGACTATAGGTTCTAGGCTGGGGCGGGGTGGGGGGGTTGTGCTTGAGCTCTGAGCCCACCTGGGGTACTTACTAATCTTTACCACCTTCAGCTTGTTCTCTTTAATATTTAGCTGGCTTAAGGGACTCTCCCCATCTCATGGACCAAATATGGACCCCAGAGTTCCCCTAGATCGGTGGTTCTCTACCTTTGTGTCACAACCCATTAAAGGGGTCACGTATTAGATATCCTGCATATTAGATATTTACATTACAATTCAGAATGGTAGCAAAATTACAGTTATGAAGTAGCAATGAAATAATTTTATGATTGGGGGTCACCACAACGTGAGGAACTGTATTAAAAGGTCACAGCATCAGGAAGGTTGAGAACAACTGCCCTAGACCATTTAGGCTCTAGCAAGTCAAACAAAGCCAGGTCCAGGGGTTTCTTTAAGACAGAAGCCCTCCCTGCCCCCTGTACTTGCTTATATACCCCTGCTAACTTGCCCCTGAGGGAGGTTGCTCTGCTGGGCCTATCACTTGTGTCTGTGTTTGTTAGCATGCCTGTGGATGGGGCAGAGAAGTGAAATGACCAGCAGGGCTGTTATGGCTGAAATGCACCCCCTCTTTTCACCTCCAAAGGGAACCCTAAGAGCACATAGGCAGACTTTGCCATCTACTCCTAATGCTTTCCAGAGCCTGTCAGATCCAAGAGATAAGTAACATGTCAGAGGGTCACCACCAGCTCCTGAGGGCTTTCACGGAGTCAAACTTTATACAGTTAAGCAGATAAACCACCACTAGAGGTCATCGTGATACAATGTTGAAAAAAAAAAAAAAACGAGAGCCCCATTGGCTGCTGCACAAGGTCTTGCCTTTGGAGATTTTCCTTGGCAAGAATGCTCCCTTGAGGAAAAGGAGAAAGGTTGAGAATCTGATAGGATTCTTAACCATAGTGGAATTGTGAGTGTCTCTCTGTGTGTCCAGTCTGAGAAAGCATATCCAATCTAGAAATAGAGAGCTATCTGGGGATGCAACGGTTAACAGAATCTCATTGGCAAGTGTGTATCTGAAGGGCAGGGCTTGCCAGGTGAGGGCATGTGCTTAGTGAAGGAGGGGCCTGTGAGATGCAGATATGTGCTCGCTAAAGGGTGGCTGTGAGCATCTTAGAAACTCAGAATGCTGTCTTAGAAGGAACTCACCAAATGCTATCAGTGCTTCTCCAATCACAGGTCAGAATCACCTGGCTATATAAAAGCCAATTCCCCAGCTTCCATTTCCAGAGGTTCAGATCCCCTGAGCCTAGGCTGGGGTTCAGGAGTCTGTAGAGGAAGGTGCAGACAGCCTAGTGGGACCATACTTCAGAAATACTGCCAGTGTTTGTCAGATGACAGGCAAGGCGGATTGTTGTCATGGAACAGATAAGGAGCTTGAGAGAGGGTAACAGAATAGGGGCACCCAGCAGTGATCCAAAGCCATAATGCATACTGTGCCAACACTACTTTGATTGGGAGACCTTGACTGTTCCCCACTCCTAATTCTAGTACCTTCTGGATGTGATCTTTATGGGAGGAAGATGCAGCCTTGGTTCTCTGGGTCCATTGGAGCTCAGAGGACAAGCTGGTGTGCACACAGCTTGAGGTGGTGGGGGTAGAAGCTACGAAGGACCTTGGAATTTAAGGGGGAGGGTAGCTGAGTCTGGAAGAAACCCTCACTGTGTCTGAGTGAACCTGGGGAGGAGAGCTGAGAGAGTCTCTTCAGTGTCAATGCTAAGTTTGTGAGCTGCAGACCCCAGTTCATCAACCTGCCCTCAGCTAAGCAGGGTTAGGGACCAGCTATGGCAGTGCCCACCATATATGTGATATCTGGAAGACCTGCCCCAAAGTGCAAAAATACTTCGCACATATGGAATGCTAGTGTCTTGGTGACCCCTCTCTCTCTCCAAACAGCAGGCTTGCTCCCACACATTTATACCGTAGCAAGTTCATCACTTCACTAGAGTTGAAAGAGCCTCGGAGGACCCTTTGGGGACCTCTTAGCTCTGGGACTGATCTGCACTGCCCAGCTTGAAGACACTCGTCAGTGATGGTGACCTGGCAGCATGGAATAAGGTAGCGGGGACCCCAAACCTCACAGGCCACCCACCCAAGCCAGCCTGCATCCCCATAGGGCTTGCCCCGCCCACTCCCCAGCTGGTCCGGCCACTCCTCCCACACTGCGACCCTTGTCCCTCCCACCTTCTCTAAAAAGAACTCACCAGGCTGAAGCAGAGCGAACAGAGAGACGAGGAGCAGGGGCGTACCCCTCATGGCCGGCCGGGTGGCTGCCGGTCACCCCACAATGGAACCGCGAGTGAGCGTCTGTCCCAGCTGGCAGTCTCTCTGTGCCCGGCGGCACTAGGACCCGATGGAGCCTGTGCTCCCCACCTGGGAAGCTGCTGTGGGTCCCACCCACTTAGAGGACTGAACTGGAGTTTGGGGTAGACCCAGAGCAGGGTGTGTCTGGGGGAACCTGTGGCTATGGATGATGGTCCCGAGACTTTCTCACACTCAGGAGCCGGGTAGTGCGTGGCACTCGGGAGGGTGGACTAGCTCTTGTCTCATTCGTCTTGGGGACTGGGGAAGGGGTGGAGTTACAGGGTAAGGGAGGGTCTGAGAGGGCAGGCTGCGTCCCCCTCACCCATCTTAATCTTAGCCTGGCTTACCCAAGGCAGTTTAAGTGGCTGAAAGAAGCATACATTAGCCTTTCCCACTCCTAGGTGGTCCACGCTAAGTTTCAGGATCTAAAGTTAGAGGACAAGTCAAAACAGCCCTGCACCTGGGACAACTAAGGGGCACCCAGCAGCTTCAGGGGCAAAGTGAACAGAGCTTACTTGGCCTGGAGAAGGGACGACCTCTGGACCTAAAAATAAGGCAGAAGTCCAGTCGCTTTCCCCGATGATTTCTTCTTGCTATAATCTGACATGTTGGCACGGGAGTTTAAAAACAAAAGCAAACCAACAAGCACAGAAGTCGATGAAATGCCTTGAGGATGGTTCCGAGAAGATAGGTCTGAGGACATCCTCTCCTCCTTAAACTGCGGCAATAACAGATTCACAGGGTGAACCCACAGACCTAACAGGACTGAAAATAAGTTCGTCTTCTCCCTGAACCCAAACCGGGAAAGAGATGTAGAAAGCCAAAGCCTGTGACCTGTGGGGCTTTGGAAGCTAAAGGCAAGGGTAGGTCCTTTCACATAAAGTGGAACTAGCAGACCCTTGGTAAGAGCCAGAAATCACCCCAGTCCTCGACAGGATGCTGGGGTGTGGGGTGTGAGAGTTTGCTTGCTGATAGTTGTCTGTAGTCCTGACTGTCTAAGGTATGCTCTGTTATCTCTGATGGGCCACAGGATGGGCGGTAGGTAGAGGCGGGGAGAGAGAGCATATTGAAGATTCTGGAGAAAGCAAAAGGACTAAAGGTGAGGGGAAGGAGACAAAAGAGAGTAATTGGGAGGGTGTGGTCAATGACCAAAACTTATTATATACATATGTATGACAATCTCATAACGAACATTTTTTTTTTTTGAGACAAGGTCTCACTATGTAGCCCTGGCTGTCCTGGAACTTGCTATGTAGGCTAGGCTAACCTCAAACTCACAGAGTTCCCCCTGACTCTGCTTCCTGAGTGCTGTGATTAAAGGCATGCACCACTATACCCAGCTCAAACCCATTTTAAAAAATAATTAATATATACCAATACAAAACATTTAAAAGGCACAAAATGTAAACTTTCTTAAAAAGCCCTCTAGTCAGGAAACATCCGTTATATTGTCGTAGGATTTCTTACACATGTGAGTCAGTAGCTGTTTTTTCAATTTGTTAGTAAAAAAAACCAAAAAACCTTGTAATGATTTTTTTTTAAAGACAAATTTTTTTATATGGGCCGGGTGTGGTGGCACACACCTTTAATCTCAGCACTTGGGAGGCAGAGGCAGGCAGATTTCTGAGTTTGAGGCCAGCCTGGTCTACAAAGTGAGTTCCAGGATAGCCAGGGCTACACAGAGAAACCCTGTTTTGAAAAAACAAAAACAAACAAACAAACAAACAAAAAGTTCCTTATATGGTACTTGTAGTTTTCCTATACATCTCAGATTTAAAAGAGCAAAATGTGCCTACAAACCAAGAGCTGCAAATAAATTAAGCAACCAGACAGACAATAAAATAAAAACCAGAGAATTCACTTTAGACAAAATATTTCTGCAGACAACTGAAAAGGAGTCCCATGAGGTACACGCAGACATGTGTGTGCAGTTACCTGCACATGCTACCATGCACCAACACGGAAGCCAGAGGAGGCTCTCGGGTCCTGCTCTATAAACTCTCCTGTATTCCTTGAGGCAGGGTCTCTCACTGTTCCTGGAGCTGGCTAGTGGCCAGCAAGCTCCACAGGACTGGGGTTACGAGATCATGTGACCACACCCAGATGTTTACATGGGTACTAAAGATTCAAACGCAGGTCCTCATGTTTGTGCAGCAAGTTCATACTAAGCCATCTCTTCAGACACAGATTTTTTTTTTTTAAAGAAGAGAAAAAGGGAGAGAGCTGTCCAGTTACTTTCTAGGCCAGTATGGGTCTCACTCGGCCTTCCTGACACTTTAGTCCTTTAACCCAGTTCCTCATGGTGACTCCCAACCATAAAACTATTTTCGTTGCTATTTCATAACTGTAATTTTGCTATTGATATGAATCATAATGTAAATATCTGGGTTTTTCTGATGGTCTTAGGTGAGCCCTGTGAAAGGGGCATTCGATCCCCAAAGGAACAGGGACTCACAAGTTGAGAACAACAGTTTTAGGGGGTAGCATAATCTTGGCATTGAGCTGGAACAAGGACATATTAGAAAAGTGCATCATAGACCAGTCTGCCTGATGGGTCTCTAACCCAGGGGACTGTGTGACCTCCTGAGTCTGATAACTGATCTCCTGTGATCTTGAAGAAATGATTTCCTTCTCTTTGCCCTTCCTTCCTTCATATTTAAAAAGAGGAACTAGTCTCCCCAGGAGGCCTTCTAAGGAAGAGAGGAAATAAGTCATGGAAAGTACCTTAATGCGACCTAATAGGGCCGGAACACATAAAACTTAATAAATGTTAGCTGTTATTGTCTATTATGAACACGGATTCTAAAATTCTAAATAAAATAAAACCAAGTGAAGCACAGCAGTGCACACAGGGAAAATGGTGTATCATTGAAATGTGGGCTCTCGCCCAAGAACACAAGGACCGATCCAGTCAGGTAACTCATTAATGTAATATGCAACCTTAACAAATTAAATATGCATCTGATACAACCCTTAGCACACCACTCCCTTAACCCAATAAACCTGCAGCATGGTAAAAGGAAAAACTGTGTGAGCAATCTCCATCCCAGTCAGCCTCAGACAGGCTACTTCCATCCATCACTGGATTTATTTAGGCCTTGTGTAGGAAATATGTAGAGATAAAACTAAATGAAATTGCCATTTTTTTTTTAGGTCACAAGCTTCCCCAAATCAGCAATTTATATGATCCAACCTATAATAGAAGCGGATAAAGGTAATAAATTTTAAGAATCGAAGAGGAAAAACTACCCGTGTTTGCAGACAATACGATTGCACTGTAGAAGATCCAAGAGAGAAATTATCAAATAGATGAATTAGTAGGACTAGTGAGAGAGTTAGCAAGGTTGCTGTATTGAAGATCAAATTAAAAACAATTTGTATCCCACAGGGGCTAGAGAGATAGCTTAGTAGTCAAGAGCACTTGCTGCTTTTGCAAAGCTCAGAGTTCAATTCTCAGCATCCACACCAGGCAGCTCACCACTGCCTGTAACTCCAGCTCCAGGGGACCCAACAACCAAGTCCCAGATCACACATATGTGTATATCCACACATCCAGAAACAAATAAATAATAAAGTAAATCTTTAAAAGGAGATTAGTGTTCCTGTACACTTCTAATAACATTCAAACACACAGTCGAGGGCTGAGATCACAGCTCTGCTAGTAGAGCCCTTGCTAACATGCATAAGGTGCTGGGCTAGATCCCCAGCAATGCATAAACTTGGCTTGATGGTGCACATCTGTAATGCTAGCACTGGGGTGAGGAAGGCAAAGGTCATCCTTGTGTACATGGTAAGTTTGAAGGCAGCTTAGGATACATGAGGCTCTGACTCCAAAGCAAAACAAAAAAGACTAGAAAATGTGCCAGAAAACAAACAGATCCTATTTATAATAGCAAAACCTGAGAATACATTTAGAAAAAAATAGGCTACTCCTTTTATGAACAATATCGCCATGGTCTGAACATGCTCCCCAAATTCACAAACTAAAGCGTAATCACCAGTGTGGAAATTAATATATTCAGAGACTGACCAATGGAAATGTCTACCATATACATTCTGAATAAAAAGATTCCATATTACAATTGATCACTTCTCACCAAATTAATCATTGTATTTCTGCGTGAATCGCCATAGGACTTTTCATGGCACATGGCAGACTAATTATAAAATCCATGAGAAATAAAAGTGGGTTGAGGCACAAACAAAAGTACACAAACACCAGGTTAGGCAAGGACATTGTGTATTCCAGGCTAGGCCTTTGCTAAGGTTAGGGTGCCAGCCTGGTTGGCTCTTGGTGAGGGGCCCCTCCTGGCTCAGGAGGATTACTTGGATCATCACGTGATGGAAAGCAGGATAAAGAACAAACAGACTCTTCTCCATTCCTTCTCATGAGGGCTCTAACCCCACCACAAGGGCTCCACTCTCTAACCCAGCCACCAATAGAGGTTTTCTTTATACTGGCACTATGGGGCTGGGGACTTAACATGTGAACTTTGTCCTTACAAAATAGTAAGCAACATTTATTTATTTACTTACTTACTTAGTTATCTATCTATCTATCTATCTATCTATCTATCTATCTATCAACTTATAGAAAGGGCCTCATGTCTCTGAGGCTGACCTGGAACACATATGTAACTAAAAATGAGGAATTTCTGATCCTCTCGCCTCTACATCTCAAGCGCTGGATTACAGGTAGCTCCACTATGCCCACTTTGTGCCATGCTAATGAAAGTACTCAGGTGTGGTGGTTTGAATAGATATGGTCCCATAGACTCATGTATATAAATGTTTGGCTATAGAGAGTGGCACTATTAGGAGGTATACCCTTGTTGGAATAGGTGTGGCCTTGTTGGACAGGGTGTGGCCTTGCTGGAGGAAGTGTGTCACCATGGAGGCGGGCTTTAAGGTCTCCTATACTCAAGAAGCTCCACCCAGTGTGGCACACTGTTCTCTTCTTTTGCCTGTGGATCAAGATGCAGAAGTCTCAGTCCCTTCTCTAGTGCCATGTCTGCCTGGATGCCACCATGTTTCCCACCATGATGACAATGGACTAAACCTCTAAAACTGTAAACTAGCTCCAATGAAATATTTTCCTTTATAAGAGTTGTCTTGGTTATAGTGTCTCTTTACAGCAATAAAACCCTAAGACACCGGAGCTACAGGCAAGTTAGGTAAGCATTCTACCAACCAAGCTAGTCCCTAGCCTCAGAAAGAAATGTCTTCAACAAAATACCAAAAAGACACATTCAAGAGAAAAATGATGTGAGATTCCTCTTGTTTTAAACCTTGGCATCATTCACTATTTAAACTTCTGCTCAATCAAAACTCCCACAAAGCTTAGAGAGAAACCACAGAATAGGAAAAGAAGTTGGTAATAAATACACCCAGCAAAGGGGTGTGTGTCCAGAGTGTTTCAGAGATTGCTATAGACATTAATATTCTAATCAGTCAAACAACCAAGAAGGTAAGACTCGGAACGTGAAGGCAACATGCAGATTCATGTGACGAAGCACTGACAGCTGCCCATGAGTGGTCCTTGACAGGAAGGAGGGAACTAGAAGCTAAGGCAGGGAAATGAAGTTTCTTTCTATTTGGAAAGCCACATTGCCAAACGTGCTGATGAGTTTTCAGAGCTGCGGACAGGTTCAGGAACTATTGCTGGTTTGTAGAAAATGTGACACTGGAGTTGAAGATGCTCATGCCCAGTGTTCACCCTTTCTACTCATTGTCATGTCTGCATATCAGTGACCAACTGGAAGTGACATCAGTGGCCATTATCAGGCCCTGTAATATCCACACAGTGGAGAGAGGTGGATATAACTTCCTTGAGGAGGAGCTTGCAACCCTCCACCCATCTACCCAGCCTGCTCAACAGCCTGTTTCTGTGCATCCCAGAGCTGTGAAGGATGCTGTCTCTCCTTTTTAGCTGGACAAACAAAACAGCAACAACAAAGACTATATAACAGAGGCCATCATGGTCTGCCAAACCTCAGGTATTTACGTGCTGGCTTTCCACACAAGGGTTTGCTGACCCTTAATTTCGAGTCACAGGTAAAACACAAGTCAGTCTTTCTAAAACACAGGACAGAGACAGCTCAGTTGGAAAAGTCCTTGCCACACAGCAGGGGGACCAAGTTAGATTCTCATGTAAAAAGCCAAGCATGGCAAGGTGTCTTTTTTCTTCTGGTCCGTGAGTACCAAGCGCCAGGCCTGGTGTTCGGCATCAGCTGGGGCTGCAGATGGTGACAGTGACCGTGGTGGTGATGTTCGAGCAGATGAAAGCAAACATGGGCAAGTTGTTCAATCCTGCGAACTTGGCTACCCTGAAGCAATATGTGGAGAGGCAAGCTAAGGAGACCGCCTATGATCTGGAGGCTAACCTGGCCATCCTGAAACTGTGCCAATTCAATCCAGCCTTCTTCCAGACCACAGTCACTGCCCAGACCAACATGCCCCATACTGACTTCATTCTATGCAAATGTATGATTGGCCAGGCTCATCAAGAAAAGCTGCCCATCCGACAGATCTCAGGGACTTGATAGAGACAAGTGCTCTGGCAAACCATGGATGAGAACATGGACCCGTGAACACATTTTTTTAAAAACCAGGAAAAAAAAACCCTAAAAGATGTACCAATCTCAGACAGTGTTATATACATATACGTGGACACGCACATATAAGCTGACATGTTAAAACATCCTTAAAGATACCCATTTAAGTAGCAGGATGAAACAATTGCTGTGTATTCAACAGGAAGTGGGGCGAGCTTAGGGAGAGGTTTTATTTCTATTTGAAATGCTTTGCTCCATAAAACAAGGTCTGAGGCAAACATATAAAGGCTGATAGACTGGATGGTGGGACTCATGTGTGGTTTCTACAGGTTTATATGTATCTGAAATATTTTGTGAGAGTTAAAACAGTTTTCTGAAAAAGTTCCTTGTGTAATGGTGCCCAGGAGATGAACTGGCTCTCTCCCTCTTTGCCTTGTGCCTGGTGTCTGGCTCGCCTGGCCTGACCCCAGCTGTAGGCGGTGCAGTTTTCTATGAGCAAACAGAAAGGTTGATGTCCAGGCCTAGGGCTCTGCTTTTTTTTTTTTTTTTTTTTTTTTTTTTTTTTTTTTTTTTTTTTGCAGTTGCCTGAGTGTGGGAGGAACACAGCTTGCCAGCTGAGGCCCTGCCTGCAGGGGTGCTGGCTGAGGATATAGACTGGCAGCTAGGTAGTCTAGGGTCTGCCATAGTGCCCAGCAAGAGGCAAGGGCCTGCCATAGTGCCCAGCAAGAGGCAAGGGCCTGCCATAGTGCCCAGCAAGAGGCAAGGGCCTGTCATAGTGCCCAGCAAGAGGCAAGGGCCTGCCATAGTGCCCAGCAAGAGGCAAGGGCCTGCCATAGTGCCCAGCAAGAGGCAAGGGCCTGGTATGTTAATCCATACAATAAAATGGTGGGTCTTGTGGTCTCCAAGAAGCCATCCAACTCTATTTCCCTGGGGTCTGGGGCACTACAGTCTATGGCTCACGACCTGAGTTCTATGTTTAAACTACAACCACAGGGAGTGAACAGAAGCTGTTCCTAAAAATGTCTGCTTTTCGCCTCCATTCTGAACTGCCCTGTGCTGCCTTCCTGGATGAGCTGATGCCCTTGGAGGAGCCTCAGAGAGGACGATTTGACTAAAAGAGGAACATGTGAGGGGTTTGTGAGACATCAAGGGAGGGCAGCTTCCACTGTCTGAAGGCTGCCATAGCTTTAGGCATGGTAGATATGGTAGATGTCACATACCAGTGGGTTCAGCTTGGTCTCACTCTCTGCCCTATATCTGGCTGCTCCCTCCATCTGCTTACAATTGCCTTTGGGGAGCTTTGATTTCTGGATATATTCTCACTCCCCAACTTCTTCTCCTCTCTGTCGGCCATAAGTGAACAGCTTCTCCCATAAGATCCTGCTACTGCAATATTTTGTCTAAGCTCAGACCTAAAGCCACAGTTCAACAAACCTTGACCCAAAGCCTCTAAAAGGGTAAACCAGCGTAAGTCTTTTTTCAAGTTGTCTTTCTTGGGTATTTATTACAGCAGTGAAATATTTAACATTCTCCAGATGAGGGACTCTATGGTGGTTTGAATAAAAATGGTCCCCATAGGCCCATAGGGAGGGGCACTATTAGGAGGTGTGGCCTTGCTGGAGTGGGTGTAGTTTTGTTGGAGGAAGTGTCACTAGTGGGTGGGCTTTGAGGTCTTAGAAGCTCAACCTGGCCAGTGTGTCACAGTCATTTCCTGCTGCCTGCAGATCCAGATGTAGAACTCTCAGCTATCTCTCCAGCACCACGTCTGCCTGGACACCTCCATGCTTCCCACTATGATGATAGTGGACTAAACCTCTGAACCGTAAGCCAGCCCCAATTAAATGTTTCCTTTATAAGAGCTTGTACTGGCTAGTTTTGTGTGTCAACTTGACACAGCTGGAGTTATCACAGAGAAAGGAGCCTCCCTTGAGGAAATGCCTCCATGAGATCCAGCTGTAAGGCATTTTCTCAATTAGTGATCAAGGGTGGGAGGGCCCATTGTGGGAGGTACCATCCCTGGGCTGGTGGTCCTGGGTTCTATAAAAAGAAAAGCTAGCTGAGCAAGCTAGGGGAAGAAAGCCAGTAAGTAACATCCCTCCATGGCTTCTATATCAGCTCCTGCTTCCTGATCTGCTTGAGTTACAGTCCTGACTTCCTTTGGTAATGAACAACAATGTGGAAGTATAAGCTGAATAAACCCTTTTCTCCCCAATTTGCTTTTTGGTCATGATGTTTGTGTAGGAATAGAAACTCTTGACTAAGACAAATTGGTATCAGCATAGTGAGGCATTCCTGTGACAACCTGACCATGTTTTGGGGAGAACTGTGGAAGGACTTTGGAACTTTGGACTAGAATAGCCATTGGGCATTAAGAGCTCTGTGAGATGTTTTGTAGGAGCTTGGAAGATAATGTTGAGAACAGTGCAGAAGGTGGAGGCCTGGCTTGTGAAATTTCAGAGGGAAGATTAAAGATTCTTATCAGGGCCATTGCTGTTTTTACTGTGAAGATTCTGTGGTTTTGGTTGGCTGGGGCCAAAGAATCAGCTGTGATTAACAAGATACCAGAACTACTAAAGCAAAACCTTTGCATTACTGGGATGATTGATGTAGTCAGCTGGAGCTAAGAAATTAGCAGTGATTAAGAAGAGAGTGATTAAGAGCATCACTAAGGTGAAATCTGGGAAGTGTTCCTGATTCCTGAGAGCACAGAGAAGCTGTGTTCCAGAGGCAGCCACAGTTGTACCTCAGTTGGCAGCCAGACTTGGTAATGTATAAGAGCCACCCAGGTGGTGCTGGTTTTGAAGCATGAAAGGGTCGCAGCTGAGGCTCCGCACTGTGAGAGGCCAGGAGAGGCCATTGGTGAAGGTGCAGCCTAGTGGCAGTTAAAGGCCCAGGACTAAAGGGGTCATGCAGGGAAGTTGAGGCTTAGCACCATGAAAAAAGCCTGTGAGAGGCTATTTGTGAAAGTGCAGTCCAGTTGCAGCAGGAGTCAGCAGTGTTTTGGAGATGTTTCTCTGTAGAATTACTTGTGGTAGTTACTTATTTGTGCACATGTGCTCTTAGGCATGCGTGTGGGTGCACATGCACACACACACACACACACACACACACACCATAGTGGACAACCCCAGAAGCCTGTTCTCTTCTTCCACTATGTGGGTTCTGGGGCTTGATCTCAGGTCACCAGGTTTGGCATCGAGCATCGTTACTCACTAAACCAAATCACTGGTCCTGAACTACTAAATTACTAAATTACTCACTAAATGAGTTAAGCTTCTACTAAGGTTTATCTTCAGATTGTATAAATCATTTACCTTTAAAAAAGAGTTAAGTCTGACTGTGGCTCAGCTGAGATGCGCTGTAGTCAGGGCAGGGCCTTTATTATTTAATTATTTTTATTTTTTTATTTTATGTTTGGTGTTTTGCCTGCCTGTCTGGGTGAGGGTGTCAGATATTGGAATTATAGACGGTTGTGAGCTGCCATGTGGGTGCTGTTATTCAACTTGAATCCTCTAGAAGAGCATTCAGTATTCTTAACCACTGAGCCATCTCTCCAGCCTTCCCAGATTATTTTATTTTATTTTATGTGTATTAGTATTTTGGCTGCATGAATGTCTATGTACCATTGCATGGACAATGCCTGCAGAGGCCAGAAGAGGTTGTCATATCCCTGGAACTGGGGTTACAGTTAGTGGTGAACAGCCATGTGGGTACTGGGAATTGAACCTGGATCCTTTGGAAGAGCAGCCAGCTGGTAAGTGCTTTTAACAGATGCGTCATCTCCTCAGCTTCAGGGCCTTCGATTTTCATCTCTTAGTGTCACCAGAATTTGGTTAGTGCTATCTGCCACTTATACAAGCCAGGACAAAAACCCAACTATTAAAACCATGCTTTACTCTGAGAACTGCAGTCTGAGGAGGCAGTGGATTAGTACCCAGAGATCTGCCTTTCAGCCCACTGCCAGACAGCGCATTATACAGGGTGAGTGGGTAAGGACAGGTGTGATCAATCATCCCAGAGCTCAGGTGTGCCCTTGAGACTTGGGTGCCTGTGACTCTCTTGTCACCATCCCTCTTTCCTCCTTCTGTGGATTTGGGGCTCCAGCAGTTCTTGAAATACTGAGTCTGGTTTGTTTCTGCTGAAGTCAACCTTAAACTCATCCAGGGACCTCAAGACTGAGAGGAGAATAACTCAAAACAACAAACCATTACTAGTGTGCACATGCTGAGCTAGTAATAGCATGCTCCTTTCCATAATATAGCACATAGTGTGTCTTTGTAATACAGACTGTGAACGGGTCCCTGTCTGCCATCAGTCACCTACTAGGGCAGGTGCAGAGGAATCTGTAGGGCACTGCCATGTGCTAGAGACTCCATCACCAGGTCTCCTGTATCCTCACAAGAAGTTACTGTCCCATTTTACAGACAGCAGGAAGAGGAGCGAAAGCCACCTCCAAATGTCAAGTCTCCTGGGTCTCTTCAATCACCTTCATGCCTACAGTGTTGATTCATACCCACCTCTGGCTGTTTTCAGTTCCATGGCCCTGGTACCCTCCCTCTGCCCACTCCATCATTTCCTCTACGTGTAGCCTCCTTTCTCCTGACTAGTTCAGCTTACAGAGAGGTTTATTAGCATGTAGACCACACAGATGCTGAACTGCAGAATCATGGCATTGGTAGCTGTTACCATGGCTGGAGGCAGCTCTCTGACTGAGGCCCCAGAACATACTCAGGACCTCAAGAATGCATTCTCCTAACATGAAGGACCCAAGACAAAGAACAATTCGTTCCCATCCCTGTGGCTGCCTCCCTCTGAGCATTTCCACTGTTCACTACTATTGGGGTTGGTGCCAGCTGATTGCCTGCGGCTAGCATAACACTATTCATACTAAGCAATAAAATGTGAATTTCTCCTCCGACACTGCAATGGCTTTGAAGGGAACCTTCTATTCACCAGGGTTTCCACCGAAATCCCTCAACTCCCCAGTGTTTGCAGATAGGGTCTCTAAGAGGAGACTTGACAGAAGCTCAGCTAGCGAATGCTCTGTGCATCCACAGGACACTAGGGTGTTCCCTTAGAGAATGCACTCTACATAGTAGTAGGAATGGCGTTTTGCCATGTGGCCTCACGTCCTTAGGTGGCAGGTAAGGCTGTGAGGTGGACAGGCTCTGCCATTTTGGGAGCTTATTTTCCCTTTTCTCATCCAGAGGGCTGCCTGATGCCATGGGTCAATGTGCAGAGACTAGCCCTTGGCAGGTACTCAGAGGGGTGTCAGCACAGGGCAGGAGCTGTTGCAGGGTAAAGTGTAAGAACTCTAGCTTGGTCAACTTAAATTCAAATCCTAGGGTGTCCACTTAGGTGGCTATGGAAGGTAGTTTTCCTGGCATTTCAAGCCTTGGTTTTTCCATCTATAAAAAGAGGATAATTATGTCTGGTAGTGGTGATGCACACCTTTAATCTTAGCACTCAGGAGGTAGAAGCAGGTGGATCTCTGAGTTTGAGACCAGCCTGGTCTATAGAGTGAGTTCCAGGACAGCCAGGGCTACACAGAGAAACCTTGTCTTGAAAACCACACACACACACACACACACACACACACACACACACACACACACACACTTCACTCAGGAGTACAAGTGGATAATTGGAACTGGGGAGATGGCGCAGTGGGTAATGTATCTATTACACAAGTGTGCAGATCTGAGTTCAGTACCCATCCAATATAGAAATCTGGGTTCAGTGTCTCCCTGTGTCCCCACAGGAAAGGCATTGGTGCTTGCTGGTCAACTAGTGGGGCTTCAAGTTCAGTGAGAGACCTTGTCTCAAAAAGTAAGGTAGAGGGTCAATGAGATGACTCAAGATAAAGATGTCTGCTGCTATTCCTGACCATCTGAATTTGTGCCCTAGAGCCCACACAGTGGAAGGAGAGAACAATTCCTGAAAGCTGTCCCTGATATGTGCCTACATACATACACACAGGCACCCAGGAAGAAAATAAATGTGATAAAACATTTTTAAATGGTGAGGAGAAATAAAGAACACACACACACATACACATACACATATTTGCACATGCACACATGCACATATATGCATACACACACATTTGCACACACACACACACACACACACACACACACACACGCATACTGGAGACCAGACATCATTTCTAAGCTCTCTGCATGTTCCTCCCACAGACCTTCCATCTCAGCACCTCCAGAAACAGTGCTCTTTCAAACATCTGCCAGTCTCTTTTGATTGTTGTGGGACTGCCACCACCAGATGCACAGTTCCTTGTGGAAGAAAGGAAAGGATTCAGCAAGTGCACATGGGTAAGTGGAGATTGTGACTTCTTGTCCCATTAAGTTTTGAGGGAAGTCAGCCCTTGTAAGGAGGGTTGAATGCTCCATGTGCTCCCATAGTGCTGGAGTGGTTTTGATAGTTTCAGGAGAGACTCTAAGACCGAGTAGGTTGCTTTACTCTGGAACGCTGGGTGACTAGGAAGGCTTAAATGGTTCTGGGGGTGACGGTGGTATATAAACCACACTAAGCTTCTTTCAATGGCTATCTCTTTTTGGAGATAAAAATCTCACTAGGTAGCCCCTGACTGGCCTCACCACCACAGAGATCCACCTGTTTCTGCCTCCCTGGCTGGGATTAAAGGTGTGTGCTACCACAGCCTAGCCACAATAACTACCTTTTCTTTATACCTGAACATCGGTGCCTCAGCTAAGCTGTGGAGTATAAATAACATTCAGAGGAAGGTCACAGAGAAGGAAAATAGGCAAGGGAGGGGGAGGGAGGGAAGGAGGATGGCAGGAGGACATCAGGAGGAGGAGGGCAGGAGGAGGAAGGTAGGAGGAGGAGGGCAGGAGAGAGCAATTTTAATACTACTGTGTGGTGTGACCAAAACATCCAGGAGCACAGCTCAAGGCAGAGGTGGCTCAGCTCCACAGGTGTAACCCACAGTCTTTGGTGCCACTGCCTGAGCCTTGGTGAGAGAGAACACCAGAGAGGTGTGTGTAGAGGAGGGGGCTACTTGCCTTATGGCAGCTGGGAAACAGAGAGACAGCAAGCAAGTGGGAACCAGGCACAATTCCCCAGGGCTCCCCTTCTGGGGGCTCTAACCTCCAACTCAACTTTCCATGGTAGTAGTGGTTCCCAGTAGTGCAACCACCTGGGGACTAAACACTCAGTTGGTGAGTCTGTCGGGGACAGGTCACATAAACCAGAACAAAACAGCCACACAGATGGAATACCAGTTCTCTCTTATGGTTGAGGAAACTGGGGAATCAGAGACCAGCTAACTAGGAAGTATCAGCTTTGGGGTACAAACCCAACTGTCCTGGCCCCTGGCCAGTGACTCCATTACTTTATCACAGCAGTTGTGACAACAAAGTACAGGTTTCAATTTATTTCCTTTCCAACTAACAGTTCTTAAGTGCTTCTTCTTGTGTGCCAGGGCAAGTCAAGATTGAGTGAAGCTATTAATGCTCTTTAGAAAGTCAAAAGATTGGGAGAGGATTATAAAAAGCCTTTCTTTGTGAGTCCTGTCCTGGGCCACTAAAATCCTCCAAACAAAGTGTCACAGGATCCTTCCTGGGCCAACATCATTAGTCTGGATGTAACACTCACTGGCAGTCTCCCATGGGTCTCTCTGTGCATCCTTGGCTGGCCTTGAACTCACAGAGACCAGCTTGCCTCTGCCTCCTGAACGCTGGGGTTAAAGGCATGTGCCTCTGGCTACTTTTCTTTTTCTTTAGGTTACTTTGTGGAACTTTGTTACATCCATCTCAAGAAGCTATAAAGTAACAAGGGCTCCTTGTCTGAGGTCAGTTAATATATACTGAATGGATTAGTTAGTGGTTCCTGGTTCTCAACTGATATACTATCCTAATGCCATGGGAAAACCTTGTGGTATAATAGTTCACAAGAGTCCTTCCTACCATAGTGAGTGTGGCTTTCTCCAGGCCTTTGATGGCCCTCACCTCTGCCTTCCCAGCAAGATTACATAGTGGACTGGGCATAGTTATTATCATTTGACACTTAAATCAACCCAGCCTTCATTAAGAGACACATGCCAGACTGCACCATCACATTAACCATAGGCTTATCGCAGATACTTCACAGAGCTGTTTCTGCAGAAAGCAAGCAGACTCCAACTGAATCCAGAGTCTGATGGAAGCATTCATTGGTCAGCTGTTCAGAGCCCTAGAGATTCTGCCCCTGAGGCCAGGGCCTCCAGAGGAAGGGAGCTAGAGGAGGGCTTGGTCTCTGGCTGAGCAGTTGGATGCACCCAGCCCAGGTGCTTTGTGTTCTGGCCTCTCCCTTTCCCCCTTCAGAGGAGCAATGCACCACTTGAAGAATGATTACATGGTAGATTCTGACACCAGGGTGGGAGCCAGGTGTCTAAATTCTAACAAGCTCCTGGGTCCTATCTAATAGAGGCTCAGAGTGGAAGAGGGTCAGAGATAACAGGAAGGGACTGGGCCTGTGCTGTGCTATCCTCTATGAGCACAGCTCCTCTTCGTCTCTCTGTACCCTAGTCAGTTGTCTTCAGTAACCTTTCTCAACACTGCTCCCTACCGACAGTGCAAAGGAAACATCAGGGACCCTGTGCTCTTGTCCCTTGAGGGTTGGGTACCTAATAAAGACCCCAGATGGCAGTTGAACAAGCTCTCTCTTGCTCTCTCTCTCTCTCTCTCTCTCTCTCTCCCTCCCTCTCTCCCTCACTCCTGCTCCCTGCCCCCAGTTTTCTGGGGTTTTTTGGGGGGGGCCTGCAGAAGAGGCAGCTGCTTGCCACATGCCCCCACCCCTCACCAGCTTGCTCCTGCCAACTTGACAGAACCTAGATCATCTGGGAAGAAGGAACCTCAATTGTAGAGTTGCCTTGATCAGATTGGCCTGTGGTCTGGCCCAACATGGGTGGCACAGCCCTCGGTAGGAGAGCCTGAGATACAGAACAGTAGCTGAGCATGCGCCAGAGAGGAAGCCCATAAGCAGAGTTCCCTATGGCTCCTGCCTCTAGATTTCTGCCTGGAATTCCCTCTGTAATAGGACAGGTTGTAATGTGCAACAAACCCTTTCTTTCCCAAGATGCTTTTTTTTTTGCTCATGGTGTTTTTCACAGCAACAGAAAGCAAACCAGAACAGTCAGAGACCCAAAATATAATGTGGAGAACAATGGAGGAAAACAACATCCACCAGCTTATAGCCTATAGCCTACAGCACACACACACACACACACACACACACACACACACACACATACACACACACACACACACACACATACACACACACACATACACACACACACACACATACACACACACACACACACACACATACACACACACACACATACACATACACATACACACACACACACACACACACGGGGGGGGGGGCAGGGAATAGGGTATGACAAGATGGATCAGCAGGTCAAGTCACTTTCCTTGTAGCCTGAACTTGATACCAAGGATCCTCGTGGTAGAATGATAGAACTGAGTCCTATAGATCCTCTGAACCTCCACTCACTAGTGTCATGGCATGCACATGTCACTCCCACCACCACACCATAATGTAAGAAAATGAAATTTTAAAAATTGGTAGAAATGAAAAAAGACAGGATTTAATTTTTCTCCAAGACACCTATTAACATAATTTTGAAACAGGATAAATAACTATATATGAAAAAATGATACTAAAAAGATAACTAGACTAAAGCAAGCCAGCTGAAGGAGGAAGATTAGTGTTAGGGCCAGCCTGGGCTATATAGCAAGGAGCCTGTCTCAAGGAACTAAAAACAATCAGACAAAAGGATTTAGATAGAGTTTTATATTTATCAAATTCCAGTTTAACAAAAAAAAAAAAAATCAGACATTATAGAGGAAGGATTTGAAAACATGACTGAAAATATTTTACATGAAATGTACAATAGACTCATAATAAACTGGGAGAATGCAATAGTATTAGTCTCAGGATTCATGGCAGCAGGAATCAGTAGGAAAAAGACATTAGAACAGGGCACCCAGCATGGATGTGTGGTACAACGTAAGTACAAATGACCAGTAAGCATATGAACTATTTGTAAATGTACCAGTGATGTTTTTTAAATGCAACTAGACTCATAAGATACGTATTTTTATCTTCCAAGCTGGCAGAGACCAACAAGATAATCTAGGAAGGGCATCCAGAGAAGGAAGGATTTGAATCGGAGAGGCTCATCCTGCTCCTACTTTATTACTGTTCTGTGGGGCCAACGCCCTGGAACCTTCTATCTGCTGGCACCGGAGGTCTAATTTCTAAAGATGGTTCCTATCGAGATAACCAGGCACTCGGCCAGCGAGGAGCCATATGTCTCCATTGCAGAGCTCCCAGACATGGAGCCTCACATCCAGTCATGGCTCCTCCAGCTCTCCCAGGTTGCTTCAGTCCTCCAGTCAAGTTTGAGAACAGGAATAGCTGTTATTTCTGCTAATGAGCCGTAACCCAGTTTTCTCTACCTTGAACCTCTTAGTGCCCCGCCCACCGAGTCCTTGTGTGTAGGGAGGCAAGGAGGTCAGTTTTCTAGAAGAGTAGAATGTGTCTCCTAAGACCAGAAAAGGATGGTTGCTAGGATATCACCTGTCCTCTTGGTGTCTAGAAGGAACAACAAACACTTCCTGTTTCCATAGGGACATGCTTTGGTTTCTATTATTTTATTTTACTTTTTGATAATGTCTCCTGAAGCTGCCCAGGCTGGCCTCAAGCTTGCTATTCTCCTTCGGCCTCCCCAGGGCGGGATTGCAGGTGTATACCTCCACACCTGGCTGCTTGATACCTCTGCCCTGGACCCTAGAAACTCCCTGGCAGCCACCTGGCCGTAGGCCAGCACCTCCAGGCTTCCTGTGCAGTTTCTGGGCTTCTGCTCCCTAGGGTTTGCCCCTAAGATCTTATCTCCTTCCCACTTTTCATTGGTCTACTATTTGGCTTGAATCCTGCTTGCCACGAAGCCTCACCACTTGTCCACTAACTGCAGGTGTAGGATTGTCATCCCTGTACTTTACACCAGGTGAGGTTTCTGAGCCTGCTCTCCTGCTCCTCACTGGGGAAGTCACCATGCTCCTTTTGCCACCACCATCTCTGATTCACCCAGTTGCTACTCATCGGCTTCACTTTCCTGCCCAGGGCTGCCTTGATCCTGCCACCTCCAGATTCCTTCCTACGCACACTGCCACAGTGGACTTCCAGATACACAGGTCTAAGCTCAGTGCTTCCCTGTGTGAACTCTTCAGCTGACCTTTAGAGCCAGCTGGGACAGCTCCGCTATCCTTAGCATGACATTAGAGGCCTTTGGTGAACTGGCCCCTGCCTGTGCTTCTTTGTAGTTTCTCAGTGAGCCATACTTTCTTAGCAGCCTCCCAGCCTTGGCCCATGCTGGCCACAGAGTGGAGTGCCCTTTCATTCCTTTTATTCCTGGATAGTTCAAAGCATTTGTTAGTGGGAGGAACCCTTATACTCCACCTTCATTGTTTCCTTGAATGTAGAAGGACATCTATTAATGAAACACCCCTAGAGTCCCATCTTACTATATAACTCTTTCTCTGCCTTCAGCTGCTCTTAAGAAAGCTCTCTGTGACTTCCCAAGTTGGGGTTGGTCTTCCACAGTTAAAATGTGCATATTTCATCTTTTCTAAAAATTATGTTTATTTACTTACCTATTTTCTCGCTGCACGTGTATGTGTACACACGTGGATAGCAGTGTGTGGAGGGACAGGGACAACACACAGGAATGTTCTTTCCTTCCACCATGTGGAGACTAAACTCAGGTCATCAGACTTCTTAGCAAATGCCTCTACTCACTGAGCCCTGGCCCTGGCCCTATTTCAGCCTTCTGTAAAGCTGGAGCACTGGCGTAGAAAGGTGAAGAGAGTCTGGAGTCTTTCTCCAACTTGGTCAGACTGTAAAAGAAGAGGAAAAGAAAGAGAGAGAGAATAAATGAATGAACGAATGAGTGAATGAATGAAAAAGTCTATTTTCTTTTCCAGTCTCGTTTTTCTAATTTCTTTCCAGACCCAGAGAATCTAAGGCAACAGAGTGCATACATTTTACAGACAAGCTTTCTAAGTCCACATTGTAACTAACCTTGAAGAAGTACAAACCACTTGTTGAGTTTTTGTATCTTTTTTTTTCCAATCCACAATTGTCTAAAGGAATGACTAAGGCATGCGCCCCCCTCCTCTGTGACCCAACCCCCACCCCACCCCCACTAGGCACTGATCACATCCTAGCCTGCTTCCATGGGGTTTATAAAATAAGGATAAACAGAGAGCCAACAGGTGGCGGGGAGGCACAGTCCACTCTCGGGAACCAGCAGATAAATGAAGGTGTCTGGGGCACCCAGGGCTCCAAATACTTAATACTTATCAGCGTCTAAAGCAGCTGACACAAAGATGCACTTAGCCGGGCTGCTCCAGGGAGAAAATGAGGGTAATTGAAATTAACTTGGCTCCTGCCGTTTTCTCCCTCCTCTGCTAATCACCAGGAAATCTGCTGCTGGCTGAACAGGAGGGCCTAAGGGCCAATGCCCTAGGGAGTCCAGGGCTCAATTAAGCTCTGGAAAATTGGATTTCTGGCCCTGAGGCCAGGGGGCTGGGGTTGGCATTGAGGCATGAGCTGCCAAAAGGTATTAGGCCAAGAGCTGCCCAGATGGGTTCAGCAGCTAATTCAATCTGGCTTCCCAGAAACAAGACTTGGAAGGTTGGAGCCGTAAGCCTGAAGAGCCATGACTCTGGCTCCTAGGGCACTGCCCTGTGGTATACTGGGCTCTCTTTGTGGTCCAGCTCAGGGAGCTCTGTGCCTGGCACCTGGCCTCTGTCGGCAGCACATTGACAATCTAGACAACCAGTGTCGAGTAGTGTTAGTGCTAAGAAAATCCATCTCCGTGTGGGTGTCAGCTCGATAGAGAAGTGGGTGTGGGTGACCCTGCACCACAGGCACTCACATTTCTGCAGCCTGTCAGAGTCTGTTAGGGGGGGAAAAAAGTCAGGAAATGAGGTGAGAGAGGCTGACAAACAGACCATGGGCACAGTGTGCAGGACACAGATCCTCAGAACGGTGACAGAGGACAGGTAGAGATATAAACAAACGGCAGAGGGGAATGGAGGAACACTAGGCAAAGTGGGACAGAAAGAAATTTTGACAGGCAGCTTAGAAAAAGGAGAGGAGGGAGAGGGAGCCCGAAGTGAAGGAGACAGGCAGGAAGGCAGAGAAACCCAGACACGGAAGCAACCAAGGGAGCCTGGAGCAGGGCTTCTGGGGGTTAGGGCCCAGAAGGTGGGAGAATTCAGTCACAGCTGGGAGCAAAAGCTCATGTCTGTTGTTGGGATAGGAAAGGCTGTGGCAGGAAGACAGCAGAGCCATTACTTTTAAGTGGGACGTTTAGGACCTATCTGTGACTGGAGTCTCCTAGCTCTGTCCCTGGGGTGCTGAGGATTGAATCTAAAGTTTCGTGCACACTAGGTAAATACTCTTCCTGACTCTGAAACATTTTTAAAACTCTTCCTGCCTCAACCAAGAATTATAAACTTTTAAGCACCTACATTTCCTTATTCTTGATTCTTCCTCTTTATTTTGTCTCCCTGACTCTCTTGTTGCTTTCTTTCCTGGCTTCTGAATCTCAGATTTTGACGTTGGTGACAGTCTTCCCTGAGCCAGCCGTGTTCTGGGCTGTGTTAGCGCTGTGATGGATAGGTGCTGTCAGGCTTGCATACTATTATTCCCATAGTACTAACTGACATGTCAAGGTCCTCCATCCCTTCCAGCTAGTCCTTCCTCCCAGAGGAAGTGGGGAAACTGTTATGTCTCAACCCCAAGGCAAATGGCTGCCTATTTTACATGACAAAATGGACTTGGATGCCAGGTTCTCCCAGCATCCCTCAGTCCTTACCTATTACAAGGTATGGCTGGCATGCCCCGCCCCCTATCCTAAACTTCTCCAGGGACTGGGCTGCCCTGCCTTACATAATCTAGCCATTTGTTTACCTGGTGTTTTTCCACCCTCTACCCTCCTGGCCCCTTGGTCTCCTGGTCTCCTGGTCTTCTGGTCTCCTGGCTCTCCTCTCTCCTGTCACCTGTCACCTCACATGGTTCGGGGTCCTGTTCACTCTGGACTCCCCAGATGTCCCAACCTCTGGCTATGTATGCTCTCCATTTTATCTGCAATAAATCTTCTCCACCATACCTAGGAACACTCATGTCCTTCCTTTTTTTTTTTTCCCCCACTCCTTAGTTGTGTAAACCTCGCTCCCCAATTTAAAGCTATTGATTAAATAAAAGTGGCTACAGCAGCCAATTACTGGGGGAAATAGAGGGGAGGGGGTCTGCAGGTAGAGAGGGGAGTGAGGAAGAGAAGAAAGAAGACAGAGAGAATAGGAGGCCTCCATTGGACAGGATGGACCAGGAGCACGTGGCTGGAGAAGTTTTCCCCAAGGACAGACTGATGGAGCAGAGAAAACCCAAGTGAGACTCGAACAGTGAGCATCTTGAAGCACAACTGGGAAATGGCCAATCTAGCATAGAGAAAGAGTTTAGGGGGAATCGTCCAGTATTCTTGCTAAAGCTGATTAAATAAATCCATAGGACTATTGGGGGGGGGGAGCTGGGTCATAATACAACATAATAGTTATTATATTCTTTACAACAACATTCCATCGTTGGTGGGAGAGCCCCTCATAAAGCCCCATTCTTCCCTAAGGAGACAGAGGCAGTCTGAAGGGGGAGTCACTTTCCTTCAATGGTGTAGCCACTGGTGAGTTGTTTAAGTAACACCCCATCCACACATATGCAAGAACCCTAAGTAAATCCAGTGGGCCACTGGGCAGGGTGGTAAAGAAATAAGGGCAGGGCTGGAGAGATGGCTCAGGGGTTAAGAGTGCTTGCTGTTCCTGTAGAACCTAAGTTCAGGTCCCAGCACCCACATGATGACTCACAACCATCAGTACCTCAAGTACTAGGACTCCGACATCCTGACTCGACCTTTGCAGGTACAGCATGTCGCACACACATATGCAACTAACATCCATGCATATAAAATAAATAGACCTCAAATCTAAAAATAATTATAAGAGAAATAAATAAGAAAGAAAAATCACGAAAATAGGTGAGGGGTTATTGGAAGAAGTGATTCGATAGGAGGGGGAAGGGGTCCCAAGGGGGAGTATGAACAAAGTATATATGTATGAAGTTGTGAAGGTTGTATGCATACATTTAAGAAAAAGATGGTGTTCTTGAGCCATGGCTTCCCGAGTGAGGAAGAAACTGTGAATGCTTATTTGACAGAGGCCCTAAGTGCTGGCTTCAGCTGGAATGGAACAGACAGGAAGGCAGAAAGGTGATGCCTAGAATCCTTCCAGAACCCCATGTTTTTTACCCTCTAGCCAGAGGCATGACTGCTCTGTCCCTTCAAGAGGATCTTCAGGGTTGCCTGCTTGCTCCTGTTGAAACATCACCCCTAGGCAGGCAAAGGGTTCAGCCCTGAATTGCCTGAATTAGTGCTATAGGCTCAGGCATGGGTACCTACTGGAACTGAGATAAGAATCCCTGTCCCTGCAAAGGCCCCAGACAGTTCCTTCTCATTTCTGAGTCTCACCCACTTCCCAAATTTGTAGATCTCTCACTTTCAGGGAGTCTTGCGCGCGCTCGACTCGACCAGCAAGAACGACGCTGCAACAGGATCCTTCTGCACACGTTTATTGGGAGAGCTTGATTGCAGAGGCGAAAAGACTTCGAGCCCAGAACTGGTGCTGCTTTTATAGGCCTAGGAGGGGCGTGTCTCATACCCGGATTGGTTATGCACTAAGCCTCATTTGCATGTTCCTCATCTGATTGGCTACTCTCTCTCAGTACCTCACAGAGCCTCATTATCATATCTCATTTGCATGTCTCACATCTGATTGGCTACTCTCTTAGTACCTTACAGAACCTCATTATCATGCCTGGGCCAGGCAGTGTTTTTGCAAAAAACTTTCCTGCATATGTACACATTGGTTGTTTATCCAATCTTATGTGTGGTGGCCAGCAGTAGTCAGTGCCACTCAGCAACGGCACATGTGGCTTCCCACATCTCCCCCTGTTTGTTTTAATAAAATGAGGCTGGACTAGGCCTGTGCAATTATGCCCATCCGCCGTGGCTCCTGTTTTAGGTCGTTCCTCTAATGTCACAGCCTTACCCGTCATAGGGTAACCCTATCGCCACCGGG
Source organism: Mus musculus (assembly GCF_000001635.26). Taxonomy (NCBI): domain Eukaryota; kingdom Metazoa; phylum Chordata; class Mammalia; order Rodentia; family Muridae; genus Mus; species Mus musculus. The sequence goes on from NC_000075.6 coordinate 55,071,342, forward strand.
CCCCATGTCTTAGGTTGGACTGTGCACGAGGAAAGTTGCCCGTCTCTGGATACCGCAGTGCTGTGTGACAATAACTGCTAAATGACCTAGGGTGAACTCTGCAAAAGAGGCCAGCCAAAAAATGAATTAGTGGTGAAATCATGATCACTCTATCGCTTGCAATGAGGAAACCTCAGTGATGTGCAAGGGCTGATCAATGATCGTTGAGTCTCTCTCATCTCAGTGCCGTGGAGTGCAAGAGTAGAGAACTCAGATGCCAACTAATTCTTGAGCATGGATAACCAAATTTCAGGGGAGGAGCCGTTTTCAATAGCTAAAAGTGCCTGAGTTATAATCACCTTGTCACGTTTTTGTTGGGTTCTGAATTTGCATACCAACCAGAGCATGAACGCCAGTCCACAGCATATGGCAGCACCAAACAAAATCACTCCCACCCATTCCTTAAAGTAAGAAAAAGCAGAGGTAAACCAAGAGGTAAAGTCTCCGAGGGTCACTGGTTCCACTCTGGTCCCATTAAGGTTCAGGATCTGCATCTGCAGTCTCGTCTGCAACCTTTCCAGCTCCCGCGACCAGTTCCCTTTCAGGTAATTTGATAGGTCTGTACTTTTAATAAAAGAATTATTAATATACTTATTGGGAGTAATGCACACATGCGATGTGGATGCCACACAACTCATTTGTATGACATCCATCATCCGTTCCATATTATGTTGTAAAATATCCACTCTCTGATTCACTAACATTAACCCTGAGGCGATATGAGAATCCACCTTTTGCAGGGTAAGCAATGCTTCAGAGGATTTTTCTGCTATCTGACTTATGGTGTCAGCAGTATTAACTTGATGGGCCATTGCAGTTCCTGCGGTAACTGCTGATGCCGCGGACACCACAATGGCTGTAACAATGGCAGCTGTGATTCCAAAACCTCTCTTTTGCCGAATAAGACTCGTTATTGGGAACTTCTCTGGATCTGCCTCAACAGGCACAGGGACAAAGATTGGTAGATGAACCACTAAGGCTAAGAATTTGGTTCCATTCCAGCATTGCATCAAAAAACAAGTAACATTTGTACAATCTAACCATTCTGTATTATTTTGAAATTCAGCCAATATAAAGAAAAATGGAGGATTGACACAAACTTCTACTGGAGAAGTAGTCATATTTTTGATAATTCTATTAGTTGTCACATTATCTAAATGAGTAGAGGTATTGGAAAGAGTGGCAGAAACATTCAATATCTCATGAAAGGTTCCAGTCAGCAATGCAAAGGCTGACAGACTGGTACTAGCACCTGCCTCATTGCTTAAAATCCATTGGTAATATGGCCAAATATTTTCTTTCCCTGTAGCATCTCCTTTATCGCTCATTATAGCAAAATCTAGTGGGGGTGACAAGACAAAACCCTTTGCTATTTCTTTCCGAGGAAAAATTTTTGATTGACAAGGTGAAAAAACTATAGGAAATGCGAGGTCTGGATGACACCAAGGCATGCTGCGTATAGCAGTAGCATTGCCAACAGGCCATCGTGATCTTTTGGGAATGGTCACCTTTCCCTTTATCATAATAGTGGTGATGTTTATAGGTGAAGTTATATTATTTTCAACATCACCTGAGCCTGATTGCGCTCCTTGAGCAACTTGCGTTAAAGCATTAAACAACACTCCAGAGCTCACCTTATTTTTGGCTAATGGGATCTGCCCAATTAGAGATAATCTTTTTCTTTAAAAATATACAGGGTGTAAAAGGTTTATCCACATTATGCACAAAGCATAGTGTATAATTCAAATGAAAACTAGTATTATTATACACCCGTGGCTCTTGAGGAGTTTGTCGTGCACAAGGCGCATCCAAATAACATTCCGTTGCAAAAAATAAAGGCAAGGTAGAAGAATTGGAATGTACCGGTAAAGGTACTGGCCATGATCTTACTATGGCCCACAAAGGTATACTTATCCCAGTCTCAATCATCAGGAGCAGGAGAATCATCTTGGGGTTCATCTTGCTCTTTCACGGTCCTTGTCAGTCGTGTCGGGACCCAAAGTGGATTTTCTTCACCCTGTGGAAAAACACAAATAGCTCCCCGGGATCTGATTAAGATAGGATCCGGGCCATACCATTTATTATCAAGGACATTTTTCCATTTGACCATTTCATTGGGCGATTGAGGCCATTGTCCGTGCCTTTCAGCTGGTGATCTTCCAGCATCATCCAATTTTTAAAAATTAAGAGTAAATATTGTAAGGGATAGAGCCATCTTTGGCGTCATAGCCTCTATTCCCCCTTTCTGTTTTTGCAAATATTGTTTCAGAGTGCGATGGGCTCTCTCAATTATGCCTTGGCCCTGTGGATTATAGGGCAATCCAGTAATATGTTTTACTTGCATTTGTTTGCAAAATTGGCTAAATTTAGAAGAAGTATATGCAGGACCATTATCTGTCTTTAACACTAGGGGCTTGCCCCATGCAGCCCAAGCCTCTAAGCAGTGAGATATGACATGAACTGCTTTTTCCCCTGTCAAGGGAGAGGCATGTAGGACACCAGAACTGGTATCGATGGATACATGTAGATATTGTAATTTCCCAAAAGATGGGATATGCATGACGTTCATTTGCCAAACATCTAGGGGTCGCAATCCGCGAGGATTAACACCCACGGAAGGTGCATTAACAAATTCTACACATTTACCACACTGTAGGACAATATTTCGGGCTTCTTTTCGTGTGAGCTTAAACTTTTGTCGTAATGTAGAAGCAGGGACATGATAAAGTTGATGAAAAAAATTTTTTGCACTTTCTATAGAACCTTGTAATAGAAAAACCATGTCTCTTGTGGCTGAGTCAGCAATGGCATTTCCCTTAACCATAGGTCCAGGTAATGATGTATGTGCTCTAATATGTTGAATATAAAAGGGATGCTCACGCATCAAAATACAATTTTGTATTTTCATCAAAATTTCAGATACAGGACTGGACTGTTTAAAATTTCCGGCAGTCTCTAATGCTAGAACCGCATTAACTACATAAACAGAATCAGAGACAATATTTATGGGCATAGGAAATCTTTTAAAGACTTCTAAAACCACCAAACATTCTACCAATTGAGGGGCTCCTGGTGTAAATTGCAACCTTACAGCCTTTTCATTGATTACATAACTTCCAACTCCTGTTTTGGATCCATCTGTATAAATAACGATGGCTCCCTTTAAAGGGGTATCAGCCGTTACCTTTGGAAATATTACTGGATGTAATAACATAAAATGTAATAACGGATGTTTAGGATAATGATTATCAATTAAACCAGAATAACTGCATCTAAGAATGGCCCATTCATCTATAGTAGCACACAATATTTGCATTTGTGCGACAGCATAAGGGACAATTATGCTATCAGGCATTTTTCCAAAGTGAGTGATTGAAGTTTTTATCCCTTTGTGGGCCATATTTACTACCATGGTGGGATAATGCTCTATAGTCTTATTAGGGGATATATGTGGATGTATCCATACTAAAGGACTATTTTGCCATAACACAGCAGTTGGCAGATTGATGGTGCGTAATATGCATAGGCACAAAGGTTCTTGCTCATTTATACGAGTTAACTGTGCTGTTTGGATCGCCTTTTCCACTTTCCTAAGAACATCAGAAGCCTCAGGTGTTAATTGTCTCAATGAGGTAATATGTGAGTCTCCTTCTAGAATTTGAAATAAAGGTTTTAACTCCGAAGTAGGGGTCCTTAAATAAAGTCTAATCCAATTTATATCTCCTAATAATTTTTGAAAATCATTTAGTGTCTTTAGATGATCTTTTCTAATACTAATCTTTTGTGGGGTGACACATCGTAAAGTAATAGTGGCTCCTAGAAAATGACTAACATTAGACTGCTGCACCTTTTCTGGTGCAATACTCAAACCATTATTTTTAAAGTTTCATTAAGCAAGCCATAAGCTTGCTGTATACTTTCTTCTTCAGGTCCACAAATTACAATGTCGTCCGTATAGTGACAAATTTTTTAAGGAGGGGGAACCATCCCTAACCGGTTGTAAAGCTTTTCCTACATATAACTGACATATGGTAGGGCTATTTGCCATTCCTTGGGGTAATACCCGCCATTGGTACCTTTTATCAGGTTCCATATGATTAATAGAAGGCAAGGTGAATGCAAATCTAGGTTTATCTTTCTTATTTAATAGAATTGAAAAGAAACAATCCTTAATATCTACTACTATAATTCTCCAATCCTTAGGTAGAGCTGAGAATAGGGGGAGTCCTTTTTGTACAGGACCCATAACTTTCATTTGTGCATTAATGGCTCTTAGGTCATGTAACAATCTCCATTTACCTGACTTTTTCTTTACAACAAAAATGGGGGTATTCCAGGGTTATTGAGTGGGTTCCACATGTCCCAGGTCTAATTGTTCTTGTACTAATTCTTTAGCTGCTTTTAACTTCTCAGAGGGTAAAGGCCATTGAGGCACCTACACCATGTCCTCCGTATGCTACGGGATGGGCACAGGCTCTTCAGTGGCCCCTAGAAAAACCCCAGCCCTTTCTTGTCTGCCTTTACAGTGGCTTTAACTGGTGAAATTCTACCTTGCAAAATTTTTCCAAGACCTAGTCCAGGTATATATCCCATTCCTTTCATCATTTCCTTGCTTTTCTGAGAGTAATCATTAGTCAATATAAAGTTCATAGCTGATAACACATCTCTCCCCCACAAGTTTACAGGCAAAGGGAGTACATATGGTTGAAAAAGCCCTGTCCTTCCTTCTTTATCTTTCCATTGTAAGGATTTTGCACTTATAGTTGGGGTAGCCTCATATCCTAATCCTTGTAAGCTATGTGACGATTGATTAACAGGCCAAGAAGCAGGCCACCACTTACTAGATATAATGCTTTTATCTGCTCCTGTATCCATTATACCTTGAAAGGGTTTTCCTTCTATTTGTAAAGATATGTACTTTATTTTCAAACATACTCTTTCTACCCTTTGTACACTGCTTTTGCATATTACCTGTTTTCTTATGTTGTTTAGAATAACTCCAACCTTGGGTTTCCAATTTTAAGCTAACTTTCTGTTACAATCAAAAGGCTGCCTGCCCCTTTAAAAGCTCCATTTGCAATCAGCCTTCAGCAGGGCTTTTTCAGCTGTACTTGACTCCCAGCCACTGTGCAGCTAACTTGTCAATTTTTGCTGTGCAGACTGAGACTGCTTTTTTATTTTTCAACATGAAACACAGAACAACAATCATTCAATCATCCAAGCAAAAACAAACACGAGTTGACAGACATATAGACAATTTGGTGCACCAAAAAACAGAAAATAGAACACAGATATCCTATTCGAAGCTAAAAATATTTCCATAGGAGCCAGAGAGGAAGCAGGACGTCTCCCGTTTTCCGTCTGTCCCTAGGAGGGCTCTGAAATAGCTTATTTTCATTTTTTTTTCCTTCTTCTAGGAATTCTGCACAGTGGCTGCTTCTAATAGTTACTCCTCTTTCCCTGAGAGCTATCTTTAAGCCTTTGATGAAGGCTGCCTCTTTAGTCAAAGTCCTCGAGAGGAGGGTAAATTGACTTAATTTTTTGTTCTTCATTTTTTATATTATCCTTTATATCTTTATATTATCCTTTGTATCTTTACATTTTATATTATCCTTTGTATCTTTATATTTTAGCTTCCTTTCTTTTTCTCTTTTTATATTTCTTAAGTTACTTATTTTTCTGCGCGCGTCTTCTTTTTCCTTTCTCTCTGTTTCTGATATGCCTTCCTGGTACTCCTACATAGTCGCTGCCCTTCCTTAACAGCTGGTCCCACACAAACCCAGCAATAATTACCAGACCCACTGCGTAAGAAAGCATACCTCTCAGAGACTTACCTTAATTTCTTTATACTTACTGGTACCACCGTTCCTCAGCTGAAGAGTTCTGAATCCACGCAGTTGAATCCTTCTCAGCAGTCTGTTTTGCAGGAACCTTTATTAACACCGCTCCCCAGCTGAAGAGTTCTGAATCCACACCGGATCCTTCTCAGCAGTCTGTTTTACGGGAACCTTTATTAACCGCTCCTTCCCCGCGATGCAGTTCTGAATCCTCCCTGTAGCAGGGGGTCTTCGCTCGTGCCTGAAGATGTTTCTTGTCCCGGGTTTTCGGCACCACTTCTTGCGCGCGCTCGACTCGACCAGCAAGAACGACGCTGCAACAGGATCCTTCTGCACACGTTTATTGGGAGAGCTTGATTGCAGAGGCGAAAAGACTTCGAGCCCAGAACTGGTGCTGCTTTTATAGGCCTAGGAGGGGCGTGTCTCATACCCGGATTGGTTATGCACTAAGCCTCATTTGCATGTTCCTCATCTGATTGGCTACTCTCTCTCAGTACCTCACAGAGCCTCATTATCATATCTCATTTGCATGTCTCACATCTGATTGGCTACTCTCTTAGTACCTTACAGAACCTCATTATCATGCCTGGGCCAGGCAGTGTTTTTGCAAAAAACTTTCCTGCATATGTACACATTGGTTGTTTATCCAATCTTATGTGTGGTGGCCAGCAGTAGTCAGTGCCACTCAGCAACGGCACATGTGGCTTCCCACAAGGGAGAAATGCTCACTGGGGTCAAGTTCCCAGAAGCTAGGCCTTGGCAAAGCTAACCACAGCCTCTGGAGGGGAGTTGGTTACCCAACTTTACCTACCCAGAATTGCCCAGGCCTGCGAGGTCCAGGTCGCCAGAGCTAATGGCTAATGTAACTACAGAGGTCAGGCCTCTCCCCAGATGGACTTGCAGAGAGTGAGTTCCAAGGAGGTACTTCCTGTGGACTATTGTAAAAGCTTCCCCGTGGTCAGCCGGGGGCTGTCATTAGCAACCAGGTCACTGGTTCTGGTTCCTGGCAGGCTTCTGGGGTCCCTGGAGGATTTCACATCCTGGGGCATGAATGGAAGAGCTATGAGTGGTGGTGCAGTCGAGCCAGCTGAGAGACAAGGAGTGGTCAGCCTCTGAGGGCCACTCACCGACCCAGACCTCCTCAATTGACCCCAGATGGGAATGGCCACCTGGGTGACACCAAGGACAGTTTTGTGACCACAAACTCTAAAGGGAATTAGAGTTTACTGAGTCCACTAGCTCCATCACACAGCCAGAAAAGCAGGCTCAGAGAGGGGAGACTCTCAGGTTGTGACCAGCAACTAGCAACAGAAAGCTGCCATGAGATCAGGCTGTGTCCTGTGGGAGGGTGGAGCACAGACAACTCAGTGTGCCAGTGTGGTCCACGGGAGGATGGGGCACAGACAGGTGAGTGTGCCAGTGTGGTCAATGGGAGGCAGTGTGCCAGTGTGGTCCACACTATGTGAAGAAGCCAAGAGAAGTTAGACCTGACCCCTTCCTCGAGAGCTCTGGATAACCTGAGAGGCATCAGCCACAAGTGCAACAACAGAGCTTTGGGGGAAGAAGGAGTGGGAAGGAGAAAGGCACAGCTGATTGATGGCAGGAATAATCCATGGAGGACAAGCCCTGGCAGCTTGTGCTGACTTTTCTATCTTGCTCTCGGAGTTGCTCCATTTTTAAACCACACCTCCTACCACATACCTAACACCTACAAGAGAAATGGGGCATGGAAGGTGGACAGAGGTTTCTACCCCGCCCCCCAGCACTGCCAGCATCTCACCAGATACTTCAGAGGACAGAATACAATTACAGGCATGGTGGGAAGTGTAGTCGGGGCAATGAAAAAGAAACTCCATCTCTGCATCTAAAAGCAAAAAGAAAAAAAAAAATTTTACCACTTAAAGAAGACTAAACAGGTGGGAAAATTGCCTGGTGGTAAAACCTTTAGAGAAAGCAGGTGAATGCTTGCGAAGCTTTCTGGGCCAGTGTTCTTCTAAAAGGACTAAGAATAGCAAGGCTGGGCAGAAATGGGGGACAGCAAAAGGTTGGAGGAATGCTCTCCCCCAAGCAGAGAACAGAGGTAGGAAAAGAAAGGGGGTAGGAGTGTGATTGGGAAATGCAGGTGAGCTTCAGAACTCCACCCCCACCCCCACCCCACTCCCACCCCACTCCCACCACCTCCCACCACCCCAGACCCACCTACTCCAGCCCCCTAGAACTGTGACAATGGCTTTGCATCCAGGGGCACCCAGCTTACAAACTATTGCCACCAACCAGGAGTTTGCTCTGTGCTCCCTACCCTCTCTTGGAAACTTTGGGGCTTTTTGCTTTGTGTTTCTTACACATTTGGTTTATTGTGTGTCCTGTGTATTGGTGGGGTTCCTGGCTTAGACCTGGAGCTCCAGGATAGGTCTGGTGAGGGCGGGAAAGAGAAAGGGCAAGGCAAACCAAACTGAGTTTTCCTCTTCTTACCTGGGGCTTGGGGGATTGTGTATTAGTGAGGGTTGGATGGCTTGTTGATTAGCTGGTTGGTTTTGAAATAGCATCTTGCCTGACAGCCTAGAACACCTAAGGACTGACTTACTGTGTACCTAAACTGACCTCAAACCAGAGATTCTCCTGCTTCAGTGATGCACCACTATGGGCAGCTCAAGAAAGTTGTTTTGTTTTTTAACTGTTGTAAAATACGCATAAAAGTTACTATTTAATCATGTCAGTGTAGTCTCCATTGATGTTCTACACTGGGCCCCCCATCTTGCCCCAGAACCTTGTCTCTGTGGCTTTGCCTGAGTCAAAAAGATGTTTTGATGTTTGTGTTTCATTTAAAATGCAAATAACCATAGAGGACCCAGAATTTGCATTTTCAATTCATTCAATTCAATTTTCAATTTCATTCATTTCCACAACACAGACCATCTGCCCTCCTCCTTTCCTGAGTTTACAGAGAAGACACTAGACCTGAGGAGACCTGGCTTCCCGGAGCTCCTGTCAGAGGCTATGAGATACCATGAAGGATTCTGATTATCTCTGGGCTTCAACATCCCTCTCTTAAAGCAGGAGATGTGGACTGAGCAGACCTTCAACCCTCTTCCTGACCCCTGTATAGTAGTAGAACTGTACTGCCTTGGGGTTAGATGCCTGCAGTTAGGTAAAACTTTGGGTACCACTTAAGGCCAGACCTGCCTGACCCACATTAACTCCCTGGCTTGTCTCTCTAAGTTAAATGTAGCCAACCTGCATTTAATGGGAGAGCCTCCTGGCTTCTCTGGGCAGCTGTGGCCAGTGTGGTCTGGGGGATGGAGGGGTTCAGAGAGCAGGGAGAGTGGCTGAGTGATAGGGCACAAGTACCTAGCTGGGCCTTAACCTTTTGTCTAAGATCAACTGCAGAGTCTTTTGGATACCACTTGCCCAGCCTCATGGACAATGGGGTCTGTGATCTTTCTAGGACCAGGGCTCTGCAGTGCCTGTGTAAACAGACATTGCAACAAAGAAACGCAAGCATTTGCCATGGCCTCTCCTCACTATGAGCAAAAGGAGGGTCCCTTGTTTGTGGTTCTTGTCCTCCTAGACGTTATCATGTAGTGAAATGGGGCAGAGCGGAAGCTGAGAAGGCCAAGCCAGAGTATTCGAGGGAACTAAAAGATGGCAGGGAGGACTTGAGCAGGCCTGAAAGAGAGTGTTCTCCTGGTGTGCTCAAGGAGAGGGCGGAGCAAGCTCAGGAAGTCAGGGCGGGTGTTGAGTTTCCTGGAAAGCAGAGAGATTAAGTTATGGACACTTGTGGAAGGACTGGGCTTTGGGACAGCAGTACTTAGAAGAGATGCAGGGATGTTGGATGGCATTGTATGAGACATCGGTGTGTCCTCTGGACCGCCAAGAAAGCAGCACTGGGGGGGGGGGGGGGCGGGGGGGGCGGGTCCTCTGTTCCAGTCCCGTCCTTTTGCTCTCGGGTTGGTTGGTTATATTCTCTGTATTGGTTCCGTTCCATCTGAATTACAGAAAAATATCTCTAGTGAGTTTTATCACTATTCAATTAGCCAAATATGTGGCTCCCTGTTTTTCAGGTTATGTTAACCACTTTAAAAGCCTGTCTGCGTTGGTGGCACCTTACAGATCACCTCCAGAGCGCTGTCTCTCTAGTTCAGGGTCCTGAGTGGGTAGCCCATTCAGAGGATACATTGAATGGGGTCCTGTGCTCCAACTGAGGCAGCTTGCTCCTCCCTGCTCTTTGCGCTCCTAATACCTTGCCTCAGGCTTCCTTACACCCGCTGAAGAACAGACTTCTAAAGCCTCTTCTGCCTGCCTGAATGCATAGTGGGCCACCAAGGCTGTCACAGGATTCCAATCAGGGACAGGCTCTTGGGACCAGCAGGATAGACATCTTTAGTATAAAAAGTTCTTCCACTGGGATACTTGTATTGCTCCAGCAACACAAGGAGGCTCTGTGCCTGTATCCACTCCAACCAGCTTTGAACCTGCCAGAGTAGCCTTTTGGGAAGATGTGGGTCCCTGGCCTAACCACAGCTCAGCCTCAGAGTCCATGTACCTGTTTGTTTTCTCAACGATCTCATCATGGCCTCAAACCACCTTTGAAGTAAGTCAGTAATGTCTTCTTCTGTGGGCAGCTGGGAGGCCAGAAAGAGTAGATACAAAATGATGCCCCCCCCACCATCCCACACTAAATTCAATGAGGCCCTGAAATAAAACAAGCCCAGAACTTGGATGCACCGCTGCTGTGTGTGTGTGTATGTGTGTGTGTGTGTGTGTGTGTGTATTGATAGCATTTTGTCTAAGCTCCGCCCCACAGCTACCTGGCAACAGCCAGGTATGCTTTGCCCCATAGTTACCTGGCAACAGTCCTGTATGCGTGACTCACTATAAAAGGGGGCTGCTGCCCCCTCCTCTCTCTCTCTCTTGCTCCTCTCTTGCCCCCTCCTCTCTTTCTCTTGCTCCTCTCTTGCTCTTGCCTTCTTGCTCCCACTCTCTCCCTATTCTCCTTCCCCCTCTCTCCATGTGCTCATGGCCATGGCCAGCCTCTACTTCTCTACTCTTTCTCTCTCTCTGCCTTTCTCTGCCTCTACTACCCCCTTGACTCCCTTCTCCATGCCCTGAATAAACTCTATACTATACTATCCTGTGGATGGTCCCTCAGGGGGAAGGGATGCCTCAGCATGGGCCCTCGGAGGCACCCCTTTCCCCCATACCTCACCACACATCCATAGAATATATTCCCCCTCTCTTTATCTTTTTATAAATACAGTGTGTGTGTGTGTGTGTGTGTGTGTGTGTGTGTACTCTTAGAGGATATCAAGGACACTGCATGTCCTGTTCTACCAGCTCCCTGTCTTATTTCCCTTAGACAGCATCTCTTACAGAATCAGAGCGAGGTTGGATAGGCAGCAAGCCCCAGCAATCTTCCTGTCTCTGCCTCTCTACCCCAGGGCTTTTCCAGGAGCGTGCATGGTCATGCCCAGCATTTTACTTGGGTTCTGGAGTTTGGTTTCAGGTTCTCATGCTTGCACCAGCACCCATACCTGCTAAGCAATCTCCCCAGTCCTCACCCTTGACCTCAAACACAGCTTTTACATTTCCTTCCTGGGTAGTCAGGAAGACCTCAAGTCCGTGGTCTTATACAAAGTCAGGAGCTATAGGATGCAGAAGGATACCTTTATCTCTCTACCCAGCTTGCTACTGAGGCTGCCATCTTTTCCTTCATCGTTGCTACCCCATGGAGAACATAGGGTCATTTTTGATACACCATCCTATAGTCAGGACTATACCCTGTTTATAGCTCCCTGACTCTCCTCTGTCACCTCCCACCCCGTCCGTATCAATGAATTAAGCTGCCCCTGCTTAGGAGTAAAAAAAAAAAAGAGGACAGAAGCAGAGAAAAGCGATAATACCTCAAAATACGGTCCTGTTACAATTATCTGCATGTGGGAGTAAAGCTGTCTCCCTGAGCATCCCTCGGCCTCCCTGCAGCAGTAGGGCCTTGGGCCAGAAGGGAGGCAGGCATTTGTAGACATGAGGTCTCAATGGGGAGGGTGCAGGGAAGTTCAGAGTCTTGTCCTTCCTGCGGATGCTTCCCACAGCCCCTTCCTAATTACTTTGCTTGCTTTAAAGCTAATTATCTGAGAGCAGTAATGGGGTTTCACAGCGGGGCTCCTTGGCCATATGGCTCGGAGCCTCCTGGGTACTCCAGGGATGGCATTTGGGAAGCTGAGGAAATGACAGATGGGCTTGGTGACATTCAGCAAATTATGCAGACCTGCTCAACCATGGGCCTGGGGCCCTGATTCATGGTGGGCCTTCGAGGCCAGAGCTTGAGAGGGAGGACAAATATGAATTAGTGATCACGGGAGTGTGTCCTGCCAGCTGCTTTGAAACTCAAGGGCCCTTTAAATAAAACTGGTAACAGATGTGCTTCCGGGCAGGGGTTGGGGGGTGGCAAGGGGGGGGTTTCTCTCTTCCCAGGAACTGACTTGTACTGGAGATAGGGGAGTAGATTCAATGCAGTCCTACCAAAGATACAGCCATCTCACACATCTTTCTGAGCCTTGGACTCCTGTCTGTGAAGTGGGGTACAGCTACCTTTCTTTGCTGAGGCCTGAGTAGAATTCTGTATGTATATAATCTCACCAGTATCAGTACTGATAACTGTTTAGTATTCTACTCATAGACAGTCAATGCCTTCCTTGCTGTGGGGAAAATGGATGTTATTCTGAAATAGTTACCACAAGGGACACAGGGAGTAAGGAGAAACAGTCACCTCCCACCCTCACCTCAGGGCCTCAGGAGGAAGGAGGAGGAAAGGAAGGCAGGCCCAGTGTCCAAAGGCAGACAAGCAAAATCAGACACAGGGTCATCTGCTGGATGGGTGCTGCTCATGAGTCGGATATGGGAAGAACTGTGGTTAGATGCCTAGTGAAGAATGCAGACCTTCTGCCAGCTCTGGGGAATGATTGAAGACTCAGGAAGTAATATGTGTGCTAGCACAGAGCTGGAGATACCATAGAGAGAAGTCTAGAGGTGTTGGGACCCCCCCAAGGTGCAAACTATGTGTTAAGGGCTAGGGAAGGGTGGAAGAGAGGACACCCAGAGTTTTTGTAGAGGTTGTGTGGTACATCCAGCAGTCACATAAACAGTGGCCATAGTTGGTGAGGAGAATGGTATAGAATTATGTCCTAACAGCTTGTTCTGAAGTCCAGGGACTGGAATAGGAAAGGTGCTTAAAATGGCCTTGAGAAAGGTGATGAGATTGTGTTTGAATATGGTGTGCCTAAGGAGCGATCCAGGAAATGACCAGTAAGATGAGTCAGAATCCCAGACATATCTTGTTTGCTTGAGGGTCTTCAGGCACCCTTACTCAGATGTCCCCTTCACTGCTGTCTATGGAGAAGCAGGACAGTGAGGCTTAACAGTGTTTGATGCTCACTGCAGCTCTTAGTATCTGACACTGGGTGCTAAGCCTGGCAGAGAGGAGGGATCTGAAGTGTGGTGCAGCCACTCTACGCCTCAATCCTATGGCAGGCAAAGCAAGTGTCCTTGTTTGGGGCTCAATGCTGTGGCTCTGCTGCCCTGGATTCTGCACCTTCAATCTTACAGGGTCTCTGTGCTGGCTAGAGAGAATATCCCTCAGAACGGGAGACTGGGACTCTGCCCCACCGTTAGATTAAAAAGAAAAAGTCATGCCCTTTTAAATCTCAATTTCCTTTTAATTTCCATTTTAAAAAGGCCATTTTAAGATAAATTTATTTTTCCTTTTGGACTCAATGACTAAAAATGAAATTGGAATTTTAATTCTCATGCTCCCTGGCTGAAGTGAGCAGGGTCAAGCCAACAGGAGGCAGCCTTCTAATGCGACGTCTTGCCTGGCGAAGGTACTACCGAGGCTTTCACGGATGCTGCTGGAAGACGCAAGCAGCTTGCTGGGCAAAGGAAAAGGCTTGCTGGCTTTTGTTAGGAATTCACCATTAACTGCACAACGCCTCAGAAAATGAAATGCACACACACATAGACACACACACACATACACACACACACACAGACATTCTCTCTTTAGATTCTATAAGCTTCACTTAATGGTGTTGTCTCACCATCTCCTGAATGTCTGCAGCACAGCTAGGTTTTGGAGACCATGTATGAAGACAAGAGTCCACATAGATGAGTCTGGAAGTTAGGGTACCTCAGGATACGTGAATGTCCCCATGTCTCCATCATAATCTATACCTAAGCCAATCAGAGCACACCATACTCCCAATCCTAACGATCACATTAAAGTATGAATTATTCTATCAGAGCCAAAATTAGAATGTTCATTTAATAGTTAAAGAAAATAAAAGTTTTCTTTTTCTTTTTTTTTTCTATTTTGACTCAAACTCTTTTCCCAACTGGGCCCCTTTGTAACAGAGGAATTTTTCATTATTTTTCTCTTATGTGCATTGATGTTTTGATTGTACATGTGTCTGTGTAAGGGTGTCAAATCCCTGAAACTGGAGTTATAGACAGTGTGAGCTATCATATGGGTGCTGGGAATTGAACTCAGGACCTCTGGAAGAGCAACCAGTGCTCTTAACCACTGAGCCATCTCTCCAGCCTTCACCAGGGGGATTTCTAAGCAACATGGGTTTGTAGGTATATTAAGTCAAACATTTAGTGATAATAAATCATAAATAAACTTATTTTAAAACAAATACTTAGTATAAAGATAATTTAGCAGCTATAAGAGAGGAAACCAAAGTCACATCACATGAGGAGGGCATGCTTATTTGTTCTCACACAAGGAATTAAATTGTGACTGATGCTGCAGGATAGAGAACATGTTTGATGATTTTTGGAGTTGAGTGATATATTGATTCCGTAATCTGCAAAGCCGAGAATAGCACTTTATATAAATCTGCAGTACAAAAATGGCATAAATATGTTTAGGCCCATTACAGAAAGTGGAAACTCTGTTGTAATTGTTGACACTCTCCTGGGGCAGATGCAGGAAGGGCTCAGAGTAAGGTGATTGTCCTCTCTCAGCAAGATCCAGAAGACATCATCGCCTTGACAAACCTTTGCAATGGTCTGTCTTCAGGCATCACATTGCTACCGTAGAGAATTTCACATGTTAATGAATAGACAGACTCTACTTATTCTAGAGTTTGACCTCTACTGGCCCATGTTGTCTTACACAGATAAACTGTTTCAAGAAGGGACAACCCATACAATAAAAAGTATGTCTAGCCGGGAGGTGGTGGTGCACACCTTTAATCCCAGCACTTGGGAGACAGAGGCAGGCGGATTTCTGAGTTCGAGGCCAGCCTGATCTACAGAGTGAGTTCTAGGACAGCCAGGGCTACACAGAGAAACCCTGACTCAAAAAAAAAAAATGTCTAGGCTCCCAAGGTCATTCTGTGGGTAAAGGTGTTTGCCTTCAAGCCTGATGACCTGAGTTATAATCCCTAGGTAGGAGATTGTAGACGGAGAACCTACTCCCGAAAGTTGTCCTTTGACCTCACATGAATTTTGTGGCGTGTACCCACGAGCACGTTTGCGCGCACACATACAAACACACTAAATAAATAAATGTAAGAAATTAAAACCTGCTGGAGAGATGGCTCAGTGGTTAAGAGCACCCTGACTGCTCTTCCAGAGGTCCTTAGTTCAATTCCCAGCAACCACATGGTGGCTCACAACCATCTGTAATGGGATCTGATGCCTTTTCCTGGTGTGTCTGAATGTCTGAAGAGAGCAACAGTATGCTCACATAAAATAAATAAATCTTTTTTTTTCAAAAAATAAAGAAAATTAATTAAAACCTATTCCTCTACAAAATAGTGAAATGTGTAACTTTAATTTTTTTCAAACCTTATTTTTGATGATTAATTTAATGATCTTAAATGCTTTAACCTTCTTTGTAGCCCACCATCCGCCAGAGGTAGTGGGGAAGAAAGAATATGTGAGAAGTGAACCTGTTTAGAAAGGTTCTTTGGAGCAACTCCCATCTGTGTTGTCTGGATATTGGCAGTTCAGCTCACAGGTTAACAGCAGCAACTTGATCCACTCACAAACACTTCACAGATACACTAGCAGTTGAGTTTAGTAGAGTCGGGTTAGCAACAGTGGTGACATGACCTAGCAGAGACAGCCAGGCCTCAGCCTTGGCTTGAGTCAGCAGGAGGGACCAGCAGGAACACCAGAAGTTCTCCACTGTGCCTCTCTCAGGGAAGTGAAAATCAACAAAGATTCAAGACCCACAAGCATTGCCCAGCTAGCTGTACCAGCAAGACAAGCTCTGTCTCTGTCACTCACTCCACTGAGTCCTATTTATACCCTCCAAACATCACCTGTCCTCCACATGCTCAGGTCTTGCCTCAGAACATACATCCAATCAGCCCTAGTCCACAGAAGTAGCAAGAAACTGCAGCATATCACAAGAAGTTTTTTAGTGCATTTTTCTCTATGGAGTCCCAACAAATGCAGCTCAATTATGCAATGTAAAGCAGATCAATACATTGGTGGTGGTAGCAAAGAATCTTTTTTTTTGTTTACTATTTATTTATTTATTCGTTCATTCATTCATTCATTTATGAGTGCACACCTGAAGAGGGCATCGGATCCCATTACAGATGGCTGTGAGCCACCATGTGGTTGCTGGGACTTGAACTCAGGACCTCTGGAGGAGCATCCAGTGCTCATAACTGCTTAGCCATCTCTTCAGCCCAGCAAAGAATCTTTTATCACATGTCCTTTCACGTGCTTGCTTTAGCAGAACATCTTCTCTCTTGTGTCTGCTTTAGTGAAACATTTCCTTCATGAGTCTGCCTTAGGCTTTTACCTGTGTCCACTTTAACGAAACGTTTCTTCATGTGTTTGTCCCAGCAAAACACCATCCAACTAACTTTCCAAAGAACTCTTAAGTTTCTACTTCAGAAATGTCCATTTAATCATCTACGTCTGAGCCCTACACAGGTGTTCCACCCAGTAAGACCTAATCGGCTGGGACACTGACTTGGGAACATCAACAGATTGACTATGTTATCTGCCTCTTCAACCTTGCCACCCCATAAAAGCAGCACTCGAACCATCTCTTCAGAGTCTGCCTCTGCAAACCATGCCACAGTATAAACAGGCTACTTTTGTGTTTTTCTGTTTTAGTGAATTCTTTCATTTCTCATACCTCACTGGCATGCCAATACCATGGTACACTAGGCCAAAATTCACTTAGTATTTTATGAAATTCAAGTCAGCCATTGAATCAGCATTTTTCTAAGTTGTTTCTTGTTTGTTTGTTTGTTTAAGACAGGCTCCCTCTAGGTAGCCCTGTCTGGCCTGGAACTTACTATGTAGACCAAGCTGGCAGTGAAGTTCTATAATGCATCATGAGCAAGTATATCCAGAAACATCATGGATTTGTCATATATTTGAATTATTATTATTATTATTATTTATTATTATTATTATTATTATTTTGAGAAGGGTTTCTCTGTATAGCCCTGGCTGTCCGAGAACTTGCTCTATAGACCAGGCTGGCCTTTAACTCAGAGATCTATCTGCCTCTGCCTCCTGAGTGCTGGAATTAAAGGTGTGAGCCATCATTGCCTGGTTTGAATTTGAATTATTAATAATGTGAGTTGTTTTACATTCAGAAACCTTCTACCACTGCTAGCTCTTTTGTAACTCCCATATTTGGTAATGTGACCCCCATGGGGTCTCCTCCTCATTTAGGACCTAGACTCTGGATGATGCAGAGGGTAGAGATGAGACCTGAGTCAGGTGTGGTAGCTCATCCATTTAATGTGAATTTGAAACCAGAATATCTACATAGTGAGTTCTAGGACTTCCAGAGCTACATAGAGAGACCCTGTCTTTAAAAAATAGAAAAGGAAGGGTTAGGGAGATAGCTTAGCATGTAAGGACACTGGCTGCACTTCCAGAGGTCCTGAATTCAATTCCAGCATCCACATGGTGGCTCACAACCATTGGATCTGATACCCTCATCTATCATGCAGGCATACATGTAGATAGACAGAGCACTCATACACATAAAATACACACATAAATAATTTTTAAAGAAGGAGAAGGAAAGGAAAGAAGAAAGGAAAAAGTCAGACCTGAAGTACCGTCTGCTATTATGTGGTCATGAAGTCAACGGATGTTCAGTAGAGGGCCAAGCCCTGAGGATGTCATGGAACACCCCCAAGTTCCAATCAATCTTTGACCCATTGCCAGACTTGATTGGCCACTCTCCACATTCCTCCTGTGTAAACCAATTTGTATCTGATAGAGTTCTAATTGAAATAGGCACATGCAGTGTACCTGTCATTTACTTGACAGATCTAATTTAGTCCTCACAACAGCATTCTCATATTAAGATTGACAGCTTTGTGGAAATGCAAAATCCAGAGGTGAAATGGTGTCCTAAGAAAGTAAGTGTGTGTGTGTGTGTGTGTGTGTGTGTGTGTGTGTGTGTGTGTGCATGTGAGATAGACCAACAGACTAGACTATTTGCTGTGTTGACTTGGTATCCACCCCTCTTCACCCCACCCCTTTCTGTAGAATCTTCCTGGGTGGTTGCCCTTTAGACAAGGTCTCACTATGTTGCTCTCACTGGCCTGGAAGTCACTATGTAGACTAAGCTTAAACTCACTCTATAGACCAGGCTAGCCCCAGGCTCACAGAGATCTGGCTTCTGCCTTCTGAGTTCTGGGATAAAGGAATCTGCCAACATAACCAGCTTGTTTCTCTGTTGTCTACAGGAGGAAAGAAAGGACCTAGCTTTGTGTTTGAGTAGACAGGCTTATAAGACAGACCTGGAAAAGCAGCCCAGATCTCAGCAGATAGTTTGGGGATGTTGGTCTTATCCATGTGGCATTGCAGAATTAGGACCACAGGTCATGAGATACAAGAGGCAGGGGCCAGGCTGATGGCTAAAATCATTGACTTGCAGAAACAAACATCTGCCCCTTGATGAGTCTCCTGTCATTGCATACAGAGTCTGTTTGGCATTAATATAGATTAATTCCATCTTGACATTTGAACTAAAGGAACTATTAACCCTTCCCCTCCTGCAGGCCTGACCGGGAGGTGACCCCATCAAGCTGTTTTATTCCCTCGCCCCGCCTCACATCTTTCTCTAGGACACAGGAGTTATGATCGAGGGGAGGCACAGCTGCTGTTTCCTGAGCTCATTTTTCACACTGGCCATTTGGGCAAGAGGCTGTCAGAGCTAAGTCTCAGTGGGTGAGCAGAAGGGGCAGGTGGTGGCAGGCCGTGTACTGACCTGCTCAGAGAATCTTTCACATGCCCTTTGTAGTGCAATTTCAAGACTAGAATGAGAAGAGCTTTGTTGACAGTTGTTTTCCTATAGTGTTTTCCTCCTGCTCCTGCTCCTCCTCTTCTTCTTCCTCCTTTTCCTTCTCCCCTCCCCCCTCCTCCTCTTCTTTTACTTTTTGAACTATGTGCTTTCACTCTGCTGGTTCACCTGACCCTGACCACAGACCTATAAAGGACCAGGCTTGTGCTGGAGTGGAGACCTTTTCAATATCAAAGTTCAGTGAGAACAGGTTAGTTAGTTTTCTCGTTTGTTCAGTGTGTCAAGTCAATGCTTTTAGCCTCTGACAAGGACCCTTTCTACACACTATACTGCTTCCTTCCTATAAATAGAGGAAAAAGTTTAATGACTCAAGGGCTGTGGATATAGCTCAGTTGGTAGAGTGCTTGTCTCTGAACACACACAAATGCGCACGCACACACACATACACACACACAAAGCCCTGGGTTTGCTTGCCAGCACTCTATGAACAAGACATGGTAGTATATGTCTATAATCCCAGTACTTGAGAAGTAGAAGTAGGACAATCAGAAGTTCAGGGTCAGTCATCCTCCACTGTGAGTTCAAGGCCAACATGGGACACATGAGACCCCAGAGGGGGAAAAAAAAGAAGAAAAAGACAAGAAGATAAAAAGACAGCTAAAACAGTATGTACCAACTGGCCCAGCCAGCCCTTCTGCCAGCATAGCTACCAGGGCCTTCCCATGTGCCCTACAGACACTAGGTATTGCCAGATCTCCTCTCAGGGAACCCATGTCCCTTGGAGCTGTGAGCTAGTTGTGGAATCTCTCTTGGCAGAGCTATAGAGAATGTTCCTTCATGGAGTATCACTGCTGTACAGTATATAACTTCCTTTTACAGATATTTAAATGGTACTGTGGGGCCTTTAACATTCTTGGAGCCTGGCCACTAGGTCCCTGTTGTGTCTTCCCATTCTTTAAATCTCCTAGCTATTTCCAACCCTCCAGCAGTGGTTGGAGTTGGGTGGAGAGACAGTAGGTAGTTCTGCCCACAAGCTGAGAATGTGCCTTTTGGACTAAGATGCCCGTGGATCCAAGCCTTTCTCTCCTTTCTATAGCAGAGTGGACTTGAAAGTGGGGCTTCACCGGGCAGTGGTAGCACACACCTTTAATCCCAGCACTTGGGAGGCAGAAGCAGGTGGATTTCTGAGTTTGAAGCTAGCCTGGTCCACAGAGTGAGTTCCAGAACAGCCAGGGCTACACAGAGAAACCCTGTCTTGATAAACAAACAAACAAAAAAACAAAAAACAAAAAACAAAAAAGAAAGAAAATAGGGCTTCTAGATCTTGAAATTTTGCCCTAGGAAGTAATCATGAATGTGACATAAGCTAAGGGGTCAAAAGCACAGGACTATGCCAACGTGATGTATTTCTAAAAACTAAGAAACAATGTTAAGTCCTATTGCTTTAAGTACCACGCCTGCCTATGCAGTAGGTACTCAACAAAGAGAATTTAATCGTTTTATTCTCAGCATCTACCTCAACAATCAATCATGTTGTGGTTTGCATAAGAATGGCCTGCATAGGTTCATGTATTTGAATGCTTAGTTATCCGGAAGTGACACTATCTGAACCGATTAGAAGGATTGGGAGGAGGATGTGGCCCTGTTCGAGTTGGTGTGGCCTTGTTGGGGGAAATGTGTCACTGGGGTTAAAGTATCACAAGCCTGTGCCAGGCCGAGTCTCTCTGTCTCTCTGCTTTCAGATCAGGATGTGCCTTGCTTTCTGCCATGCTCCATGTTATGATGATAATGGCTCATCCTCTGAAACTGTAAGCCAGCCCCCAATTAAATGCTTTCTTGTATTAGAGTTGCCATGCCCATGGTGTCTCATCACACACAGCATTAGAACAGTGATTAAGACAGATAGTAGCAATAGAAAACATGTATTGTCTCCCTATTATATATCAGTGAGCAAAACACCCAGCTCATTACCCCCACTAATTCCCCATGCAATCCTGTGACGTGGGTCCACCTTAGAAATGAGGCAGAGCATGGCCCACTGGGGCTGCCACTGCTTGCCTGTTGGGGCCACAGCTACACTTGGGCATGTGCATGCCACTTGTGTGTAACAGACATGTGTGGTCTTTAAAGCCTACAGCATTTCCCATCTGGCCCTATGAAAACACATTTGCTGACCTTGAGCTACACAGCTCATCTACTCGCCAGGGATTCTAAAAGCAGAGAGAGCGAGAGCCAGGGTCCAGAGCAACTCAGTCTGATTTCAAAGGTGGAGTCTCATTGTCAAACACTAGTGGGTTCTGGGGAGATTTTTACATGGTGGTTACTGAGTGAAGAGTTGAGAAATGTGCGTTTTAAAATGAAATATTCTAGTTTTGTCATAAGGCATCTAGATATTTTAAAGATGACTATGCAACCATCACCACTGCCCTGTTCCAGAACTTTCACCATTCCAAAGAGAAACACCCAGTTCAACAGCAACATCCAACTACCTTCTACCCCAGCTGCCAATTAACTGTTCTATCTTCTGCCTCCTGTGAGTGGGAAACACTCTGCCTTGATCTTTATTTTATTAGCACACTGTTTTTAATGCCCATGCTTATTGAAGATGTATCAGGATTTCTTTTTCATGACTGAGTAATATGCCAGTGTATGTTAATAAAGAAAACAGACACAGAGTACAAAATTCTGGATGAAACAAAGGAGGGCTTTGGGGGTGGGGGCTATGCAGTAGGTACACCTGTAAGCATAAGGACCTGAGTGTGGTAGCAGAACCTACATAACAATGCTGGGTGTCGTGGCACACACCTGCAACCCCAACACTGTGGAAGTAGAGGTCAAAGTTCCGGACCTGGAGCTCTCTGACCAGCCAGTCTAGCCTAATTGATAAGCTCCAGAGCTCCAGGCTGATGAGAGACACTATCTCAGAGGAGATGGACAGCTTAGATTTCCTCCGGTCTCTACCTGTATGCACAGAATGAGAGAGATGAGATGAGAGAGAGAGAGAGAGAGAGAGAGAGAGAGAGGAACCAAGATAAGGCAGAGGACCTAACTTGCCGAGCAAATCTCTCTCCTCTCTGTACCCCAGCCCCCCTCCCATGACAGCAGCTGCTACATAACACTAAGGATCCTTCCTGGCGTCTGGGCAAGCACCCTGCAAGCACCGTTATGTAGCATCTGTGAACACAGTTTCACACGGGGATGAATAAGCCAGACACGTTCCTGCATCCTGCTGATATTCTTTGTTTGGTTGGTTCATTTTGTTTGTTTGTTTGTTTGAGTCAGGGACTCTCTGTACAGTTCTGGCTGTCCTGGAACTCATTCTGTAGATCAGGGTGTCCTCAAACTCACAGAGATCCACCTAAGCTTGCTTCCTGAATGCTGGGATTGACGGCAAGCACCATCACTGCCCAGCTTTGATAGACTTTTTAAATTTTTTTTTTTAAGTTTTCCATGTATATTTAACCATTGCTACCCAGGGCCTTGCTTGGGTCCGTGGTCCTGCTGCAGCTGGGGGAGGTATTAAAGTTGGTGGCCTGTGTTACCACTGAAGGTCATGCCCTTGTGTCTGGTTTGTGCTGCCCCCTGCCCCCAAAGTTATGTTGACGTCACTGGCCTGTGCTGCTGTTGAGAGCTACTGTCTGTGGTTCTTGCTGTGGCAGAAGGCCCAGCTGATGTCCAAGATCTGTTCTGCCACCAGAGACCATGTGGATGTCTGTGGTCTGTGCTATCACCAGAAGCTGTGTGGAAGTCCATGATTGATTGGTACTCGAGCTGAAATACGGTGTATGAGATGCCTTAGTTCTCCATGTATTCACACTCTCAGCCCAGGCCTGGGCAAACTGTCATCATCTTCGTCCTCACATAAATATTTCTCAGTGATGTCCAGGGCACCATTTCTGATGTAAGTGTTGTGGTGGTGCTGTAAGGACTCAATTTTGTCAAAGCCACCAACGTCCTCTGTCTGAAAACACAGCCTTTTCTTCTCCTGTAGATTGTCTATCAAGACACTGAGTTCCAAGCTGGTCATAGCTCTACAAGCCCGGGCAAGATGCGGTAGTCACCACATGATGGATGCACTCTTTGCCACCCTCAGTCAGGGAGGACAGGGCCCAGCAGGTATCTGAGAGGACCTCATTATCATGATGCAGCAGGAGCTGAGAGAGGGTAGGTAGCATCTGCCTCACGGTGTGGATTTTTGTTTCTGCATGAGTTGGACAAAGTCCATGTGATGATCTGAAGAAGTGTGATTGGTATGTTTTTGGATCAGGTGCGGGATGGTGGTATTGGAAATGACATTGTCTCTGAATTTTGCACAGTCACCAGCAATATTCCCAGGGACCCACACTGCCTGCTCAGACATGGTCAGGTGTAGGGAATGGAGGACTTCAATCAGGGGCTGAATGGCACCCCCTTTCACAACGGTTCAGGTCTGCTCTGAAGTTCCTGAGGCAATGTGGTGAGCGCCCATGCAAGTTAGGGAGAGGTGTCGCCTTCAGGAAGTCCACCAGCTTAGGGATGAGCCTGGCCTCCATAATCAATTTTAGAGGAGGGTTATTTTCCTGAGATAGCATTTCCCTGGCAGCCTGGGTGTTGAGGAAACGCAGAATTGTATCTGAACTATTCACCCCTTGGATGTTGTCATCCGGAGTGAAGTGGCCTCTTTGACTAGTGCTTGAGGAACCATGTCACTGGAGAATAAATCGATATTTCTTCTCTTTAACACCTGCTCATCTATCCTGGTCTTCCGGAGTTGTATGCTGGAAGCAATCCTCTATTGTTACAGCAAAGACTTTTCTTTGCATTCATTGGTACTTATATTTCTTCAGTCTCTCTTCAGGAGCCTCTGAGGTAACCATGTTGACTGGAGGAAAGACACCACCTTTTTTTTTTTTTTTTTTTCCCGAAACAGGGTTTTTCTGTATAGCTCTGGCTGTCCTGCAATTCACTTTGTAGACCAGGCTGGCCTCGAACTCAGAAATCTGCCTGCCTCTGCCTCCCAAGTGCTGGGATTAGCCTCACTCAGCACGTTCCCAGCCCTCTTCACAGTGTTCCATTAAGAGCAGATCCTGAGCCTTCTAGTCTGGGCCGGTGCCCTGAGCAGACCTTGGTTTTGAACTCTGCAGCCAGTCCCACAACACCCAGAGGAAGCTCCACTCCCAGGCTTTCTGACACACCCAGGATCATAGGATCAGAGGTGAAGAGGACACAACATCTGCACCAATACTGAAAGTAACTGGGACCAGCGGTACCTGAGCACCCAGGAACTCCACCTCTGGCTTTGAGAGTCTTGACAGTTGATCTTGAGGCTTGCTTTCTCTACCTTTGGGTCCACTTCAGTCTTCTCAACAATTACAGATAATTCTACCAGATGAATGTGCCATCATTTATCCATAATACATGTGTAGAACTTTTTGGTATTTTCCTTGGTTGTTCATGGTGTTATAGTAAATGCCCTTAGCTACACTTTTCCTTTGCTAAACACTTGCTATGTAACAAAAAAAGGCTTCAAAATCAACGAAGGGCCACTTCCCCCTTGTGTGTCTTACAGACTCTGTAGGTTATTTTTGGTGGCTGTGTATCATGTAGAAAGAAGTTGGTACTCAAGTGCCAAGTTTCAGGTTTCAAGTGGAGGGCAGTAAGATAGAAGGGGCTCTGAGTAAAAGCATTACTCAATGTGGGGTAAAATCTTCGTGTCAGATGTGCAGCCCTTGGTTGCTGGGTGATGAGAGAGGCAAGAAAGTGCTGCTCCCTGCAGGCCCCAGTGAGAGAAGCCTGAGTCCCAGGATGCAACAGTACCTCCCCAGAGCTCACAAGCCAATCAAGTGTTTCCGCTCTTCATTCCATGCTCTCTGTGACCCTATGCATTGGTTACATGTGTTGCTCTCACAAAGTCTCAATGGGAAGCCGGTATATAGGGAAGGAAGGGTTTACTTGGCTCACAGTTCCAAGGTACAGGCCACCATGGCTGGAGGCAGCTGGTCGTGTTGTATCCATCGCCAGGAAATGGAGATGTACACTGGTACTCAGCTCACCTCCTTTTTATTCAGTCTAGCAGTTAGGATGGGTCTTCCCACCAATTAACCTAATCTACACAGTCTGCCAGATATACTGAGATATTACCCTGATCTGCACAGCCCCTTACAGGTATGTTCAGAGGCTCACCTCTTATGGTGGTCCTGTGAGGTTGGTAATATTAACTATTACGACCCACAAGAACTATGGCTTTTGAAACAAGTGAGGTGACACAGATGAACAATAAGCCAGCTTGTAGGAGGAGGTAGCTGTCAATCCTTTCCCAGGGGACACCTCACTTCTGATACATAAGGGGGGTGGGGGTGGGATGGGGCAGGGCTCCTCAGAACAGGATTTAGATAGGGGAGGTTAGAAATCTTCTATAAAATGACCTTTTCGGACCGCAACACCTTAAAAGGGGACAGTTTAGATTACACATCAGTGTGTATTTCTGCTTTGGGTAGTCTTTCCTTGGGAGGTTAAATTGCTTCTCAAACCCAGTGTTAATTCTACTCTTTGCAAATTGAGCTTTAAATAGCAGTGAAGTCTCACAGTGAGTCATCAGTCCTGTGAGGTTCTCATCTTTAACCCTCATTTCCTCACCTGGGCCCTCAAGGTTTCTCTCCCCTATTGGAGGTGCCCCCCCTTCCCATCATTCTTTTTTCTTCTTTCTATTGAGGCCTTCCGAGCGATGAGAATGGGATGCAGATCTTTCTGGAGAGGTGTATCTGAGTGGCCTCTGTCAGGTTCACAGTATTGAGCTTAAAGAATGGAAGAAACTGAAGCAGCACACACAAATAACAAAACAGCAAGGGCTTTTGCCCAGAAGCAGAGCGGAAGTGCAGGTAGACACTGTCGGAGAGCCACAGGCTCCGCAAGAGTTAGGCAAGCATTAGTAACCTATTACACTCCCTTGTGAAGGGTCAGGAGGAGGATGAGGAGTTAGCTGTTAGCGATGGGATAGAGATGGTTTTCTGTTTTGAATGACAGACTTGGATTATATAAGCCTTTATTTCTTGCACGTGTCCTTTCCCACGATATATCTGATTTTAAGCGTGGGCATACAATGGTAAATGGGGAATTCCCCTGAAAGCTCATTCGGGGACAGAGGTTACCTTTCTGTGTGGGCACCTAAAAATAGCTCAGCCTGAATCCCATTTCCCTTGGTTTCGGGATATGCTTTAGAATGTACTTGGTCATAGAAGGGGGGTTACAAAGGGAGGAGGCACACATTATGATGTTTGGAGCAGAGGGCACATGCAGCTTAACGCAGGTCGGATGTCCAAGGTTGCTAAGCTATTCTGAGTGGTTTCTCTGCATCAGCTCCTGGGAAATTCTATATCCTTCCCTCCTCCTTTCTTCATTCATACATCCAATTAATTGTGTTTAGCTTTTCTTTTGGTGGGGGGGGGGGTTTGGGGTGTGTGTGAGTGTGTATGTGTGTGTGTGTGACAGAGAGAGAGAGAGAAAGAGAGAGTTTATTTTGTTACCTGAAGCTCACAATTCTTCTGCCTAAGTCTCCTGAGTGGTGAATTTAATTTGTTTTGAAACCAAGGTCTTACTCTAGATCCTAGGTAGGCTTCAAACTTGCAGCAATCCTCCTGTCTCAATCTCTCAAATGATAGGATTTTAGTTGTGTGCCACCATGCTTAACCCATGTATAGTTCTCTTCTGTTCCATGGTGCTGGGGACTTAACCTGTGTTGTGCACACTTAGCAAATGCTCTACCTGGAAGGCCTCCAGCTTCCATCTCCCAAGTAGGGATCATAGGCCTGAGTCACAATGCTGAACACTGTTATATAGACACACAACTTTGCTGTGTTCCCTTTGAAAACAGAGACTGCTATCACTCTCCATGAAGCAAGGGATGTGGGGTGAGGCTCCAGGGACTAAGTTCACCTGAGCCTGCACAGTTCGTGTGCAGCATCAATCTACTGAGACTGAGTTTTAATTCAGTAACAATTTCTAGTGCCACACTCATATCCAATGTTCTCTTGGGGCAGAAGCAGCTGCATGGTATGTGGCCTGAGGCTAGGAGAGACCGGACTGCTGAGGCAGAGAGGCCCATTGCCTGAATGTCTATAGGCAGCCCCAGGTCCTTAATGTCACTAAAGCAGAACCTCAGCATGGTGGGAAAGGACAGCAGGGTATTCTTGGTGACCCTGAATGCACTCTGTTGGAGGACACTTGCTTCATCTATTAGCTTTCGAGTTCTGGCCATGTGCGAGGCATTGGCTCTGCCCGGGCATCCCACACTGTGCCCACCATTACTGTGTGTCTGTGTCTCTGATGCAGCTTCAGGAGCTCACTCTCCCTGCTTCCCACTCTTGGAGGATCTTGGAGTAGGGTCAGACCAGCCCTATAATCTCTAAGCTCCTGGGTGCCAGCAGCCCACGCAGTAGGGACAGTGCCGACCAGAGTTGTTCCTCTGCTGCTCTGGGTCCAAGCCAGGGATGGCTCTGCTCAGCTGTGTCTTCCCTGACCCCAGCTCAGCTCTAGCACACAATGAGGTTCAAGTTGTGAACCCTCAGTGAATTGGCCTGGTGAGCCCCAGATGAAATGGTAGAGCCTCTGTCACTGAACCTGTTGGGCCATTAGGGTCTGGTGGGGGTAGGAAAGGGATGGATAATAACACGGGAATCTGTGCTAGCTCCCTCCCCCGCCATCCTAGTTAAAGCCATGAGGCTCCAGTAGTGCTACCCATCCCTTGGTGTGCATGACAGTCCCCAAAACGCACAGAGTGGGATGAACCACTGAATGGGCAAATCAAGGCAAGTATAGTAGGGTAACTATGATACTGGTTCTTAGGAGATTCTAGATGAGTCCAGCAGTTGGCATTTGAATCCACAAAAATAATCTGTCTCCAAATATTTATTCATATATTTATAAATAGAAAATTTCAGGAGAAAACACCAATGTCTTTGAAGCTTAAATATGAGTGTTTTGCAGAATTACAATTCTGCTTTCATTTGAAATATCTCCCTGGGAAGAGGTCCTAACGTATCTTCAATGCTTAGAGTGTTCAAGGTCAAGGTCCAGCCTGCAGAGCTAATCACAGCCACTGAAGGATGGAGCCAGCAAGACCCAGAACTGACTCCCACCCTCAGATCTGGACAACCCAGGTCAGTTCAGGCACCTCCTTCTGATTTCTCAGTGGAGAAGCAGAGAGCTGGAAAGCAATGAGGAGGAAGTGGGAAGGGGTTGAAAATCAGGCCATAGAGTTTTGGATTCCTCAGGGCCTTACTGAATCCAGGAGCCTTGTGTCTGTGTTCCTCATGAAGGATTAGTGTAGCAAGAAGAAAAGACATGAGAGCTTGCTTCCAAGACAGCATCTCTGCAAGGGAATCAGGAACAGCATCTATCAGAACTTGACCATGCTGGTAGCCTGATCTCAGACCTCCAGCTTCACAGGACTGCAGGAAATCTGTGTCTGTGTTATAAGCCCACACATCTGTGGTGATCTGTGGTAGCAGCCTGACAGTTAGGACAACAGGCTGCTCAGCCAACCAGGCTCTCTGCTCTCTGTGCTTGCTGCATACACACCCAGAGCTTGGAAGCATGGAGGCCAGAGGTCAATGTTTGGTATCTTTGCCTCTTCACCTAATTTTTTTTTTGAGACAGGGTCTTAAGTCATCTCCTATTTACCATCTTATGTGTATGCATACTTGTGTGTGCACCTGAGGGAAAAAAAACATTATAACAAAGGACACAGTAGGGAAAAAAAAATGAATGTGTGACCCAGGCTAGCAATGAAATCAGAAAGTCACCTTTATTGTGCCCTTAGACGTCAGAGTCCTCCATCTCTTGAGACCTACAACAGGAATCTCAATCGACAGTGAGAGCGCCCTTGCGTATCTTCACTCCTGAATTCTGATCTCTCTGTTGCTTTGCTACTTTCATGAATCTGAATGGGCTTTTATTTCACTTCCTTGATAAAGAGGCTCAGAATCTGGAAACACGAAGCCCCGCCCACTGGGAACACCTGGACCCAGGCAAATCCAACCAATTCCCCAATTCACAGAAGGGTTTCCCACCTCTGTCTTGGTGCTCTTTCCATGACTTTCCTAGGAGTCCAAATGTCCCAAGTCCAAATGCTATAAACTGAATCGTGTCTTCCCCAAATCCTGATGTTCAAGCTCCAACATCTAGGTGACTACATTTCAAAACAGGGCCTTTAGGAGAGAATTGAGACTATATGACAGTTGTAAGGGTGGGCCCTAATCAGAGAGGCATGGTGGTGGTCAGGAGGCAGCTGCTGTAATCAGAGGCCTCTCACCAGACATGGGCTCTGCCAGTGCCTCTACCTTGTTAGTGGACTTCCTGTGTTTCAGACTACGAGAAAATACGTTTTTGATGTTTAAGCCACTCACCATGTGGTATTTTGTCATAGCAGTCGAAGCTGCTAACATGCCTAGGATGTGGATTCTGTGCTAAGTCCCCCAAGATCAGAGCTTCTCTTGACCTCAGCCCACGCTGCTCCTCTGCAGGCCCAGCTCACCACGGCACTTAATAACTTGAATGAGGAACAGAACAGGTAATAAATGCTATGGGAGTGAGACCAGAGGGCAGGACTCACCTGTAGGGCCACAGTCAAGGGAGGTTCCCATAGGAAACTTTCAGAAAAGAAGTCTGTACAGGCACAAGAAGGAGATGGGAAGACCTCAGAAGTGGCCTCATTCAGGCCTGGTAGAGATGATCAATCAGGTAGCAACCAGACCAGAGCAGAGGCTCCCTGGAGAGACAGGAAATGGCCTGGAAAGAAGGATTTGGCGCTGCCAGTCACAAAGGCAGAAGAATGGTCTTAATGGCCGTTGGAGATAATGAACCTAGGGGGTCAATGCTGCAGTCTTTATCATTTGAAAGCCCCAGAGCAGTCTTCCAAAGTAAAGCAAGATGCTCATCTACTGTAATTACCGTGTGTAGCTCAATTAGCAAAGTGCTTGCCTAATGTGCATTAGGCCCTGGATTTGATCCCTAACACCACTGGAAATGACTGATATACAACTGTAACCCTAGCTTGAGGAAGGTGGAGGCAGGAGAACCAGAAATCCAAGGTCATTCTGGGCTGCATAATAAGTTTGAGTTGTCTCAGTTACTCTTCTGATGCTGTGATAAAACACCATGACCAAGACAACTTACAGAAGGGTTTATTTGGGTCTTGTGTTTCCAGAAGGTTAGAGTTCATGATGATAGAATAACAGGCACTTTTCTAGGAGCTGCAAAGCTGCCCGCTGCCAGCCCCATGTAACCATGGAAACCAAGCCATAGCATATGTGTGTGTGTGTGTGTGTGTGTGTGTGTGTGTGTGTGCATAAGTGTGATAAGGTTGGAGTAAGGACAGATTGATGAAGTAATATGTAAACACCTTAGTTAGGATTGGCTGAAATTAGCTTAAAATCTCCAGTCTGGCCACTGTGACTCACTCAATCCTGAGTCCAACAGAGATGCTGAGAAACGCATCCACGTGGACACCCACTGCCAAATGAGAACGAACCCACATTGCATGAAACCAGCTCCAAGCGGAATCCCGAAAAGCAGGAGGAGACATCTCCAGCCTTACCTGCCGCCTGCCGCCATTGAGCCAGGCTACCACATTGGCCAGACTGGCGGTTACTGAAGCATGTGAGTGTGAACGAATGTGATCCCATTTTGCCATTTACTTGTTTACTGCTACTTATGATTAAATAAGCGGTTTTAACCTTTCCTCTGAGTGGGGGTTCCCTTCTTACCTCTATCATCAACCCTGATTCATGACAGTTTTGCGACAAGCTGAGAGCTCGCATCTCCAACCACAAACAGGAAGCAAAGAGAGTACACTGCAGTGGCCTCTCAAACCCTACCCACAATGCATTCTTTAAGTAGCGCATACCACACCTCCTAAGCTTCTCAAATAAGGTCACCAAGTAGGGACTGAGTATTCAAATGCACAAGAATGTGGGGAACATCCCATTTAAACTACCACACTGAGTCACGTGAAAACTTGGATGGACACATACACACAGAGTGAAAGAGAAGGAGAGATACAGAGATAGAGCCACAAGGAGATGAACTCACTTGTATGTTCTGGAGTAAGGACTTTGCTCAGCGAAACCCTGGGGTTCACCCTCATTGCCACATGAACCAGGCTTGGTGGTACACACCTGTGTGCTAGCACTGAGGAGGTGGAGACAGGAACATCAGAAGTGCAAGGTCGTCCTTAGCTAACTGAGCTACAGGAAACTTAAAACAAGCAAACAAAACCAAACACAGCAAAAGAAAAGGAGCGTGGGAAAGCTCAGAGAAGCAGTTTCTGGTTATTTTCCCACAAAACGGCACAGTAATGAACTCTGCCAGGACAACGGGCACAACTCACTGAGTCTCCTCAGCCTTGGGTTCAATGCCAGAACAGAGATCCGTAAGAACCCCTCAGCCCTGGCCACACTGGCTTAAAGGACATCTAAGGTGACTGGAACCCACTCTATGGTTTATTACAGGAAAGGATACAAATGAAATCATCCAGAGACCAGAAAAGTCCCAGACATGGAGTTTCTCTAGTCTTCTCCACAAGTGGTCAGAATGAGCACCGCCCCCTGGCCTTGATGGGCGGCTGTGATCACCAACCAGGAAGGTTCCCAGGCCTCTACACAGCCACACAGTAATTCAAAGCCCAACCCTACATTCATAGATTATCCTTTGTGACATTTGTTTCCCCCCAAGAAACACAGATGCTTGCTGAGTCCAGCTTGACCATGTAAGGGACAGTAAGACATGGTTTCCTGCCTGTGGAACAGACCGAGCAGTGTGTGGAACTCCACAAGTGTTGATGGCTGCTGTGGGCATAAGGCTTGTTTGAATGATAGTGTACACATTTTCACGTTCCTCCTTCAAGGAATGTCCTCTCTGCCAAGGTTAATGCCTCCATGATAATTAGAGACAGCAAGAACTGGGGAGGAGAGGGTGTGGTTACATCTCAGCAAAATGGTAGAGTGCTGTGACCTTCAGGGCAGCCCTTAAGGCTGTGGGAATGAAGTCTAAAAATATGAGTTTGAAAATATATAATTTCTCAACTATGCAAAATATAAGGATGCAATATGAATTATACGAGGGGCTTTGAGGACCTAGAAAAACAGAGGCAACTATACTATGAGCTAGTTTGACAGAAAGATACAAGGACAGACAGATACAAAGGCAGTAGATTCCTGAGTTCAAGGCCAGTCTGGGACACAGCAAATTTAGGTCCAGGTGTGGTTGGAATGCTAATCTCAGGGCAAGGTTCAGCTCCTCCCCCCCCCCCAACCCCCAAGCTAAATTTATAAAGGCAAGCATATCTCTAAATTCTTCTCTTGTAATGCTTTTTAAAAATGTACTTGCTGTTCTTTATCTAAGAGCCAAGGGGCTAAGGTCATAGAATGCTGATTTGTGGGATGGTCCGAAGGGAACCTGAAATAAATAACTGAATTGATACGTAAATAAAAACTGTGCTTTTTGGTCTGCATGAGATGAACTAGCAGAGAGTAAGAACAGTTCTTCAGAATTTTTCCTAGCTGTCTAGAGATCTATGGAGAGCGAGCACAGCTCTTCAAGGTTTTTTTCCTAAAAGGATTTCTGATTTTGGTCAGAAAATATATGGAAAGCTAACACAGCTCTTTTAGAAGTTTTCATTGCTCTTTTAGACTTTTTTTCTAACAGGATTTCTGACCTTGGTTGTATACGGGTCCCAAAATCGTTGAAGGAAGACCCCAGTCTCAGATAGTATGCAAAAACAAAGAACATTTATTCTGCAGAAACATCCAGTATGCAGGGATCAACAATTCTCTAAAATGGTAACAGAGACAAAGGCATGCAATGCAGGCCTTCTTATAGGGAACCAGAGGAGCTCTCTAGAAGGATTAGGTCATCTAAAATGTCATTGGTGGGTGCTAGGGAGTCACAGGTGGTCACTGGTCTGCATTCCTATGTCTTGAACACTTAGCCTTAGGGCTAAGGCTTAGATGAGATAGGGCTGTCCAGCACAGATGGCCCATTCTGAGATAAGATTTTTCCCTATCTGGTTATTCCCAGATGGGAAGTTTGGGAGGGAGTTTTATGATCTTGTTCTGGATTTTATGGTCTGTCCCTGGAGCTGGTGTCTTGTGGCCTAGTTTCTGGGACTTATGGTCTGTTCCTAGAGCTGGTGCCTTAGGGCCCCTTTTTAAATTCTGTTTGGTTCTTAAATGGAGACAAATGGGGTTTATGTTGTCCTTTCAGTTGGAAATACCAAGAATTACATAGAGAGCTGACACAGCTCTTTTGGAATGTTTTCTAGCAGCTACCCAGAGAGAAAGCTGTCCAAAGAGTAAACACAACTCTTTTAGAATTTTTTCTGGCTTTCTGATTTTGATCGGAAAATCCAAGAATTACTTTTATAATTTTTAAAACAGGACTGATTTCTGACGTGGTGGGAAGATCCAAGAATTTTTATAGCAGCTTTTCTGACTGTGGTCATGGTCGGAAAACCCAGAGCATTTAGACATGTCTCAAGCAGACTATAGAGCCAAGAACTGTCTAGGGCACTGTCTCAAGCAGAACCTAGGCCATCAGCTTGTCCTAAACAGCTGAAGTACACACAGATGAACATGAGCATAAACATTTGATTTTGTTTTGTTTTTCAAGACAGGGTTTCTCTGTGAGCCCTGGCTGTCCTGGAACTCACTCTGTAGACCAGGCTGGCCTCGAACTCAAGAGATCTGCCTGCCTCTGCTTCCCAAGTGCTGGGATTAAAGAAGTGCACTATCACCACCCAGCTAACATTTGCTTTTTATAAAAAGAGCACAGTCACATTTTATCCTGTAGAAAGGAATCTGCACACACACTGCTGCACACACACTGCTGCACACACTCTGCTGCACACGCTCTGCTGCACACACACTGCTGCACACACACACAGCTGCACACACACTTCTGCACACACACTGCTGCACACACTCTGCTGCACACGCTCTGCTGCACACACACTGCTGCACACACACTGACCATGGATCCCGTGTTGTGTGTTCTGAACCAGCCTAAATCTGGATGTTACCCAAATGGCCGCTCAAGAGAAGCGTGAGATTTGGTGGTCTTGGTGTAAGCCCCGCCCTGTTCCCCTTCAGCAGAGTCTCAGCCACAAAGTCAACCTCATGGTCAGAGAAGCAGGAGTAAACTGTGGATTGGCTGATTGTTTTTGTCCCCTCCCTAAGTCACCTGCTGGCTAAGGATGAGAAGGAAGACAGACCTTCAGGAGCCTAATCTGGTCTCAGGTTGTTGGCCCTCAGATAAAGAAATTTCCCAGGGCTGATGAGAGGTCTCAGCAAGTAAAGATACTTGCTGCTAAGCTGGATGACCTGAGTTCAAGCCCCAGGACCCATGTGGTGGAAGGAGAAAACTAGAGTGTTCAACACATGCACACAGGTGCCCATGCACTCTCACGTATGCACACACAGACACACACACAGACATGCACACACACAAAAATAACAGAGGCTCACTTCCTTTTTCCCCTATATGTCAACACCAAAAAAATCATTGATCCCATGTGTGGTGGTTTGTATATGCTCTGCGCAGGGACTAGCACTATTATAAGGTATGGCCCTGTTTGAGTAGGTGTGGCCTTTTTGGAGTAGGGGTGCCACTGTGGGTGTGGGCTTTAAAACCGTTGTCCTAGCTGCCTGGAAGCCAGTATTCTGCTTGCAGTCTTCAGATGAAGATGTAGAACTCTCAGCTCCTCCTGCACCATGGCTGCCTGGATGCTGCCATGCTCTTGCCTTGATACTGGATTGAACCTCTGAGCCAGTAAACCAGCCCCAATTAAATGTTCTCTTGTAAGAGTTGCCTTGGTCATGGTGTCTGTTCACAGCAGTAAAACCCTAACTAAGATACCATGCTAATGGCCAAAGCTCAGATGACCCCACTTAAGAAACATCTTTCTTAAGCCCTCTGTACTCAAGTAGCATCTTCTCTTTCTCAACAAACTAGGAACCCACAAACTCTCCCATTGCTCCACCAAGGGGCAAGGGGAGTGTGATGAGGGTTCACTGTGAGTTATTCCCGTGGCTGAGCCCAGCTACTCCTCGTAGAGAACAGTGAAATGCAGCTTGGCGCATTATAGTCCTGTCTGATTGCAGCCACGGGATAAGCAAATCATTTTTATTTAAAACCAAAGAGCCCTATAATTTATTCATGAATGCCACACATTAGATCCTCCATTCTGATTTAGTTGCCTTCTTTGAAGCAAATCTATAAGATCTGAATTATGCACAAAATGCTCCCAGGCTAATAGAAGAAAATGCTCAAAATATCCCCAATACAATACAGTGTGGTGGTGAAGGGCACAGGTTCTTAAATCAGACCACAGTGCATTCAAATCCTGGCTTTATTACCGCAGGCAAGTTATCCTCTCTGTGCCTTGATTTCCCTATTTGGGGACTGGTGATGCTGATAGTGGTATCGCAGAGCTGTTGAGAGGGTTACAGAACAAGCATGAGTATAAAACACCAGGAACCATAACAAGTGCCACACAAGCATTTGTTATGGTTATTTCAACATTTCTGGTGTAAGCCTCTGCCCAGTGAGATGCCTTGGCAGGTAAGGGCAAGCCTGACTTTGATCCCTAGGACCTACACAGTGGAAGAAAAGAACTGATTCTTACCTCTGTCCTCTGACTGCCACACTTACCTTCACATGAACACACACACACGTATGTGTGCACACACAATAAGTAAGTAAATAATACATTCCTTAGATGATAGACATCCCCAAGCTGATGTTGCAATGCACATGCGTTTCTTAAATTTCCAGCTCCCAAACAAGGAAGAACCATGGAGGCAGGAGGAGGGATCTTGCCTAAGATTTGGGTAGTTTGGGTTCTTGGGCTTGTTGGTGCCAAAAATACAGCTCTCACCTCAAAGGGCATAGGGATAGTTTATTCTGGAGCTGAAGTTGAGTGACCATGGCCTGAGAAACATGGAGCAAAGTCACCCTGGGGGCCCACGTTCCGTGCAGAAGTGGTTCCATATAGATCAGAGAAAGTTAGAAATTAAGACAAGTTTAAAATGAGTCGGTGGGTACAACAGAGAGGTGGTAACAGCAAGATGAGGGAAGTCTGGTCTGTAGGCCTCAGATGCTACCTCACAGCACTTTTAGCTTTTGAGTTCTCAGGAGTTAGTGGTCTTTTAAGCTTATAGATTCCAAAAGTTTTTTTTTTTTTTTTTTTTTTTTTTTTTTTTTTTTTTATCTATTAGTGACAGCATGTTAGCTCTGACATGGAAGTGGGTGAGGAAGTGGGTTCAGGGGTCTAAAGCTAGTCCACAGAAAAGTAATTAGCCTCTGGACCCACAACATTCCAACCCCTCCACATCCAGTGTGGTTTAGCTCACTCATGAGCATCCCACCTCATAATTTTGTTACTGAAAGAGGGGTTTCCCCTTTGAGATTCTTATACAATTTAATAAGAGAACTTAGAAATGAAATCAGGGGCTAGAGAGATGGCTCAGCGGTTAAGAGCACTGTCTGCACTTCTAGAGGTCCTGAGTTCGATTCCCAGCAACCACATAGTGGCTCACAACCATCTCAAATAGGATCTAATGCTCTCTTCTGGCATGCAGGTGTACATGCAGATAGAGCACTCACAAGCAAAATAAATAAAATAAATCTGAAAAAAAAAAAGAAGGAAGAATGGAAATCAGAAGCTGGAGGATATTTTATTAGAATTTGAGAGAAAACATCAGCATAGGCAAGCTGAAACCCCTGCCTGCTGCCTGGAGGAGGGGATGGAGGTGAGGAACTGGTGGAGCCTTGTAAGTCATGGCCAAAGAGAACAACCAGGTTTGGCAGCAGAGGCCAGCAGGCTGGTGAGGGTGAGGGCTGGGAAAGCAGCTGCTTGGCGGGAGGGCGGGGAGCTTCCTGGTGTGTGGGAAGTTTACTTAGGGTTTTGGCCAGTACCCAAAGGAAAACAACGAAGGAAAAGGGAAATTATCATTTCCTGAGAGGTGAGAACAGTGAGCAGACACCACGGTGATACATGAGGACGCCCTGCAGGTGAGCATGCCAGGTAGGACTCCCTGTGTGCCTGCTGCCTTCAGAGACAAGTGGAAACCGTCGGATCCAGTATCCTAGGGAGGGGGAGCCCATGAGCTCTTTGGGGAGAAGGGTGTAATTAGTCCTCCGGAGTCCTTAATGTGTCTTTGGGTGAATCAGCTTTCATTTTTAGGGGGCTACGTTATTGACAGGGCCAGGTGAATTAACTCTGAAAAGGAGGAGACAGTAGTACGTAATATTTGTGTAACTTAGAATGGCTGGTCACCACGCAGGGACAGGGGCAGAATGGAGACTATTCTTTTCCTTATTGGCCCTCAGCTAGGTCTGGATACTGCTACACTTTCACTTGGTAATTATGAAGGGGGTTCCCGAAAAGGGACTTCCCTTCCTAGAGTTTGCGGGAAAGTGCAAGGCAGGGTCTGTTCTCTGTGGCCTCCAGGGCTGATGGTGTCTGTAAAAACCTTAAAATCAGTAAGGGATCAGACCAAGGACAGGAGCCCTCGAGTGCTTGTGGCATGTTTGGCATCCTTCCAGGACAGGTTCTTTCTAACTTCTGCCAAGGACCTGAGCCAGACCCCTGACCCCAACTACACTGAATCTCTCTCCTACCGTCAGTGATGTGAGCATCTTCCAAAGTTGAGGACCTGAAGCCTTTAGGAGCTTAAGGATTTGTCTCCTAATTTCATCACACGCAGATTAAGTTTTAATACGAATTCAGACAATACAAACACTGAAATGATAGAGGAGATATTTTACTGAAAAGGAAAGACGATGGAGCTAGGTATAGTGGACATTCCTGTGGTCCTAGCCCACCAGAGACCAAAGAAGGAAGGTCTTTAATTTTGAGGCTAACCTGAGCTACAAATTAAGGTCATTCTTGAACTATTTAGCGCTATCCTGTCTCAAACAACAAACACACCAAACAACAGCAACAACAACAGCAACAAAGTCTTGTTTCCCAACTTGGCCTTTCCTTAGATTTCGTATGTTTACAGCCCATTTTTTTTGTTTGTCACGTGATAGAGACCCTTAGGGTCCTTCTCAGATGAGAAGGGTTGTAGTAATTTTGAAGCCTCTTATACCTGTGTTATTGGGATAAACCCACATTTCTAACTTAGATTTATGTTAGGACAGAAACTCAGGGCCATTTGTAGCAATGAATGACCGCCAGAGAGACCATTATATAGCACACACAATCCAGCTATAAAGACAAGTATTAGGGCAGGACGCCCAACCAAAGACTCCTTCACGCAAATCCCTTGTTTGAATAGCAATGAAACATCTAAAAGTGGAAATGAGGAAAGTTTGAGCCCTTTCTGCTGCGGATGGATGTTTGTGGGCTATTAACTGAAGAGGGTTCAGAAACAAGGGATAAATGGCATGCTAATTCGGGGTTGAATAGAGTGATGGGACACTCTTGGGACTTTAAGAATCATCTCTAATGGGACTTGTGTATTTGCAATTCAGTGGACCAGTATGCTTAAATTCAGAGATGATGAGGGCACTCGGAACAAAATTACAGAAATAAATTTAGTAAGGAGGGTCAGAAGAGGCAGAAATTGAGATAAGGTCAACATTCTAGCCCGACGTCTATTTCCTAACTCACTAGCAATCATAACTGAGGGGTGGTGTTCTAACTAGAAGCTAAAAGCAGCCCTTGGGCAGATGGTTAGACCCTAGAAGGTGCTGCAGGAGTGATGTCATTGCCAGATCACCTTCGAAGACAGTGATGTTTGGAACAGAACATTGGATGTTTGTAAAAGAGAAACAAAAGGTGACCGAAGGGTCAGTGAGCATATATTCCAGTTACAGGTGAAAATATGTTTACACCTGTCGTCCTGGAATTCTTAATAGTGCCCATTTCCACTCACTGAAGTATGCAGAGTTGGTTGCTAATCACGTCTTCCACAGATGAAACTGGTCAAAGGACCCAGGTTTGTAAATGAGTGTAGACTTACAGTCCACAAGCAGGCCTCTGCCTAGCCAAGAGGTGAACACCCACCCCGGCCTGGCTAGGCCCCGCCCCCGCCCCGCCTCACTGGCCCCGCCCTGCTCCCTCCACCTCCCTTCACTGTCCTTCCCTGAAAGGACTGAACTGGAGAGTCCAGCTTCCACGTTGTTCTAGTGCCACCTGCAGGACATGTCGGGGAATCGCCTGTCTTGCCACAAGCCATGGTTTTGACTAACCCTTGAGCGTGGGCCAAGCTCAGGTTTTGGAGTGAGCTGGAATCTTCAATGAGGTGGACCCAGCTGAAGACAAGAAAACCAAGCTCTTTTTACGCACTTGTATTCATGTTTTATGTCATGTTTTATGTAATTTTCCAGAAGGCAAAAGAAGTCTTTAAGTGCACAGGATTTTGATGCCCATGAAGCAGGTCCAAGCAGCTAGCTGCCTCCAATTTGTTTCCCCATCCTTAACAAAGATCTTAGAAGGGGAGGAAAGCCAGCAAGCTGAGGAGAGCAGAGTGGCCTACTAACCTCTCTCTCTCTCTCTGGAATCTGAACGGGGAGTTTTTTTTTTTTTTTTTTTTTTTTTTTTTAGATTTATTTATTTATTATATGTAAGTACACTGTAGCTGTCTTCAGATACACCAGAAGAGGGCATCAGATCTCATTACGGGTGGTTGTGAGCCACCATGTGGTTGCTGGGATTTGAACTTCAGACCTTCGGAAGAGCAGTCGGGTGCTCTTACCCACTGAGCCATCTCACCAGCTCGAACGGGGAGTTTTTGTGAAACTACTCTGATTTGAGCAGTATTTCAAAATTACAAAAACAAAAGCCCCATACAAATCTATTATTGGCCCATGTGAGGCTGAGTTGTGAATAAAGACAAGGTCTTTTCTTTGACGTGGAATTATTAATTTAGAAAATCTCCTATAGTCACTAAATGACCCCAGACTATGATAATTTTTGATAAAATTTGTCAGAACAGATCTCAGGGGCCTCAAGGTTCTTGGGTGGTGCAGACAGCAGACTACTGGCTGGCCGTGTCTGGAAATGTTGTTTACAAAATGACTGGTTTGCAAGGTTTTTATATCCTTACTAACATTTACCCGGCCTGGAAACCTGTCTCCCAAGCGGCTCTTAGATTTATGCCTTGATAATAACTGTTACATTGCAGGAGTCATTTACACCTTAGTGAGAATCATCTCAAATTCCCATTTCTCCCAAGTTAGGTTACCAGGAGAGGATGGGAGGGGAGAAGGTGACAAGAATGTCTTTGCTCTTGAAATCTCACTTGTCTTTCTAATTCCCTGGCAATGGTGTGAATTTCAGTCTAAATGCCCATGTAGGGCCCCCCCTTAAGATAGATTTGTTTTGTTTTGTTTTGTTTTGAGACAGGGTTTCTCTGTGTAGCCCTGGCTGTCCTGGATCTCACTCTGTTGACCAGGCTAGCCTCGAACTCAGAAGTCTGCTTGAACTCGGAGATCCGCCTGCCTCTGCCTCCCGAGTGCTGGGATTAAAGGCGTGCACTACCACTGCCCAGCTAAGACAGATATGTTTTGCCTGTACTAATTCACAAGACAGAGCTCTGGGAGGGACTGGGACCGGGGCCTGGAGGTAACAGGAAAAGGTTTGTCTTAGGGAGACACTGTATATTCCCGTGCTGCCGGCTTGGAGCAGTAGAGACCCACACCAGTCACCTCCATGGGTGTGGCTCTGCCATCAAGAACTTCCCCATCACAGGGAGCTTTAGTGGTATTTTGAGTAGATTTGATCAATTGCTCTTTTCCTAGACTCTGGGTCTTCAAGCCAGACATTTTCAGTTATATACTCAGAAGCTAGAGGTGTATTTCCAGAGGCTCAGAGCCAAATGGGATTCACTGCGAGCTTCCCCAGAGTTCCTGAGGGCAGCAGCCCAGCCTGAGCAGCCCTGACATGCACACCCTTCTCAGGCCATGCCCCAAAACACCTACTCTCAAGCTTGGGCACCTGGAGGGGCACAAGTGGGAAAGGCTGTGCCCAATGTCCCTTGCTAATTCTCTCAGTAGACAAGTCGTTGTGCCAGCTGCTTTCCTTCATGAAAACTGATCAAACTAAGGCCCCTTCCTAAAGGACAGGCTGAAACTGACCAGCTTCCTGCTTCTAATGGAGGGTGCTCTCCCTGGTGGAACTGTACCAGCCTCTAGTCAAAGACGATCCTTCTGAGTGCCACAAGACTCATCTGAGGATTGTTTCCCCTCACCCAACACAAACAGGAAGTTTAATTCAAATAATACCTAGAAGTTGAGCTGGGGCTATGCCTCAGAGGGTAAAAGCACTCATATGAACCTGAGACCTTGAGTTCAGATCCCAGCAACCACAGAGAGAAAAGCCAAGCATTGTAACCTGGTACTAGCATGTTCAGAGATAGGAGGCACACTGGAGTATCAGGGAAAAATACAGGACACGGTAGAGCAGGACACACAGTGGCATCCTCTGGCCTCCATACACATACTTGCAGGCTCTTACATATGTACATGTTCACCACATGCGTGTGCACACACAAAAATCATGCCCAGACTGCACATGTATGCCACATGCACGCACACACATGCACACAAATCATGCCCAGAAGGAGCTGATGGTCCCGTCCTGACTGCATGGAAATTGAGCTGTGGACAGCTGAAGCTAGTTAGAGCTTCCATTATCACACACCACCATGCAGACCAGCAGCCCGAGCAAGCTGCACATGAATGGTACTAGCCAATGCATGGCACCTTGGTCTGTGTGCAAGTGCACAAATGCATTGAGGGAAAATCTAGAAATAAACAATTTTACTCTTAGCTGCCCTGTAGGTCTTTGTATCACTTTGTTGAAGTTCAGCTTAACTCCTGTAGCCTTTTTGGTCACTTTTTTTTTTTGAGTTGATAATAACTCTGTTTCAGTACCACATAGAAAAGAAAATTATAAGCTGATCTTCTTGACAGACATGGATGCAAACATTTTCAATAAAAATGCTGGCAAACTGAGTTAAATATCACAGCAAAAAGATCATTCATCATTTGAGACTATTTGAGCCGAAAATCTTCTTTTTGCTATACTGGGAATGGGGATTGGGGGTAGCAGTCACAGGTTGAACCCAGGGTCTTCTATATGCTAGAAAAGCTCTCTTTTGGTCACGTTTTTAACTTACTTGTTTTGTGTGAGGAGGTGAGTGTGGAGGTCAGAGGTCAGAGTGTGGAGGTCAGAGAGCAGTATGTGTGGAGGTCACAGGACAGTGTGTATGGAGGTCAGAGGTCAGAGTGTGGAGGTCACAGGACAGTGTGTGTGGAGGTCAGAGTACGATGTACAGGAGGGGCCAGTTCTCTCCTCTGCCACTATTGTTTTATAAAAACACAAACCCCAGCCATTCGGTTTTACCAAATGAAGGCAGACTCTGTGGAGAAAGCCTGCTAGCTCAGAGAGGCAGAGAAAGCACATAGCTTGCCCTCCTACTCTACCGATGTCCCAGAAGGAAAAGGCTCTCTCTTCTTCTCCACACTCTCTTAAATCCCCTTCATCTCAAAGACCCTCTGTTTATTTACATTCACTCCCTGTCAGCTGGTTGCTTGATCTGCCTCTTGACCTAGAGTTGACTTCATTTAGCTCTGGAGTAAAGGTGCATGCTAGGGAGCCATGCCAAAACAAGGTTTTTTCAGTAAGTAACACAATCTTGGGGTTCACAGTGTGATCAAATATCTTGCAACATACCACATAGGTCCTGAGGATTGAGCTGAGGTCGTCCGGCTTGGCAGAGGATACCTTTGTCCATGGAGACATCCTGCTGACCCCATATTTGATTTGATTTTGTTTTTAGTTTGAACAGTTTAGGATAAAGAGGCCTAGACAGTTTCACCAAGTCTCAGGCCTCTGACAATCTTAGTTAGGACATAGACTCAGATAAAGCTACAATCCTGGGCAGGATTGCTTTAGACACAGCATGAACACCTTTCTAGAGGCCTTCAATAAGAGGACACCGAGGATGGTCTTGGGAGAGGAGCCTTGACTCCAGCCTGGCTGTTTGTTGGGAATGCCTCATATCTGCTGTCACACCTCCTTAGATTTTTTTCTTACATATACTTAAACCCGAGGTTAGCTTTCCCACGAGACAAGTACCTGTTTGTATTCCATTTACTATAGAAGCTCTACAGCTT
Organism: Mus musculus; assembly: GCF_000001635.26. NCBI lineage: Eukaryota > Metazoa > Chordata > Mammalia > Rodentia > Muridae > Mus > Mus musculus. The sequence continues at coordinate 55,114,677 of NC_000075.6, forward strand.
GGGGGTATGGGAGGTGTAAACTAGGAGCCATTTGCAGCAAGTGCATCGGCTGTGCCGACTTGTATCGCCTGTGCAAATGTGACTTCAAGCAGTTGGGCCACTTCTCCCTGCCTAGTGTCCCTAGTGGAGCTGTGGGTGTCATAAGCTGAGAGCTAAGCCCCATTTTCCCTATCTAGGAGAGAGAAAAGCTAAAGAGAGTGCAGACTCAGATGTAGGACTGCAGAATATCTGCCCTGCTTCCCTCTCCCAGGGCTGTGAGTCACCCTTCCAGGGCCTGCAACACTGCCTCTGCAGGCATGGAAAGGCCACACTCCACACCCTCACTCTCAGTTGCTGGCATCTCCAGCTGAGCCATGTTAACAGTAGTACTGGGCATGTGAAAGAGGAAACATAAACCCATTACTTGTCATCTTGAATCTGGGGCAAGTGGGTCGGGGTTGCTGAGGAGGTTGAGCATTTTAGTGGAGACCCCTGGCTGGCCTTGAGGCTCATGTGTGTCCCAAGTATTCACCAAATGACTTGGTGCTCATCCACCATTCTAATTGAGTGGGGCATCCCGTACGGTGCTCAGGCTGTCAACCTTCATGTCTGGGCTTGCTCCATTCCTATACTGCTGACTGCTATGCTTAGCCTCTGCTACATTACCCTGGGCTCTCTCAGCACAAAGAGAAATGAGGCAGGACCCTAGCCTGAAGGAATTTGCTGGGTGGTGCAGGGGGCAAGAATGTGAGCAGAGATTTCCAAAAGTATGCAAACTGTTCCAGAGAATCTGGAGTCCTTGGTGGAACAGGGACAGAGTCAGAAGTCGGAAAAGATGACAGGACAAGAATAGCAAGTCCAGAAGCAAACATGAGTCTGGAGTATTTACATTACAGCCGGAGATAAAACCCCTAAGAAGAGGGCAAGATAGTCCAGTCAGCAAAGTGTATGCTGCCCAAGCACAGGGACCTGAATTAGACCCTCCCCCTTCCCAGAACTCACATAGGAAGCCTGCTGGCATGGCACATGATTGGCCCTAGGGCTCCCAGCCAATCCACTTGCCTAATTGGTGAGCCCCTGGCCATCGAGAGACTCAAAAGATGTACTGCATCCAAGGAACAACATACACAGGGTTGACCTCTGGCCTCCACGTACAAACACACACAAACACATGTGTACATGTACCCACGTACACCATGTGCAGAGTCCCCCAAAAGATCCTTGAGAAGAGAAGAATTATTCAGTACATTCTACTTAACAGCCTGGAAAGAAATCAAGCTAGAATCATCATTGTCTTAAGCTGCATACCCCAAATTAAAGGGTTTAGCTGATATAGAACTATAAACCCACTACCAATCAACAGAAGGGGAAAATAAATGTTTATGTGATCTTCAGGGTGATAAGAGAATTTTTAAGCTAAATACTCAAAACAGGCATTATAAAGAAAATTAAGCCATTGCCACTTTGGTTTTTCTCAGCATCTCTTCTGCCTTTTTTTTCTGGTGTTTTTGAAACATATAGTTTTGACTTTTATGTAATGAAATTTATTAATGTGCATATTCTATAAAAATACTTATCAACCAATAGGAAAGATGAATATATTAATGAGAAATGGATCAAGTAAAGGGATCAACAATTCAGCAAAGAAGAAATTGACAAACATACACACTCTCATACACTTGAATACACACACATATACTCACACATTTACATACATACACACACACACTCACATACTCAAGCACACATACACATGTATATTACACACACACACACACACACATACACACACAGAGGCAATGCAGTACAGTGGGTAGAAGCATTTGTTAAACAAGTGTGAGGATGTGAATTTAAAACCCCAGGGCCACGGAAAAGCCAGATGTGTAATGTAAGTGTCAGCAACTCCAGAGCTCCTGGGAAGATAGTGGGCAGAGAGCAAACGCCAAGGTCCTCACAGGCCAGGGAGCCTGGCATCTGTGGCAGCAAACAGCATACAGGTTCTGTCTCAAAGTGGGAGGTGGGGGTGCACATTGAAAGTTACCCTCGGGCTGGTGAGATGGCTCAGTGGGTAAGAGCACCCGACTGCTCTTCCAAAGGTCCAGAGTTCAAATCCCAGCAACCACATGGTGGCTCACAACCATCCTTAATGAGATCTGATGCCCTCTTCTGGTGTGTCTGAAGACAGCTACAGTGTACTTACATATAATAAATAATAAATAAATCTTAAAAAAAAAAAAAAAAAAAAAAAAAAAAAAAGTTACCCTCTGACCTCATCATGTCTTCTGTAGCATTGCTACACACAGGCACACTCGTGGGTATGTGCACATGCACACACACACGCACAAACACATACACACCAATGTACATATAGTATTTAATTTCACTAGTAATAAAAAAGGAAAAGTGGGGGCTGGTGAGATGGCTCAGTGGGTAAGAGCACCTGACTGCTCTTCCGAAGGTCCAGAGTTCAAATCCCAGCAACCACATGGTGGTTCACAACCATCTGAAACAAGATCTGACACTCCCTCTTCTGGAGTGTCTGAAGACAGCTACAGCGTACTAACATATAATAAATAAATAAATCTTAAAAAAAAAAAAAAGGAAAAGTGTCTTAGGTTTTCCATTGCTGAGAAGGTTCACCATGACCAAGTCAACTCTTATAAAGGACAACATTTAATTGGGGCTGGCTTATAGGTTCAGAGGTTTAGTCCATTACCATCAAGGCACAAAGCATGGCAGGGTCCCAGCAGGCATGGCACTGGAGAGGGAAATGAAAGTTCTATTTCTTGTTCTGAAAGCAACCAGGAAAAGACTGAGTCACACTCACCATACTTAGGCCTTCACAGTGACATACTTCCTCCAACAAGGCCACAGCTCACAATAGCGCCACTCCCTGAGCCAAGAATATTCAAACACAGGAGTCTAGGGGGGCCAAACCCTTTCAAACCACTACAAAAAGCAAGTCTAATGCTTAAGAGGGTTTGAGAAAAAGAACTTTCATCCCATGTTATACAGATGTAAATAGTAGCAGCCTGTACTGGCTATTCAGTCAAATATATGAACTCTAACTAGTAATTACTAATAATTGTTATATATCAGAGAAGACTTAAGTAGACGACGTTTGTTACAGTATAGTTAATGATCGCCTAAACAACAAAACAATACATCCATTCCACAAATAAGGTAACCAAGGTAACCATTGAGTGCAGTGGGCATTCAGTTCACAAGTCCTGTTCTGAACAGCCCCAGCTTCAAGTGTGCTTGTTCTGACCCTCAACTCTCAGAGCATGCCCAGTTTCCTAGATCCCGCTAATCTGTACTAAGATATAAACAGTATACCTTTTTGTGATAGTCTGTATATCCTTGGACCAGGGAGTGGCACCATCTGAAGGTGTGGCCTTGTTGGAATAGGTTTGACCTGATTAGAATGGGTGTGTCACTGTGGATGTGGGTATAAGATCCTTCCCCTAGTTGCCTGGAAGTCAGTCTTTTTTTTTTTTTTTTTATTACGTATTTTCTTCAATTACATTTCCAATGCTATCCCAAAAGCCCCCCCCCCCACTCCCCTACCCACCCATTCCCATTTTTTGGCCCTGTACTGGGGCATATAACGTTTGCCTGACCAATGGGCCTCTCTTTCCAGTGATGGCCGACTAGGTCATCTTTTGATACATATGCAGCTAGAGTCAAGAGCTCTGGGGTACTGGTTAGTTCATAATGTTTTTTCTCCGATAGGGTTGCAGATCTCTTTAGCTCCTTGGATACTTTCTCTAGCTCCTCCATTGGGGGCCCTGTGATCCATCCAATAGTTGACTGTGAGCATCCACTTCTGTGTTTGCTAGGCCCCGGCCTAGTCTCACAAGGGACAGCTATATCACCGTCCTTGCAACAAAGGCTTGCTAGTGTATGCAATGGTGTCATCGCTTGGAGGCTAATTATGGGATGGATCCCTGGATATGGCAGTCTCTAGATGGACCATCCTTTTGTCTCAGCCCCAAACTTTGTCTCTGTAACTCCTTCCATGGAAGTCAGTCTTACACTAGCAGCCTTTGGATAAAGACATAGAACTCTTAGCTCCTCCTACACCATGCCTGCCTGGATACTGCCATGCTCTCACCTTGATGATAATGGACTGCACCTCTGAACCTGTAAGCCAGCCCCAATTAAATGTTGTTTTTTATAAGACTTGCCTTGGTCATGGTGTCTGTTCACAGCAGTAAACCCCTAACTAAGACAGAAGTTGGTACTGGGAGTAGGGTATTGCTGTGATAGGCCTGACCATGCTTTTATTTGAAAGAATGTGTAATTTTGGACTTTGGATTTGGAACTCAATGGAATGCTTTAAATGGGGCTTAATGTGTCATCCTAGTAGGAATATGGAAGACTTTGTTGCTGGGAGTAATTTGAACTGTGTTGACCTGGCCCAAGAGATTTCAAAGGAGAAGAATTTCAGTATGTGGCATAAAGACTGTTTATGTAGTATTTTAGTGAAGAATGTGGCTACTTTTTGCCCTTGTCTGAAAAGTCTGCCTGAGGCTAAGGTGAAGAGACTTGGATTAATTGCATTGACAAAGGAAGTTTCAAAACAGCCCAGCAGAGACTTTGTTCTGTGGTTAAGTCTCACAAAGAGACGTTTGAACAAGCATAGCAAGCTTAGAAAGGCAAAATATAAAATATATGGTTCGAGTATTAAAGGCATACGAGGAAGTGAAATGGAGCAAAATCCTGTGTTCTAGAAAATAACAGATTAAGGGAGTGGGACCTTGGGGCAAGACCCTACCCAGCTGAATTTAAAACCAGGCATGGTGATACACACCTTTAATCCCATGAGACAGGCATGCTGATCTCTGCATTCAAGGTCAATCTACAGAGCAAGAACCAGGATAGCCAAGCTTAGGCAGTGAAGGATTTAGAAAACATAAAGCTAGTGATAATGTAATAGTACAAGGGGATCATGTTCTAGTTCCCGTAAAACATCAGAACTCGGCAGCTTCAGCCATGTGGCTCTGGCTCTAGAGTTAAGAATGGAAGGAACTACTTGATTGATGCTGGTTAGCTGGAGCTAAGGAATTAGCAGTGATTAAGAAGAGACCAGCATCACTGAGGTGAAATCTTCTGGAAAGTGTTTTCTGGGAGCACAAAGAAGCTGTGTTCCAGAGATACCCAAGGTTGTATCTCATGCTGCGGCTGGACTTGGTAATGTGTAAGAATCACTCAGGTGGTACTGCTGTGAAGGAATGAAGGGATCATGGAGAGAAGCTGAGGCTTAGCACTGTGAGAGGCCAGGGAAGGCCATTGGAGAAGGTATAGCCTCAGCTGTAGTTGATGGCCCAGGACTGGAGGGGTCATGCAAAGGATTTGAGACTTGGCACCTGTGAGAGGCTATTGGTGAAGCCTAGTTGGAGTGGAACACCCCAGTGTATTGGAGATGTCAGTACCATAGGATGATCACCAAGAACAGCAGCCGTACTGGAGTGGATCAACCTGAGCTTACAGTGCTACAGAGGGCAGAGCTGGAAAAATGATGCCAGCCCTTAGGAGGAGTCCAAAATATCAAGTGGAATCCCAGACACTGAAATAAGAAGCTGTAACATTGAAATTGCCTTGGAGACTCAAAGATGTTAAAGATGCCAGAGGCATGGGATACATGCTGAGGAAAGCTGCTAACAGGGAGTGGAACCAGCCCAGGAGAAAGCAGTTTGTTGCAGTCAACAAAGATGAAAAAGGAGTGGAGATCTGAAGACCACTTTGACATCAGCCATGGAGATGCAGAGTTTGGAGTTTGCCCAGCTGGTTTCCTGCCTTGCTTTGGGGATTACAGTTAATTAAATTGAATTAATCTCAGAAGAGACCTTGAACTTTGGACTTTTAACATTGTTGTGACTGCTATAGACTATGAGGACTTTGAAAGTTGGACTAAATGCATTTTTGCATTATGCTATGTTAGTATGGCCCCCATAGACTCATGATTTTGAACAAGTCTATGGGGACCAGGGAGTGGAATGTGATGGTTTGTATATCCTTGGACCAAGGAGTGGCACCATCTGAAGGTGTGGCCTTGTTGGAATAGGTTTGACCTGGTTAGAATGGGTGTGTCACTGTGGGTGTGGGTATAAGATCCTTACCCTAGTTGCCTGGAAGTCAGTCTTACACTAGCAGCCTTTGGATAAAGACATAGAACTCTTAGCTCCTCCTACACCATGCCTGCCTGGATACTGCCATGCTCCCACCTTGATGATAATGGACTGCACCTCTGAACCTGTAAGCCAGCCCCAATTAAATGTTGTTTTTTATAAGACTTGCCTTGGTCATGGTGTCTGTTCACAGCAGTAAACCCCTAACTAAGACACTTTTAGAAATAAGTATTTTGGGGGCTAGTGAGATGGCTCAGTGGTCAAGAACACTGGCTGCTCTTCTAGAGGTCCTGAGTTCAACTCCCAGAAACCACATGGTGCCTCACAACCATCTGTAAAGGGATCTGATGCCGTGCTCTAACATGACTCCTACATTTAAAATAATACACATAAATTAAAAAAATTATTGCAAAAAGAAAACACAAAGCTTTCTTTTCTGGAAGATATAGGTCAGAGAGCTAGATGCAATAGCTTATTATAGAGTAATTTTATAAAAATAGCCACTGTCTGGTGGCTCAAGAACATTTTATTCTTCTAAGGGGGTTAGAAAAATCAGGAGTCAGGGCTGGAGGGATGGCTTACATATTGGAGTACTTTCTGTTACACAGCCACAGACATGGTGCTCACAACTGTCTGGAACTCCAGTTCCAGAGCATCTGATGCACCCTTCTGGCCTTTGCAGGCACTGTACATACGTGATGCACATACATACACACTCAAGAATAGGCATACTGTAAAATAAGATCAAGTGTCCCCTATCTATCTTCAAAAGTATTTACTTACTTGGGGTCTTTCTGACATATTCCAGCCTAAATTGGGAGATCCTTACAGATTTCTATGGATCTGGCTTGACTCTTTTGGCCTGGAGGTAATCTAAGAGACAGGAACCCCCAAATTCCAAGGACTAACCTGCAGTTGAATAGTACAGCCAGCATCTACCTAGGCCAACTTAGACAAGCTACCTACTATTCCCAAGTCTCTATTATCCATTAAATGGGTGTAATTGCCAAATTTCTTTTTTAAATGATTTATTTATTTTGTGTGTATGTGTTTTGTCAGGCACACCAGAAGGCATCAGATCCCATGGACTACAGTAATAGATGGTTGGGGGTAGTCATGTGGGTGCTGGAAAATGAACTCAGAATCTCTGGAAGAACAGCCAGCTCTCTAAAGCACTGAGCATTTCTTCAGCCCCTGCTTGCTTGCTTGCTTGAATTTACTTTTTTAAAATTTATTTACTTTTAAAGTGTTATTCCCTTACCTGGTTTCCGGGGAAACCTCCTATCCCATCCTCCCTCCCCCTGCTTCTATGAGGGTGTTTCTCCACCCACCCATCCACTCCCACCTCCCTGCCCTCAATTCCCCTACACTGGGGCATCTATTGAACCTTCATAGGACCAAGGACCTCTCCTTCCACTGATGCATGACAAGGCCGTCCTCTGCTACATATGTGGCTGGAGCCATGGGTCTCTCCATGTGTACTCCTTGGTTGGTAGCTTAGTCCCTGGGAACTTGGGGGGGGGTCTAGTTGTTCTTCCTATGGGGTTGCAAGCCCCTTCAGCTCCTTCAGTTCTTTCTCTAACTCCTCCATTGGGGACCCCCCCCCACACTAAATGCAATGGTTGGCTGCGAGCATCCGACTCTGTATTTGTAAGGCTCTCCCTGCCTCATTTCTTAGGACAGAAAGGGGAAATACCTACAGGGCAATAGTACCACCTCAGCACAGAGCAGGCTCATCTGTTCCAGGCCTCTCTCTCACTTGCTCTCCGGTGGTAAACCCATTCCTTTTTATAGGCAGCTGCAAAAGAGTGTTCCCAACAGGCTAGTACTCAGATTGTATCTTCATGCTCTGTAGTTTTTACCTTGCCTGGGGGCACTTGAACCAGACCCACTGACTGTTATGGGCGTTGAGGAAGAGCTTGGACACACACCAGGTTATCTAAATGCTCCTCTGCGGCCAGTGTTACCTGAGCCCTACTTCCTCTTGTGCAAAGAATGAGGCCAGACCAGTTCCTTCCCAAGCCTTCCTTGGGGCTCCCTAGAGAGGAATGCTGTTTCCATTTGGAAAAGAGGCTGGCCCACTTGATGCTAAGTTGAATCTAGGCAGCTAGCTGGGCAGAGGTTATGAGACATCCTCTCATTATTCAGGGAGGGACAAGATGTTAGCCCGTGCCCATTCAGAGTTAATAGGCTGCTAGTGTGGGGCACTAAAGGTATTTAGTTGCTGTTGGCTATCCCCAGCTCTGGCTAGCATCCTCAGTAAGGCAGCCTCAGAAGGCACCAGATCTTCGCTTCAGCCTCCACAGTCACTGCACACAAACTAGTTTATAGATTCCTGTAGTTTTATCTCATTTCATTTATCTGACAACTTGGAGTTTGTAGGTTTGCCTGAAGAATACTGCCATGACAATTTGTGGATGGGGATGATAGGAAGAGCCAAATTAGGCAATCACATGAAAACTGCTCAGGCTGGCAAAGGGGCCTGGAATTTATGGGGGAGGTTCCTGCCCCAGGTCTGATGGTGGTGGTATACATTCTGAAAAATGCTGGACTGGGAGAGGCGCCAGAAGAGTTTCATGGATGCTTCATCCCTTCACGGTGGAAGGCCTCAGTGGGAGCAGCAGTCCTAACAGAAGGACAGAGAGTACACTGTCCACAGACAGGCTGAGGAGGCTGAGTTCTGCTCACTGAGACAGCATGGCTGCCATTCCTGTGATAGTGAGAGTATCCAGTCACTGTTAGAACTGTAGAGGGGAGGCGGACCCACAGAGTCCATTGATACATTAGTATTCTGTCCAACCATTATAAGCTATAACTTTCTATAAGGAGGAAACGTCTTACAGGTGCCAGAAAGCTCACTGAAACTGACACAGGGGAATGTCCCTGGCTCAGGTTCTATCTGAACACTGAAAGCAGTGGACTCAAGGGGACTGGTACTTAGAAGAAGGGGGACATGCTGGCTCTCATATGACCTTGGATGAGTCAGCCTCATAAAGGACAGGGAATAACCAAACTTTTGCTTCTTTGCCTGGTTGCCCTTGATCTTGCTGGCAAGTTCATCTATCCTGCTGCTGAGCCATTCCTTCCTGGTTTTAGAACCTATTTCTTTGGGATTCAAATGAATACTGAAGACCAGCTGAGACATCCAGCCTCATGGACTGAACAACTGCTGTGTTCTTGGCCTTTCTGTCAGGACACAGTATTGTTGGATTAGTCAGACCACAGCCTGTAAGCCACTCTAATAAATCCCCTTTTGATAATATATATATACACACATATACATTCATATACATATACCACCTATATTGTTGGGTCTGAAACTCCGAAACAACCCAAACAGGCACAAGAGTCCAGCAAAGCAAGATCTTTATTTGAATTAGGCAGCAAAAACTGACCAGTCAGGGGCAACAGCACAGACTCGGGAGCTAACTGTGTTGCACACATTCATCTTAGTATTTAAGCAGATAACAAAAATATCTTGTACTCAGGCACCTACTGATTGATCAGGGCTGCAGAACCGACTTGGGAGCTGGACTGTGACCCCCTGAGCCACGTTGTTATAGAGTTTGTAAGCTTGAACCCCACAAACATCTGTACCATGCTATAGTTACAATTTTTCATCAGTCAGAATAATTTGTTCTTTAGTGGTTAGGAACAACCATTACGTTTTTGGGGAACAAAAGAATAAGGAGAAAATTGGATAGCCATATGGAAAGGTCCCCTAGAGTCTAGGAACTTGAACTTAATTTTATCTTATCAATTTAGTATGATAAAATATTTAATATGATCAAATTGAGTCTGAAAACAAAATGGCAGTACTTAGGACAAGTCTCATTTGTTTGATATATATATCAGTCTGTTCTTTCAAGCAGTGGTTTTTATCTTAACACTATGACCCTTTAATACATTTCCTCATTCTATGATGACCCCAACCATAAATTATTTTGCTGCTACTTCATAACTGTAATTTTGCTACTGTTGTGAATCATAAATATCTGATATGCAGGATATCTAGTATGCGACCCCCATGGTGGTCAGGACCCACAGGTTGAGAACTACTGCTCTAGAGACTCCTGACTGAAGCATAGAGGGTGCAAATAAGGTTTATCTTGTGCTCTGATAGAATGGCTGCATAGAGAACTATGTAAGAAAGGATTCTAAAATAGACCAGGCTTACTGGTGCACTATTCTGTGATTGATTAGCAATGCCTACCATGGGCATAGGCTTGGAGACAGGAGTATGCACCAAACATCTGCCAGCTCTAGAAAAAAATGCCAGTCCCCACTTCTCCAGAGCTGGTATGCATCACTTTGACTAGCTTTTTTTGTGGCTGCTGAGGTCCCAAACTCAGGTCTTCGTGTTTGTGTGGTACTTTACCAGCAGAGCCAACTCCTTCCCAAACTAGTGAGCAAATTTTGTTTGTGTCTTCTAAGTGCCAGAAATCTCACTGAACTTGCAACAGGAGTTTTCCTGGCTCAGGTTCTATGCACAGCTGTTCTTGGAAGGGCTGTGTATTTGTTTGCTTGGTACCGAGAATTGAACAAGTGTGTACTCTGCCACCAAGCCATAGCTGCAGCCCCAGGAGGGTTCTTTAAATTGGAGCTTTAGGAAAGTAACAGGAGGAAACAGTTATTACAGATGATGTTTTCAGCTTTACTGAAAATTCTAAAATAGTTCATAATTTCTGGCAGAGATCTTTGAAAGCAGATATTTTTTTCCCACTTTACTAACAGAGAACTGGATTTGAGTAGTGACCTGGTTCATGATGGAACCTCATTATTGATACATATAGACACATTTTAATATATTCTGCGGTGGTTTGTGTGAGAATGGCCACCATAGGCTCATATGTGTGAATATTTCCCAAAGGTCCATTATGTTAAAGACCTGGTCCCTCGTCTACAGTGTTTTGGGGAGACATAAAACTCTAAGATGGGGGTGGGTAGTGGAAGGAAGTTTCGTCAATGCAGATATGTCCTTGAAGGAGATATGTGGTTTGTCCTCCCTGTCTCTTTTGCTTCCTGACTACCATGAGGTTTCCCGACTGAAACCTACAAAGCTCTGAGCCAGGATGAACTTCCTGTTTTTTTAAGGTGATCATCTCCGGGATTTTACTATAACTTGACAAGCTGGGATGGGAAGATGACTCAGCAAAGCGCCTGCCAGTCCGGCATTAGGGCCTGACTTTGGAGACTCCGGGACATGTATGGCAGCTCATGCCTGTAACCTCAGCCTTGAGGTAGGGTGAGGGCGAAGAGTGACAGACTTCCTCAAGCTCATTGGTCAGCCAACCTAGCCAAATGGATGGGTGTCAGGTCCCATGAGTGAGTCTGTCTCAAAAACTAAAGGTAGAGAATGCTATAGGAAAACACCTCGCACTGGCCTTGGGCCTCCACATGTGTGTGGACATGCAGTCATCCCTTCCTCACCATGCACACAAATAAATACAGGGGAAAAAATGGAAGGCTGACCATCATACCACTACGACCATTTTCAAGTGTGCAGTTCAATGGTATAAAATACACTAAAAGTGCTAAGCAAACAGTTTCTAGAATCATCTTCACCATGCAAAACTAAAACTACCTACTAAATAACTCCTGAGCCCTCTTCCCTGACCTGCCAGACACTCTGTTTTTCTGTGTTTGACTAAACATCTCAGATAAGGTGAGTCAGACAGGATGTGGTTTTTTGTGAGTATACTTACTTAGTGTGGTATCCTCAAGGTCTGTCCCTGTTGTAGTATGTCACAATCCTTTCCCCTTTTATGGACAAATAACATCCCATTGTATGAATGAATGCCTTTGTTTCTTCATCCATCGTGGGTACCCAGATTGCTTCCATCTTTTGAGCATATTTTTAAAAGATTTATTTATTTATTTACTTATTTATTTATTTATTTATATGTAAGTACTCTCCAGAAGAGCACATTAGATCTCATTACAGATGGTTGTGAGCCACCATGTGGGTACTGGAAATTGAACTCAGAACTTTTGGAAGAGCAGTCTAACCACTGAGCCATCTCTCCAGCCCCTTTTGGGCATTTTGAATAGGCCTTTTACATCAAGAGAAATTATAAGCATTAATGTGGAACTACAAGGCGCTCTGCTGTGAGGGTGGGTGTGCCACGCTCCCTCTGCCAGTCCCTTGTGGTACAGTTTTGTTTGTTTCATCTTTGTATAACCCCACAGTATAGCCATGCAGCCCATCTCCCCAGCTGTTTCCTGGGCTTTATAAAGAATGTGGTCCTTTCCTTCCTTGGGGAGTTTGCCTTTTTCACCTACTGCCATTGCTAAGGTTTATATTTCCCACTATATTTCATTATATTTTCATTGCTGTGTGACACATCAGAGTGCACAGAGCCCAAGGCCGCTCACACTGACATTTGGGTATGAGTTGGTGTAGCCACTTTGGAAAGCAGCTTGCCACTACTTCAAGAGGTCAATATTCCTGTACTTTGTACCCTGGCAGTGTCTCTCTTAATGGAGAAGCTCCTGCCTGTGTAAAACCTGAGATGTGTTTGCAGAATGCCACCAGCAGTTCTGATGGCAGCATCAAAATCACCAAGCAAGAGCAACTGACTGGGTGGTCGTGCAACAGAAAGGCTTTCATCCCTGTGGTGGTTTGCATATGCTCGGCCCAGGAGTGGCACTATCAGAAAGTGTGGCCTTTTTAGAGTAGGTGTGTCACTGTGGGTGAGGGCTTTAAGACCCTCATTCTAGCTGCTTGAAGCCAGCATTCTGCTAGCAACCTTCAGATGAAGATGTAAAACTCTCAGTTCCTCCTGCACCATACCTGCCTGGATGCTGCCATGTTCCCACCTTGATGATAATGGATGGGACCTGGGAACCTGTAAGTCAGCCCCAATTAAATGTCCTTTATAAGATTTGACTTGGATGTAATTCACAGACCATATGAAGCTCAAGAAGAAGGAAGACCAAAGTGTGGATGCTTCAGTACTTCTTAGAAGGGGGAACAAAATATTCACCGGAGGAAATACAGAGACAAAGTGTGGAGCAGAGACTGAAAGAAAGGCCATCTAGAGACTGCCCCACCTGGGGATCCAGCCCATATACAGTTGCCAATCCCAGACACTATTGTGGATTCCTGGAAGTGCTTGCTGACAGAAGCCTGATATGGCTGTCTCCTGAGAGGCTCTGCTAGAGCCTAACAAATACAGAAGCAGATGCTCACAGCCAACCATTAGACTGAGTGCGGGGTTCCTGATGGAGGAGTCAGAGAAGGGACTGAAGGAAAGGAGGGGGTTTGCTGCCCTGTGAGGGGAGCAATAGCATCAACCAGCCAACCCTCCCATCCACCCCACCCCCCAGAGCTCCCGGGGACTGGACCACTCCGGCCATACATGTGGCAGAGGATGGCCTAGTTGGACATCAGTGGGGAGGAGAGGCCCTTGGTCCTGTGAATGCTGGATCCTCCAGTGTAGGGGATGCCAGAGCAGGAAAGGGGGAATGGGTAGGTGAGGGAGCACCCTAATAGAGGCAAGAAGAGGGGGGAGTGGTAGGGGGATTTTGGAGGGGAAACCTGGAAAGGGGATAACAGAAAATATCCAATAAATTAAAAAAAAAAAAAAGACTTGACTTGGTCATAGTGTCTGTTCGCAGCAGTAAAACCCTGACTAAGACAATCCTGTTGCCTTTCCTTCAGTCATGCAATGCCAGCATTATTCCTGTAATTAACTTGAGAGCAGATGTCTTGTAGCCATTGATACTTTGGTGACAGTCCTACTTAGCTACAGGACAATTGTTACAGACCCAAACAGGGACAGGGAAGATGAGCCTCCCCAGGGCCCACTGAGCAAGCAGCCAGGTCATGGGGAGGGGCCACAGAGATCGAGAGAAATGTGTACCTGTGGGAAATAGACACGTTGCAAGTCAGTCTTCACAAATACTTCAGTCACTCAGGTGAGTCCAAGTGGCACTTGTCACCTCAAAATGCTGTGAAGTCTATTGGGGTAACCGTTTACGCAGCACCCAGTGTACCTGACAGTGTGCTGTCATATTGATTTTGTTATGTCCTCATCGCTGTGCAAGAGTTCATGACAGTGCACCGCAACAGGCTATGTTATCTCCATCCATAGACGAGGAAGTCAAGACTCAGCATGGTCAAGCAACTCCTTAAGAGTCACACAGCTGGAGAACAGCTGACTCCGAAACTGCTCTACCGGTAAAAGCAATCATTGCCTGAGAGCTCGGGGCAAGCTCTCTCCCAGTAAATCTTTCTCTACATGCTCTAAACATAGCAAGCCCTCATTCTTCATACAGTGAACAAAACCAGCAGCTCTTCCTTTTCAGAGACAATTTTAAGGGCAGCCTCTAGGGCAATGTTCCAAGCCAGAAGAACTCTCCTCCACATCAGGCTCTGCAGGAGGGCCCTGGTGTGTCCATGTATGGAAGGATTCCCCAAGGTGGCCTTCTGGCCTCCAGCACTGTCCTCAGATATGGGTCAAAGGCAGCACAGCACAGCCCGTTCACATCCATTGCAGGAGCCCACTTGGCCTTTCAACTAGTTTTCAAAGACGCCCTGAGCAGCAGGCGATGTGGTGATACTGTCTGACTCCATTGAGCTCCTAAGGTGGACAACCCCTCCGAGTCTCAGAGCTGAGCACGCCATCTGTACATACAGCCCCGGGCCATGTCCCAGACCGTCTTCTGGTTAAACACATGTTATCCCTCTGCTTCGCTCTCACAGATGGCTGGAGCTGCCAGAGGTCCCTGAAGATGTGCAGCCTGGGCCTGTCTTAGTTACATCACCCAAGAGATGCCTGTAGGTGACTCCATTTCCTTCCCTTGGTTCAGTGACTCCCTTTAGAGTGTGTGTGTGTGTGTGTGTGTGTGTGTGTGTGTGTGTGTCCCAATGAACAGGCACTGCTGGCTACAGGCAGATTATTAGCTCACAATCTGCTGGCAAAAGATGTTCACGAGAAAGCCACATGCTGCCTCATCTCTGGAGTGACATCGTGTGGCTTCTGTTGTACAAAGATCATTAGGGTTTTGTTCTTGTTGTTCTCAATCTAATCTAATTTCAATGGATTGTATAAGTAGAATTCTTCCAAACTCACAGTCACCTACTTTAGACATAGTTGAAAACACACACCCCAATTTTGTATAGCTGACTCTAGATTCTATAATGACCAAGGGCATAGGATCTGGGCTCAGATACGGGCTCAGCACACACAGGCTGTAAAATACACAACAGCTTATGGTCTTAGTTGCTTAGTGTGTAGCAGGGATTATTAACTGAGACAGGTGTGAAAAATCAGCACACTCCCTGGTTCAGAAAGCCACAAGCATGATCACTACCATTCTGACAACACATACATTAGTGAGACAGAAAAGTACTCATAACCACAGCTGAATGTGTGTTCACGGTAGGAGGAGCATACATCTACATGCTCTTGCCTTAGCTCAAAGCCCTGTTCTAGCAAGGCTCTTGAACTCAGTGCTCAGTTTGCATTACAGCACAGCTGTCACATGGCCTGATAAATAAAGTTGACATAACACCCTGCTTTTTAAAATCATTTTGTTCGTTTACATTTCAAACGATATCCCCCTTCCTAGTTACCCCTTCACAAACCCCCCATCCCATTGTCCCTTTTCCCCCTCCCCTTTGCCTCTATGAGGGTGCTCCTTCACCCACCCACCCACTCTCACCTCACCGCTCTAGCATCCTCCTACGCTGGGGAATCAAGCCTCCATAGGTCCAATGGCCTCCCCTCCCATTGATGTCAGATAAGGCAGTCCTCTGCTATATATGTATCTGGAGCTGTGGGTCCCTCCATGTGTTCTCTTGCTTTCTATGTATCAGTTTCAGCAGTAACCATGTGTCAGGGTCAAGAAAAGCGTGCTTCAAGGGCTGGGAACATGGTTCACTGGGTAGAGTACTTGCTATGCAAGCATAAGCGCCTGAGTGTGGATCTCTGTCACCAGTAAAGACCTGGACATGGAGATACTCACCTGGAACCCCAGCACTGCAGGTGGGTGGGTGAAGACAGGATGATCTCAGAGCCTCACTGCTCAGCCAGATTAACCAATTGTTAAGGTCCAAGTTCAGTGTGAGACCCTGTCCCCAAAACTAAGGAGGAGAGTTATAGAGGATGGTACCTGCAGTCAGCACAGGTGAGCACATCTGGATATGCACAAGTTCACACATGCATAGGCGAACACACACACACACACACACACACACACACACACACACACACACACACAAACACACATAGGAAGAGCATGCCTTAACTGGTCGAAATGAACAGTCCAACTTGGGGAAGAACATTGAATTATCATGTTGAAATGTGGAACTGTGGAATGTTTGTGCCATCTCTATGAGGTCAGTGACTGCCCTGGGTTAAGAGATGAGCATCTCACCAGGTGGTGGTGGTATATGCTGCTAATCCCAGCACTTGGGAGGCAGGTAGATCTATGAGTTCAAGGTCAGCCTGGTTTATAGAGCAAGTTAACAGTCAGGGCTACACAGAGAAATTCTGTCTCAAACACACACACACACACACACACACACACACACACACACACACGAGGGGGCGGGGATTAAGTGGTGCCATCACCAGTCACCAAGATGCCCACACTGGGAGAGATCAACTTTGAATCAGGTCACAAAGAAAGATAAGGAACTGCTGGGCAAGATACCATGCTTTCGAAAGTTCCCTTGGGCTCAGCAACTTGAGCAGGGACACGGGAGGCCAAGGCAGCTGCCACCTGAATTAACTCAGTGCCTTGATTGAGCAGGGCCACAGAAAGAGCCTGTCACTTGAATTGGCTCAGTGACTTGAGCTGGGCTGTAGAAGGAGCCTGCCACCCAAATCCAGGCCTCTATTCCATTTCTTTCTTGAAATCTGATCTTTATTATCTAATCCAAGATACAAAGTGAAAATTATCGAGGATCCTCAATAGGGGCTGGAAGAGTCTGTGGAGCCCAGTTTGGTGCTCAGGACCATGTACCAAAGCTGAGTGTGGATGGGCAAGATGGCTCAGCAGGTAAAGGCTCCCTGAGTTTGATCCCTGGGTCCCACATGGTACAAGGAGAGAACCAGCTCCCACAGGTTGTTCTCTGACTTTCATAGGAGTGACCTGGCTGGCACCTCCCCAACCCCTGTATACAAACAAACAAATATTTTTTAAAACTTCAAAAGTAGGTATGGTGGTTTGAAAATGGCCCCCATAAACTCATAGGGAGTGGCACTTCTGGAGGTGTGGCCTTGTTGGAGGAAGTGTGTCCAGCAGGTGGGCTTTGAGGTTTCAGATTCTCAAGCCCAGTCAGTCTTCCTGCTGCCTGCTGGTCCAGATATAGAACTCTCAGCTACCTCTCCAGCACCATGTCTGCCTGCATGCTTCTATGCTTCCTGCCACAATGACAATGACAATGGCCTCTGAACTGTAAGGCAGCCCCAACTAAATGGTTTCCTTTATAAGAGTTGCCTTGGGGGCTGGTGAGATGGCTCAGTGGGTTAGAGCACCCGACTGCTCTTCCGAAGGTCCAGAGTTCAAATCCCAGCAACCACATGGTGGCTCACAACCATCCGTAACAAGATCTGACTCCCTCTTCTGGAGTGTCTGAAGACAGCTACAGTGTACTTACATATAATAAATAAATAAATCTTAAAAAAAAAAAAAAAAAAAGAGTTGCCTTGGTCATGGTGTCTTCTCACAGCAATGGAAACCCTAAGGTTTGATGGGAGGCTAAGACTAGGGCAGTAGAAACAGGCAGATTCCTAGGGCTAGGTAGTGAGCTCCAGGCCAGTGTGAGACCCTGTCAAGAAAATCAAGGTGTACTGAGAGAGAGAGAGAGAGAGAGAGAGAGAGAGAGGGAGAGAGAGAGAGAACGAGAACATATGGAGCTGGACTGCATAGGCTCTAAGCCTCGTTACAGCTGGGTGAATGCAGGCTGTTCCCCCAAACTTTCTGTGCCTCAGTTTACCCATATACAGTTGGAACAACCACAGCCTCTCTTCTGAAGCATTACTGGGAGTACTGAAGGACTAGTTTACATTCTGAGAGCCCAGACTTTCTATGCTACCGTCACCACAGTTACAGCATCCAGATTGCTCTGCCCTTGACTTTTCCTCTGGCTTTGTGTTGGAGTTAAGTCCTTCTCAGTTACTCCTTGTGTAGCTCAAATTTTATATTTGGTTAATTCCAGGATACAGTAAAACTTCAAGCCCCTAACCAAGGTGTCCCATGAATGGACCAGACTTTCCCCTTCCGTCATTTGGCTTCTGTGGCTCTGTATAGGCCATTCCCTTTGCTGATAGCCCTGCCCCCACTCTGTCCAGCTTATCTCCTGGCCACTGTTCTCATCTCTTCTTCATCTCTTAGTTCATCATGTTGCCTAGAACTTCACTGCACCCCTTGCCACCCTGCCTGAACGCCCAGGCCCAGGGAGATAGGGTTCCAGGACCTCACTGCCACCAGGTGGTCTATTTTCCTGTTACCTTGGGACACTGGCTGTGGCTTTTATGTCCTCTTAGATGTGACTTCTTCTCTCATTCTCCTTCCTCTCCTCTGTCCTGGAGGCTGGCCAACTCGTCTAGACATCCTGGAACACATAACCAGAAGAAATATAACGTAGAGAGAATGTAATTATCAAAACTATTCATGTTACTCGGTGAAAGTGCACATGGTAATAACTGTGGGGACTTGCCATGACTTCACAGCTAAGAAGACCTTGTCATTCCACAGTCACCGTCATACCAAAGCATCATGAGGTTCTACAGTTGCCCATACTAAAAGCTTGCACATGCTCTAAAAAGGCAATGTGTGTATCAATACTTGACATTTTTATAATTGTTTGTTTTGTTAATTTATCTAACCTAGGTTGGAGTGACAAAACTGATAACTAAAGGGTACACACACACAAATATATATGTATATATATATATATATACATATATATATATATACATATATATACACACACACATATATATATACACACATACATACATATATATACACACACATATATATACATACACACAAATATATACATACATACACATATATACACATTCATATATATGTGGTAAGTGAAACATTTTTAAAAATTATACTGTGTTAATAAGGTACGCTGACCCTGTCCTGGTTAGTTTTTTGGTCAACTTGACAGAAGCCAGACTTATCCGGGAAAAAAGAATTTCAGTTGAGAAAGCACCTCCATTGGCCTGTAAGCACATCTTTAGGCATTTTTTGAGTTGATGTGGGAGGGCCCAGCCTTCTGTGGGTGGTACCAACCCTAGCAGGTTCTATAAGAAAGCAAGCTGAGCAGTATACAGAGCAAGCCAGAGAGCAGTGATGCTTCATAGTCTCTGCTTCAGCTCTTGCCTCTGTGTTCCTGCCCTGGATACCTTCTTTGGCTTCCCTCAGTGATGGTTATAAACTGTAAATGGAGATAAACCCTTTCCTCCCCAAGTTGCTTTTGGGCATGGTATTTATCACAGCAACAGAAAGAAAATTAAAACAGGCATTTGTGGAAGATATGTCCTAAGCAATTTTAGAAAGCTTGGACTATTCACTTGTAAATTTCTAAATGATGCAAATAATACTGCTTTCAAAATTCATCTTTAATCTCTGTCATTAGCTGAAATGAACAGTTCCTCCTATGAAATCATAGAATTTCTGGGTCTATCCATTTCTTGTGTGACCCCCCTCCTTTGATATGAGAATCCAGTGCTTTAAAATCGAATATGTTCTATCAATTGCACAATGTGTTTGGTGTGAACTTTTTATACATGTGACGTGCACCAACCTCTCTGGTGACTAACAGACCTATTCTACCAGCTATTTGAACTGGGAGAAGGTCTGTTTTTCAAGTTTCTAGTCTTTCCTTTTTTCCTACAAAGATCACTAGTTACGCAAGACCTTAAGCCAAAAGGCAAGATGGTCCACACCCTGGAAGTTTCGTTGCCAGATGAAACACTAAGGTTTGGTGCTAACATTCAACTCTAAGTGCAACGTTCCCTTCATCACCCACCATCCTTCAGCATGTAAGCAAAGCAGTCTGTGCTCAGCTTCCTACGACATCACATGAAAATGTCTCCAAATGAACACCTGAGCCAGCCTTTGTGGGTCTTTTCCCATGTCACCTATGATACCAAATGCTTCTGTGTGTGTGTGGGGGGGGGAGGTTTAGCACCACGACTTTCTTTGTGAAGGGGCCACATGCCCTCTCACCTTCTGCTGCAAGCACCTTAGTCTTTGACTATCATTTCTGTGGCATTATCAGACCATTTTCCTACATAGAATCCAGCTATATCAGCTGACAAGGTCATGTACTTGGATGTCTGACAATGGCCGACTACTTACTGTGTTCTATGTGTCTGTTTTTGATTACCATCCACATCCTGTCACCCACCTCTGCACAGCACACTTTGGATGATACCACTCTATCTGGTTCCCTTCTCCCCAGCTTCAGCCTGCATGCGCTATGCCTCTCCTCTGCTCTCTCTAGGTCCCTGCTCTCTCCCTCCTCTCCCTCATGTCACTCTCACAACCACAATAAAAGATGCTTTGTTATCATTTATGGACTTCTTTTTGAAGCAAGGTCTTACTATGTAGCCTTGGTTGGCCTATAACTCATTATAGTAGATGAAGTTGGGCTCTAGTGGTAGCGCGCACCTTTAATCCCAGCACTCGGGAAGCAGAGGCAGGCGGATTTCTGAGTTCGAGACCAGCCTGGTCTACAAAGTGAGTTCCAGGACAGCCAGAGCTACACAGAGAAACCCTGTCTCGGAACAAACAAACAAACAAACAAACAAACAAACAAACAAAGAACTCTGCCTGTCTCTGCTTTCCAAGTGTTGGGATTAAAGATATTAAAGGCTGTGAGGTATACACATGCATGTGCATGCGTGTGAAAGCCAGAGGTTAGCTTCACGTGTCTTCTATGTCACCTATTACATCACCGTCATCATCGCCATCACCATCACCACCATCATCATCTTTTTTGAGACACCCTCTCTTACTGAATTTGTAACTTGACAATTTGGCTAGACTGACTGGCCAGCGAGGCCTTGGTGTTCCTCCTGTCTCCACTTCCCCAGTGCTGGGACTACAGATGCACACTGTCACACTCAGCTTTTCATGTGGTTGCTGGCAATTCGCACTCACGTCTTCATGTTTGCCTGGCTAGTTAGCTGTTTCTCCAGTTCTCCATAATTTTACCTTGGGTTTTTAATAAAGATCTTGAGTTATCCTAAGATTGGTATCTTTGTTCTCTTTGAACATGCCTTTGATAGAACCTCCCAGTGTAGCACTTCAGTCATCCCAGAGAAGACAGAAGATACATGTTAACTGGATAAATAACAGCTATCTGTTTTGAAGGAAGTCAAATGAAGAAAGAGCAGACAGATCTAGGGACTCCCAAGGTGTCCTGTTTGCTCTGAATCTGGAGTCCTTGGCAGAGACATTACTGCCTTGTGTAATGCAGTTGTGTAAGTGGGAATAAGGCTCAGGCGTTGGAAGGACACAGCCCCTCCGAATCATAGGGCTTGAGGTATGGGCTCCCCAATCCAGGCATTCCTTGCTTAAACAATGCACGCAGTCTTGGGTCATTCCATCTTAGATGGTGATGTATTACATGGGATTCTCTGAGGCAGCCTTCTGCCACTCAGAATTTGTGGGAAAATGTTATTCTTGTTTGCAGGGTGATCTTTTCCCACACATTTTCTCTTTGGCTTCCTGGGTAGAAGAGGAGAGTCCTTACTGCCATTGTGAGCAAGTAGTAATGTAGTTTGAAGGACCACAGCAGTTCTGGGAGAAATGCTTCTGAATATAATTGTGTCGTCTCTGGGAGGCTCACTGCCTCTCTGTGACTGAGAGCAGCCCTGGGGAGCGGATGGGGGTGGGGAGGAGGCACTGGGAACAATTTCTCTCTGGCTGGAGCTCTGCATCACTCCCACAGTGGTGTACTGATCTCAGAAGTGGGCTAGGAAGCCAGGAGGAGGAGAGTAGTGTGAGGAAACCAAACAACTGTCAGTACCTTGTGATTCAGACCTTCCAGTTGTAGAGGGAGTGATTTGAGTTGACACGAATTCCCAGAATGCCTGACACACCCACAAGCAAGCGGGCCCCAACCCATCCCAGGAACCTTCTGTCGGCCAGCTGAGAGCTTGTGTGGCTTCTCTCAGCACCATGTTCTGCTCTACAACAGCATGTCCCCACGAGATCATCAGTGAGAGTTTGTTCCTGTGGAAAATGGTTCAGGAGGCTTGCCTGATACTAACCCCTTAATTTTCAATGGGGAAGGTTGTTTCAGGAGAACTGGTGTCCTGTCTTTGCTGGAAGCTTGACACACCTTAGCTTCTCTTATTTCTTAAATTACTCAAGCAGATTGGTCAGCGGTTGGCTTGGTGGCAATGACAGGAATATTTACTTTGTAAGCCTGGGAGGGCACAGGAAGGTCTGGAGAAACACCTTTCCCTGCGGCTGCTGGAGTCAGCACTAGAAAGGAACACTCTCCGTATCTGGGAAGCTAAATATATTACTGCTGAAGATTACCCAGGAAATGATAAAGTCAGGGTTAGAGTCCATGTTGGATGGCTGCTAGTCCCGTGTAACTTTCAGTATGCTCTGTGCCACCCAGCATAAATGTCTCTCTATTCATCCATTTGTTCATTTATTCATTCACTCATTAACTCCATATTTGTTGAACAATCTTAGTTGGCCCTATGATATGAGCATATAGATCTAGAGCCATAAATGAGATAGACATGACATTTAAGTGCCATAAGACACATTAATTGGGGAATTATCCAATAAACGATGGCAAATGTGGCTCCTTGCAAGAATCCGAGGGGGCCAAAGATACTGGCAAGTATAAACCTAACCTGGCCCTGTTGTTGTTGTTGTTGTTCTCCTCCTCCTCCTCTTCTCCTCCTCCTCCTTGTCAAGGAGATACAAGCTAGTTATATGGAAAGACAGCCTCAATTAGGAAAATGCCTCCGTAAGATTGCCTGGAGGCAAGTTTGTAGCACATTTTCTTGAGTCCTGATAGATGTGGGAGGAGCCAGCTTGCTGGGGCTGGAGCCTGGGTTATATAAGAATGCAGGCTGAGCCAGGTTATAGTGCACACTCATGCTTTTCATCCCAGGAGGCAGAGGCAGGCAAATCTCTGTGAGTTCAAGGACAGCCTGGTGTTTTCGGAGTGAGTAGAAAAGTCAGTGCTAGCTACATGTGGGACTTGTTTGGAAAAAAAACAAAACAGAGAGGATGGGCAAGAGAGAGCCATGGGGAACAAGGCAGAAAGCACTGTTGTTTTACAGACCAGTTCTTGCCTCTAGGTTCCTGCCTTGGCTTCCCCTGATAATAGGCTGTAACCTGTAAGCCACAACAAAAAACAACCACAAAAAACTGCTATCTTAATGGCCATCAAGCCCCAGGACTCCAACTGTCTCGGTCTCCCCAGAGCTGGACTTACAGGAGTCTGCCACCTTACCTGGCTTGCTTGTGTGTTTGTTTTAGTTTCGTTGTTTTGTTTTGTATTTTGAGACAAGGTTTCTCTGTATAGTCCTGGCTGTTCTGGGACTCGGTTTGTAGACCAGGCTGGCCTCAGCTCACACATATATGCTTGCCTCTGCCTCCCATGCCATCACACATGGGTTCTCCTATCAAACTCAGGTCTGCATGTTTTTACGGCTGTAATCAGGTTTGCATGCTTTTATCAGCCTTGACTGGCTGAGTTATTTTCCCAGCTCCTCCCATCCCAGTCTTCTTTTGAGTGTTTTGTGTGGAACAGCTCAGAAGTCAAAAAAGAAACAATGTAATCTGTTTTAGCCAACACTGAGACAGGCCCCTGCCCGCCTTCCCTTTCTTAGGACATTTATTACAAAAGGAAATATTTTCTATGTCTTTGGTGTGTGTGTCCATCAACGCATAGTGTTTTGCTCAAGGACCCAAAAACCATTACTTTGAAACGTATCCATCAGAACGGACAGGGAAAAGTGGATCCTAACTTTGAGAGTGGCACCATCGCATCCCTGCAAGCCCTCAGCAAGCTCTTCCCCTAGGACCAGTTCACTCCCCTGACCCTCCTTCTCAACCTGACCTGTCACCGATGCACACACTGGAACGGAGCTTGGCCCTTTCCCCTGTTGTCAGAAGTTACTGAATGAAAAATCTGTTCTCCTCACTTTAACTATTGTCTGGCTTTATTTAATCACTGTCAGAACCTTCCCCAGATACAAAGATTATTTAAAGAATGGTTGGCAGCCGTGAGTGATGCAAACATCAGTAATAGGTTTATTTGTTCTTTTTTTCTCCTTTATTTTCCCTTTGTGACTTGTCTCTTTCCAGGAAGGACACAGTCCAGAAAGAGTAATACAATAAGGCCCAATGGGAAGCCAACTGTCCTGAGAGGGAGTCTGTTGGTTAGGGAACATGCTGAAAACAAAGCACCTAAAATAGAGTACTGACATTCGAGAGCTTCTTTCTCTCTTACATAGTAGGTAGGAGGTGAGTTCAGCAGGAGAAGGGCAGCTGTGATCCCACTCTGCCACCATGGAAGTGATAACGTCTTTTCCAGGTGTACCCCCTTGTCCACATCTTAGCTATTGGGCCCCACTGATAGTGGTGGCTCACACCTTTAACCCCAGCACTCAGGAGTCAGAGGCACGCAGATCTCTGTGATTTTGAGGCCAACGTGGTCTACAGAGTGAGTTCCAGGACAGTTAGGGCTACACAGAGAAACCCTGTCTCAAAAAAAAAAAAAAAAAAAAAAAAAAAAAAAACAACAACAAACCAAAACAAACCAAAAAAAAAAAAAAAAAACAAACAAAAAACCCAAACAAACAAAAAAACCAACCAACTAACAAACCAACAAACAATCTCCTCAAAAGGGAAACCCAGGTGCAATTGGCATAGTGAATATCCAAAACAGAACAGAAGTATCCTGGGGGAGGGGGGAATGAAATTGGGGTCCAAAGGGATTCTAGAATATTACCAGTTTTATCAGAGAGACCATATTTGTATTTGGAATCCTTGTTCAATGGCTTACTTCTGGGACAGTGCCGACTAAGACCAAATCTGGGATCCTTTGAAATTCAGAGGGAAACTACACCACATAACTGTTGCATTTAGAAAGTAGAAGAGAAGTCAGTTCTTCAACCAAGACAAAGTATTTCTCCCTGGCCTTCTCTGTTCTCTGCCAGGAAGCACTACTAACTACTGGGCATGCCTTCTGTCCAGCTCCTGTGGCACTTACGTTTGCTCTGTTCTCACACCTGTGGGCTCCTTGACCATTTCAACCCTTTGAGCTAGCAAATTCCCTCACGCATTCTTGGAACTAAGCATGTCTGGATGGTGGAAAATATGAATTCTGTCCAAGACCTCTTGACACACAAAGAAATCAAGTATCAGAGAATGTGACTGGCCACATGTTCCCGGGAGAGTAACCCCGGAAGCCAGCTCAGTGCCATTCTGGTATTCTGCCATGAGCAGATTTTGTTTTAACCTCTGAGTGGAGCTCCAGGCTTTTAGCTGGAGCGTGTTTGTAACTGGTAAAGAGGCCTCCACCCTGAGTGGGCTGTGTTGTCTACCCTTGCCCATGAGATTTGAAGGACTGTGCTCATCACTATTTAATTTTTCATACTTTGTAAGATGAGACCTAAATGTAACCAGGGAGATAATCTATTGATTTCAGGCTATTCAGAATCCTATAATGCATTCATTGATTATGGAAAATGCAAACAGAATCAAGCTCTTGTTTCCATGAATTTCTCTTGGAAATCACACCCCTTGATGACCCGAATCTGATCCCAGAGGAGGAAGACCCCCTTAAGCCAAAGTGAAAGCACCAAGACACTTACTCAGCTTGGTCTGGGGAGAAGGATTTTTTTTTTTTTTTTCTGAAACAGGGTACCATTTAACATTTGTGAAGCATCAGTGAATTGGCTGTTTGTCTAGAAGCCTGGTGTTCAGGTGTTTGTAAATCAAGCTCTGAATCACTTCTATTTCAAGAGTCCTTTTGTGATTAGAAAACAGATCAAATCAAACCAGGAGCTGGGGAAGTAGCTCAGTGAGAGTCAAGGGCTCACAGTGTAAACATGAGCTCCCAATTTGATCCCCAGCAGTCACATAAAAAAAAAAAAAAAAAAAAAAAAAAAGATGCCTATAGTGGTACAAGCCTATAACTCCAGAGCAGGGGAGGGGGGGGGGCGTGCAGGAAGATCTCCCAGCTTTGCTGACCAGCCAGTTCAGCTCAAACTCTGAGCTTCAGGCTCAGTGAGAAACCTAAAATACAAACAAACAAAAATAAAGTTGGGGCTGGGAGGTAGGGCAGTGACAGAGTGCTTGCCTAGCAACTTATGAGGTCCTGGGTTCAAACCCTAGCAAACCAAACAGATATGTACTGACTTTTTAAATTTTCTTTTCAAAATTCTTCCATGACTGACATCTCTCTATCTTAAATATGTAGAGACTAGTTTAAAATTATGTATTTAGGCTACTGACATGTATCTATCCAATACCAATATTTTGGAAAATATAAATAAGCAGATAGAAAATTGAAATAGCCTCAAGTCACTGCCAGGAAATGTTCATTATTAATATGATGGTGCATCCTTCCAGGTACTTATACAGCCTGGATAAAGGCCCTCAGTTATTCCACTGGGTAGTCCAAAATGTTTGAAATGTCCAGTTCTAAGACTTGGAATCCTATTTTATCTTTTACAATGATAAAAGTGCTTTTCTATGCACAGACATACATATTTTGTGTGTGTTTTATATGTGTATGCTTGCGTGCACACACACACACACACACACACACACACACACACACACACAGTCTCCTATATAGAGGCCAGAAGTCAACATTGGCTGTCTTGCTGAATTGCTCTTCATGATATTTTCTGAGACAGGGTGTCTCACTGATTCAGTTGACCTGGCTGGCCAGGAAGCCTAAGATCCTTCCATCTGCCTCTCCAGGCTGAGGTTATAGTTTTCTGTTACCAAGCCCAGTTTTTAATTTTTAAAAATATTCCTTGCCCTATGTTCCTAGGTGCAGACCTGAGATACAAAGTCTCTATCCGGAGATACAAAGTCTCTATCCTGAGGCTCCCCCTCACCCCCAGCACACCACAGTCAGCATCTCTTTAGGCTGTGTGGCATCACTGCTTTCCTGCCGGTCTTCCATCCTATTCACTATTACTCTGAATAAAACTCTTTCTGGACTATCATCACCCCTCAGATTCAGCAGCTCTGCCCCAGGCACGTCCCTAGAGTTGGCAGGATACTTTCTGATCTCACTGCTGCTCGCTCTGCTTCAGCTTCTCTCACTACTGACGTGGGCTGATCCAAAGTCTCTGAGAAATTGTTTGTTTGGGCTGGAGAGATGACTCAGCGGTTAAGAGCACTGACTGCTCTCCCAGAGGTCCTGAGTTCAATTCCCAGCAACCACATGGTGGCTTATAACCATCTGTAATGGGATCCAATGCCCTCTTCTGGTCTTTCTGAAGATAGCTACAATGTACTCACACATAAATAAATAAACAAATAAATAAATCTTTTAAAAAATTGTTTCAAAAAAAAAAAAAAGAAAGAAAAAAAAATTTAAGCCGGGTGTGGTGGCGCACGCCTTTAATCCCAGCACTCAGGAGGCAGAGGCAGGCGGATTTCTGAGTTCGACGCCAGCTTGGTCTACAAGGTGAGTGCCAGGACAGCCAGGACTACACAGAGAAACCCTGTCTCGAAAAACCAAAAAAAAAAAAAAGTTTCACCAGAGCATCCTCTCTCTCTCTCTCTCTGCCTCTCTGTCTCTCTCTCTGTCTCCTCTTCTCTCTCTGTCTCTCTCTCTGTGTGTCTCTCTCTGTCTCTCTCTTCCCCCCCCCCCCCCCGCCGTGTGTGTGTGTGTGTGTGTGTGTGTGTGTGTGTGTGCATATGCATGTAGAGGCCAGAGGACAACTGAAGTAGAAACAACATAAGGGTTCTTTGGAAAGTTAGTATTTTGCTGGGGCAAACACATGAAGGAATGTTTAGCTGAAGCAGACACAGGTGAAAGGATGTTCGGCTAAAGCAAGCATGTGAAAGGACATGTGATGAGGGATTCTTTTCTAACAACATGCATGCATTGGTCTGCCTTATATCTCAGAGTTGAGCTGCATTTGTCGAGACTCCATAAAGAAGCATACCAAAAAACTTCTGTTAGTGCGCTGCAGTTTCTTGTCACTTCAGCAGACTTGGGTTGATTGGTAGAGTGATGTCAGCTGAGACGGACACACATGCTGAGGCAAGACACTTGGAGGACACCTGATGTTGGAGGGTATAAATAGGACTTGAAGGGCAGAGGCAGAGGCTGAGCTAGGCTTGCTGACAGAGCTAGCTGTGCAACACTTGTGGGTCTTGAGTTTTTCGCTGATTTTTGCTTCCTTGAGAGAGGCATAGCTGAGAACTTCTGGTGTTCCTCTTGGTCCTTGCTGCTGGCCACTGCTGAGGCTGAGTCCGAGTTGGCTCTGCTAGTCAGTGCCTCGGCTGCTGATTCGTGTTTGCTATCCCAGCTCTACCAAATTGGACTGCTGGTGTATCTGTCAAGTGTTTGGGCGTGGATCAACCTGCTGCCTGCTAACCTGTGAACTGAACTGCTGATTTCCAGACAACATGGACGGGAGTTGCTCCAAAGAACCTTTCTAAACAGGTCTACTTCCCCCCTATCCTTTCTTTTCCACTACCTCTGGTGGGCTACAAGGGAGGTTAAAGTGTTTAAGAACCATGATTAAAACTAAGGTTTGAAAAAATAAGATACAGACAAACCTCGCTGTTGTTCATCAGGAGTTGTCATTATATATATATATTTAATATATAATATATATATATTTTAATAGTCTTTCATTGGCCTGTGGCTAGCTGGTGACCCCCAGAGATCTGCTTGCCCCAATCCCCTAGTGATGAGGTTACAAGCATGCACTACTACATTTGGCTTTTAAAAACTATGATTTTGGGGGGGGGGGGCGTTGGTTTCCTGGTTAGCTTTCTACTGCTGTGATAAAACACTGTGACCAAAAGCAACTTAGGGAGGAAAGGGTTTACTTCAGTTTACAATTTCTAGTCCATTACCCATGGAAATCAGGAAAGGAAGTCAAGGCAGAATCCTGGAGGCAAGAAATGATGCATAAGCCATGGATGAGTGCTGCTTGCTGGCTTGCTCCTCCTGCTTGCTTTCTTTTTCTTTTCTTTTCTTTTTCTTTTTTTTTTTTTTTTTTTTTTTTTTTGGTTTTTTGAGACAGGGTTTCTCTGTGTATCTCTGGCTATCCTGGAATTCACTCTGTAGACCAGGCTGGTCTCGAACTCAGAAATCCACCTGCCTCTGCCTCCTAAGTGCTGGGATTAAAGGCATGTGCCACCACCTCCCAGCTCCTCCTTCTTTCTTATACCACTTAGGATCACCAGCCTAAGGGTGCCACCATCCCTAGTGAGCTGGATTCTCCCACATCAATCCTTAGTAAAGAAAATGCCCAGGGAAAGGCAAATCAAAACAACCCTGAGATTCCATCTCACACCAGTCAGAATGTCTAAGATCAAAAACTCAGGTGACAGCAGATGCTGGCGAGGATGTGGAGAAAGAGGAACACTCCTCCATTGCTGATAGGATTAGAAGATGGTACAACCACTCTGGAAATCAGTTTGGTGGTTCCTCAGAAAATTGGACATAGTACTACCTGAGGACCCAGCTATACCACTCCTGGGCATATACCCAGAAGATGCTCCAATATGTAATAAGGACACATGCTCCACTATGTTCATAGCAGCCTTATTTATAATAGCCAGAAGCTGGAAAGAACCCAGATGTTCTTCAACAGAGGAATGGATACAGAAAATGTGGTGCAATTACATAATGGAGTACTACTCAGCTATTAAAAACTATGAATTCAGCCGGGTGGTGGTGGTGCATGCCTTTAATCCCAGCACTCGGGAGGCAGAGGCAGGCAGATTTCTGAGTTTGAGGCCAGCCTGGTTTACAGAGTGAGTTCCAGGGCAGCCAGGGCTATACAGAGAAACCCTGTCTCGAAAAACAAAAAAAAAAAAAAACAAAACCCTGTCTAGAAAAAACAAAAACAAAAACTATGAATTCATAAAATTCTTAGGTAAATGGATAGAACTAGAAAATATCATTCTGAGTGAGGTAACCCAATCGCAGAAGAACACACATGGTATGTACTCATTGATAAGCCCAAAAGCTTGAATACCCAAGGTACAATTCACAGACCACATGAAGCTCAAGAAGAACAAAGTGTGGGTGCTTCAGTTCTTCTTAGAAGGATAATAAATTACTCACAGGAGCAAATATGGAGATAAAGTGTAGAGCAGAGACTGAAGGAAAAGCCATCCAGAGACTGTCCCACCTGGGGATTCATCCCATATACAGTTATCAAACCCAGACACTATTGTGGATGCCAAGAGGTGCATGCTGAAAGGAGCCTGAAATGGCTGTTTCCTGAGAGGCCCTGCCAGAGACTTACAAATACAGAGGCAGATGCTAGAACCACTGGACTGAGTGCAGGGTCCCCAATAGAGGAGTTAGAGAAAGGACTGAAGGAGTTGAAGGGGTTTGCAACCCCATAGGAAGAACAACAATATCAACCAACCAGACCCCCTGGAGCTCCTAGGGACTAAGCCATCAACAAAGGAGTATTCCAGCTGCATATGTAGCAGAGGATGGTCTTGTCATGCATCAATGGGAGGAGAGGTCCTTGGTCCTATGAAGGCTTGATAGATGTCCCAGTGCAGGGGAATCGAGGGCAGGGAGGTGGGAGTGGGTGGGTGGGTGGAGGAACACCCTCATAGAAGCAGAGGATGGGATAGGGGGTTTCCGGGAGCAGGGGAAACCAGGATAGGGGATAACATTTGAAATGTAAATAAAGAAAATATCCAATAAAAAAGAAAAAGAGAAAGAGGAAAAAAAGGAGGAAGGAGAAAGGAAAAAGAAAAGAAAGAAAATGCCCCACAGGCTTGCCCATAGGCCAACTTAGAGGGCATATTTTTCTCAAATGAGGTTCCTTCTTCTCCAAGGACGATAGCTTGTATAAAGTTGACAAAGCAAGCAAGCAAGCAAGCAAGCAAGCAAGCAAGCAAGCAAGCAAGCAAGCAAGCAAGCAAGCAAGCAAACAACTCTAACCAGGACAAGGGGATCTGCACATGCTACTGCATGTGTGATGAGGATGGAGAAGTCAGCTTTCTCTTTCTGGTTTTACACAGGTTCTAGGAATTGAACTCGGCTTCTCTGGCTTCAAGTCCAGCGGGGGCTTTCACCTGCCGAGCCATTCTGCTGGCCAGTGCCTGGCGTTTTTCTCTTCGGGGTTCTGGGTACCAAACTCAGGCCCTCATGCTTGCCAGGAGAGCACCTGATCCAGTGAGCTCTCTCCCCAGCCCCCATCAGGACATTTTCATCCCTATGCCACTATAGTTTGTTCTTATTTGTGCTTCTTCCTGTCTCCCACGCAGCTCTCCTGGCCCCCTCCCTCTCCCCTTTTTACTTTCATGACACATATTTTATTACCTGCCGCCCCCATTTCAGGATTTCCCCCTCTCCTTCCCCAATCCTCCTACTTTTATGTCTTCCATTCTCCCCAGTCAGAATGACTGAGCTGTAGAACCTCACAGATGGTTATAAGCTACTCCACTGAATTAGGGGTAGGGCACTATGGAAACAGGCTGGCACTTGTCACATAAGCATGAAGACCTTAGTTTGATCCCCAGAACCCATGTAAAAATCTGGGCACGTGATAGAGACAGGAGACTCCTTGGGGTTTGATGGGCAGCCTAGAAGAACCTATGTGTAAGCCCCACACCAGTGAGACAGTGTATTTCAAAAAGTAAGATGGACATCTCTGAGGAATGACACCGAGGTTGACCTTTGTGCACCACCCCCCAATGAACACACACATACAAAATAATTTTTAAAAATTAGGGGCAGGCCAGATTTAGAGAATCTGGGTTTATTGCCTCCCCTTAATGGCTATTTTGTTTTCTTAAACCAGGATTCATTCTTTTTGTGTAGTAATGCCAAACTAATTGTAAAACTAGTGACCCTCACCAGGTGAAACTATAGTTTCTGGCATGTATGCCAGGGCTCCAAAATTTAGTCACACATGACATCTCAGCTTGATCGATCTCCTGGCCCCTGACTGGACTGTAGCCAGGAGAGATATGTACTGGCAGGGTTCTTGAAAAGGCTCCGAAGTCTTGCAAGGAGAAAGAGCTAATGTATCCTTCCTGTCTCTGATACTTCATCTCTATGTGCTTGCTTTCAGCCTGACAAACTAATCTGAGGTTTTGATGACATTATTAAGCACCAAGCCAACCAATCCTGGAGATGGGTTTGCTTTTGGATATCTCATGACATGAAGCAATGTATTTCTTTATTGTTTACGCTATTTTCAACCTCTCTCCTGTTATTTGCAGCATGGTACACCAGGAGACAGTGTTTTGTTTTGGCTCTTTTTTTTTTTTTTATGTGATAGATTAAGCTTCTTTAATTCAGATAATCTACTTATCTCTTTATGCCTCTTAGGGCTTGGTCCACTTTGATCCATTCAACAGAATAATTGTGAGATTAATACTTGTATATATCTCTAAGATATAATAGGTAAGATTAATCACAATACAGGAGCTTTTTATCATCTTATAGCATTTAGAGATAATCAACTGAAACCTGTTCCATGAGACCCAGTTCTGACCAGAATGCCCCCTGCCCTTTTTTTTTTTTTTTTTTTTTTTTTGCCAATCTTTGTTTAGAGCAGCTATGTCTGTTAGGCTCCTGAGTACCAGGGACCAGAAAAAGGAAATGACTGGTCACATCTGTGCTTAGGGCAGCAGTCACGCCTGTGCAGTGCCTTACTTCTAGCTCGAGGCCCAGGTATACGGTGCTGCAACTGTAAATCTCCATTAAGTACAAGGTTTATTGGTGAAAGTATTTTTCTGGAAAGATAAGTTGCAACTTTTCTTGGGTTCTCAGTGGAATCTGGGCCCCTTCTGAAAGCTAAGACTCACCATAACATGGTACCTCACAAATGAAAACAAAACAAAACAAACAAACACCAAAAAAACCCCAACAACAAAAACCCCAAACAATGTCTCCCCATGTTGTTCTGTTGTAATTTTAGGAGGTCAGAATCAGGTACCTCAAGACCAGTGTAAAGGGAGAAAGCAGGTTCCCTCACAGAATATAAGAATTTCAAAGCCTAGTAGTATATGCCTTTAATCCTAGCACTCAAGAGACAGAGGCAGCTGGATCTCTGTGAGTTTAAGGCCATCCTGGTCTACATAGTGAGTTCAAGGACAGCCACTGCTACATAGTGAGCCTATTTCCAAAAACAAACGAATGCATTCCTAGTCTGGCGGTGGTGCAGGCCTTTAACCTCAGCATTCAGAAGGCAGACAGTCCGATCTCTGTGAGTTCGAGGCCAGACTGGTCTACAGAGAGTGCGTTTTAGGACAGCCAGGGCTACATAGTGAAACCCTGTCTCAAAAACAAACCAATAATAATAATAAAAGAATTTCAAGATGGTGACAGCAGGGCACTAAACCAGGCCCGGGAGCCTTACTAAGCTAGGAACCCTGGGTACTACATAGGTGACATGTCTAGAAAGTTGGTCTTGCCTCTGGAAAAATGTAGTCCTCTAGTTATTTGTGAACGAACCTAGGTTATTCCAGAATTGTGTTAAGTGCTGGGGAATCAGGTAAGAGCAAGAATTTATTAAATGACACAGGTGTCATTAGGCTTTTCCTCCCCTCAATCCTAGGGGTGCTTCTCTGAATGAGATTTCAGTGTTAAGCAGAGACAACA
The DNA here is from genome assembly GCF_000001635.26 of Mus musculus. Lineage (NCBI taxonomy): Eukaryota > Metazoa > Chordata > Mammalia > Rodentia > Muridae > Mus > Mus musculus. The sequence continues at coordinate 55,148,592 of NC_000075.6, forward strand.
GAAAGAAGCAATAAGTTAACCTAGGAAAGGGATACATGGTATCTACATGGTTACTTTAGCTTAGTTGGTCAGGAAGGATCAGTCTGACACATTTGAGATGTGACTTCAACAAACATGGTCCATTCTGGGAAGTCCAGCAGAAACTCAGGACGCAGAGTATCCACATTAGCGCGAGCACATAAATGTTTACGTGAAAGATTGAAATGATGATGGGAAGAAGCTGGCAGGCTCTATCATCGTCTTCGGCAAATGGGAGCGAAGGAGGGAGTACAAGTCTGGAGAGAAGGACCTTTCGGGAGTCACACTTAGAAAAGTGGTGGGTGGTTCAGCGCGGAGCGAGAGCAACATACGTGAAGGTGCTAGGCGCACACCTCTCATCTCCCCATCCCGGCCGCGCCCAGGCCAGGTGAGTGGGTGGCCGGTGGACAACCACGCGGAGGAGCAACCTCCAGGGGCCCGCGCGTTTCCTACCCGAGCCGACGTGGCCGGCGCGATAGGCCGCGCACGTGTCTGGCCAGAGGCCCCGGTGCAGCGCAGAGGCGCGCAGGGGAGCTCAGGTTCATCCTCGTGCGGTGCCGCCGGCCCAAATCCTCGGGGCGAGCGGCGGGTGCTGGGCGCGGAGCCCCGGTGTGGGGCGGAAAGGGGCTGGGTCATGAGAGGAGGGGGCGGTCGGGAGCGCGCGCGGAGCTCGCGGGCGCGCGCCGGGGCGGGGGCAGCCCTCTCCCAGGCGGCGGTGGGGGCGGCGTCGCTGTTGCCCTTTTAAGCCGCGGGGCCACCGCCTCCTGCGGGTGGAGTCGGTTACAAAGGCAGCAGCCGGCCCGGCTCCCGCACGCTCGCTCGCTCCCTCGCTCGCACGCCCGCCCGCCGAGGCCTCGCGCTCCTCGCCATTTTCCAGCCGCGCTCGGACGCGGGTCGCGGCGGCGGGGAGAGGCGGAGCCGCGAGAGCGCGGCCCGGGCCGGCCCCGCGGGGCGGTCGCGGCCGTGACGGCGGCTCCCGGCCCCGGCTCCCTTTCCTCACCCCTCCCGCTGGAGATGAGGGGAAGATGTCCGTGTCAGGGCTCAAGGCCGAGCTGAAGTTCCTGGCGTCCATCTTCGACAAGAACCACGAGCGATTCCGCATCGTCAGCTGGAAGCTGGACGAGCTGCACTGCCAGTTCCTGGTGCCGCCGCCGCCACCACCGCCGGGCAGCTCGCTTTCGCCGCCGCCGCCGCTCACACTTCACTGCAACATCACGGTGAGGCGCCGGGTCGTAGCCCCTCGGGGCCGGGCGGGGGCGGACCTGGGCGCCGCAGTCCCGGGACAAAGGGCGCCTGCCCGGGAGACCCCCGGTGTCCCGGGCACGGCCGGTTGGCGGCTGGGCCCTGGGCCCGGCCGGGAGCTCGGGCTGCCTGGTCGGGAGGAGGTGGAGGCGCGTCGCAGCACGGCGCGGGCCGGCTTTGCTCTGTTGGCCCCTCGCGGCCCCCGTCGGGCCCCGAGGTCGCCATGGCCGCCCGCAGCCGGCCTGCTCTGGGGACCGCGGCTCGTCCGTGGGCTCCTGTCAGTCGCTCAGGTGGAAAGGCTCTCAAGTATCTGTTTTAGCTACTCGTTTTCCCATCGGGTTCCAAAACCCACGTCCTTGCTTGTTCAACCAGTTCTCGTTTGTGTTTTGGTCTCCGAGGACAAACGAACACTGAAAGCCTACGTATTTAAGGAAAAAGTTTAGGACGCAACCCCGGGGGATGGTGTGGAACCATCGTTTAGCCCTGACCTGGCTTTGCGCTTACGTGTTTTGGAAAAGCTCATGGAACCTTCCACGCGGCAGGTGGTGTGGTGAGTGTGCAAGCTGTCCCACCTGTGCCCTGTGCGGAAGCCTGGACGTTACCAGGAGGGGAAAGGAGATGCTTCGCAGTTTATTACCGGGGAAGATCAAGTGGGATTGGAAGGCTGGAGAAACACGTGGGAAGTTACTTTTCTGTTTAAGGGAAATGCTCTTTAGAAACATTCAGTTGGTAAAATTATCAGATTGTAAGTGAACTCTCTCCCCCCCCCCCCTATCGAAGTGTATTATGAGGCTGACTGTTCATTGTGAAATTGATCTCATGTGCAGAAAATACACCTTATTACAACTGGAGTTAAGGTGGTAGTTTTTATATGGCTAAGATTCCTTCTGTTAAGTCAGCCAATAGATAACCCCAAGTGTGGTGGGAATTTCAAAGGCCTTAACTTTATGATAGTTATCAAACTCTATTGGAGAAGGTGGATAGTGTTAGTACTATTAGGTACTGCTATATCTGGCAAAAGAAAAAACTGCAGCAGTGTGCTTTAGTGAGGAGGGAATTCACTTTCTGAATATCTTGTTAAGCTGTTGTGGGTACTAGTGTTTGAGAACTTGGCAGGCCAGTGCCTATACAGAGAACTCAGACTTCTTGGAGCGTTTTATATAGCTGCGACAACTACTTTGATGTTATGAAATCTAAAGGGAGCATCTAATTTTGCGTAGGGAGCTGTGTTGACTAGTTTTCTGTTAACTTGACAAGTAATAAGAGAGGGAACCTCAATTGAGAAAAATAACACCTCAAGATTGGCCTGTAGGCCAGCCTATGGGGCATTTTCTTCACTAATGATTGAGGAAGGGCTCAGCCAATTGTGGTGGTTTACCCCTGGGTAGTTGGTTCTGTGATGGTGGGTATGGGCTTTTTAATCAGCACTGCATAGGCAGAGAGGCAGAGAGGGAGGCAGAGAGGCAGGCAGAGAGGGAGGCAGAGAGGCAGAGAGGCAGAGAGGCAGAGGCAGAGGGAGGGTCTCTGAGGCCAGCCTGGTCTACAGAGTGATTTCCAGGACAGCCAGAGCTATACAGAGAAACCCTGTCTTGGAAAACAACAACAAAACAAGACAAAAAAACTCACAAAAAACAAACAAACAAACAAACAAAAAAACCCCACCTAAGTAAGAAGTGTCCTCACCCCCTGACTTCTGCTTCAGTTCCTGCTTTGAGTCTTGCCCTGACTTACCTCAGTGATGGAGTGTGACCTGAGAGTTGGAAGCTGAAGTTACTCTTCTCCCATCCCCCAAGCCCTTTCCCAGTTTGCTTTCAGTCATGATGTTTTATCACAGCAATAGAAGCCCTAAGACAGGAACTGAAGGTGTGCCTCTGAGAAAGCTTTGAGTAGTTGAATGGGTGAGTACAATTTTGGAAGGCTGGCATAAGCGAGGGTGTTCCAGACCTAGGAAACTCCACCCAGATGAAATACCGACTCTTGAGAAGGATGATTTCGTAGGAGTGGACAGTTAATGCTAAGACTTGAAAAGTCCAGGCTTGTAGGCTGGTGAAGATTTTCCAAATATGGAAGGCAGAAAGTAGTAGTCAGTGAAAAGGATGGTAAGTAGACTGGCCTGGACAGCTGGAGGGTTATTCAGGTAGAACTTGGAGGTATGGGAAGAAAAGGAACAACTGACCTACATGATAGGACACTCAATTTATAGACTGGGAAGCCACACCCTTATGTTGATAAGGTGAGAAATGGTGTCTGCTTTCAGAACTACCAGTTCTTTACAGTGGTGTGGTATTAGAAAATGCATGAATGTATGGTTTTGGTTATTCCCATGAGTGTTAGGTGATGGTGTTGGTGTGCTGGCATTTACTACCAGGGGATGCAGGCAGTCAGCCATGTCAAAGAATTATCTGACCTAAAGTGCCAGCAGCATCCCATGGGGAGAACCATTTTGAAGACAAATAGGTCAGACAAAGGATAATGCTGGTGAGGATTAGGTAGTGGCAATGGGGATGGAGTAAGAAAAGACTACTAAACTGGGTGAAGGATGTGTTTACGTGTGCTAGTGCAGTGGTGCTGCTAGCAGGCATTATCACAGTTGACCTACTAATGATTGTGGCCAGACACGATCAGAAGACAATTACAAATTCTCTAGGTGTGTATGTTAGCTTTATTGTGGAAAACTAACAAATATACAGAGCAGAACAGAGAGACATTGTGCACCCAGGCTCAGCTATGATAAACTTTTGGCCAATCTTATTTCATGTATATGCCTATTGGATTAATTTGAAGAGTAGTCTAGACATACAATTTTTTCTATAAAGATTTCAGTATGTGAGTATAAAAGGTATACTTTTAAAATATGTTTTGATAATGTATAGGGCCTGCTTTTATAGGTGTAATTTGCTCAGAAGGGAAAAATGTTGGAATTCAAATACAAGTGCCTGGTCTACTAGGTTTGTGACCTGCTATTTTGCACAAAGTTGTAGGTCATTAGTGTAGTGGGCTTAAGTCGTTCTTGAACTTTTCCTCTTTACATAGCAGTATTTATTAAGCTCTCTGTACACCAGGTTTCCAAGCTCCCAAGCAACATGTGAATGGCATCGTACTTGTGGACCAGCTTCTGAATAGTCCTCTGAGGACACTGCTCACTTTCTTCCTAACCTTCTATATCAGCTGTTCTTCCTCAGTGGGACGAGCTCCTGCCTCTCGCCTCTGCCCTGTCCCAGCCTGCCTTTTCTATGGTTGATTGCCTTTTAAGACTTTCTGTGTCACGCGCAGTTCATAATAACATTTCCCCTTTTTCCTTTTAGTTCTTGTGATTTCTGCTTTTTTTTTTCTTCCATGTTTACTCATAATTCTGATTATCTTTTCTCCAAGTTGTAATAGTGGCAGAATATTATATAATTATAAATTTGTGCCTTATATTTTCTTTCAGTTCATACTTGTTCTATTGACTATATGGCCACTGTTGTAGTTATATTTGAAGGGAAGTTTTCCTGCCTTGAAAGATAGCTGGTAAGAATTTCTCAGACAGTATCATGGGCAGTAAAGAGATACTTAAAAGGTCATTGTAGATTTGATAGGACATCTGTAGGAAGACCAGTGTCAGAATTAAAACCACAACATGAGTGTCTGCTTTCCTGGGCCAGGGAAAGTGGGCTGGTTTGGTTTATTTTTTCCATCCTGTTTTATAAATTTGTTGTACTCTCGAATATGAAGCTCACAGAGTCTTTATTTCTTGTTTTCTGTGGACTCATGAAAGATTATCTGTTACATAAACGTACGCATTGCTTTTTCCATTTCAGTAAACAGGCCTGGTTGCCAGTCTTCACTAACATCTAGTTGTTATAATCACAGTCCAAAGCAAAGCAGCTTATTTTAATAACCAGTATGGCCATTTTGGGAGCTAATATGTGGCTTTTTTTTTTTTTTAGTCATTTTAAAAATACTTAAGGTAGCAGTTCCATTACTCCTTTTGGGGGGTTGGGGGGTGGGGGACGGTTTGTTGAGATAGGATCTCTCTGTATTGCCTTGACTGGCTTGGAGCTTACTCTGCAGACCAAACTGGCCCTGAAACTTCATGACTATCCTTAGAGTGCTGGGATTATAGTCCATGTATCTGGCTCCATTCCTTCTTGTATAGACTTGTTGGAATTTTAAGAGAGAGTGTGTGTGCATGTTCATGTGGGTATATGTGTTTGTGGGTACAGGTAGAGGTCAGAAGTCAGCTTTGGGTGGTCTTTTTCAGGAGCTATCTACCTTTTTTCCTTTGAGAAAGGGTGTTTCATTGGCCTGGGGCTCATCAATTAGGTTAGGTGGATAGCCAGTGGGCCCAGGCATCTGCCTGCCATTACCTCCTTGCTACTTGGCTTAACAGAGTGTGCCACCATGCCTGGCTTTCTTTCTATTTTAAACATGGATTCTGAAAAACAAGCTCAGGTTGTCAGGCTTGTGTAGTAAGCACTTTATAGTCTGAGCTATCCCCCCCCCTTGTTTTTCGTTCTCTCTCTCTCTTCCTCCTCTCTCTGTCTCTCTTTCTCTCGTGTGTGTGTGTGTGTGTGTGTTTGTGTGTGCGCGCGCACGTGCGTGCGTGCGTGCGTGCGTGCACGCACGACATACATGTGTTTATAAGAAGACCAGAGGCCAACCTTGAGTGTTTATACTTAGGAGTTGTATACGTTGTGTTTTTAAATTTTTTATTTAGTTTTGTTGGTGTGCGTACATGTTCATCATATAGTTAGGCATCAGCCATGGTGTGTGTGTATAGGTCAGAGGTCAGTCTCCACTATTCTTGTCTTCTGCTTTTTTGAGGCAAGGTCTCATTGTTTTCATTTATTTGACCAGTCAATAATACAGGGTCAGACTCCTTGTGGTTGTCTGTCCTTCTCCATCTCCATTTTAATGCATTTAAGGTCTTTTACCTTTTTAAAAATTTTTTTAAAGAATATTTTCACTACTGTAAGGCCAGATAATTGGCCTTGGTAGCTGGCTAGTCACTGTCTCCCCAGCACTGGGACTATATGAATGTACCACTATATTGGCTCTCTGTGCATTCTGAGATTCAAATTCAGGCTCTTGTGCTTTTTGCAAACGTTACCAACTGAGCTGCCCATCCCCCCCCCCCCCCCCCCAGTTCTCCCCACCTATTTTTTTAGAGTCTCATGTATTATAGTTCAGGCTAGCCATGAACTTACTTTGTGAATGAAACTCCTGATCCTCCTTTCTCCCCTCTGTGTTCTCTTTCACATGCCCAGGAACACCTGGAGACTCTTGGTACTAAGTTGCTGTTTTAGAGTTAAAACAAAAAACAAGAAACAAAAAAACTCCCACAGGAAGTATAAATTGGTATTAAATTGAAACTTTATTCTTTGTTACTTGTATACATAAATTATTTCTTAATGAATGATTGTCAGGCTAGTTTTGATGAAATACTTTTTGTTTAGCTAATTTCTATTCTTTGTTATTAAAAAACACCTTTCCCAAAAGCAAGCTACTAAATTAACAAATATTAGCACTGAATCTGGGAGGGAGAACTTTAAGCATTACTTAATATTTAGGATCTTAAATAATTTCTTTTATTGTTTCTTCATAAAACAGTCCCCCTTTGCCCTGGGATGTATTGGAAAGCTTCTTGTCAACAGTATTGTACTATACTGTACAAATGGGAAAGTGATAACCTTTACTTAAAAATACTCTGAGCTGGTAGTTCAGTGGTAGAGTACTCCACTTTGCCTAGTGTATGCAAGACCCAGTACAAAGGAAGGAAATAAATTATCTGCTTTGTAACATCTTTTCTTGGCAAATAAGGCAATGCTGTTAACTTCATGCTTTGCTTTTCTAGTCTGTGTACTGATACAAAGTCATTCGGCTGAAGTTGTACAAAGGAAATTATGAACAAAATGACCACAGAGCCTAAGGATCTTTATTTAGCTTATTCTCCAGTGACAGCTTACCTTTCCAAATTGAATTCATGGAGAAGCTGTTGGAAATAACAGCGCTGATGTGTTAAGATCCTAAATGGTACTTTCAGATTAGAAAGACTCATTGTTTTCATTTATTTGACCAGTTAATAATACAGGGTCAGATTCCATGTGGTTATCTGTCCTTCTCTATCTCCATTTTAATGCACTTTCTTGAGAGAAATGGGATTATGAAGAGGCTTGGGTTTCCTTTTTATGAATGATGGTATACGTTAGTAAGTTTTTGGTGATGTCTGCAGGGTGGGAGTGTTAAACTTAGACCTGGCAAGGAGTAGTGTTGGATAAGTGTCAGGTAATCGAGGGAGGGAGTAGAGACAGAATGCTAACTATAAAACATTACAGGAGAGAAACACAACAAGGCTTGCCCCTACCCCAAGGCTTTTGTAATAGTGGTCTCTAATAGCTTCTAAAGATAATTATGAAAAACAATGGCTAATCAGAGCTACAGAAATCATCCAGGGGAATTTGCAGCCTAGTTGATTCAGATCAATTTCATTATTTTATCTGCCTTAGTTCATTTTAGAAAAATATTCTGAGTATATGTAATTTGTTCTCTACCTTAGCTAGTTAAGCAACTTTTCGAATATGATGCAGAGTTTGTGTTGAAAGTTTTTTCCAGTAGTGTGGTGGAATGTATTTTGTAATATTGAAAACAAAACATTGTTGCGAAAAATTTAGAAACCAGAGAAGCAAAACAAAACAACACAACCTCTCTAATTATACTACTCACTGCTATAAATTTTGGATTAGTATCTTTCTAGTCATTATTCCCCTCTGTTTTATGCGGTTCCCCCCCTCCCCTTTTTTTTTTCTTTTTTGGGGATAGGATCTTTCTGTAAAGTCCTGGAACTCTGTGTAGACCAGGCTGGTCTTAAATGAACAGTCCTCCTCTGCCTCTTAAATTTTGGGGCTAAAGGCATATGCCATCACATCTGGCTACCATTTTGAAAAATGATAAATGGGATTGTTTTGTCATATTCTTCTCACTTAACAGTGTTGTGACTCTGTATCTTTCGTTGTTTGCTCTTCTATGATACGATAAATCCATCTAGCGAGTTCTGTCTCCTAATATTGGCCATGCAGGTGGCTGTTGCATCTGTTTTCCTATTTTAAGTAGCACTCTGAGCATCAGTAGATGGAATCCTAGTGCACATAGGAAATGCCCGTGAAGTTTTCCTATAGGTTGCTTTTAATTCTTGTTGCAGATTTGGTTTCTGAAGGTAGAACAAATTATATTGTACTATATAGAAACTTTGCTTTCAGCTTCCAGTTTTATCAGATGGGTAAAAATGTTAGCACTGGGTACTGAGTGAGATCACCACAGTAAGACAGGAGGTATAGTTATCTATAGCCCTCTGACCTCATGCGTTCTCGCAGAACGCTGAGTACTCCACACTAGCCAGAATTTACCTGTGACCGACCCCAACTGTCCCACAACAGGACAGTCAGAGAGAAGACTTTGTGGCTCCCCCCACCTGAAAGCTCATTATTGGGAATGGTTAGAATGTGTTCTGGCTAGTTTCATATTAGCTTGACACAGGGTAGAGTTATCTAAAGAGGGAACCTCAGTTGAGCAAATGAAAACATAAGATGGGACTGTAGGCAAGCCTGTAGGGCATATTCTTAGTGATTGGTTGGGAAGGGCCCAGCTCATTGTGGGTGTTGTCATCCTGGGCTGGTGGTCCTATAAGGAAGCAGACTGAGCAAACCAATATGTAGCACCCCTCCACATCCTCTGCATCAGCTCTTGCTCCCAGATTCTTGTCCTGTTTGAGTTCCTGCCTTGGCTTCCTTCAGTGGACTACAACTCAGGATATGTAATCCATATAAACCCTTTTGATCATGGTGTTTCATCACAGTATTTGGTCAGGTTTTGTGTCAAGGGAGGGAGGTATCAAAACCAGCCCCAAAGGAACATGTAGGTTAATGGAGAATGGAGAAAAGGAGGTGTTTTTTTTTTTTTTTCCCAGGAGGAAAGGCTAGGGGATTTGGCAGGAGAGAAGTTGGAAAGTTCTTAATATTTTTGGGAGTCAGGACTTACTTAAACTCTTAAATATATCACAGGTCTAAGGAAACTTCATTTTTATCAGCTATACCTTTGATATTTATCATTAAAAATTAAAACAGATATTTAAAACATTAATAACTAATACTGCAAGTTTCTTTGATACTTGTTCTGTCATTTGCTTCTGCACTTTTACATATATACTTAAATATATTTATATGTATTACAATATATACTAATTCTATGTATTTAAAATATATTTTTAAAAAACATTTTTATAGTATATGGATTGTAAAACTATATATTCTAAAAATTTTTGTTTGTTTTTGCTTTTGTTTTTGTTTTTTGAGACAGGGTTTCTCTGTGTAGCCCTGACTGTCCAGGAACTCATAGACCAGGCTGGCCTCGAACTCAGAAATTTGCCTGCCTCTGCCTCTCAAGTGCTGGGATTAAAGGCGTGCGCCACTACGCTTGGCCTAAAATGTATTTTATGTGTATGTTTTGTCTCTTATGTATGTCTATGCACCATGGGCATGGCCTGGTGCCCGTGGAGGCTGGAAGAGAAGGTATTATTATATTTGCTGAAAATGAACCACCATGCGGGTTCAGGGAATTGAACCCAGGTCCTCTGCAAGAGTAGTCATGCTCTTAACCTCAGAGTCATCCCTCCAGCCCAGTTGTTTGATGCTTTAATTGAAGTAATGTGAACAAAACCCAACTTCGATATCTGGTTGAAAAAAATTAATTTTAATAGCAATAGCCACTTTAGATAATTGGACTCTCAATGTCCTTTAGTGCTGGGAACTGAACCTAGGGCCTTCAGCATGGCAGGCAAGTGTTCTGACCACTGAGCTGCTTCCCAGCTGGGAATATTTTTGAGTGAGTGGGGGGGGGGCGGCGGGGGAAGACTTTACAAAAACTTGATCTTTTTCTTGCATGATATTATAGCATCATGCATTGATCATTGGGAAATATTTAGTTGATAAATCTTCTAAAACATTGATAAGTTTTACTATCCAACATCAAAATACAATTTCACTACCAGTCTCCTCAGAATACTTTCTGAAGCTACAGGCTCACACTAGTGGGTACAAGTCTTTCAAAGTTTGAATGGTTTTCTCTAAAGTTTGACTTTTATTATTGGTGAAATATACTGACTTTTGTTTTGAAAATGACACTCTGTCTCTTATTTTTGAGAAAACATCTTCCAGAAACTCAGGTTGGAATAAGCATTGCAGTCATCCTTTCAAGTAAAAGTGTCTGTTTCACGTCAGTTCATTTCACGTCAGTTCATTTCACGTCAGTTCATTTCACGTCAGTTCATTTCAGATGGAGCCACACATGCCTACTCTCAAGTGTGCTACAGTGACTCCTGTGTGCTCCCCGCGCCATTACCATAGTATTAAAAAGGCTTATACGGTGTAAGGGACAGCACATCACTGGCATTCTGAAGGAACGCCTGGTTTCTTTTTCACAGCTCGGTTCATTTAAACACTAGCAGGGCAAGATTCCAGCAGACCACTGTTAAGACCTTCACTTGTGGGAAGGTAGCAGCACTTTCCAGTAGAGTAATTCAGTAGGAAGAGGATCATTGACATTTTAGTCTTGTACTGAGGGGTGCAAGGCCTTTGAGAAACATTGAAATGAGTGCTTAGACTTGCTGCCTATCCTGCCTTTTCATGTACAGGATTTAAGATATATACAGATCTCAAGTGCAACTGATTTCCCTTCCCTAAATTTCTCTTAACATGGGGCAAAGCACTTCATTCCTCTTTAAGCTCATGTTTCTTCATGCAGATATTTACTAGATAAACACAAGTCTGTACGATGAGCTTCTAGATGGGTTTTTATTTTGTAAAAGCTAAAGCAAGTGCAAACCCCAGACAGTAGGTTCCTAAGCTAGGATGAAGGATGTGGAGATGAAGATACCCTGCTAAGTGCCTTTCTTTAAGAATGGGGTTAATTCTGAAGGTGCTTTACCTTTCAGCCTGTGAAGAGATTTGGAGCCAGTAAGAAAGAAATACAAAGATAAGCCAACCAGTGCTGGACAGGTACATGGACACCACTACTGACCACTAATCTCTGTAGTTTTTCCTTAAGATTTAGTAAAATGTTTTAAAAATTTTTAGTTTCTGTGCTATTAGTTCTGTTTTGTGTATGTGTGTGTGTGTGTGTGTGTGTGTGTGCGTGCGTGTGTGTGGAGGGGATTATATATGCACCATATATGTATATAATGAGATTATATATGGCATTAAAGAACATTGTTCTTTAAAACTATTTGTGTAGTGCAGTTTTCTACTACTTAAATATATTCATCAGCTAGTATCTACCAATGATGTCTTTTCCCAGATTCCTAGTAAAAATCAGAATAAAGGAACAACAACAGTAACAACAACAACAAATGCCTGTTAGTGAGTAAGAGCATGTAATGCTTCCTTAATTCACTTAAAACAACAGCACTTCGTTTTAAAAGATGCATATTATTAGTAGCATTTCTCAGTAGTTCTTTTTATGGTAGGATATTGTAATTCTATCATGTTTGAGTTTTTTTTTTTTTTTTTTTTTTTTTTTTGGTTTTTCGAGATAGGTTTCTCTGTGTAGCCCTGGCTGTCCTGGAACTCACTTTGTAGACCACTGCCTGACTTAATTCTATCATGTTTGACTGGCAATAGATGTATTTCTCTGTAACAAAAACTTAGAAACTTACTTATTTTGCTTAATTTATCTTATGTGTAGAGGTGTTTGACCACATGTATGTCTGTGCACACATGTGTGCAGTGCCTGCAAAGGTCAGAAGAGGGCATCAAATCCCCGAGAACTGGAGTTATAGGTATTTGTGAGCACCAAATCTGGGTCCCCTGTAACAGCAATCAATTCTTTACTGCTAAGCCATTAGAACTTTTTAAAACATGTGTATATGTTTGCTCTCATGAGTTATGTGTACCATCTCTGTGCAGCAGCCTACAGAAGCCAGAGGTTGTTGGATTTCCTGGAACTGGAGTTAGAGCTGGTGGTGAGCTGCCATGTGGTTGCTGGGAACTGGCCCTGCTCCTCTACAAGAGCAGTGAGTACTCTACTCACCGAGCCATGGCTTCAGCCTCCTAAATTTAGAACCTTTAAGAACAAATGTTACTCTTGGTTTCTGTGGATCAGAGTCTGTGTACCACTTACTTACCTTGGTTTCTCTGACCTGTGGTCTTCCCAGTGCAGGAAAGTGTTGGTGGAGGCTACAGTGGTCAGAAGGATGGAAAGGGAGAGAACCGCCTCCAAGGTCTCTCTCATAGTTGTTGGCAGGATCCTTCTCATAGGATGTTAGCCAAATCTGAGAACCTTGGTTTAATTTTTAGAGTTCTTTTTCAACTTCTTGCCATGCAGAGTTCTCCATAGGTGGCAGCTGATTTTCTTCACCCGGATTAATTGCAAGACCAGGAGATAAGCAAGACAGATCTTAACTTTTTTGTAACTCGATTTTAGAAGTGGTGTTGGTACTTTTGCTGCATTTAGACATGAGTGGCTTAGTCCAAGAAACAGGATTTTTTACAAGACATGTGATACCAAGACATGAGAATTAACTGGGGCCAACTTAGAGGTTTCCTGGCAGAGTGTTGAGATCTCCATTGACATTTTCTTCAGATAAATGTTGTAAATATCTATATTAGGAGAAAGGCTAACTCAGAAGGCCACCCCTGTGGCAAGTGAAATCTAAGGATTGTGGTAGCCCTGTGCTGCCGTTCACTCTGCTCCTAGCACCTGTTATAGTTAAAAAGCAGTCTTTAAGGATTTTGGTATAGTTCAGTGGTAGAGCATGCACCTATGCATGACCTCATGTTTGATCCTCAGAGCCCCAAAAACAAAACAGGAGAAACTACCACCATTAAGAAAATGATTAGGCAGCATCAAATGAAGGTAATCTTATTTAATGTGTCTGTTTCCAAGAAATTATATTCTGAAGCCAGCTAGCAATCCTAGCACTTAGGAGGCTGAGGTAGGAGGATGTGCAGATTTGAGTCTACATAGTGAGACTATATCTCAAAGAACGAAAGAGAAATAAAACAAAGAAATCAACTACATTCATTGTTACAGTCTAAGAAGGGATGGAAAAACAAATGGATTAGTCCATCCTTTAGATATTATTTGTGTGTGTGTGTGTGTGTGTGTGTGTGTGTGTGTGTGTGTGTGTGTGTGTGTGTGTGGTGTTATACACAATGAGTACAGGCCTAGAGGTGCCATATCCCCTAAAGCTGGAGTTACAGGGAGTTGTGAGCCTGCTGACATGGTGCTGTGGTGAAGTGAACTCAGGTTCTCTGGAAAAACAGTCCATGTTCCTAACCACCAGTCCATCTCTCCAGCTTACTTTTTGAGGTAGGGCCTTTATGTCTGTCCTATCCCTCGAGCTCACGGGCTTCCTACCTAGCCTTTGAGGTGGCCACCCCCAAGCCTGGCTCAATGTAGTGAATTTTATACAGGTGAAGGAGAAAGAAAACCTTGAAGAAGTTTCTATAATTATTTTACATTGAAGGCCAGAACGCTGTAAGTAGAGGGTCTTGGAAAAAGTACGTAATGTTTAGCATGTGTGAGGATTTGGAGACGTTCCTTGGATTATTTTTTTATAGTTCAGGACTAGGTATCTAGTTAGAAATGTAGCATTATTAAAAGGCAAAGCTACTGTTCAAAATCTAGGCTGAACTTTAAAGTTGGGATTTTCTTTTTAATGTCACTTTGAGAGATTATTATGATTCCATATTTTAAAGCTCTGAAAAACAAAAGGTAAAAGCTAGAAAATTTGGGTCATGATAGACATGTTGTTGCAAGTCTCCAGTGGTGCTTGACATCTCCTCCCCTTAGATAATTTTGGTTTTAATCATTTTGCTCATTGGTTAAAGTATTATTGTCTGCTTTTAAACTTACAGATTGTATAACATGGACTACGCAAGATTAAGTTGTTAAACTTAGTAATTTTAATTTTTAAATTCCACAGAGGAATCTGGTCCCTCTCCACATGAATTTCAATGTTGCCTTTCTTCTTTTAATGAACTTTATGCAGATCATAATTACCTGCCCCTTAGTGGTATGGTTTAGTTGCATCTCTGGGTTGGTCTATTTGTAATATGTTTCACCTAGTTGTCTTTGTAACAGGAATCTTACCCATCTTCTTCACCAATATGGTTTGTGGACTCTGATGACCCAAATCTGACATCAGTTCTGGAACGCTTAGAAGATACTAAGAACAACAGTTCGGTAAGGAGATGAACCAGACTTTCCTTTTTCCTTCTCATGGTCTTATGCAGAAACATTAAATATTAAGCAGTTATATGATAAAAAATTTATCATACTAAAATTTACTCCATTTATTTCCTTTTCCTGATAATTTTCCATCCCTTCTAAGATCGTAATACAAGTTGTTATAGCATGATTAATAATGACAATTTTAGCAAGGTTACAGACCTTTTGAAGTCCATCTCCCTCTTTCTACATGTACATTCTATTTACATTAGGAATTGAAGTTCTTTTTTCCCCCCTTCATTCTTGCCATTAAACAAAGCAAACATTTTTGATAGACTGTTGGGTGAGGTGAGAAAGGACAAAGATGGTAAGTGAGGTAACATAGGATAGCATCAGGATTTTTTTTTAACTTTTTTTTTTTTAATTATATATATAAGTACACTGTAGCTGTCTTCACACAACCAGAAGAGGGCATCGGATCCCATTACAGATGATTGTGAGCCACCATGTGGTTGCTGGGAATTGAACTCGGGACCTCTGGAAGAGCAGTCAGTGCTCTTAACCACTGAGCCATCTCTCCAGCCCAACATCAGTGTTTGTGTTAGGGAATTCCTTTGCTAGTTAAGGCCCACAAGTCTGCAGTAAAAGCCAAATTTATTGAAAAGGTTTGTTGGTTTGTTTGTGATCCATAGTCATCCCCCTGTGCATACATTCCAAGACTCCCAGTAGAAGCCTGTGGGTATCTCTGAACTGTATAAAAACATGTTTTCTTCAGGACACTGCATATGAAGAGATTAATAGTAGCTAGTAAAGTAGAACCAGTGACAATGGGCTCCATGTTAAAGAACTATAAACATTGTGTACTTTCAGTTGGTTTATGGGGACCTTGATAAACCCTGGAAAGCAATATTTATCTCTGGGTTAGAGGGGGGTGCTTTGTAAAGAGATGTATCTTTCTAGGCTGGGAAGATGGCTCAGGAGTTTAGGACACTTGCTGCTCTTACAGAGGACTTTAGGTCTGTTCCCAGCACCCAAGTTGCAACAGCTTACGAGTACCTGTAACTCTAGCTCTGGGGATCTGATGCCTCTGTTCCCTATAGGCACTGTACTCAGGGGTACAAACTACACACAATTAAAAAATAAAAATCTTATAAAAAGTATCCTTTCCTTTTTTTAAATATTAAAATGTTTTATTCTTTGATTGTAAATATCTAAGTACCCATTGTAAGAAAACTATTAAGTTGTAGATAAAAAGAGGACATTTAGCTTTCTTATAATTTTCTACCTAATATAACCACTGTTGACATAATGGATATTTTCTGCAGTTTTTTCTTTGTTAGAAAATACATATGCTATTTCATATGTTTTTAGATAGTTGGGGTCATGTCTGTAATCTTACACCCCTTTTGAACTTACTGTTTTTTCCATATTAGTAAATCCTTATAGAACATAATTGTTCTTTGTAGATGTCATGATTTTTTAAAAATACTCCTCTTAAACTCATATAAACTGCAAAAAAAAATGAGCTGGAGAAAAACAATTAATTTGTTGAAGATCTGTAATAACTCAAATGCTGCTTATTACCAAATAGAAGATACAATGATATTTTATTGATGATTGCAACAAATTAAACACCTAGGGTAAATTTAAATATGGGAGACTTATATGAAGAAAACAACAAAATTTTGCACCAAAGAATGTAGACTTAGATACTGTGGACAGACAGATGTCTGAGGTGTGACAAATGCCACTTATCCTGTGTCCTAATATCTATAAATCTAATGCAGTGTCACTGAAAATGATTTATTTATTTTGGTGTTTAAAGACAGGGTTTTGCTATATAGTTCAGGCTGTCCTGGAACTTGCAAGCCTCTTGCCTTAGCCTTTCCAGTACTGGGATTATAGGCTATGCCGCCATGCCTGAGAGCCATCATATTTGTTTCTGGTATTGTCAGAATGACTCAAGAATAAGTAATAAAATACAAAAGTTTAAAAGGTAAAAAATTTGCCCAAACAGTAAATGAAATAAAATATTAACTATTAGAACTAGACCAACAGGCAATAGAAATTTAGAAACAGCCATGCAAATGACAATTTAGAATAAGTAAAGCTGGCGTTTTAACCCAGGAAGGAAGAATCTTTCTATAGATAATTTTAGAACTGGCCATTTTGGGAACTTAGACTCTTTAGCTCTTTGTCTTGTCAAGGTAAATGGTTTAAACATGTTCTTAAAATTAAGAACACTGGGGCTGCTGCAGTGGCTCAGCAGATGAAAGCATTGCCTCAAGATTGATGACCTAGCTTGGGCTCCAGGACCCACATGGGAGAGAGAGAGAGAACTCTTCCTACAGCTGTCCTCTGACTGCCACACTGTCATGGCACATGGCATCCCTCGCTCTCCCAACCTCCATAAGTGTAAAGAAGTTCTAAAACAATGAAGAATATAAGTTTCAAAAGTTTGTAAAAGAGTCCAGATCTTAAGAGCCATGAAACTCGGAGTAATTAAACCCAGACAGGTACATGTTTCATTTTCAGCAGACTGGTGATGGGAAAGACAGACAGACATAGCTCTCTAGCTGTTCCTCCTTAAATTGCTTATGAGTTAGGCCTACTGGCACAGGCCCATAATCCCAGCTACTTGGAGTTAAGGCATGGATATTGCAAGGTCAAGGCCAGTCTGGTCAACAGATTGAGATCCTGTCTCAGAAGTGAAGATAGGGTTGAAACTATAACTCATTGGGAGAATGCTCACCTACTTTGTGCAGGGTCCTAGGTATAATCCCTGATACTAAAAAAAAACCCCAAAAAACAAAAAACAGAAAACAAACAAAAAAAAAACCTGTGTCAAGTTAAATGGAATAGGGCTTATATTGGATCTAATTATAGAAAGTAAGTACATTTACCTGAAGGAAAGATACACTTTCACTCTGATAGATAGCCTCTGCCGATTTCTCATAGCCTGGTTTCTAATAACCTTGTTTTGTTTTGACTTTTTAGTTTACTTACTGGAGTAGAGAATCTGCCGTTGTATAGACATTTCTTAGCTGTCCAGTCCAGTGGCTCCTTTTTAGTACTAAAGCATTTTTCCATGGTTGAAATTTTGTTCCATCAACATGTATTACTTAATGCCCACCAATAAAGAGCTGGTTAAGTTACTCCAGCTTAGTAAAAAAAGAATGCAGCCAGCCCTTTTCCATAGTACACATTGCAAGATATAAGTAAAAAACAAGGCATAGAATATTGTGTAATCTGTCCTCTTTTGTATACAGTATTGTACAATACATATTAATGATGGCTTAGCTGTGCTTGCATTCTCCTTCCTGTAAATGTAGGAAGCTGTTAACAGAACACAGAAAAATACTTTAAGAGTATCGATTGACTTCTCTGAAGCTCTGTGATAAATGATGTGTATTCAAAGCCAAGGTTTGTCTGTCCTGTGCTAATTGATAACCTAGTGGGGACCTCTATGAGACCACCATTCCTTGGCTCTCTTACTATCTCGTCTTGGTCTCCTCTGAGATGCTCTTCCTTGGTATGTCTCTTTATTATCTTTTTATTCTGTGTTTTCTCTGTGCAAGCTCTTTTACTCTCATTACTTAAGTCATACTTTATTTATTGCAGAGATCCCTAAATCTGTATCTCTAGCCAGAATGTATCTTCAGAGGTTGAAACCCATACACTTATGTTATTGATCCTCTCTATCTAGGGGATCTTGCTTAGATGTGCCATGGGATGTGCTTGTCAGTTTCAATTTGTCTCCATCTTGTTTTCCCTCACTAATTCTCTCCGTGAAAACGAAACAATGATACTGGTCATCTGTGCCTGGCCCTGGGAACTTAAGAGTTCTTTTTTATACTTCTGTTCCCCAAACCATAAACTCTAGTAACTACCAAAAACTTGTTCACTTACCTAAATAGTTTAGACCCTCCCTGTGATCTGAGTTTCTTCCACAGTCCCTGAAGAGGAGGGAAGTGTTAAAAGTTAAACTTCCTGGAAAATAGACTCCCTGTTTTTCCTGTGGCTTGGTATGGAGCCATCATACTGCTATGACCTATAGCACTGCTGCAGGGTCCTGAGGTGGGATCCGCGGTCAGGGCTGTTTCCTGGCCATCCTGTCATCTCATGAAGTACCTACCTACACACACACATCCACAGACGTGGCGGCCCTTTGTTTCCCTTTGAGCACGAGGGCATTTGTTTGATCTAATTTAGTGCTTAGCCTTCCTCATGTCTACTTGGAAGGGCTTGCTTGTTCTTTGCTGGACTTAACCCATTCTAATCCTGTTCCTGTTTTCTTAGTCCTCCATAAACCTGCTTCTTCTTCATGTCTTTTCTTCATCAGAGACACTGAGCTAACTATTCCTGCCCAGTGAAGTAAGTTGCCTTATCAGCTCCCATCTGAGTCTTAAATATTGCTTATCTTTTATGTTGAGGAAAAACCCTACATAATGAAAAGTATGTTTGCACAGTTTTCCTTGTTTGCTTCCTTAAAGTAAATATACCTACAAAAATTTAAAATGGAAATTTAAACAGCTATTCTAATATGGCAGTTTTGCTAATTTTTTTTTCTTTTCTTTTGGAGAGGCTTAATTTTAATTACTCCTTACTGTCATGAGACAGCCTTCATTTCTGTTTTGCAGATGGCAGAGACTAAAGCCAGGGTTTAGGTATATGCAAGGTTATTTATTCTAGGCTGAGTCTACTAGGCCACAATTGCCTTATGGTTTTAAATGAATCTGATTGTTGCAAATGTAATTTTATAATCCATATGCAACACTTTCTTTAGTTTTTTGGTAGTCTTACGAATGCATTAATGTTCTGTTGTTTAAAAAGCTGCAAGTTTCTAAGATTAGTTAGCAACTAGACACTAGGCAGTGTCTGACCCTTCCTTCTGTGCCTTTTTGTTGGTGTTACCTACTAGATACCATGCTATAAGGACATACTAAGCTGTAATAACTTTTCTAAAATCGTGATTTTCTTACACCAGCAGCTCTAACACGTATCAGAGACTGCTTCCATCTATGGGCTGCAGTTAGCAGGAGCGCATTTTCCTTTCCTTCTGGATTGACTAACAGTAGTTGTAGCATTATTCAATGTCGTCTAAGGGCTCTTTAACATAATGCTTATTTACTGAAATATGTTTTGTAGCTCCGTCAGCAATTGAAGTGGTTGATATGTGACCTCTGCAGATTATATAACCTTCCTAAGCACCTGGATGTTGAGATGCTAGATCAACCACTACCCACGGGTCAGGTAAAGTAAACGTTCTCTAGTGTTGAAGAGCTGAACTCATTGTCTTAATTGAAAGTTAAACTAGGATAATTTAAAATTATTATACAGCCTATTTGGAAGTTAGTTTTGTGTTCCTAGTAAATTGCCTTGCTTTAGGTGCTAACACAGGCTTTTCATTTCTTGGGGTTGTTTGTATTTTACTGTAATAGGTGAGCACTGCTCTCCGACCCCTCCATTTTGATTTTTGTTAAAATCAAAATGATTTGTGTGTTTCTTCTTTGACTGGTTGTTTAGTCAGTTTAGTCCTTTGACGTACCATGTCTAAAAGTCTGTCTGTGCTTCTTAAGATGAAATGCAAAGTTAGCTCTCCCAAGCCATGGAAATTTCCACCAGTTCAGCAATCATCCATGACATTTAGACTTACCTAATTAGCTATTAGTTAACTGACTTTTTATTACAATAAATGAGGATTTAGCTCTTATATAAACTACCTACTTAACCACCTACTGCTTCTAAAGCATTGCTTAGTCATGAACGATCAGTGCTGTGAGGACTTTGGGGAGCCATGTTTTCTGTTATGGCATTTCCATACCTGTGCATTCTTTTACTTCTCAGGGTTCTTTTTATAGTAATACTTCCCAGTTTATAAATGTCACATGCTCTTTCTGGGATCCTCTGTCTATGGAGTCCCTGTCTCTTCTGCATTAATTAGTCTTTGTGAGTTCTCGGATGGCCTGTACAGTTGTCACCTTGAGATTTTTCTTTTCTGCTATCCTAGAGCGAATCTATTGATTCCTGGATCTCATGTCATCTCTATTGGCTTTCTTTTTTCTTGTTCGTCTCTATTTATTACACTGTCGGATAAAGGCCGAAGCATGAAGGAATGGCATATTTCCTGAGTTAGCTTTTGAAAAACCTGGTTCAGAGTTGGTGTTAGAACAAGCCCGCCCACACTGGTTCCAAAATGTGGTTCTTGTTGCCATCTTCCTAGTCTTTGACCACTTCTCACTTGTACAGAGTAGTCGGTCGGAGTGGTTTGTCAGCACTGCAGGTATTCTAAAAGCAGTGCGCAGTGCTGTACATGGGAGTTGTGTGGCCTCAGTATCAGCTGCTGTTGTGTTCTCTTTCACTCAGTGTTTGAGTGAATAATAAATCTAGGCTGAAATTTTTGCCTAAGAATTTCAAATAACTATGCTGTTGTCTTCTAGCCAGTGGCGTAGCTGAAGCTGATGCCACCCGGAATCTTATGTATGATTTTTCTTTGGAAGCTTCAGGGAATTTGTGCTTTCTTTGGTGTAATGCACTGCAGCAGTGTCCTTAACTCAGGATCTTTTCTCTTTCATTGCGCTGGACGTTGAGTAAGGCTGTGTCCCTTTCCAAATTTGAGTCTTGAGTTTTGGTACATATTTTTGTGTGTTAACTTTGCTTGTCTATTTTGTTTGTTTTGGAGTTTATTAACTGGACTTTTCAATTTTGTTTTTACGTTTTGGAGACATGGTCTTGTACACTTTAGGCGCAGATTTCAAAAACCATATGTAGCTGAGGCTGATGGTTGTCTTTATCCTGAATGCTAGAATTACAGGCTGTATCGTCAATGCTGGGCTGCTTTTAGATTTTTAGACCTCTTGGTTTGAGTCTTTACATCTATTGTATTATATTCTTTTTCTTAATTTTATTTTATTTTTATTTGTATATGCGTGTGTGTGTGTTGGTATGAACGTTGGTGGCACTTTTATGGAGGTCAGAGAACAACTTGCAGGAATTGGTTCTCTCCACCATCTGAGTCCCAGGATCAAACCCAGGTGGTCAGGCTTGGCTACAGGCACCTTTATCCACTGAACCAACTTACCTTTTCTCTCTTTCTTTTAAAATTTTGCTGTACTGTCAACTTTTTTCTATTTCACACGGACAATAATAAGTTTTAAGGTTTTAAAAAATATGTGTATGAGTGTTTTGCCTACATGTATGTGCACCACATGCAACAGTAGAGAATCTTGGTAGTCCCTGGAAGTAGATGTTGTTAGCTGCCATTAGGTGCTAACAATCAAACAGTAGGCTTCTACAAGAGCAGCAAGTGCTCTTAACCACTGAGCCATCTCTTTAGCCCTGAAGTTTTGTTTTTATTGTATATGTTTACCCTATTTTCTCAGAACTTAATGGCTTAGAGCTGGATGTGGTGGCACACGGGAGGCTGAGGCCAGCCTGTCCTACAAATGAAGACTCAGTCTCAGAACCCCCAAACAGGCTGGGGATGGATGGTAGTACTCACCTTTAATCCTGGCACTTGAGAAGTAGAAACAGACGCATCTCTTGAATTTGGAGCCAGTCAAAGCTGTACTGTGAGACCCTGTCTCAAAAGATTAAAACAAAAAAATCTTAATGCCTTAAAATAGTAATTGTTGCGATTGGATGGATTAGTTAGGCTTAGCTGAGTATCTATTGGTTTCATTTGGTGACTGTTGTGTGCAGTCAGGTGCACACTCGCGATAGTATGGCTGTGGACAACTAGTGTGATCTTTATCTCGAACAGCTCTCAAGTGTTCACACATGGCTTCCTTTTTCCCCCACTCTTCATGTATCTGGCATCTTTAGTGTTTCTTTGCCTGGCATTTTTTCTGTACATGACATCATCCTGAAGGGCCTCTTCATAAGGCTTCTGTTTCCTCAGAATTTCAGTCAGAACTCTTCAAGGATACAAGAGGGGAAGTTGCTGGGCATTTTTTTTTTTCCAGGACAGGGTTGCTCTGAGTAGTAGCCCTTGCTGTTTGGCAACTCACTCTGTAGATCAGGCTGGCCTTGAACTCCTTTATCTACCAATGCCCAGCTTAAGTTGCTGGGCATTCTTAAGGCTTAAACCTGGAGCACGCCAGTGAGGGGTTTGTGAGCTGAATCATTCTCCAAGCCAGCGCAGGTTCACTGTGGGCTGTGAGTCCTAGGCTTTAAGCCTGGTGGTGTGATTCATCTGGAGGAGGGAGTCATGTCCAGTCTCGGAATGTGAGCCTGAGCTTAAGAGCTCTCTGATTGTCCCTTCTTCCTAGCATTCTGTACAGGTCATATAGATGTGGTAGAATCATAAACCAGCTTATTGTGGCACTTTGGCCTGTTTAGCATCTGTATTTTTTTATTTGCTATATATTTTCTCAGTTTCATCTTGTCTTGTATATATTGTAAAGCCTGTTCTCAAGTATTTTTGTGTCCTATCTTTACTCATTTGTATTTTGATGTTTTTTAAACATACCTTTCTTCATTTGTGCCAAATAAATGATGTGGAGTTCCTTGTAGCCAACACTTGTCACCTGATAGCTTTAGGGGGAGTTTATGTTGATTCCCAACCACTCTTCCCCCTACTTTTCCACTTGTTAGTACAGGGTAAAAGATGGCTCCAGTTTCTCTGCAGATGACATTTTGTCTGACAGATAATCTCCTGGGTTCTACTTAAGGAGGTGGGGAATGCAGAGCATTTGAGGGCTGTGTGGTGTGTGTTGCAGGCAGGCTTTTGGTTAGTCTGTAGGTTTCCATCCTGCCTGCTGCTCCTGTTGCAGTGTATTTGGTGTCTTGAGTCTGGAGCCTCTGAATTGAGGGTGCTTTTTGCAGATCTCTCCTTGGTCACTGCTGTCTCCTGACCTGTACTTGCACTTGTGAGCTTCACTGATCACAGCTCCTATTTACAGTCATCTAATGGAAATGGTGTTTTATTGCTCCTCATAAGTCCCTTTTGCTTTTCAAATTTTTGTATTTATAAAATGTTTATTCTTTTGTAATTTAGTGGAGCCTAAAGAAAGATGAGAAAAATGTTTAATTTTTCTAACTGTTCAGGTTTTATTTTCTAGAGGGTCCATGGTTTTGTTTTTTACTTACAATATATCCTGAACTTGAAGTCTGTCTTGTTTTTCCTGGGTGTAGATTGGACAACAGTGTAGATATCCAAGTTAATTTGTGAATTATGTAAGAAAAATGGCCTGATTTTGAATCATCCTTTGTGTTTTGGTAATTAATATTGTTAGGATAGATGTGGTAATTTTTTGTTTTCACTTAGAGTCTAAGGTTGTTGAATGGTTTTGTTTCTTTTTTAGGCTCTTGTTTCACTTCTGCATCAAGGTTCTGACTTAGGAAGCTTTGCTGTCTCTCCAGCCCTCACAATGTTTCTCTCTGCCCTGGAATTTATCCAGTAGGCTAGGCTGGCTGTCCAACAAGCCCCAGGGATCTGCCATATCTGACTTGTACATGGGTACTAAGGATCTGAATTCAGGTCCCATGTTTACTGCCTGAGCCCCTCCTTTAGATCTTCATAGCTAGCCATCTGTCCTTACTTTCCTCTGACTTTATCCTTCATGCGTGCTTACTTCTGTATAGTTTAGTGTTGCCTGTATTGAGCTTTAAGAGTCACACTATATATATTGGCATGTTTTCTTTGCAGTTCCTTTTTTATTGCTATGTTCATTTCGTTGTTCAAAAAGATGAGAATGCCCATTTTCCACTTGAGTGTTGATAGATAATGGTAGGCTGTTTCTAGTTTTTTGATCTTTTTGTTTGGTTTGTATTTCTGTTAAGAGTCCTACTGTGGATTTTCTTGTTTGTATTTCTGGATACTCTTGTGCAGTCATTTCTCTGGGGTACATACTTAGGGGGTTGCTTTGCTAGGATTATCTCTCTCTCTCTCTCAGACCTAAGAGTTATCTAGACAGAACGGTACAATACTTTTCAGGTGACTTTGGGTTACTCTTGTTTTTGTCAGTACATGTGACCTTGCAAGTGATGGACTGACCCGCTGCTGTCAGTGCTGTTACTGCTACTCCCTGGGGGATCCCTCCAGAGTGTACTCTCGTCTTGATTTCCTAGAAAGGTTTGGTTTATGGAGATAGGTATGGTATGCATGGAGAGTGTTGTATACTTGGTGTCTGTTTTTAGCATGGAAAGTGTGTTGGTGCGGAGAACCCACATATACAAGTGTGTACACGTACAGAGCTTCTGACTGAATGGTGCCAGTTCCAGAGTTCTAAGTTCCTTAGTGGGTGTTACATTTAGTGTTAATAGATACAACTCCAGTGGCTGTGTGATTCCTCTTTCTGTGTATTTCATTTTCCTGTCTGATTTTTCTCTGTAACTGTGGTCTCTGTTTTGTTTCTCAGTATTTCTTTGGGGGTAGCCAGAAACACTTACTATCCTAAACTCCTCGCAGAGCTTGCCACCATGCTCTTTGCCTTGCATATTTTTCCTCTTGTTCTCCAGATGAATGTTAGACCTTTGTGTTCCTGTCTTCCAGGTCCTTTGAATGCTTTGTTCAGAGGAGACTGCTGGGTTTTTTTTTTCTTTTACTGTTTTTCTTCAAATGTTTCTTTCTTTTTTTTTTTTTTTTCCTTCAAATGTTTCTTATTTCCTAGAGCTGTCTTGCCCTTTTTATAGTAACTTGTTCTTGTTTTGCGGGTGCAGTAGCTTCTCAACAGGCATAATGATTCCAGTTAGATTTTAGCTCTGTCTTCTTCACTAGTTGTGCTTCAGGCCATGTGTGTGGCTTTTCTGTGTGGTACCCTCAGGGTCTGTTTTCTTCATGGTACTTGGTCATTTGCTTGTTTCTAGGAGAGGTATGGTATCAGCCAGTACCAGTTTTGACAGATTTCTGTAGGATGCTTGTCTCTGTTGTCCAGTATGTAGACCTGGGTTCTGCTGAAGCTGGAGGGTGGAGCTTGTGCGGCTTCCAACTTCAGAGTGTGTTAGGAGATTTCATTCTTGGGTTGAGTTATAATAAAGAGGTTTTTCCTTTTCTCTTTGGTTCTACTGCCCATCAGGGTAGATAGGGTTCCTATAGAATAGAATGGTCCTTTAATTAGAGCAACTTTCCAGCAGTTCATTCAGTTGTTTTCCTGTGGCTTTCTCAGTCAGGACATCTAAAACTTTAGCAACCATAGGATCCATCTGCTCTGTCTGCCGCTGCTATAGTTGTGGGTCTGTATATTGTTTTTCTATAGTTGTGGGTCTGTAAATTGTTTTTCTAGGTAGCAATGTCATTTATTATCAAAGTTCGTCACCTCTCCTCCCAACCTCTGTTTTGGTTTTAAGACAGGGTTTCTATTCTCAGCTCAGGCTGTCCTAGACTAGAACTCACTATGTGGGCTAGCTGACCTTGAACTCACAGCAGGCCTCTTGAGTGCTAGGATTACAGGCCTGAGCCACTGTGCTTGCTTTCAATGAGCTTTTGAAAAGAAGCTAGCCTTGCTTGTTAAAATGAAGGCCTTAGGACTTCATGAGCCTAATTGGCTTTGTGTTTTTGTCAAATTACTTATCCTTTGGGGAAGGGTATTGCTTACCTTTCTCATTTATAAAATGTTAGGCAGGGACGAGTCTGATGGTCACAGACATAGGCTAGAGCTGCATGTCAGAATCACCTAAAATGCTTTTTAAAAAACTTAACTTTTAAAAATTAAAATATAATTATATTGTTAGCCTTGTCCTTCAAACACCTCCAAAGTACCTGTCTTGCTATCTTTCAAATTCATGGCCTCTATTTCTTCACTTGTCTAACAAACACACATACACACACACACACACACACACCCAGTCCATGTAATATAACTGTGTGGTCTTGGTGTGCCCTCCGTTGGGGAGGACTACTTCTCCGATGAGGAGGATTTCTTCTCCGACTGTTGCACAGCCCGCTCTGTGTTTGCATTTCATTGTTGTCATTCTTGTTCACATCTTATTTAGATAACCATCATGGTGAGACTTCAGACTTCCTCTTCCTTCCTCTGGCTCTTAAAATCTTACGGCCCATCTTCTGCTATGAGCCTGAACCTTAGATGTAGGAGTTGTGTTGTTAGATACATCAGTTGGGGCTGGACACTACCAGCCCACTTATTCTTTGTGTTTTGATTGGTTGTGGTTTTCTGTAATAGTCTCTAACTCTTGCATTGAAATGCATTTGAAGAGAGATTCTCTGGGGTAGTTAGCATCTCAACAATGCTTTTTACCCTTGGTGCAGACTTGTGTTTGGGACCTTGGGACTGCTTGGTAGCTGTGTTATTTCTATTTTTGAAAAGATACCAAAAATAATCTGGTTTAGAAATACAGAAAAGGGTAAACTACAATAATTTTGGGAACTGCTTGCTTTTCTTATTTTGTCCCAGGAAAGGAATAAGTGATTAGAGAGATGCAGATTTTAGAACGAGTCTGAGCTTACATGTACCTGACAGATTTTTCCAGCTCACTGATTTTGAAGAGTTAATGATAATGAATTAATGAGGGTGTTTTGTTTTGTTTTGTTATTAAGACTTGTGCTCTCAGAGCATCTAAAAACAGGCCTTGAGACTCCTAAGATCCTGGTGTTCTGATTTGATCTCTGAGTCCTAGTTTCTTGATGTTTTAGATATTCTGGGTCCCAAACTAAACCTACCTTTATGAATACAGATATATTTCCCATATTGAGAGATGGCAAACTTTGCTCTGGCAAGAGACTTCATGTGCGACTGTAAAATCCCACGTGACTGCTGTGTGGATGAGTAGCAAGCCCTGCCTTAGGAGAGGTGCTTCACAGCAGATAGACTGGCTCTCAGTCACTCTCAAGTACTTACTTCTTTATAACATCTCACCATTTAAAATGCAAGGCAGATGAATTTATAGAAAAATCAATGGTTTTTTGGAGGGGGGTGTTAATTGGGTAGATAAGGAAAGAATAATTTGGATCATTTATTAGAGTAGAACATATAAGTAAAAAAATTAAAATTAGGTTATCTTTAGTTTTTAAATTTCTTTTATATTTGATTCCCTTTGTTCTTAAGGCATCTGCTACATTGGATTGACTTGAAATTATTTAATAAGCTCTGCTCATGGGACTGTAGTGACAGTGACTAATAGTGGCCAGCTTTCCTATGTGCTCTGTATAGCGTTGGCACAGTCTTTCTCTGTTTCAGAATGGGACAACTGAAGAAGTAACTTCAGAAGAAGAGGAAGAGGAGGAGATGGCTGAAGTAGGTATTTATGTAAGAATAGTACTTCATGAATATCTAATGGTGTTTTCTCCTTTTAATTTTATTTGTTTGTGTGTGTGTGTGTGTGTGTGTGTGTGTGTGTGTGTGTGTAGGTGTTCGTGGCATGTAGAGGTCAGAGGGCAACATTTGAGAGTCCATTCTGTGTTTCTGCCATATGGGTTCAAGAATTGGACTCAAGCCTTAGACTTAGACTCCGGGGAACTTCCCTTTATTGGCTGAGTGGTCCATCTCACTGGTTCACATCTCATGAATACCTTAATATTTGATCATTTTAGTAATCCTTTAATCTTCTTTTTGAAGTAATATTAGTGTTGAATAACAAAAACATTTGGTATTTCAAATGAGATATACTTTCTAAAATCTGGTTTTGTTTCTAATTAACAATATGCCTTTGAACAAATTTTTTTTATTTGAGGGCAGTAAAAATTGTTTACATTTAATAATAGTATTTTGCTTATAATTTGGTTAATTTTAGGAAAAACTACTAAGTTTAAAGTTTTGTGTTTACAGTTGGGGAGATGGCTCAGTTGGTAAAGTGCTAGCTATGCAAGTACGGGTACATGAGTTCAGATCTCTAGCACTCATGATTAGAAAGAAAGAAAGAATCAAGTGCTGCAACTTACATCTGTAACTCCAGCTCTGGGGAGGTAGAGACAGAAGGGTTCCTGTGACTCTTAGTTAGAGCCAGGCAGCTAGACCTAGGTTCAGAAAGAGATCCTGTTTGAAAAAAATAAGGTAGTGACTGAGGAAGACTCATTTGTTGTCCATACACACATGAACCTAACATAGGCAGGCAGACAGACAGACAGACAGACAGACACAGAATTATGTTTGAATGAAAGGTAAGTTTGAGGGCATCACAGGGACTGGACTGCTTGCTAGAAGACATTATCTCTTATTGAAAAAACATCTAAGGGCTTTCTGTTAGTCTGCTTTGTGCTGCTAGAATTAGAATACCCAGGACTAGGTCATTTATATTGGTATAGTTTTGAGAGCTAAGAAGTTTAGAATCGGGTATCTTGTGAGGATTTTCATGCTGTGACCTCAAAGAATAGAAAGGGAAAGGACAGGAGAACTTAGGCATATAACCTTTTGCGCTTCCTTTATAAAGGGCTTAATTCCATGATCAAGGAAGGAAGGCTCATGCTTAATCATCTGTTAAAGGCCCTATTTTTTAAAAATCTTTTTTGTTTTGTTTAAGATAGGATTTCCTTTGTGTAGCTCTGGCTGTCCTGCAAGGTTGCTCTATAGACCAGGCTGGCCTCAAACTCAGAAATCCACCTGCCTCTTGAGTACTGGAGATTACAGGCATGAGCCACCAATGCCTTTTAATATTTTTAATTTTTATACTTTAATTTTTTAATTGAAATAGAATGATATCACTTTCCTTTTCCTTACTCTTCCCAGCTACCTTCCCTTGAACCCTTCCCATGTCCCTCGACTCCCAAGTTGATAGCCTCTTTTTCTTCATTGTTATGTATGTTAAATATGAATGAACAAGTGAGTGTGTGTGTCTGTGTACACATAACCTGCTGTGTCTGGTTTTGCTTTTGTATTTGGTTTCAAGCCTGACCATTCTGCAATCGATAAGGAAGCTGGCTCATCCCTGGGAGAGGCTATTTTTTCCTAAATTTTTCTAAAAAGTGCATGCCCTCACTAGTTCTAGGAGAGCTGCCAAGTCTCCCGGTACCAGGCATGACTCCCCTCCTGTTGAGTGGGTCTTTAGTCCAATTAGACTGCTGTTGCTGCCACCAACATCTGAGTGCCACCTCCTGCCCCTTGATGCATATCTGCCATGATGAAAATGGCGGTTCATAAGTGTTACCCCTGGGGGGACTGCTCCCTTCCTTAGCAGCTTGCATATTATTTAACTGCAGCTGTGGAGCTGGACAGGACAGAAGCCTTCAGGACAGATCCAGCTCAGATCATCAGAGTCCTGTCTTAAGAGTGGTGACATTAGCAATAGGGATGGTCCTTGTCTTAATACTATCATAACACCATACCTGATTTTTGGAGGGGAACATTTAAATAACAAGTTTTGTAGCAACTTTCCAAGGCATTAAGATAATTGTCAGTTACCAATAGATCTTTAGGCTTTTGAACATTTGAATTTAAATTCAGGTTTTGAAATAAAGATCCAAAGCTCCATTGACCAGATAAAATGCATAAGAATTTCATGATCTTTAGCTTTAAGAAAATTGTTTTTTGTTTTGAATCTTATAATTATATTCAGACTTTTACCTTATTTTGTTTGAAAAAAAAATCTGTTTAAAATGTACTTTGAGAATGGGTCAAAGCAAAAGGAGTCATTTGTTTTGTGTCCAGGAGTAGAATAACTCTTAAAATTCTTTAATCGGAGCGACTTCGGTGGATGGGCTGTATGCTTTACGGTTTTCATGAAGTTTAATTTAGGAGGAACAAATTGCATGAGAAGATTAAGCTTCCCCAGCCTGGCTGCAGTGAAACAGACTTTGTGTTCAGTTTCTCTGCTTTTCTTTTACTTCTCATGAGATTGACAAGGGGCAGTGATACTTAGGGAAGTAACACAGAAGACTCTGCAATTTTACTAGAACTAGCGTGGCTGACCGGCCTGAGTGTAGTGTGCTTCAGGCACTTAAGCAGAGGAGAGGAGGCTCCTAGAATACACTGGAAGGGAAAAGCAGAGTTAGAGACAACATGCTTGTTGGATAAGGTTGTTGGTCATATAAGCAGAAAATGGTTTGCTGTGGATATTGTTTTCGGAAGATGAGGTACATTCAGGATTTGCTGACTAAAGTGCAGGTAAAGTGTGTGGATGGAGATGACTTGAGGTTGGAGGAGGAGATACAGGTTAAGGAGACGTTATTGAAATTCTGAAGAAAACAAATACAGGACAGGAGAGAAGTCTTCATAACATGAAGCCCTGTGTAGAATCTGGCTAAGAACACAGTGTAATTTGTGAAAGGAGACCTGCTGAGTTGGTTTTGTATTGAAGGTAGTCATTGTCCTTCAATTCAGATTGCATGGAAAGTGGAGGTAGTGGGTAACTCCTTCAGAGATCTTGCTAATTGAAACTTAAAGCAGTACTAAGATACTTGGAAAAGCCAGTACCAGATAGCTTGGGCATAGATTTGTGTGTGTGTAAGAACAAATGATACAGGAAAGAGAATGGTCTGCAAAAGATGGTCTGCAGGTGTTTTTCAAATTCTTTTTCTAAAAACTGCCCTAAAGTTGTTTTTAAAAAAAATCTCAAAAAATTAGCACTTTGCGTTTCGGTTCTTATTCTGAGAGCATGGAGATTCTGTATTTCCTTGTTTTCATTTCAGGGTTTTTATTGATAGAAAAAAATTATGCTGGCTGTGTGTAGCTTGATTGGTAATGTGCTTGCCTAAGCACGCACAAGGTCCTGGCCTTGACCCCCAAGCACCACACAGAAGTGAGCATGTGGCACTTACTTAGAATCCTAGCACAAGAGCTATTCAGTAGGAGTATCAGAACATCAGGATTATCTTCAGCTACATAGGGCATTTGAGCCAGCCCATGGCTACATAAAACCTTGTCTCAAAAAAAAAAGGTGATTTAGTATCCTAATGACCCCATAATGGATGATCCTTTGAATTAATTGGTTTTTGTATCTGTAGATTTTTTTTGTACTTATCAGAACGAGATGGGTATAATTATGCCTAAATTATTGTTCATATTTCTTAGAATAAAACTCTAGCTGGGCAGTGGTGGTGCACGCCTTTAATCCCAGCACTTGGGAGGCAGAGGTAAACGAATTTCTGAGTTAGAGGCCAGCCTGGTCTACAGAGTGAGTTCCAGGACAGCCAGGGCTACACAGAGAAACCCTGTCTTGAAACAAACAAACAAACAACAAAAAAACAAAACCCAAAAACTGTAAGGTCAGGTTTCTAGAACAAAGTATGAGTAATTAAAGGGTCACTAAATTGTTTGAAAAGTTCCTCATAATTGGAGATTTTTAAAGGTGGCAGATTTGATAATAGTCACAACTTAATGAGGCTGTGGGATCTGCTTTCCACAGAACATAAGGTATTAAAGGAGAAAACCTTGTGAGTGGAGTCTGGGGCTTTCCTCCTCCTCCTCTTCCTCCTAGAATGGATGCATCCTTTCTTGCTTGTGCTTTTAAAATTTTATTCAATTTTTTTTTCTGACTAGAAACCAGTGAAGAAGAGAAGCATTAATAAGCCTTTTATTCTCTTTGTAGGATATAGAAGACTTGGATCACTATGAGATGAAGGAAGAAGAACCTATTAATGGGAAAAAGTCAGAGGATGAAGGGATTGAAAAAGAAAATTTGGCAATATTAGAGAAAATCAGGAAGACTCAAAGGCAAGACCATTTAAATGTAAGTGTGAGTAAGTATCTAGAACCTGAATTTCGTGATTACATAATTACAGATCGAGATACCAATCTCAGCTCCCTTTCCATCCTTGACTTAGTAATGGATTTGGTCATTTGTTGACCTACGCTGCTTCTCCTGATTGTTGACAGCCACTTTCTACCCTGTTCATCTGTTCTTCACATCTTGAAAACAAACTGCTGTCTCTGTATAAGAATCCTGTGTTGGTTAGTTGTAATTGTCAACTTGTCATAACCTTAGAATTATCATGGGAAGAGGGATCATCTACATTGCATTGGCCTGTGGGCATGTCTGTCAAGGAACTGTCTTACTTACTTAACTGATGCAGGAAGACTCAGCCCACTGTGGGTGACACCATTTGCTAGGTAAAGAGTCTTGAATTCTGTAAAGAAGACAAAAGCTGAACTGCAGTCAAGCAAGTGGGTAGGATTGTACATGTTCATTTGTCTCTGCCGTTGTCTGTGGATGTGGTATGACTATCTATTTGAAGTTATTTCTTTGACTTTTCTGTAGTGATGGACTGTAACCTGGTATTGTAGATTGAAACAAACCCTATTCTTTCCCTAAGTTGGTTTTTTGTCAGGGTGTTTTTAATCACAGCAACAGAAAGGAGTAGAAGGACCTCTCTCTCCTTCATCCTGTTGCTGCTGTACTTACTCCCGTACCATAGGTTCTGTTGTGTTCAGATTCAGCCCCTGCAAACTATTACTCTGCCTCTGCTCTCCCTTAAACCCGACCTCTGTCTTTTGCACCCTAACCAACTCAAAAGTAACTTTTCTCTTTAGGTTGACTCATCCCTGCTCCTTACCCCCAACAGAGTCTGAACTATGTAGCTATGGCTAGCCTGGAACTCTGTGTAGACTAGGCTGCCATTCAATTCAGAAATCTGCCTGCCTCTGTCGCCTAAGTTCTAGGATTAAAGGTGTGTACTACCTACCATGCTAGATGATTTAACATACTATTTATGAGAAGAAACATGGCAATATAAGATGCATAGTTTAGTGAAAAACATGCATGTGTGGCTTTGGATTGTTCAACTTTAAAATGTAGTCAGACAGTATATACCTTTTGGAAGTCTTGTGAAAAATGAAAATGGGTTGGTAGGGTATGTCAATGCCAATATGCATTGGCAGTCTGGTTGTCTGACACTTCCTACCTTGTTTTAGAGCAGCTTATTAAGCTCTATAAAGTCAGGGCCAGCTGCTTTGTTTTAGGCAAACACAGTGAATGGATTGTTATACAAGTTAATGTCAAGAATGAATTATAACAAGTAAATTCTTTTCCTTCCTTCAATCATATTTAATACACTATTTTAATTGGCAAGTCTTTTGTTGCAGAGAACTTTAACCAAGCCCATATCTTGATTATTAAAGTAAGTTTTGTAGCACCTGAATTAATACTTTATTTGCTGTGTCTGATGATGGACTTCAGTTTGTATGGTTATAGTTAGAACATCTGCAAGCTATTGGATACTCTGACATAGAATAAGGCTAAGTACTTTATATTACCTTCCCATTTCATCTTCATAGAATCTTTATGCCATTGTGGGAAATAGACATTCTTCATATCTTATAGATACAAAAACTAGGGCTCTTAAAAACCCAGTTTAAGGGCTGTGAGATGGTACAGTGGCTAAAGTGGTTGCCTCTCAAGCACAAGCGTTAGGACTGGTATTTGAATCTCTAGACCCCACATAAATGCTGAGCGTTTGTGCTGGCCAGCCTATACTTCCACTGCTCAGGAGGAGGAGACAGGATCCCCTGAGCAAGCTGGCTAATTAAACTAAACTGTTATTCAGTGAATAAGGTGGAAAGCAACCAAAGATGATGATCTACTGCCCACATCAGCCTTGGGCCTGTACATGTGTGGGTACATGAGTGAGTCTACAGATATGCAAATACACATGTATACCACACACACACACACACACACACACACACACACACACACACACACACACATATATATATATATATATATACATACATTAAAAAATCTGACTAGGTTGCACAGCTAGGAAATAGATCTTTAAAAACCTTTAAACTCAGAGTAGTACAACCTTCAAACTTTGATTTTTAAGAAAAAATACTCTTATTTTGTATGCATGTGTATGGAGGAGAGGGTGCTTGTCACAGCACACCTGTGGAGGTCAGAGGACAACTTGTGCTGAAGTTAATGCTAAAATGTTATAGTGAGGGTCTTGTAGCATTTTTAGAAGTTGTAGTTTGGAATAGACTCATACTGAACTCTAAACTGTCAGAGTCCATGGTGTTCTGGGCATACTATGAGGCCTCCCCTCAGGATAGAAACAAGCAACACATGTCTTCAGTTTTCTGTTTTTCTTAACATTTCATAGTCCTTTAATTGCACTTCTTGATTTCTTAATACTGAGTGGTAGTCATTTTTACAATGTTACTGTAAAATTTTACATCAGGCTTTGATACCTTAAGCCTTTAATTATTAATTGTTTCAGGGTGCAGTGTCTGGGTCAGTACAAGCATCAGACAGACTGATGAAGGAGCTCAGGGACGTCTACAGATCACAGAGCTACAAGGCAGGTGAGGCCCTGGCTCTGCTGGCCATTTGCTTCTTTACATGGAATGTTGTTTCTCTTTTGCTTTGCTTTCCTTTTGGGGAGTGATGGGGGGACCATTTAGCGCAAACTGTTTTTGAACTCACTATTTTTCTGTTTGGTCATGATGGGGTTAGATAATGTGGGGCCACCACACCAACTTTGTGTCATTTACTGTAATGTAGGTAGACAGAGTTGGAAATTTTTATTAATGTTATTTTAGAGATGTGAAACTCAGGTTTAACGAAATTCTAAAAGATAAAAGAGATAAAATGAGTTTATCTTTTTGTTTGTATTTTTGCTTTTTTAGACAGGGTTTTTCTGTGTATCCCTGGCTGCCCTAGAACTTATTCTGGCCTCAAACTCAGGCTGGCCTTGGACTCAGAGATCCACCTGCCTTTGCCTCCCAAGTGCTGGAATTAAAGATGTGTATCACCACTGCTCAGTGACTTATCTTTTGTATTTAAAAAACAAACAAACAAACAAACAAACAAACAAACAAACAAAAATTACAGGGGCTGGAGGGATGACTTAGTAGTTAAGAGCACTGACTACTCTTCCACAGAGGTCTTGAGTTCAATTCCCAGCAACCACATGGTGGCTTACAGCCATCTGTAATGGGAACTGATGCCCTCTTCTGGTGTGTCTGAAGAGAGTGACAGTGTACTCATATACATAAAATAAATAAATCTTTTTAAAAAATTACATAACTTTTTTTTGCCCTTTTTTCTGATAAAGATATAATATATGATTTTTATTTTCTGGCAAAAGCATGAGTAGTACTACTTTTAAAAGTAAGATTAATATATTTTGTTGTACAAGGAAAACTTGCTGGATTTATTTTCATAGTTTTCTTATTTTGAAACAGAACTTACAATAGAGGTGGTATTCTTTTTAAAATTGGTAGATTTCATTCATTTCACAATTCCATGAAAAAAAATTATTTTTCAAGACTGTAGCTGTAGCTCTTGGGTAGAATACTTGCCCAGTGTTCTGCCTACTTGACATGGGGCCCTGGGATTCAATCCTCAAAAGCAGGAATTTTTTTTAAACAGATAGTAAGATTTGTGTATTGTAGAGCCTGAGGAAAAATACACTGCTGTAGTGTTAATAAAAATACCAATTTAGGAATAATTTATTAAAAAGAATAATATAGAGTTGTTTAAAAGATTAATATTAAGAGCTGGAGAGTAGTTAAGAGCACTTTGTGCTTTTGGAGAGGATACAAGGCCAGTTTCCAGACCTCGTGTCAAGCGGCTCACAGCTGCCTCTAACTCCCAGTCTAGGGTATCTGATACCCTACGGCCTCCATAGGCACATACACAGGTGGTATATATACATCGACACAGACACATACATAATATAGTACAAATACTAAAAAGAATAAATTTACATGCATGCTCTAAAAATGGGGACAGTAGAAAAAAGATGTCTCATAAAGTGAAGCTTAAAGTAATATATATAGAAGGATATTTTCTTAGAAGTGTCTATATACATTGAACTGTTACTTGCATAATGTTTGTTTTTCAGTGAAAGTGAGTACTAAACAGTTTTTTAAAATTCATTTAAGTATCTTTTAGTTGATAGCTTTAGTTATTTTGATAGTGAAAATTTGCTGTTATTGACTGTTTAGTATATTTAGAGTTAGCTTACACCAGAGTAATGGAAATGAAGAGTAACCAGTGTGCCCTATGTCTCCATAGGGATTTATTCAGTGGAGCTAATAAATGACAGCTTATATGACTGGCATGTCAAACTACACAAGTAAGTACCTTCTGTGCTAGCTACCCTGTTTTTTACAATGAAATGTTGGGTTCTCTTTCCTTTTTTGCCTTATCAGTCTCATAGTTTTATATTCTGCATGTGCCTGGGCAGCACTGCTGGAGAAGTTGTTAAGTTACCATAGAGAGCTCATTCTGAGCCTCAATGGGGAGAGTCAGACAACGGGGAGGAGTGGATAGGCAGGAAGTGTTTGGCACGCTTATGAGAGTGTGACAGTTTACAAACAAAATGTATTCAGATAGCATGAGCCTGTGATCCTGTTTATGTTTGAAATAAGGAGATTTAGATAGTACATATAGAAGAATTATAGAAAAAATGTTTTTATAGTGATTTACTTTTGGTGGTATTATTGGCGGTAAATTTCTTTTCTTAAACTTCTTGGTTAAAAATATAATTTTAGGAAAGGAAAGCATCAAAATGTTTTTCAGTTGTTTGAAAAGTTATGTGTATCTAACTGTTGTTCTTTGGAATGACCATTAATTTCAGATTTCCTTTGTTCCCAAGGAGCTAGAGAGCCCATAGTGACACCCCCCACCCACCCCACCCCGGACTGTGGCACACTTTAGAACTTCTGTTTAGAACTTACCTTGGAGGCTCTGTTGCCCCTTTTGGACTGGTTCAGTTGGAGCTTAGTAAGAAAGGTTTCTCTAATCTTGTTTGAACTGGCTTTTGTTTTGTTATTCTTAGGGTTGACTCTGATAGTCCTTTGCACAGTGATCTTCAGATCTTAAAAGAAAAAGAAGGCATAGAATATATTTTGCTTAACTTCTCTTTTAAGGTAAGAATATTGTAATGGGATTCATGTCCTTCTAATGGGAGTATGTAAGTGACTCAGCTGCCTTGGAGAACAATTTGGTAGGATTTGAGTTCAGGATTTTTTTTTTTTTCCTTTCCTTTTCTTTTTTTTTGAGACAGGATTTCATTGTGTAGTCTCAGACTCACAGATCTGCCTACTTCCCTCCAACTCCCAAGTGTTGGAATTAAATGTTGATACTGAGTTTGGCTAGTTAAGGAGTTGTTGAGGTGTATACTCCACAAAAGATGAATGCTTAGACACCTGGAAACACACAAGAATGTGTAGAGAAGCATGGTTTGTCATAACCACAACCAAAACAATCCAGTTATAGTAAATTGGAGAATGTGGCATCCATAAGAGATATTGACAAGATAGGTCAGTCTTCTATATAGTATATATAAGTAGAAGAAATTAGACTTAGACTTTTAGCCATTTTGTGTAGTTCCATTTATATAGAATTCAAAAATTGTAAAATTAGTTTTGTATAGGGCATGCGTTTTGAGTGCAGGCAAGGGAAATTTGGTCCTGTAAATGAAACATTCTTAGGTGTTTTAATGGTCTTTAGCCACAAAAACTTCTCTTGTACTAAAATTCAATGGGGCCGGGAACCCTGCTAAAACTAGAAAAAACATTTCTAGGTAGACTTTTTAGGTACGAAACAGTGAGAAAAGAAAGCTCAAAAGCATGAAGTCAGTGTTCATACCTGGGCAACAGGACCAGAAGCGAAGGTGTGATCACCATAAAGAGTTACTGAGTAGACAGAGACATCTGTAGGCTTCCTGTTAGTCACGTGGGTATCCTGTTTACAATAATTGCTAAAGTTTCCCTGTATATTTATGTCCCTTTTGGAATTACTTAGTAATTTGAAGCTGTTAAAAATAAAGGTTAAAAAAGAATAGCAATGGGCTCTAGATAAAATGTTAGTGATTTAATGTATATAATATGGTAAGATCTAACGATTGGACATCTCAACTAGATTGAGGTGCTTTGAGGCTTTCTGTTGAAGTGGCCAGGGCTGCTGTGGTGAGCTGAGGAGGAGATTAGGGCAGTGTCTGTCCACAGACAGTAGTTTATCAGAGTGACTTTGATATCCTCGTGCTATTTAAGGGCTTGGATTTACAGTCCTCTCTGGGGTAAAAGGGCTTTTCAAGAACATACTGAAAAGTCTTACAGGCTCTGGGATGTGCTCTTTGTGCTGTAAACCAGCCATAGGGGGTTTTTATTTGAGGGCATAGTTGGTCTGTTCGGCTTCTTGTTTTGTTTTAAACAGTTAGCTCCCTTTCGTTGGCACTGGTTGATAGTACATAGTTGATCTCTGGCTGACTAGTTGGAGGCTTTTACTTAATCTTGCAAAGAAATGATGCAGAGCTTGTATATATGGCTTTGGTGCTACAGGTGGCACAGGTGGATATAAGATGTTTGAAAGGAAGAAAACATAGACATTTGTCTTAGTCAGGGTCTCTAGTCCTGCACAAACATCATGACCAAGAAGCAAGCTGGGGAGGAAAGGGTTTATTCGGCTTACACTTCCATGCTGCTGTTCATCACCAAAGGAAGTCAGGACTGGAACTCAGGCAGGTCAGAAAGCAGGAGCTGATGCCGAGGCCATGAAGGGATGTTCCTTACTAGCTTGCCTCCTCTGGCTTGCTCAGCCTGCTCTCTTATAGAATCCAAGACAGCCAGCCCAGAGATGGTCCCACCCACAAGGGGCCCTTCCCCCTTGATCACTAATTGAGAAAATGCCTTACAGTTGTATCTCATGGAGGCATTTCCTCAACTGAAGCTCCTTTCTCTGTGGTAACTCCAGCTGTGTCAAGTTGACACAAAACTAGCCAGTATAATTGACCCCTTGTCAACTTGACACACAAACACATCACTAGTAAGCCTCAACCCTTACATTCTTATTCATCCCCAAGGTCTAAATAACTTTAAACATCCCACAGTCTTTACATATTCTTAAAATTTCAATCTCTTTAAAATATTCATCTCTTTTAAAATCCAAAGTCTTTTTACAATGAAAAGTCTCTTAACTGTGGGCTCCACTAAAATAGTTTCTTCCTTCAAGAGGGAAAATATCAGGGCACAGTCACAATCAAAAGCAAAAATCAATGTCCAACCTTCCAGTGTCTGGGATCCAACTCACAATCTTCTGGGCTCCTCCAAGGGCTTGGGTCACTTCTCCAGCCATGCCCTTTGTACCACACGCGTCGTCCTCTAGGCTCCAGATGCCTGTACTCCACTGCTGCTGCTGCTCTTGGTGGTCATCTCATGGTACTGGCATCTTCAAAACACTGCATGACCCCTTCAGTCCTGGGCCTTCAATTGCAACTGCGGCTGCACCTTCATCAATGGCCTTCCATGACCTCTCACCGTGCCAAGCCTCAGCTGTTCTTTGTGACCCCTTCATGCCTTCAAAACCAGTACCACCTGGGTGACCCTTACATATTACCAAGTCCCGTTGGAGCAGGAGTACAACCTTGGCCATATCTGGAACACAGCCTCTTTGTGCTTTCAGAAAACACTTCCCAGAAGATGTCACCTCAATGATGCTGGTCTCTTCTTAATCACCGCTAATTTCTTAGCTCCAGCTAACCAGCATCAATAGTCCCAGTAATGCCAAGTTTTTGCTTTAGTAGTTCTGGTATCTTGTTAATCACGGCTGACTCTTCAGCCCCAGCTAACCAGAACCACAGAATCTTCACAATCAAAGCAGCAATGTCCCTGAAAAGAGTCTTTAATTTTCCCTCTGAAATTTCACAAACCAGATCTCCATCTTCTGCACTGTTCTCAACATTATCTTCCAAGCTCCTACACAACATCTGACAGAGCTCTTAACAATGAATGGATCTTCAAGCCCAAAGTTCCAAAGTCCTTCCACAGTTCTCCCCAAAACATGGTCAGGTTGTCACAGGAATACCCCACTCTGCTGGTACCAATTTGTCTTAGTCAGGGTCTCTATTTCTGCACAAACATCATGACCAAGAAGCAAGCTGGGGAGGAAAGGGTTTATTCGGCTTACACTTCCATGCTGCTGTTCATCACCAAAGGAAGTCAGGACTGGAACTCAGGCAGGTCAGGAAGCAGGAGCTGATGCAGAGGCCATGGAGGGATGTTCTTTACTAGCTTGCCTCCTCTGGCTTGCTCAGCCTGCTCTCTTATAGAATCCAAGACAGACAGCCCAGAGATGGTCCCACCCACAAGGGGTCTTTCCCCCTTGATCACTAATTGAGAAAATGCCTTACAGTTGTATCTCATGGAGGCATTTCCTCAACTGAAGCTCCTTTCTCTGTGGTAACTCCAGCTGTGTCAAGTTGACACAAAACTAGCCAGTACAACATTAAAGAATATTTTCTTCTTAGAATTTGTAAAAAGCTTTATTAGTTGAATCCCAGGGCACAGCTTATGGAGAAGCCTCTAGGCTCTGAAGTAGAATTACTTTCTGGAATTTCTGAAACTGAAGGTAGTTCTCAATCAGTCAAAAGAGGTTTTATAGTTCATTTGGGATCATATATTTAAATAAAGACCTATTTTAATAATAATTTTGCTCTACCAAGCTTTGTATCCATGCTTTTATTATACTATTAAATTATAGATAGATTTAAAAGTAGATGAAAGTGTCACTGAGTTGGCATCTTGTATGGACAGGTGTTTTCATTTTCTAACTTGCAGTAGAAATGTCGCACTGGACAAACCCATCCTTCGCTAGGAGGGCTGGAGAGTGTGCTAGTCATTTTCCACTTGTTTTCTTGGAAGTAATTGGATGCGACATGTTTAGTTCTATCTTGCCTCAAAATGAGTTTTTAAAAACCATTACTTCATGTTGTTTGAACATAAAAATTGGACATAATTTTTGTTAGACTCTCTTGGCCTGCCATCATCAGGAGCAGGAAGCCTTTCCCCCTCCAGCTGCTGTAGGAAGTTAGAAGCAGCTTTCCTTACCTGGCCATCAGGGAACTAATGTCTAACACTCTTGCCTGCTTTAGTTTCTGTCTGTGTGACATCGGATGACTCTCACCTTTTTAGGGCTGGAGTGAGGCAGGGTCTCTGACTAACCTGGAGTTCTCCAGGGTGTCTAGACTGGCTGGCCAGTGAGCTCAAGAGACCCTCCCGTCCACGTGTCCTCAGTGCTGGAAACACAGGCCTGTGCCAGCAAACCTGACTGTCGTCTTTGGTTCCGAGGCTGGAGCTCAGGTCATTCTGCTTGCACAGCCATCTCCTCAGCACCACCTCTGACTTTTTGAAGCAGCTTACCCATTGTATTGAATGTTACTATTGTTGCTTACCATAGTATAGGTGATCTTTCTACTTGTCTTTTTGTGTTCTATCTCTCTTCCCCCATCCTGTTTCCTATTGGATTTTCTTAGGACTCCCATTTCCTGCCTTTTAACTTAGTAGGTATATGTTCTCTTACTCATGCTCTATATATCTTTGAATTGTCAAAGTCCAATATTCATTTTTTGCCTTTGTAATGTCATAGCCTTTAGCAGTACTTCTCAAACTACCTAATACTGTGACCTTTTAATACAGTTTCTCATGTTGTGGTGACCTTCAACCATAAAATTATTTTTGTTGTTACTTCATAACTAATTTTGCCAAGTTATGAAACATAATGTAAATATCTGATATGCATGTTATCTGTTATGTGAGCTGGGTTGAGATCCACCGCCTTAGGTTCTCAGTACATGCACTTACAGTCTTTACTTGGACTCTGAGACCAGCCAAACTTATTCTCTCAGGTTATAGCTAGCATTATCTTTTTTTTTTTTTCTGCCAAACTATTGTTAAGTTTTCTTTTTAGTATGGCTTTGCAGATGGGAAAATGCATATTTTATTTCTGCTTTATTTCTTTTTCTTTGAGACAAGGTCTTGTTCTGAATCACAGGCTGGTCTCAAGCTTGTTACCCTCTGGTCCTGCTTCCTGGCTGCTGGGGTTGCAGGTGTACACTGCTCTGCCTGGCCGTAATTGCATTTTTGAGGAATATAGATCTTTAGGTTTGCAAGTTGTCAACTCCTTTCAGCTCCTTGAAGACAGATATCTTTCTTAGCATTGAAGATTCTAGACTTTCCTGAAAGTGCTTACAGTGGTCAAGCATTGAGAAGTCTTTGGAGAATTCTCATCCATTTTTCTTGCCCTCTTCTCTCTTCTAAGACTCAGACATGTGTGATAAAGATTGTGTCATTATTTTCTGCATTTTCTACCTCTTGTACCTTTTGGGGTCTTTCCCAAATTCATTCTGGTTGTTTGTTATTTATTTTCCTATTTATTGAATCTCTGTACTGCAGTTTGTTGACATAGTCTCAGTTGCCCATTGGGTTTAGTTCCTGCTGCTGTGGCTCCAGATCAGAATCTTTATGGGTTCTGTTGTAATGATATACAGTTCTGCTGTGGTTTGGTTTCATCTTCTCTTCCTTCCAGATGTTCAGCAGTTTTGCAACATGCACCTGTTGACTCTGTCTCATTGTGGTTGTCCTGTTGGGCTTACATCTAAGTCTTAGCATTGATGGACATTATGTGTGAAAGGCTGCAGAGGAGGGTTTCAGTATTGTGGAAGGGATTAGCATTTGCCCTGCCAGGGCCACAGACTGGGGATACCTAGGCAGTCAGTGATGGAGATTTCTGAGAGCCAGACTTGACTCCCTACAAGGGTAGTTGGCCGTTGGTCCCCCGTGGCCCATCCTGACGTGCGGAAGGCCCCAGGATGTGGCCTCTGCTGTGCTGCAGCTCCAGCTTTTGCCTCCCTGGCTGCAAGTCTGCATTCTGTTGTTTGCTAACCTCTTCCATTCCTCTTCTATAGTGGAAAGAAAAGGCCTCTCCCAGGCTTGACCACACCATGCTGCTCAGTGTATGGTGTGAGTGAGTGAGTGCAGCTCTGCGCTGTTCTGTCCCTTATTTGATGGCTTTGCTGCTGTTGCTTGTTTCTCATCTGTCCTTTGATACTAATTTCACTTTCATGACTAGGTAATAAAAGAGGATACATTTCTTTATTGATTATTTGAAAACCTTCTAGATAATGCAAAATTAAAAATAATGTTCTTAAAATTGATTAAACTTACTTTTTTTAGGATAATTTTCCATTTGATCCTCCGTTTGTTAGAGTGGTGTTACCTGTTCTCTCAGGAGGGTAAGTTTACATATTTACTTTTTTTGTGATAGTATGTGTCAGAGTCCTTTGCAGAACTGTCTGGAGCCTGGGAGGTCAGGATTGCTGGACTTGACACAGGATTTTGTGTCAGGTAGGTTGAAGGGGCTTGAGAACTTACCTTTCTGAGAAGTTCTCAACTGAAACTGATAGTTTGGGGTCCACATTCACAACCACAGGTACAAATTACTTACTTATAAGCAGACATCCTAATGGAGTTTATTTATATGTGTTGACTCTTTAGAGATGAGTTTCAGCTGAGTGTACCTGCCTGTAATCTCAGTCTGTCAGAAACTGATGCAGGATTGTGAGTTCCAGGCCAGCTAGAGAGATCCTTCCAAATCTGTATCTGGATGTTAGGTAATATGGTCAGTAGCTATCAAAATACTGTCTTTAAAAATGTTTTTCAAATATAAACCACGCTTGAGGATTTCAGGAAAGTTTCCGTTACTGTGGTTCTCACAGGCCTGTGATGCTGAGTGTGGTCACAGTGATAATCCGGTAACCCGAGGCAGCTGTGGAGCTCATCTCTGCATAAATAGTTACTTAATACAATTGACTGGTGATTGTCATACATCCGTACTGAATTTTGTCCTGCTTCTTTTTGTAGTTATGAAGCTATGGGAGGCATGACAAAGATCAAGTTAATTATGATATATTATACAATCCCCCATATGGGCTTCACTAAACTACTTGTAGGGGAGCAGGGGCGATGGCTCCGTTGCTTAGAGTAGTTGTTTCTCTTGCAAAGGACTCAAAGTCAGTTTCTAGCACCCATGTGAAGTGACTTACGGCTACCCAGTATTTCAGCTCCAAGGGGTTTAATCCCCCTTCCGGCCTCTGCAGGCACACACATAAATGGAAAAAAAAAAAATCTTTTAAGAGTTCTCAAATCCTCAGCTAATTCTATTTTGTGAGATGAGTTCTACTGTAATAATAAAATCTAAAAACATTGCCCATAAGCTGATAATTCATGTATTTGAGACAGTAGTAGTGACTCCTAAAGAAAGACTTTAGATCTTCTCAGAAATAGTCTCTTTTAATATATAGATGTACAAAACAAATATAACTATAATTTTTTGTTTTTGTTTTTGAGATCACAACCTGGTAAAATTTCTCAATATAGTGAGAATATGTGTGGCCTGATGTTGGGAAGTAGAGTATGGCACAACTGGCCATGTGTCTGTAAAGCCCAGCAGGAACAGGCCTGTGTTTGTGACGTGTTGAGCCATTTAGATGTCTACAGTACTATCACGGAGTACTTCTTTAACAGATGACTTAGGTGGTCCCTGCAGCCTGCTCCTTTGTTACATCTTCCAGAAAGTTATGTGGTATATTAGGCCTTATGAACATCAAGCTCAATGATACTCATTCCAAAGGGACTTGTTGAAGACTTGGTGTGAATTTTTCCCCCCCACAAAGTCACTAAATAACAGCTCCTATTCTGTTTTCCACAAATCACTTAATAACTTCTAATTTTTTGTGGCCTGTTGGCATCTCAGAAGATGGCATCCTCTGGTTTACTGTTTGGGAAATGTTGCTCTTTCAGAAACCCAAAATCTTGAGCGATCCTCAGCAAGGCTGAAGTGATCCCTTAGA
Source organism: Mus musculus (assembly GCF_000001635.26). Lineage (NCBI taxonomy): Eukaryota > Metazoa > Chordata > Mammalia > Rodentia > Muridae > Mus > Mus musculus. Next base: position 55,193,518 of record NC_000075.6, read on the forward strand.
CATCTTGCTTCTGCTTTTGGCAAACAGTTACAACGCTGATCACAAATGCTGTTAGGCTGAGTGGGAAATCACACACTCAGAGGGCACACACAAAGATGTTTCAAGTTGTCAAGTTTCATTTCGTTACCTTTAAACATTCCCGCATGCTTCTGGGTTAGGCAGTGAAGGTAGTTTTTCTATCATAAAGCCCATGGCTATTTTTGGAAGGAGAATATTAGGTAACCTAGCCAAATATTTACATACACAAAATAAACATAGGGTGGAAATATAGTGAATTTTAAACTTTTGTATCCCTTCCTCAGAACACCAGCCCTTTCCTAGCCAAGTGTAACAACATTAATTTTTTTTTACAGTTTAGTGTTGCTATAACATTGTAAATTCTGTCACAAGTATTTTTTTTCTCCTTTCTCTGGTAAGCATATTTAACGGTGAATATTGGATTTATCTGTCATTAACTGGTATGTAGGAAAAAGGAAATAATTTTTTAAAATGTTCTAGGAATGGAAGAGATGGCTCAGTTGGTAAAATGATTGCTGAGAAATTAGGACCTGAGTTGAGATCACTAGACCCTACATACAGTCTGGGTATGATGGCTTATTCCTGAAGCCTGAGCACTGGGGATGTGGGGAAAGGAGAATCCTTGAAGCTGTCTGGCTAGCCAGACTAGCAAATTGGTGAGAGGTTCATTGAGATACCCTGTCTTAAACAGTATGATGGGTAGCTGGGGTTACTTCTAGCCTCCATAGTGTATGTAACAGACACACACACACACCACATATATACAAAAGCGAGGAAAAGCACCCATAGTGATGGGTCCGACCTAAAGACTATAGATGAGATCCCATTGCCACAGGATCAAGTGTCAGAAGACCTAATGGAAGGAGGAGGAAGGTGGGAAAGCCTAGTGAGGGAACACCAAAGTAGCTTCTTTCATAGCGCAGCTACAAAACGAAGAAAAACTATTGGCTGATCTCAAACAACAATCTCAGAATCAGAAGACAGCTTAAATTTTGTATAAATCTATAGAAATGGAGGCATGTTAAGGGGGTATGTGGGCTCTATTGTGCCATCTCAACAAAACACTGAAGATTGAGACTGTACAGCTGTCTGCAACTTTCAGCAGAGTTGTCAGCCTTGCAACAGAGGTGCAGAGAAAGCTCCAGAGACTGAATAACATGAGTGTGTGGCCATTAAGAAAACAGATTCTTTTGCTCCTGTTCTCTGGGATGTTTGGAGCCAAGTTTTTAATTTTTGACATCAGAAAAGTTTAGTATTCTGTTCAACTTATTTGACAAGTTGATTATATTAGAGTAATGACTATAAACATTTGAAATTGGCCGCAGTCTTATGTCTCTAACAACAGTTTTTATTTTGGTATATTATCTTCTAATTTTGTGTGAGTACTGTCTTAGTAATGTACTTAAGTATTTTAAGGAGGATTTTGTATGCTTGCTTTCCTTTTTTTAAAGGTATGTGTTGGGTGGAGGAGCACTTTGTATGGAACTTCTCACAAAACAGGTAACTCTTGTGTACAGTTCTTAGCCTTAGTGGACTATTTTCCTAGATAAGATGGATTCTAAGAGGAAAGATCTTACATGTAGTAGCACCTACTTTTATAAACAAGTTCAAGGTAAAGTAGTAAGTTGTTGTTGTACTTGGAGCTTGTTCCATGCTGGAACAGCCATTGAGAGTGATGTTAATCTGAAATTATAATCTCCTCAGTGGCATTTAGAACAGGGGGTGGTTTGTGAGATTATAGAAGTGGCCCAGTGTTTTTCCTGTCACTACAGATTTGTTAGCACTGATTTGCTGTTGTTGGGGTCCTCCTCTGTGATGTTTTACTAGGTTTTTCTGAATGGGAATTGTGAAGACTGCTGAGTTTAGATGCACCTTGTTCTTCCCACAGGGCTGGAGCAGTGCCTACTCAATAGAATCTGTCATCATGCAGATCAATGCCACCTTAGTGAAAGGCAAAGCCCGGGTGCAGTTTGGAGCAAATAAGGTACTTGACGAAGAACTCCACAGACGTGCTGGGGTGCCCAGGCTAGCATGCCTCACATCTGAGGCATCTTCCTGTCTTGATTCTATTTTTAAAATTTATTTTTGTGTGTATGAGTGTTTGCCTGTGTGTATGTGTCTGTACTGTATGTGTGCCTGGTGCCCTTTGAGGTGAGAAGAGGGCATTGGATGAACTATAGTTATGGACAGTTGTGAGTCACCATGTGGGTGATTAGAATTGAACTCAGGTCCTCTTCAAGAAAAACACTCCTAACTGAGGAGCCTTCTCTCCAGGCCCCCATCCCCCATTGTAGTTTTTTTTTTTTTTTTTTTTTGAGACCATTTATTTCTATTCTTTTTTATTTGGTTTTCTTGTTTTAGAAAAGTGTAGGTAGAAAACATAGATGTGTAAGAGAAGATACTCATTACAGTTCCTTAGCCACATTGTCTTCCATAGTCACAGTCATGTTTAGAGTCTGAGCTTATTATGGCTAAATATAACACGCTAAGTAAAAAGCTTGGGTGGACTTTGAGATTTCTCTAAACTGGAACCATGTTAGCATCGTTAATTTTCAGCCAGTGTGTACATGCTGGACTCTATTCTAATCTACATCGGTAACCACTTCAACCCTTTCATAACCTAAGAGAAATGTTCTGTTGTCTTCATTTTATAGATAAGGAAACTGAGGCACACAGGGTCTGATAACTCCTAAGGTCAAGGACTCAAGACAAGGGTTTCAGTTGGGCAGGCATAGTCTAAGCACTTATTCACTGAGCTGTGTGCTGAATTTACTTCTTTCTGGGTGAGATTGCAGTTATTCATAGATATTCATGATGTGTGTTTTGAAAAAAACTTCTGTGATGGAAATCAACTTTGATCTGATACTTTTTTGTATAGTGAATGTTTCCCCTAAAGTTCTTTGTAAAATTTCATTGCTTATTCAGGTAGTAAGATTTATAGTTATATTTTACTTCAAATCATGAGATTGAGATTATTTTAGAATGTTAATCCACAGAAAAAGGAAAATGTAAAAGATCATGTGAAAAATCAGTATTTGGGCTGATAGTGTTGCTTGTAACAGCTGTTTGTTTATATGGAACAAAAATGCCATTTGTTTAAAATCTAAAGTTAGGCAGCTCACCAATGTCCAATAATTCATATCAAACAAGCATTTACTTATTTATTTTGTTCGTTTGTTTGTTTTTGAAGACAGGGTTTTTTTTGTGTAGACCAGTCTGGCTTAGAACACACAGAGATCCACATGCCTCTGCTTCCTGAGTGCTGGGATTAAAGGCATGCGCCTTCACCAATGAATGGGTCAGACCAACATTTCTTAACAGTATATATGACTCTATTTTTTTATCTTAATGTGTCAATAAAATGATCATGTTGTATAATCTAAAACTTTTTTCCCCTTCCCTTCTCCCTCCTCCCTCTTGCTCTGGCCTCGCTCGCTCCGGCCCATAGTTTTTTTGTTTGTTTGTTTCTCATTACGGATGGTTGTAAGCCTCCATGTGGTTGCTGGGATTTGAACTCCTAACCTCCAGAAGAGCAGTAAGTGCTCTTAATTGCTGAGCCATCTCATCAGCCCAATCTAAAACCTTTTTAATGTTAAAATATTTGCTCATGCAAAGTTCCTAAAGTAAATAATATCACAAAAACCTGAAAAGGTGACTTGTAATTTTGAGTACCTAGAAATAAGGCACTGACATGTTCTTCAGTGCTTTCTTCCTGGGATCTATTTATATAGAGAATTTGATGTTAAATTTTACATGTTTTCCATTTTAAAAGAAAATTAGAAGGGCATAGAACAGTGATTTTTGTTTTTCTTCTTTCTTTTTGGGTAATTGAAATCTACCTGTATACCGTGCAAACTTTTCTTCTCCTGAGAACTGTGTATCAACTACAGAAGGGCAGGGGAATTTAAGTTCTCTATAGTTTGAAATTCTAGAACCACCAGTATTATTTGTTCCACTTCAATTACTTTAAATCTGCATTTTTTTTTTATGATGTGTAGTTTTCTTGGCAAGTAAGAAAAAGCATTATACTTAAGATGCTAAGTCAGGCTGCTGAGTACTTTTGTATATTGAAGTACGCTCATACATTGCTTAATTGTGGATATCTTTTTGCAATTTTGTTATATAAACTATAGCACATACCTAAGATGGCTGTAAAGACATAGCTTATAGAATCTTTGAGACCATCATCCTGTATGCTTTCATGGTTGACAGAAGTGACTTTATGTGGTTAGTACAGTAGAAGGTGAATTCAGGGAGATTTTTAGGATAAAACCTCACTCTTTTTTTTTTTTTTAATTAAAAAATATTTTCAGCTAAGAAAGTGGAAACTTTGTACAATATAATAGAATTCCTGAATTACATACTCTGCAGGGGATAGTCTTAAGTATTAACTTAAAAAAAAATACTACAAAAGTCTGACATGGTGATTCATATCTATAGTTCTAGCAGTTGGGATGTTGTGCCAGGCTACCCTGGGCTATGGAGTGAAACCCTACCTCAAAAGCACTAAAATCGCCGGGTGTGGTGGCGCACGCCTTTAACCTCAGCACTCGAGAGGCAGAGGCAGGCAGATTTCTGAGTTCGAGGCCAGCCTGGTCTACAAAGTGAGCTCCAGGACAGCCAGGGCTATACAGAGAAACCCTGTCTTGAAAAACCAAAGCCAAACCAAACCAAAACAAAACAAAAACCACTAAAATCCTAAACAATCAAAAAAGAAAGCTGAATGGTGAGAGGGCTCAGTGGGTAAACACATTTGGCACCAAGCCAGAGAGAGACCCTGAGCTCAAACCCAATGGGAGAACCAATTTCCAAGGTTATCTTGACCTTCACATTCACATTATAGTACATGTCTCTCCCTGTGTTCCCACATACACACATAAAATAAATGCAACAAAAAGGGAAGATACAGGGCTTGAGTAGATGACTCAGCTTTTAAGAACAGTTGCTGCTCTTACGGAGAATCTGTGGCAACCAGTTTACAGTTGCCTCTAGCTCCCACTGCAGAGGGATCTGAGGCTCTGGGCATCTGCACTCATGTGTACATACTCAACATAAAGACATATATACACCTAATTCAAAATAATAAAAGACCAGCAAGTCAATTCATGAGATAGAACTGCTGCCACACAGGCCCGATGAACCAAGTTCAGTTACAGTGGAAGATCAGACAGGCAAATGCTAATAGCCATTGTTACTGATTAGGGGACTTTTAAATACAAGTAGGGTTAAGTTAAAAATGAGATTGATATTTTGTGCTCTACAAATTTCTGTCATATATTTATTACTTTAGAATATTTTAAATATTTACATTTGATTTTAGTCAAAAAGCCAAGATGCAATATCTTAAATATATTGTCAGTTGTTGGTTAAAAGTAATTAAGAGTGCTTGCCTTTTAAAAAGCTGAATTAACTGATACGCATGCTGGAAATCTGAGTTCTTTTCAGTAGACATGATTGAGACTGGGTTGGGTTAATGGTACTGAGAACTGGCAGCTTTGTCCAGGCAAGAGCCTATGGAGAGATGGAAGTACATTCTTGCCATCAGCTCCCCCACTCCCCGACAGTGAGAACAAGGAGTGAGAACAAGTCATGGAGTTAGAAGGATGTAGGCCAGGGTGTTTCCTGTTCAATTACTAGGAAATAAAGTCTGTAGCATTAACTTGGGGCTATACAAATAATAAATTCTTTCAGAGTATAGGCCTGTTCATAGAAATAGTTCCCAGCACTTGGAGAGCTTAGGAGGGAAGATTGTAAATTTGAGGCCATGTGGGCTACATTGTGAGACTAGACCTAACTGGGCTCTATAAGGAGACCCTATCTTCAAAACTAAAAACTGAATAAAGCAAGCTAATGTGTTAAACATGCATGTTACAGAGGGACCATCTGTCAATGATAGTGAAGTCCTAGAACACACAGCCTTGGGGCAGTGCTGACCCTGTTTCTGCAATCAGGATAGGAGCCTTCTGTTGCTGCCACCTACTGTAGAACTCTTCGTAATGGCCACAAGCCGGGGAGTGACTAATCCCTGGCCCTGTATTCATAAGTGAGTTGTGCTGCCAAATATAGGAGCCTGATTCTCCACAGGGGCTATTCTGATCCCATGTTAACTGTATTCTCAGCTCTCACCAGAAGCAGACTAATCCTCTAGAGAAAAGTGTTTCTAACTGAAGCTTGTAGGCTTCCCAAGGATTAAAATCAAACAAATAGGGAGTTCAGTTAAAGATCACAACTAGGCCACCCAGGCACAGAAATGACAGAAATATGAATGTTATATACATGTCCCCAAGGACTGGTTCTTGAAATATCAGATCTCAAGATAGGGGTAAGGGATAGCTGAGGTTGTAGCTGAGTGGTAAAGTGCCTACTTAGCATGTGTTCAATCCCCAGCGCCTCAAAGCACAAAGCAGAACAAAATAAAAACTGCAGTTATTGAAATGCAATAAAATAGTTATATGAAATGTCAGAGGAAGAAAATAGCTAAGTAAATGGTCATATGTTATAACCCCTGCACTTAGAGAAGATGGAGACAGTAGGATCAGAAGTTCAAGGTAATGTTTGGCTACATAGTGGGTTCAAGGCCACAGTGGCCTAAACGAGATTCTATCTCAAAAAGCCAAAGAAAAGAAAACATTTAAAAATGGAACCATGAAGCCAGGCGTAGTGGTGCACGCCTTTAATCCCAGCACTTGGGAGGCAGAGGCAGGCAGATTTCTGAGTTCGAGGCCAGCCTGGTTTACAGTTCCAGGACAGCCAGGGCTACACAGAGAAACCCTGTCTTGAAAAACCAAAAAAAAAGTGGAACCATGAAAGACTGGAAATGAAGTTGAGAGATCTGAAGAATCCATACAGAATAGCTTAAAACTGGGGAGAAAACCCTCATAAATGCACAGGGAAATCCAGATCAATATACCAACAAAGGAAGGGCTGCATATGTTGTCTGCTGGCTAAACCAGCTGATCTCTGCTCAGTGTGAGATGTCCTGTGTCTTATCCAGACATACATAAGAAACTGAAAAAGTTCACAGCAAGGCAGACAACATAAAAACAGTGCTATCTCCCAAAACTATATAATTCAATGTAATTAAGTTAAAAGATAATGAAGATTAGAGTACAAATGAACTTGGAAATTTAAGTGTATTTCTAAGTTATAGTAAAAAGAACATGTAAAACTAAAAATAATTTTGAACTGTAATGGCAATAGTAAATTTCTTGAAAAGAAGATGTTTAAAGTTGTTGAGTAAAGACAACCCATAATGCTGAAAAACATAAAAGAAGACAGACACTCTCTGATCTAGTTAAATAAAGCTTACGTAATTTAATATGCCAGAAATATACAATGTCCTGTGGAAATTCAGACTTTCAGACTGTTGGTCAAATAGGAATTTGAAAATAAAATTCTGCAGTGTCTGAGATAGCAGCAACAATGCAGTCAGACACTAAAGGAGGCTCCCAGCAGCAGGAAAAGGAAGGACATGACACCTGGGCCATGAAAGGGAGAGGCTGGACGCCATGAAGGTACAAGGGTAGGGAAGGTGAGGGAGAGGAGAGTCTACAAATGCACACCTTGTTCCAAAATGCTGAGAGCTAGTTCCTTGTATGCTGAAGTGCAAAGTGAACCAATAACAATAGATCAAAATCCAACTCATTGATAGAGAGGAGTCAAAAGGGAGAAATTAGCAAAGATGTAAGGAGCAGTCTACAGTCCTGACCTGGAGGTCAGTCATCAGCTGTGTCAACTGTCCACAGTAACAGGTTCCACTTAGGAGAGTGGGTGCAGTGTTTCCTGATCTGAGAGTATGTCATGTGTATTTTGTTAGGTTTAGTCTATCTCTCTTTCTCTCTCTCTCTCCCTCTCTCCCTCTTCCCCCTCTCTCTTTTTTGTTGTTTTCAAGACAGGGTTTCTCTGTGTAGCCCTGGCTATCCTGGAACTCATTCTGTACCCCAGGCTGGCCTCGAACTCAGAAATCCGCCTGCCTCTGCCTCCCAAGTGCTGGGATTAAAGGTGTGCGCCACCACACCCGGCTCTTTTTTTTTTTTTTTTTTTTTTTTTATTAAAGATTGATTTATATATGTGAGGACACTATAGCTGTACAGATGGTTGTGAGCCTTCATGTGGTTGAGGGAATTGAATTTTTTAGGACCTCTGCTCACTCCAGTCGGCCCCTCTCGCTCAGTCCCTGCTTGCTCAGGCCCGATATATTTATTATTATATGTAAGTACACTGTAGCTGACTTCAGACGCACCAGAAGAGGGAGTAAGGTCTTACTACGAGTGGTTGTGAGCCACCATATGGTTGCTGGGATTTGAACTCAGGACTTTTGGAAGAGCAGTCAGTGCTCCAACTTGCTGAGACATCTCACCAGCCCCATCTATTTCTCTTTTACTTTTCTTTTTGTGTAAATAAATTAGTGTGAATTGATGTTTTGTCTGCATTTCTTCTTTGTGTACTGTATACATGTTTGCTGCCTGCAGAGGCCAGGAGAGTGCATCAGATCCCTGGAACTGGAGTTGTTATCCACTGTGTGGGTGCTAGGAATTGAATCTTGGTGCTCTAGAAGAGCAGCCAGTGTTTTTTAACCACGGAACCATCTCTCCAGCCCATGAAATTAATTATTTATTTATTTATTTATTTATTTATTATTATTATTATTATTTTTTTTTTTTGGTTTTTCCAGACAGGGTTTCTCTGTGTAGCCCTGGCTGTCCTGGAACTCACTTTGTAGACCAGGCTGGTCTTGAACTCAGAAATCCACCTGTCTCTGCCTCCCAAGTGCTGGGATTAAAGGCATGCGCCACCACTGCCCGACCCATGAAAGTATTTTTTTTTAAAGTTTTATTTATCTATTATAGGTAAGTACACTGTAGCTGTCTTCAGACACTCCAGAAGAGGGCGTCAGATCTTGTTACAGATAGTTGTGAGCCACCATTTGGTTGCTGGGATTTGAACTCTGGACCTTCGGAAGAGCAATCGGGTGCTCTTACCCACTGAGCCATCTCACCAGCCCGAAAGTATTTTAAAAATATCTTTGAGATGATTATTTTTTGTCTTAGGTGCCTGCGGCAGGAAATAGGGTCTATAGGAAATAGGGTTTGTTGACAGAAATAAAAATAATAGCTCACAAATGCATGGAGACTGGCTCAGCTGAACTGAATAGTAGACCAGCAGGCTGGAACCCCAAGGAGAATGTGGCTCAACAGAGTTGAGGGGCTCCTGGGAGGCTTTTTGGAGGAGCTCACAGATGGATGGCCTTGCAGCCCATGTGGAGACCTGAGCAAGGCCTCAGTGTAGCAGAGGCTTAGCCTTTGGTGCAGAAGCATCATTCCAGGTGGGTTTTGCTCATACTTGGCCAGTACATAGTTGGTCTTTGGAAAACATCCTGCACATGAATGTCCTTGCAAAAGCGTCTAGAGAAGTGTACGAGAAACTAGTAAATGTAGCTCAGTATAGGGGAAGCAGGGACAGGAAGGGATTGGTTGTTGGGAGACTGTCTGTACATTTTGTGTCTTCTGCACTTGTCTTTGTTGTAGACCAGGTTGTATGATGTGCTGCTGTAGATGGGGTGACCTGTTACGGAGAGCGTGTCTGGTATTTATTATTTGAAGTTAAGAAGTAAGCCATTCAAACTTTTAAGGCAAAATTCAATCTGAACTTGGCTTCTTAGAGAACTTACCTTCTTACTTTAGCCAAAAGAGGTACCTTGGTGGCAATCATGGACATTCTTACATTTAAAATATTTACAAATACTAAAATGTACAAGTATTTACATTCATGGTGCCTGAAGCTTGGTGTTTTCTTATCTGGAATCATGATCTCATAGACTTGTCGTTTGGATGAAGTTAGAAGGAAGAGTTGGGGTTTTACTCATCCACGTGTGTTTCCTTTGACTTACTCAGACAGTGTGGGGAGACCCACACTAGGACTATAAACTCTCATGCTTGACCAGTGGTAGGAAGACTTTAAGACAACAGTTTGGAAGCTTTGGGGTTTTATTGAAATACAATTTTGGTTTTGTTATTCTTATAAAGTTATACTAAGTATGGAAAGTAACACAAGTTGTCTGAAAAATGAAAATGTTCTTTTAAGCATAGTAATGATGCATCCAGAAATTTACTCTGCTTTTCATTGGCCTGCAGTTTTGATTTAATAATGTATATTTCTTTTTCAGAATCAGTATAATCTAGCACGAGCCCAACAGTCCTATAATTCCATTGTACAGATACATGAGAAAAATGGTATGTTTAATTCAATAAGTACTTATTATTTATGAAGTTACATATAGCACATTGATGTTTGCCTTGTTCATTTTTGTGTTAATTTTTTTATCAAATACTGTTAATTACAGTGAGGAGAAAAACATTTTCTATATTTGTAATCTTCTAACAAATCTTAACACTCTTTCTATCAAAAGCTGATGCCCTGAATTCCTTGACCTAAGTGCCTTTGAGTCATTGCCAAGAACTTAGGTTAATAGATAAATTCCTTTGCTCACTTGGAATATACTCTGTAAGAAAGGAGTTGTGCTAGCAGCTCTGTATAGGGGCTCTCCTGAAGCAGAGCTAATGTAAAAGGACCACGGACATCTGCTTCTGAAACATTGTCAGATGCCTTCCTACCTCATGGTCAAACCTATAACCCTACCAGGCAAAAACACTGGACTTCTGAGATAGAGCTTTACTGTGTGTGTGTCATCTGGTTCTTGATTCTCTTTTCTTGTTTTTGTTTGACTTTTTAAGACAAGACCTCATTAAGTTTCAGGCTGGCTTTGAAGTCACTCTGCAGGCAAGGCTTGAACTTGAGTCCTTTTGCTTCCGTCTTCCCAGTAGCTGGGATTATAGGCCTGTACCACCTGGCCTAGCTTGGAAGACCTACTTGCAAGTGCCATTTATGTCACTCCCTAGCTCTGTGGCTTTAAGCAAGTCCTCAGATTTATTTAGAAGAGAAATCTGTTTCTGTGTGTATTTGCCACTGCACACACTTTGTAGGTGCTGAGAGTCAAACTCAGGTTGTCTGGCTTGCCAGCAAGTACCTTCACCCATTGAGACATTTTGCCAGCCTCTGTGATCTCTTTCATCCCGAGTTTCCTCATCTGAAGGTGGCAAAGTGTCTGTTAGAAAACATGAAGAAAAAGAATAGTGCCTATGCAGAGCACTGTGTAACCAAGAGCCCTGAATAAGGAATTCATTGTAGTAGTGAAAGGGAAACTAATGCTCTTCTGTGCAGAGTGGAAGGAGCGCTACCTTAGGGCAGTACTGTAGTACATGCTCCTACCTCTGCTAGAGGTGTGTTAGTTGGGCTGGGAACTTACCATGCATGAGGCCCTAAGTTCTCAGAATGCACATGAAAAGCCAGGCGTGACAGTGGATGCCTCTGATCCCAACTGTGGGAAGCAGAGAAGGAAAGAGGCTTGGGTTTGCTGGCCAGCCAGTCTGAATCTTTGCACTGCAGGTTAAGAACCTGTCTCAAAAAAAAAAAAAAAAAAAAAAAAAAAAAAGATTTGAGGAAGACACGGTATGTTGCCCTCTGTGTACACACTTAATTAGGCGTATTAGTTTGTAAGTTTAGATTTGTGTCTTACACTTTATTTTATTTTAATGACAAAGACAACTTGTCACTTTTCCCGTGACTCCCTTTAGTAATAGTATTCAAAATCAAATCTTGAAACTTCAAAGGAAGGTCTTAAAATCTGAAGTTAAGCCTAGGCTTGTATAGTAGTCATTTCTAGTAAGTGCATCAGATGAGTGTGTCCTAGTGCCTGCTCTGTTCCAGGCAGGACTGAGCATCCAGGTGCCTTTCTGTGAGAGCTCACTTTTGTGGAGCCTGAGCAAGCAGACACACTTCCCCCTTTTGGTTTCTCAAACAAACCCTACAATTGGTGTTCTCAAAATGTTTATAGAAAATGTATTTGAGTGAGACAGAGAGTTTTGCATTGATGGGAGAGCAGTGGATTCGGGTCCCTATCATGAGTAACTTGATGTGTAGTCATACATTATAAGATTACTAACTCTGATGAACTGCCTCACATAGCTGGAATTTTAATGTGATGAGAGCACTTTCCCTACCAATGCTTTTGTTTGTTTGCTTTAAATTCTGGTCACCAGGATTTTGTGTGGGGGATACTTTGAGTGAGGTTTGCTTTTAAATACAAAACTGAGATGGAAGGTTAACATGTAGCTGTTAGTCCATAATGTCACTGTCAGCTAGGAGTACCATTCATACAGAGATGCTGAAAATCCAAGCATGCGTTAGTCATAAGCAGTAACCAAATCAGATATAAAATGTTGTTTAGTTAATAACTAAACAAGTGTAAGTTTCTACAGTAGGATTAAACAACACAGTTACGAATAGAGCTGGACCTGATCTTAGTAATGCCTTTTTCTAACTGCTTCAAGATTGATGTAGTTAACCTTTTCCCATTTTATTTCAGGCTGGTACACACCTCCAAAGGAAGATGGCTAACTACATTGACATATGTCTGGACCAATGTTGCTTTAAAGAAAATCGTTCCAACGTACAGACATAAGCTTTTGAGTGCCCGTATAACAGCAGTACCGAAGATATTAGCTAATAGATCATTTAGTGGATAATCTGTCAACTGACATCCAGTTACAGCCTTTTCATTTTGCTCACTTTAGGTATCTTGGACTGAGCAGTGGGGCCTTTACTGTATTTTTCCTGATAAGTACACACAATAGCCACTCCCTACCACCTCTTTCTTGAAAAGTGAAATCTTTTAAGCAGGGAAGTGAGCATCCGTTTACTGCAGCTGTGATTTTTACAGTAACCTTTCTATATTGAGCCTATGGGGTATGAAGATTTGCAAAATCTTGTTTGTTTAGAGCCAATAAAAGTTTAACTGATGGTCAATACTGGTTTAGAAATTTTAGGTCTTCTAAACCATAGCTTTTTCAGGTCTGAAATAATTTTATTGCCAAAATTATGACAGGAAGCCTCCTCATTAAATTGTTACACTTTTTCACGGTTGTGTGAAAGTTTGAACTAATCTAAAAGTATGATCGTAATTGTACCATATTAGCGTACAGCAAAACGAGGCAGCCACTTGTGAGCAGTAATTTCCACTGGAGCAGCAGGGTCCTAGTGGACCAAACCTGCTTCCTGTTGGTTCAGCATTTCTTGTGAGGAAGAGCCACAGTGCAGAGCCTGAAGTTCTAAAGTATGAGGTCATTTTACCTTTCCATTTATTAGCGGGGTGTTGCAATTGACGATAAACTAATAAACTTATGGAATGGTTGGCACAAAGACAGACTCTTTGAGCAAAATTATGAAAGATACCTAAATTGGAGATCCTTAAATTTTTGCTGTAGTCATGCAGTGGCTTTTACATCAGAAGACCAGTAGGAGTTCAGCCTGTGTTAATTCTTTTTTAAAATGTGACACAGATCAATGTACTTTGCATTTTTATTACCTTTCCTGAATCAATCCTCTTTGGTTGGTAATAGACTTTTTTGGATCCATGTTTGATTTGAATCTAGCTACTTAAGCACTTTTAAAAGAAACCTCGAAGCACACTCCTGCACGACCCAGTACAGAGTTAAACGGCTTTTCTTATATATTTGATTTGAGATTTTTTTTTTAAACTTTGCAAACCACATCTAGGAGATGTGGCACTTGTGCATTTTATGTGTGGTGTTAGTTTCTCTTGATTCTGTTGGTTAAGAGGGCAGAAAAGATATCTGGTATTCTTGGTCACTTGGTTACCCTAAATATATGATTGCCAGTGGCTCAGATGACAAGTGACAAGACAGAATTCTTCAACACATTATTAAGTTCCTTATGCCTAAGGCAAAATCTTGAATACATTATTGAATTCTAATTTCCTAATGGCTAGCAGATTGACAGCTGCACATTTGGCATGCTTTGGGGTTGGGTTTTTTTTTTTTTTTGATTTTATTTTTCATTGCAGATTTATTTGGCAATGTACAGTAAATTTTGTAAACTTGCATCAAGTTTATGAATAAAGAACCATTTAAAAATCAGTTTGTCACCTTTCCCTCTTATGAGATGCTATAATTCAGGCGTCTATAGGCTCTATATTGAATTTCTAGTGTAGGCTGTTTAAAGAGAAGATGGGGTGTGGGGAGGTTTCAGAAGTGGAGATGAAGATACTGAGAGGGATAGGGAACCTAGAATTGGTGTGTACACACATAGTGTATTCAGTTTTTCTTTAACCATTCCCTTACTGCGTTCTTTAAATTCAAATACATGTGGGTTTCTAGTGCTGTTTTAATTAATGTCTCTAATGTTCTTAGGGTACTATTAGCACAGTTCCTCTTGTACACTCAAGGCCTCTATACACACCACTATCTGTAGATCTCATCAGAATCTCAGCAGAAGGAAAGCCTTTTCTTTCCTTGACTGAAATTCCTGTGCCAGTTTCATGTTTGGTTTGAATGTTATGTCTCCATGTACAGCCTCCCTACTTCATTCAGAAACAGTTGTTTTTTCTGAAGGTTGCCTTAGCTGAGGAAATGTTCAGAAGTCCTCCTCTTAAACATACTGACCCTTGGTGTTCATTCCCTAGTCGTCATAACATGTTCCCGCACCCCACCCCCACCCCAACCAGTGCCTGGTGAGAAGAGTGGAGCCACAGAGCAGTTTGGAAGTTCTAGAAGTAGGATTTAGGGCTCCTGGAGAGCCCAGAGCTGCTGGGGTTTTTTATTAACGGGAAGCATTGAAGTTTTCACACATTCCCAGTGTATCGTGGTGTTTTGGAGACTGTATGATGCGTCCATGTTTGCTACTTAAGTCTTAAGGTTTCCAGAGTAAAGTGGCTGCTGCTTGTTGAGGGCTTGTTCATGTTTTTTTGTGTTATCTTACATATTTTGCAGTAGGGTCTAGATTGTTTTCGGCTTTTGACCCTCCTGCCTCCAGCTTGCTAGATGCAAACATGCATCATCTTGTCCAGCTCAAAATGTTCTAATGGGTTATCACAGTGTAAAAGATCTAGAAGCCAAAACAAGAAGCACCAGGTCAGGCCAAGTAGCTGGGGACAAAGTGCCCCTCAGTCAGGAGACAACCTATTCAGTTGAAATGAAGCAGCCTCTACTGTTCTTTCATTTGTGGTTCGGGAATGTATGGTGTTGGGCTTCATCCCCTGTGATTCTGTATGTAGCCCTGCAGGGAAGAGCCAGCAGGAGCCAAAGAATAATGGCT
Organism: Mus musculus; assembly: GCF_000001635.26. NCBI lineage: Eukaryota > Metazoa > Chordata > Mammalia > Rodentia > Muridae > Mus > Mus musculus. The sequence continues at coordinate 55,208,707 of NC_000075.6, forward strand.
CCTGTGTGAAAATATCTATCTGGTTTGGCATGTGCTTTCTGTAGCAATTAATAGTGCCAAAGAATGGCGAGTGCTATTTATGTCTACTCGCTTAAAACTTAAGACCTAACGAGTTAACCAGATTGACCAAATAGTGTTTGCAGCCGGCTTAAACGCCAGGCTGCCTCCGGTCCCTTCCGGGCGGAACTGTGCAGGCCGGTGCACCGCCGCAGCGGCGTGTCCAGTACCGGAAGCGGCCCACCGGAAGTGGCGCGCGCCTGCTCAGGGAGCTCGGGTTGTAGGTGGTGCGCCGGCCGCTCCGGTACCCCTGAGACTCTGTAGGGCCTTCGGGCCGGTAGGCGAGGAATGGAGCCGGCAGGCGGCGGTGGCGGCGTCTCCTCCTCCACAGATCCGCGAAGCACCTACGTGCTGAGTAACCTTGCGGAGGTGGTGGAGCGTGTGTTTACCTTCCTGCCGGCCAAAGCGCTGCTTCGGGTAGCCGGGTGAGGGCGAATGGGGCGGGAGGAGACCTTCGTCCCGGAGGGTGGCGGGGTCGCCTCTGCCGGGACCTCTGCCCGGGTTTCCTAGTGCTTAGCTGGCGCTGCGAGGCTGCTGACGGTGGGAACCGGCCGCCCGGCGGCAACCCTTTGTGCTTTTGCATCCCCAGAGTATGCCGCCTGTGGAGGGAGTGTGTACGCAGAGTGCTGCGGACCCATCGCAGCGTGACCTGGATCTCCGCGGGTGTGGCTGAAGCGGGCCACCTGGAGGGACATTGCTTGGTGCGCGTGGTAGCTGAGGCGCTTGAGGCAAGTATGGAGTTATGCGTTGGACAGTCACTTGCAGGACTGGTGGGCCATCTTGGAGAACTTTTTAAAAAATCAAGATTGTGATACATATCCTTGCTTTCGTTAACTCGGAGAACCTATGCTCGTATTCTGGCTTTTGTAGTAAACGTCAGGTTTTGTAGGGGCGTACTGCGGTTTAGTCATTATTAGATGTTGGGCAATTGAAGTATCCAGGTGTCCACTATTACAAGGCCGTACAGAGCCTTCCTTAACTTGCCTCAATTTTGCAATGAAGGTGTTGGGTATCGCTTGCCCAGGGTCTCACACTAGAACCGGAAGAACTAAAACTTCTACCTAAATACGTAAACCACATTCCTTTTCTCATTTTTGTCCCTGGATCCAGGAGAGTCAGTGTTCAGGGAGGTGAAGACAGATTATAGAGCTGATAGATAGTGAATCTCCAGTATCTCACTGAGTGGCAGGGGCCCTCGTGAGGAAATTGCCAATTTGATGCCCTATTATCGCTTAGTATGTATAATAGGCAAATAGGAATGTTCTACTTAACCACAATATAGTCTCCACATTGGGAAGTTATCATTGATGTATGTGTCGATTCTTTTGGTGTTGAGTTTGGTTTTCAACTTGATCCAGAAAGAGGGAACTCAAGTTAAGTGCCTGCCAAAGATTGACCCGTGGACAAATCTGTAGGCCACTCTCTTGATTAATGTTTGGTGTGGGAGCCAAAGTGCCCCAGTGCTTTTCTTAAGAGCAGAAGGATTTGATTCTGTTCCCAATGAGTAACTGAAAGGCGCGCTCCTTTGGTTTGTATGTTTCTCCAACCTGACTTTCTGTACCAGCCCCAACACTTAAGAAAATTCAAGGCACAAGTTGAGTGTGACTGGGATTTATTAGATTTTTTTATCCCATTACCTTAAATTCCTTGATTTAAGAGGTGTCTGCCAGAAACTTCTGCCTTTAAATTTTCTGTCCTGTTGCAGTTAATAAGTATTTGTCTGTAGAGAAGCTTTGAAACTTACTTTTCATTCTCTTCCACTTTGTTCACACAGCACTCATACATACGCTTGGTCTCTTGTGTAGAGCTGTACCTGTTACTGTTAGACTCTCCTTGGTACTCACACAGTCTTTGTGTGGCTAGTGAGCACTCAAGCCAGTTTTATTGTCTCTTAGGGATGACCTTTCTTTTGGCACCAGTTGTCTTCAGCTTGTATTTCACCTGCTTCATTCAAGAACTTAGTAGTTTCACTAATAGTCTTGGTTTCTTTTAGTGGAGAATGGTATTTAATTTAGACTCTAAGGTCAGTACTGTGTAAGTCTACTCACTGTTTTAAGGGTTTGCTTCCTCTAGCCTAGACAGGAATATGTGTGTATGTATATGCATATGCAATTGTTCTTTGGTATTGTCAGGGTAGTCGATGCACCATATTGAATTCCACAGCTGCTCAAGTTCCTTATAAAGTGGTATAGTATTCTGTTAACCTATATTGCCCACCCTTATTTAAATTCAAATTTCTAGATTATTTATACCTCATATAAGGTATAAATGTAGACTATATTAGGAAATAAAGACAAAAAAGTTTGTAAATATAGCATAGATTCGGCCCCTCCCCCATTTTAAAAAAAAATAGCTGCATTTGACTCATTGGATGAAGAGAGAGGTGATGACTTTATGTGTGTCTGGAGCTGTATCTCTGTCAGTGCATGGGGACACATGAGTTGCCTTAGGTACATCCACTTCCTCTATGTTCATATTTACACCTCCCTTATCGTCAGTGAGAAACTTGGCTCAGAGTTCCTCCCACCCACCCCTTCTCCTCTGAGAGGGGGCCCCTCCATACATACCTCCCCCAACCCCCACCCCAAATACCATCAAGTCTCTGCCAGATTAGGTATTTCCTCTCCCACTGAGGCCAGACTAGCTAGCCTTGGAGACTGAGCTGCATGCAGTCTGCTGTGTATGTCCAGCCATGTATGTTCCTTGGTTGGTGGCTCAGTCTCTGAGAGCTCCCAGGGGTCTGGAAACCTGGCGCACTCGTGCTTCCCCCTCCTCTCTCTGTGTGTCTGTTTGTCTGCCTGCCTGCCTGCCTGCCTGCCTGCCTGCCTGTCTGCCTGTCGTGTATCTCAATATGTATACGTGTGCACATGCCCGTGGAGGCCAGAAGAATGCATTGAATCCCTTAGAGCTGATTGTGATCTATATGAACTTTGTCCTCTGAAAGAGCAGCAGTCCTCCGAAATGCTGAGCCATCTCTCCAAACCCTGGTTCTTATTTTTAGTGTGCTAGCCCTGAGTGTGGTGTCTTTTTTCCATGCTGTCTTGTGTGGGTTTTCTTCTTTGCTCTTTTGGACTCTTGGACTCACACCCAGACAGCTGGCTAGCATCTCGCTTGTCTGTTGGATTACTGTTTCTCTCTGATACATTGATCAAAACCCACAGTCCTTATTGGAGCATCATGTACAGTGAGGAAGCTTAAATCTGCAGTTTGGTAAAATAAATCATTAAATTATAAATCACAAAGTACCTTCAATGATAAGAAAATCTTGATAAAGGGGCTGGAGAAATGGCTCCGTGGTGACCGATAGTTGGCTTCTCTTCCAGAGGATCCAAGGTCATTCCCAGCATCAGGGGTCACAGCTGCCTACAGCTACAGCTGGTTTCTGAGGGCACACACACACACACACACACACACACACACACACACACTCACGACGTACACTTAGACATATACACATAAAATAAGAATTTTTTAAACATTGATAAATTTGAGAAATAGATTATTAAGTTATATTAGGATAGTCTAGATTAATACAAAGGAAGCGTCATAAATAAGCTAGGATGTTAAAGTTTTCTGTGGGGAAAAGAATCCATGTGATTAGTTTTTTAAATGCTCTTTTACATGTCCTGTCGTTTTCATCTTTTTACTGCAGTAGGCATTATTCTACATGTGGTAGTGGCTGTTATAGACAGAGAGTCTTAGATGTTAACGCAAATTTTTGCTCAAGCTAGCAATGTGGCTTTGACCTCTCCAAGCCGTGAGTTCTTTTTCCACAAATTGAAAAAGAACAATAATTCCCTTGTACCCTTAAAGGGTTCTTAAAAGGATTAAATGGCAAAAAGATAATGCATATAACATGTTACTTATGGTATAAGGCTATATATTTTCAATGGATATTAAGGACTCTTGTAATATCACTATGAAAGTTCAAATAGCTTTTAAAAAATTAAACTCATGGTGAGACAGAAACATGGCGACTAAGTCATCTATGCTGTTTTCTCTGTGTTTTCCAGACCAATTGTGGACTGAGTATTTTAATAGATACAAGGAAAGTTGCTTAACTTCCTATTAGAAATATTTTGAACTTTTTAAAGACAGCTTGTCATTTGTAACTTTGAATAGTATTGTCCTAGCTGCCTTATGCTACAGTGAATGTCTCATTTTGAGGCTTTTCGTAGTCAGTTCCCAGTGAGAATTAGAGATGAAGCTTGTGTTTGTTTAAATGTAGGAAGCTCAAGAAACTAAATACCTGCTTTGTGAAAGTTACCTTCTGTTGATGGCAGAGGCAGGACCAGGCCCTGACTCCTTGGATCAGCAGGCATTACAGACAGAAATAACTCAGTGTCAGAAAGAAGCCCAAGAAGGTCTAGTGGCTGTAGGTATTGGCAGGTCTGCATAGCTGTAGCTGAAAGGCAAGCAGTCTGAGTGTTGCTGTTATTTTATCAAAAGGATTGGAAAAGTCCTGTGGAATTTTAAATTGTGGCAACTAGTTAGATTTTCTAGAAATGACAGGTGAAATCAAGGTCTTACCACCCCACCCTGCAGGGTGTACTGTTCAGTGCGTTTCATGAGTTTATCATGACCCTCTCTGAAACTGTCTGCATCTCCCCTGGTTACCAGGCAGTGATGTTGTGCTGCTCTTCACTCCATTCCTGGAGGAAACACTTTCATTTAGTTCAGCCTTTGAGACCTGTCTGCCATGTGAGGCTTAGGAAAGCCAGCAGTCTGAGGAGGCTCTGCTCAGAGTTGAGACTACACAAGCAGGCAGGGCTGTAAAGGATGCCGCATGGAGGTACAGATACACAAGGTGAGAGGTTTGCTCTGCAGTGCCTAGCAGCAAGGGAACTTGTTTGTACCAGTGTGAGCAGGTCTGAAATACTGAACTGAGGGGCTGGCATGGAAGGCCCCATGAGGGGTGCAGCCCCCTCTGACAAGAATCTTCTTACTGTGACCTCTGCTCTAAAAGATCAGTGAGCTTTGTGAAAATGAACTCAAGCTGATAAGAGTTGGAGCAACAGGTGAGCTGTGAGGTGGGGGGAGGGCCTGGGGGGGGGGGGAGGGCGTCCGGTGACCTTGGACTGGGATGCCTGGGAACACAGAAGCAAGCACTGACTCACAGGATCCCATTCTTTTTTTTCTTTGCAGAATGTTCGAATCTTACCACAGACAGTTCTCTACATGGCAGATTCTGAAACTTTCATCAGCCTGGAAGAGTGTCGTGGCCATAAAAGAGGTAGCTATGGAGACAAGAGTTGGGTGTTTTTGCTGTTGTTTATTTCTGTTTTTGTCATTGTCCTCGTCCTAAGAGCAAGCCTTCTGAGACTTGGGCACTGCTCCTATACGAATGCCTGTGTCTGCTGCAGACTGATGTCTAACCTCATTGTACAGATGGATGGATGGAATGAGGCTTTTCAAAAAGATGTTTTTTCTTGTTTTGAAATACTTTAATCCTCCAGGTATACTTCTCTTTATTAAAATAAGAGCCTGCCTTTGGTTATCCAAGCCTGCTCATGTATACAGTAGTACTGCGAGGTTTTATTACCAAAGCTATTTACTCTTGGCCTGCTAAGGGGAAATACGAACCAAGAATCCAAGATGGACCCTGCAGCCCAGACTTTGATTTGGACCTTGTCTGACTTGAATCTAAATGACGGGAATCAAGTAGTAGTCATGTTGTGAGATCAGGTGGATGGAGAGGTCCAGAATATAGCACCTCTCAAACTCAGTGCTAAGCCAGAGCTTATGCTAGAGTTTGAAAAAAAGAGGCATTAAAATGGAGAAAACTCTTACCCATCCACCCATCCATCCATTCATTGTTTTTTCTTTGAGACAAGGTCACATGTAGCCCAGGCTGGCATCAAAACTCACTCACTGTATAGCCAGGGATGCCCCTGAACTCCTGATCATCCTGCTTCCACCTTACAGTGCTAGGATTGCAGCGTGCGCCTGCTCAGGGTTTATGCAGTGCTATGGCTGATGATTGAACCTGGGGCTTCTGGCATGCATTCTACCAACTGACCTACATCACCAGCCTCATAGCCTGTTTTATTGTTAAATATAGTTTTGGTTTTTTTAACATTGTCAAATTTGACATAGAAGCTGCATAGTATTTAACAGTTGTTCAACTGTATTGTTACAGCGAGGAAGAGAACTACTATGGAGACAGCATGTGCCCTGGAGAAGCTTTTCCCCAAGCAGTGCCAAGTCCTTGGGATTGTGACCCCGGGAATTGTGGGTGAGAGAAACTTAACAGTTCTTTTCTTGTCTTGGTTTGATGTAGGGTCCCAAAGACTGGTGAAGTATTTATAGCTGAGAAGTACCTTTGCATTTCCGATCATCTGAAACAATAGCCTTAGTCATCCTTGCAGTGGTGTTTGTTACCTTGTACTTAAAATCTCTCAAGTCGATGAGGGTCATAGTTCAGTTCTCCAGGCAGCCTAAGAGCAAAGTGTAATCTCTGTCTTCTCAGCCAATCACAGGGAGGAAGGCTCTCATTCTACCTCCCCCAGATTAGGAAAGACCTGCAGCCAGTCCAGTCTGCTCAGCTCTCCCACTCTTGTTTCTTGCAGGTGGGAGCGACTGAGAGTGGCAGGTTTGTGGGCCTTATCTCAAGGCTTGTTTCTCTGCATGTTGCCAACATGGCACATGTCTGCTGTTAGTGTTTGTATTGTTTCCTGTTGATTTAGCCATGGTGCAGTGGTTAAGGCATGCGGGTTAGGATTCCAGCTGTACGTACTACTTAGTGCGCCTGTGTTACTTTGGACAGCTTCAGTTTCTTCATCAGTGAATTGTGTCTTTGGAGGACTATGAAGATGTAGTGACGTAACACTTCTGTGGCATTTAGAACAAACCATGCAGCAAGAAGATGTTAGTTAGCGATTGCTATTTTCTGGAGCTCTAAACAGAGCTTGGTGAAGTGCCTGCTGCACAAGCCTGAAGACCCTCGCCACCCCTGGGTCCCCACACAAGTGTCCTGAAACATTTTTGCATGTCCTAGTCTTGTGCAGTGACACAAAGGGCTCCAGGTGTTTGCAGATGAATAGGAGCTGTTGTAGCTGCTCACACGCTAATAAAGCAGTCAGTGGCTGTGCAGTGGTTTCCTCCAGTCTGAATGGCATCAAGTGGCTAGAAGCCTTTCTATCATTACTGATTAAGTAGCTCTCATTCCTCACATCTTAGTCTGTCCTTACATCCACTGTTGCTTTCCTAGACACAGTCAAGTTCCTCCTTTTTAAGTTTTCTGTTTCAGGAACAGGGGCAGGAAAGAAAGGGCCAGCCTCCGGTGGCAGGCCTGAGTCCCCTGTGAGTGGGTAGCAGTTGCAGCTTTCTCTTTGTTGCTGCCCTGTCCTGAAGCAGCTTTGATTTTTGTGTTGCTTTAAGTCCTCATGATCTTATGCTAAGGGCTAAATATCACCCTCTGCTCCAACCAGGGTGTGGCCTCTGCTGTTTGCTGGGAGCTTTCCTTTCCTCTTTGCTGGTTGTGTTGATTTAAATAAGAAAGGCCCCATAGCCTCTCGGAATGCCTGGTCTCCTGGGAGAGGAACTGTTTGAAAGGATTACAAGGTGTGGCCTTGTTGGAGGAAGTTTGTCATTGAGGATGGATGGGCTTTTAGGTTTCAAAAGCCCATGCCTAGCCCAGTCTCCCTCAATGCTGGTGGGTCTGGGTGTAGTTCACAGCTACTCCTCCAGCACCATGCCTGTCCGCCTCTGTGCTCCCAGCCATGATGATAGACTAAGCCTCTGAAACTATAAACAAGCCCCCAGTTAAATGCTTCCTTTTATAAAAGTTGCTTTGGTCATGGTGTTACTCCATCTTTGAACCTTAGTAGTTTCTTTATTCTTTCCTGACAATGTCCCAGAACTCCTCTTCTGACTTGTGCGGTTAGTCTTGCCTGTCAGTTCCAGAATGGTTGCCCATTTTGTCTTTTAGCTCTTTCACTCAACATAAATGTGGTTTTGAGATTCATTTATGTTCTGTCTGTCTGTCTGTCTGTCTAAGTGCATGCGTGAGGTCAGAGGTTGTCAGGCATCTTCTTCAGTTCTTTTGATACAGGGCCTTTCACTGAACTTGGGCTTGCTGTTCTAGCTAGGTTTCTTTTTTCTGCTTCCTCTAGACCCTTGCTTGTTTGGGGTTAGGTGTGGGGAGACTTCCAGACTCTGGTCTTCATGCCTATACAGCAGACACTTAACCAAACTGATCCCTGTCCCCAGCCCTCCATTTGAAGCATTTTCTGTGATATAAGGGACAAGACTTATTTCCTATTCTGCTTTTCATGGACTGGGTTTCTGGTCCTAGGTATCGTGAATGACGATGTTGCTTTTGTGTAAGTTTCTCTGAAACTTAAGAAGTGAACTTGCTCGTTTTTAGCACTGATGTATATTTAACTCAAAAAGAAACTGCTAGTTTTGCAAATTTCTGCCACGGTGTACTCAGTGAGCAGAGTCTGAGGGTTGCAGTTGCTGCAAATCCTTGCTACTCGGATCACAGCTTGTGGCAATAGCCTGGCTAGTATGTGTGTAGGTAGATAGTCCTTTGAGTATTTCCTTGGAATCTCTCTAATGACCAGCTGCTTTGAATACCTTTTGTGTGCTTACTAGGTACTTGTATATTGACTTGTGATGTGGCTGGCTTACTCTGCTGTAGTTTTAATTTGGACCGCCCTGCATCTTCTCACACAGTTAGACACTGTTTAGGTTTCCCTCCTAGGCTTTGTAGCAGAGTAGCTCATTTGCTGTTGCAACAGAATACTTGGCAGATGCTGTCTGGGTGGGGAACTTGCTTAGTTCTCTCTACAAGGGTGCATCCTTGTAGAGAGTCATGTGAGAGGCTTGAGAAGGCCGGTCACACTGTCCTTATTGAAGGAGCCCAGTGTGACTGCTCCAGCTTGGCTGTAGGACTCCAGGCTCTGGGGTGGTGCTGCCCAAGTGCAAGGTCTCTCTTATTCCCAACCTAATCTAGGTCCCTCACAGAGTGCCCAGAGTCGATGGTGGTTCTAAATCTGTCAGGTTAACCACCAAGACACCATCACAAGCCTTATCAGAAACTTGCATTTTTCTTTCATGTTTTAAGCTCACAGTATATGGGATTTGTCTTCTGCATTTTTTTTTCCTTTGAATATCCCCCACCACAACCTGGTTTGAGTTTTTTATAGAAACTTAACACTTAAAAAGATTTATGGCATCTTGCCTGCATGTATCTCTGTGCACTTCATGCATGCCTGGTGCTCATGGACACCATAAGAGGGTAGCGGATCTCCTGGGACTAGAGTTAGACTTGGAACTGAAACGAGGGCCTCTGAAGAACAGCACTTCTGATGAACTTCCCTTTCATCTGGACTCCACAGCTGCTCAGTTTGTAAAGATTCCTTTCTGAACACACTTGAAAGTGTGCTGCAGGCATTGCCACCCTAACATTGCCAGCGAGCTCTTTCTCTAGGAGAAGCTGTTTGATGGCCTGCCCTGCGGTTGGGAGGATATAATGGGCTGATGATGTCTCTTACTAAGTGTAGTTTCTATGAGATGTCCTCATGAAACTCTCTTTTTCTCCCTAGTGACTCCAATGGGATCAGGTAGCAATCGACCTCAGGAAATAGAAATTGGAGAATCTGGTTTTGCTTTATTATTCCCTCAAATTGAAGGAATAAAAATTCAACCCTTTCATTTTATTAAGGACTCCAAGAATTTAACACTCGAAAGACACCAGCTTACTGAAGTAGGTAAGTTACTGTTATTTACAGGTTGATTTGTTTGGTTTGAGACAGGATCTTACTATGTAGTTCTGGCTATCCTTAAACTCACTCAGAGATCCTCCTGCCTCTGCGCCCTGAGTGCTGGGTTTAAAAGTGCATGCCTACACTGACATTGTTAATTACTATTACTTGCTCATTTTGTTGATTACCTTACTCTGTTTTAGTTCTGGCCAGCTAGGCTGCTGTTGACAAGGCTGTGGATGAGGGGTAGAATTGGTTTCTAGTTATTTTATTTGCTATGAAATCCTAGATGACTAGAGATGAACATTTTTCTAAATATTCTGCCAATAAGCTTGTATGAGTGTTTTGTTTGCATGTATGTAAGTGTATGTAGCATATGTGTGTCTGCTGCCCATGGAGAGCAGAAAAGGACATCAGATTCCCTGGAACTAGAATATAGACACTTGTGAGGTAAGGTCCAAGCATGCATGCATGCATTCAATTGTAATTGAATTTCAAAAGAGTTCTTGATCTTCAGTAAGTGATTATTGATAATTTTGTCTTAATTTTGTTATTTAAAGCTGAAAAACTTAAGCTCTTAAAAAATTTCTAGTAACTATTTATTATAAAAGTTTTTAGAAGAAAAAGTAGAGATAGTCATGAAGTTGGTATACAGTTAAGATTACACCAGAGTTTGAGGAAGCAAGCGTGATTGCAGTAGGTCAGGAATCAGCAAGGCGCAAGGCAGTGTGAAAGCTCTTCATCATCCACACCTGCAGAGGGCATGGTTGGGCTTAAAGTACCACTGCTCATAAAAGTTTCTTAGTGCAAACTCCACATCTATGTGTAGATGGGCTAGCCAGAAGACATATGCCTCTGTTACACAGCGGCCCTCAGACTGTCACTTCCCAATCTTCTCTAATCCCTTTAGTGTTCTGCTTTCACATTGTTTATATGTAAGTCACCTCTTGAGCCCTGTACCTAGTCTGGGCAGCTAGTTTTGCTTTACAGACAAGGAAATGGGTTTGGAAAAGTTAAGAAGCTTTGTCCCAGCTAAAAGACTAGCTATAGAAAAATGGTGTAACGACAAAGGAAAGATGGGGCTTATGCATCAGGAAGGATACTGTTGAGAATGGCTTCTCCGCTGTTCCCAGCAGTGTAGACAGGAGAGGAAGAGCTGAAGCTGGGAGCCCTGCAAATAGCCTCAGTGTGGAAGAGGGTTGCACAGGTACAGGCATCCTGCTCCTGTAGTGTAACTGTTTAAAATAGAAAAACAAACAAACAAAACAAAAACAGGTGTGGCCTGCAAGGGCTCAGGCTTGGAGGCTACTCAGGCAGGTGCAGGTGTGGAGACCTAAGGCTCGTATTGGGTTTGTGTCTCAGTGTCTCTTCACACTGACTTCTTCTGAATAGCCATGTCATTGCCCCAAAGTAGTCATTTCCCTGGAAGTAACAATCTTGTTTCTAAAATAGACTTGACTCTTGCTGCTACAGACTTTTTCCTTCTCAGAAAATTGGTTCTACAAAACAACAGGTTCTTTTCTCAGTGTGCCAGGCTCGTCTGTAAGAAGGCGGAGCCTTGAGAGCTGGCTTGAGATGTAGGGTGCTAGGAGGTGCTGTCGTTTCCACTGTGCGCACCTGCGGAGCAGGGTCTGAAGGGTTATTTGTTAGAATCATCTTGTCAGAAGCAGTGGGGTGGAAACACTGCTCCACACTGTGACTTTCAGGTAAAGCTAACCTAGATTTCAGCACAGAGAGTAATTCCAGGATGAGCTAGTGCAAAGTAGAGTCGGAGTTTATTAAAAGGAGGTTTTCAATACCAGTTTCCGCACAGGGTTGAGAGACACTCAGAAAGTGGGCTCTGCAGAGGAGGGCCACATGTCGTCTCTACAGGTGCTCTGCCATTAGAGTTTAGCTGGACTCTGGATGGCTGCTGGGGTGCAGGGCGAGGTAACATTGGGTAATTAAAACTGGAGGTCTCTGGCGTGTGTGGAGTTCGGTGTTGATGTGCTGGACTCTTGGTCTGCAGGGCGCCGCCTCCTTCCCCTGTGGCCTGCTTCACTCTGGCTTAGTGAGTGGCCTGGCTGCTTTGGAAGTCGTGTGGCTGAGTTAAGTGGGATTATCCTGTTCAACACTGACTGGTCTCAATGAATGAAAAGAAAGTACCAGAGGTTCAGTGGAAGCTCTGGGGAGAGATGGCCACTGGCTCTCGGAGCTCTGCTGCCTGCCAGTGATGCAAGCTGCTTTAAGACCACATCTGAGAAGATAAGCTCGAGGTCACTGGTGTGCGAGGAATGAAGATGTGGAGCTGGCACTGCAGTTATTCACTTCAACATGTCTGTGTATAGCACTCTGCAAAATGCCCTTGCTTATGTGAGGCATATTACATTCAAATAGCCATAGGTTTTATTAATGGAAAAATCATAACTAAGGCTTGAGTGAGTAATCTCAGGCTCTAAGAATCGGAGAACTGAGCACTTCAGCACTGCAGAACACACTGGGAGTGCCAGTCAACAGGAGCAACAGTTCATGCTGTTTAAGGCTGTCTCTGTCCCTCACTTCTCTGCAGGTCTTCTGGACAACCCTGAACTTCGTGTGGTCCTTGTCTTTGGCTATAACTGCTGTAAGGTGGGAGCCAGTAATTACCTGCATCGGGTAGTCAGCACTTTCAGCGATATGAATATCATCTTGGCTGGAGGCCAGGTGGACAATTTGTCTTCACTTACTTGTGAGAAGTAAGCCTGAGTACTTTGCTCTTCCCCCGTGGGTAAATAGAAATATTTGATTTCAGGTCCTCAATACTTTTAGGTTTTTAAAAAAGAAATTAGAGGAATCAAGCAGAGTATAGTGTTGTTATGCCTTTAATTCCAGTAACTCTGAGTAGGCAAAAACAGGTGAGTCTCTTGAATTCAGGGCCAGCCTTATCTATACTGCTGACTTCCAGGCCAGTGATGACCTGTCTCAAAAAAAATACAAAAGAAAAGGAATTGATAATATACCAATTCATTCCATTTTACTGTTGCCAAGATGCTCACTAAACATAATTCTGCTGGCAGGCAAAGAACTAAACTTGGATTTGTTGTTTTTTAAGAATGTCAGAATCAGGCTCTTTTAGCATTACCCGTTGATATATTTTAGAGCTCTGGTCCTTGTGTTGCTCCTGCAAATGAAGAAATCATTTGAGTAAGGCTAAAATAAATTAATACACATGGCTTTTACTTCAGTAGAATTGAGTGTAACTGGGCAGTAGAGGTTTCATAGAAACAAATAAGGAAGACTGAGTTTTTAAGGGAAAGGGGAATTCTAAGGTGAGGTTGAGGCACCTTGTTGTAAACAGTGTTCCATGGCCCTTGTGTGGAAGTCATCTTAAATGAGCTGAGACTAGCCTGGTGCTGAGATCTCTGCATATGCTGAGTACACACAGGAGGGACGATTGCAAGGAGGTGGGCAGCAAATGAGCAGAAGTCCCACAGTTGGACCCTGCAAGCTCATCTTTCTAAGCAATTACTTGAAGATTGAGTTCTTATGTCTAAAGCAAACTTCAGCCTCTTAAAGACATCTCTGTGGTTCACAAATTATCCTGGTTAGACTATAAAGTTGTTACATGGGCCAGGTCTTCATGGAAAAACTTGTCAGGCTCTAACCACTTGCATTGGAGGCAGGATCTCTCTGTGGCATCTCTAACCTTTTTCCCCCAGAGAGCAGCAGCTTATGGGTATATTACTAGTATTCCTTGGTCTTCGTTTTTGGGAAATGTATACCAGATTTTATTTTGCGTGTATGTATATGCCCCAGTGATGCTTGATAGCTTTGTTTCTTGTTACCCCAGAGAACTTTGCCCATTCTATAGAGTCAGTTGTTGATAAATGTCATAGGGACTTAAGGTGTATGTTTCTTCCCAGTGAGTAGTCAGTATAAGTTTTATAACTTAATGCATTTTCTTTTGTAAGGATAAAAGTCCCATTCATTAAAAAAAAGTCTTAACAGGGCTGATGCAGCACTTGTCACAAGAACTGACAACCTCAGTTCAATCCTTGGCCACACAGGTGACAAGAGAAAGGACTCCTGAGCGCTCCATCCAAATGCTGTCTGTGTAGACTGAGCACATGAGTGCAGGTGCCCGCAGAGACCAGAGAGGTTACTAGTCTCTGGAGCTGGAGTCACAGGTGGTTAGGAATCGCCTGATGTAGGTGCTCAGAACCAAGATGGGAGCTTCTGTAAGGGCAGGAGCTGCTCTTTCCCTGAGCCACCTCTCCAGCTATCCCTACCCCAAGTTGTGAAGCTTTAAAATTCAAATGAGTCAAATTTCAGGCTCAAAGCAATAAACCAGCAGGGAAGCTGAAACCTGCAGAGTTGAAATTACCCTCCATGATTACATTTTTAATATATCTTTTTCATAATTTAACAGTGGATGGGCTGAAGTGGAGGAAGGTGCATGCTTTGCCTAGGTATCGAGGGGTGGGACGTCAGTCAGTGACAGTGCTTGCCAACACCTCCACTGCAAAGCCATGTCTATGTGCACCTACCTACTAGGTTCCGTTTAGAATGGTCAGATAGCGAGTTACTGGGAACTACTAATCCAGGAGGAGCTTTTGTATAGTGTATTTGTGCCTGAAAAGGGCAGCTGCTTGCCTTTTTTGATCTGCCCTGTTTTTTAATAACAGTTTAATTTTACTCCTTGTCTGAGAGGGATAAACCTCAGACCAAAGCTTAGGTTGCCAAAGGCAGCAGATCTTTTCCCCTTAGTCAGTCAGGAGGTGTTGATGGTTTTCTGTTTCTATTTCCAGGAACCCTCTGGATATTGATGCCACAGGTGTGGTTGGACTGTCATTTAGTGGGCACCGAATCCAGAGTGCCACAGTTCTCCTCACTGAGGATGTAAATGATGCCAAGACCGTCGAGGCTGCTATGCAGCGCCTCAAAGCAGCCAACATCCCTGAACAGAACACCATTGGCTTCATGTTTGCATGCGTTGGCCGAGGCTTTCAGTACTACAGAGCCAAGGGGAATGTTGAAGCTGATGCATTTAGAAAGTTCTTTCCCAGTGTCCCCTTATTTGGCTTCTTTGGAAATGGGGAGATTGGCTGCGACCGGATAGTCACTGGGAACTTTATACTGAGGAGATGTAATGAGGTAAAGGAAGAGGACCTGTTCCATAGCTACACAACCATCATGGCTCTCGTTCACCTGGGAACCTCTAAATGAGCCGCCTCGCTGAGAGCACCTTTCACACCATGTAACTTTGGGGGTTTCTCTTTTTTAGGAAAATGGAAACTCGGGATCCAAATATTTTAAGCAAAACTAGCTATGTGTGTTTTGTAGCTTTGGGTGACGCTCTGAGGTCACTTTGGGATGATTTTTTTAATACATAGATGAAGGACAGCATTAACATTGTAAGCACACAAGTCAAGAAGTGAGGCTGTGGTTAGGCGCAAGCAAAGCTGCCGGGGCTGAACTGCCCCAGATTCTGTAGCCACTGCATAAGCGCCCTGCGAGGTTGAGGGCCACCAGGAAGGTGGAGGTTTAAATAGTGCTTGATGAACTTTTAGCAGAATCATGACTTAAGAAAGGAGAAAATTGCCAGGCGTGGTGATGCGCACCTTTAATCCCAGCACTCGGGAGGCAGAGGCAGGCAGATTTCTGAGTTGGAGGCCAGCCTGGTCTATAGAGTGAGTTCCAGGACAGCCAGGGCTACAGAGAAACCCTGTCTCGAAACCCCCACACACCCCCCCTAAAAAAAAGAAGAAAGGAGAATTAAAGAACTGGTTTGAGAAGTTTTGCAGAAGCTGTAACAAATATTACTGACTTTTTACTTTTCTGATGAACAGTCTGTTTTGTTACTGTATAAAGTCGTTCTTTTTGTGAGTTAGCTTTTTCCTCTTCATAGTAAAGAGACTGCAAGGGAACAGCCTTTATCACACAGTTCTGAAAATCATCACCATATTTTGTTTGTACACCAATAAAACATACTTCCCACTCAACTGGTGTTGTAATTATTGCTGTTGATAAGAGGATGAAGGATATAACTGGCTCTTAACAGTAACCCAGACTGAGGGGGAGGTGTGTAAGCAGCAGCCCCTCAGTATCCACGTTTACATTGCACACTTTACTCATGCCTGCCTTCCCAACAATGGCGTGACCTTTGTTTGCTCTGTTCTTATTGCTTGGAATATGGGCAGGTCACCTTGGACACTGCAGAGATGTCAGTACTCCATTGTGGTGGGGATCACAGAGGGATCCTGGGTCTCTTTACACTGTGTTGTTGGCCCCTCACAGTGGACCCAGGCTGCCTGCTTCTAGCTTGTGTTACAGGCAGAAGTTAACATGGACTTGTTGCAGGATGTTCTTACAAGGTAACATTTCTGTATTGTTCAAAGGTTTGTACTAATAGGACAATAGATACTTTATAAATAAAATCAAATACAGGTATTAAAAAAGTAATTGCTGGTTTGTCACAAAAAAACAAATGCCTAGAAATGCCAACTGCTGATACTTAACGAAGCTGCAAAAAATAATCACATTTTTTTAAAAAAAGTGATTTGAGCACAGTAGTGAAGGCATGCTCACATACTGAGCTGTCATCTCAAGCAAGGCTTAGATCTACCAACAAGGCTTATCAATTGCTGCTTTCTCTGTATACGAACAATGAAAAGTGCTTCTGGGACTCTGGTTTGTTAGACAAGGGTTGCCTCAAGAATGCATTTTCACTCCCTTGATCCAAGGAAAGTGGAAGTGGAACCTTGAAGCCGAGGTATAGATATCCAGAACCATTACCTGTACAGAAAAGTACAGGCGGCCTGCATTCACGGTGTAATTCAGGTGTGCCACTGTTCTAATCCTTCGTTAATTGCTTAATGTGGCAGAGAACTGAATGCTGCTGGAATAGAAGGTATTGTCCTCTTAACAGCCCATTACCAGCTTTCTATGTGTGAATGCTTGTCCTTCCTCACCTGCCCAAAAGAGTCTCTGAGATTATCATGTTAAAAACCTCCTTAAAGGAGATTTTGTGGCCCTCTTCTGAGCCAAAGGGGTGGATCAGGCGTTGTCCTGCTGCTGACCGGAATGTAGCTTTTTGTAGAATAAAGGCTGGCAGCCAGTGGCTGGACAGGAAGTGGAAGGTGGGGCTTCCTGGTAGGGACTCTGGGAAAAAGAAAGGGGGAGAGAGGATACAGAGGTGACTATGGGTTTGGAAGGGATAGCTAGCCATGTGATAGGACGGGGCTAGATGGTTGAGATAACTTACATGAACTAATTGAAAGTCTGCCTAGCTAAGGCCTAAGCTTTAAGATATTAAAAGGTCTGTCTTTATTTTTGCTGAAGTGCCACCTGGGTCATCCAACAAACAGGCATACAAAGGCACAGAGAAATGAGTTCTATTCAAAGATAAATACCAGCAAGATGACTCAACAGATGAAGGTGTGCTTGCCCCCCAGACACAGGGTAAGTTTGATATCCACCGCCCACACACTGGAAGAAGAGAGCTGACTAATGAAAGTTGCCCTTTGACCTCTGCACACATGCCATAGCATGCATTTGAGAGTTCAAACACAGATAATCAAAAAAGAAGCAACATAAGCTGGCACAACTTACTAGAGACTTCAGTACACCCACAGGAACATGGTAAAGGACAGAATCTGTGTCTACAAAAAGGAAGGAAATGTGAAGAGACAAACCCCAACCCCTTAAGAGAAAAGACTAACAAAAGACCTCCTCACCAGGAGCTTTCAGAGAGGGACAATGAGGAAGAAAGCTAAAAGCTGGAATCAGAAAAGTATAAACAGGAACAGATGAACCCAGCATGAAGAAATTGTGGGATAGAGATACAAGCCACTGCCCAATCCAACATTCGTGTTGTCAAGGAAAGACATTTGGTAAAAACCATCCTTTTGTTATTAAAAATAATGAATTAGAAGTAGAGGGAAATTACCTCAACGTAAAAGCCACCATGAAAATGCCCACAGTGAAATCACACCCACTGGAGAAGTAGAGAAAGCGCCAGATGCACTGTTGCTAGGCAACATGGCTAGAGCCACTAAGCAAGTAAAAGGAAAGGCATCAAGCTGGAAAGAAGTAAAATTATCTGTTCATAAATTATATGATCTTATACCCAGAAAAGTAAAGATTCCACAAAAGACTTTCAGAACCAATAAACTAACTACTTACAGTAGCAGGGTGCAAGGTCAACACAGGAAACCAGCGTCATTTCTGTATGTGAACGATGAACAATCAAACAGTAGAGCATCAAGAAGAGTGAGATCCTGGGACTGCCATAGAAATGATGGGACACATCCATGATGATGGGCTGGAAAATTTAAATGTTAGCACTACCTAGAGCAATCTACAGAGTCACTGTAATCCCTATCCAAACCACCACATCACAGTGCAGTTTTTTATTTTCTGGACAGAAAAATGCACCCTAAAGTTCAGATCCAATCTCAGGGGACTTGGAATAGCCAAATCAATCTGGAATATTAACCTAGGATACGTCATCTGGTTGCAGAACAGAGTGACTCTTGCACCAGGTTAAGCTGATGGAACAGGAATCCTTAGATAAGCAACATCTGTATCATGAATAATTTTTGACAAAAGTACCAAGACTATTTTCAATAAGGAAGAGACAATCTTCAAGAAATGCTGGAGTTGGAACCTTAAGTAATACCATTATGAAAATTAACTCAAAAATTTAACAATAGTAGCTTAAAAAACTATACAACTTTTGGGAAATCAGGATAATGAATTTTTCAATGATTTTGTGGAGTGTTACCAAATATTTAGGGATCAAAAAATAGATCTAAACAGAATAATTAAAAATTAAAATTTTGTGCATAAAATATATCATACTTAAAGAACAAAAAGGTTATACATAGAATTGAAAAGCATATTTGCAGCCTTCAAATGAGGACTTAATTTCCAGAATACAAAACCAAAGTGTAACAACACACACACACACACGCCTAATTAAAAATGACAAGGGACTTAAAGTCTCCGAAGAAGATACATGAATGACTAACAAACAGTATGGCAGTATGGTCAACTTCACTGATGCAAGGGAAATGCATGTTAAGCCAGTGATAGAGGACAAGGTGTGTATGTCTCCAAGTATTTTCTGTTGTATGTTTTGTCTTGTTTTGATGTAGGGGTGATACAAATGGGAACCTGAAGAAGTACAAAGGTTCAATGTGGGATGATGAAAACGTTCTGAGCAGAGATAGAGCCTATGGCCATACCCAGGGTGAATGTGCTTCATTGCCCTGAGCTATGTCCTTCAAAGTACTTTAAGCCAGTAAACCTCCCTGTGTAGCCCTTGCCCTGTGAGCTGCAGCTTCTCTCCTATACAGGCTGTCTTGACTGGGGCCACTTACCAACCCTGTGTCTAAGACAAGGGGAATGAAAGCATTACCTTCTCTCGTCGTATGGTCCACAGTCCGCCTTTGTAGGTAATGATGCCCTTCACTGGGGATGTATGTCTTCAGTGTTCTCTGTGGCCTGTGGAGAGTAAGATATGAGGCTTGGACACTTGGTTTTCTACACACACATACCTACCTGCCCTCTTATCTGCACACATAAACCCACAACTTCCACTTGTGGCAGGAGACTTGGGGTGATCGTACCTCAGACATCCATACCCACAGCAGCTGTCCCACAGTACCTGTGCACAGAGTGCCAGCAGCCCCATTCCAGTCTCTCAAGTGCCCACCTCTGCCTTCCTGCCCTTTTTCTGCTGCCTAAAGTTCTAATAAGCCTAATGGTCTTTCTGGGGGAAAAAAAATCACAATTACAAAAGCTGGGTGAGAGGAAGAACGCCAAGGTGAGTCACTGACAGCAAAGACAGCAGCAGGTGCCAAACATGGGAGAAATACCAAACTCAAGGACCGGAGACTCCTGAGGGTTAAGCTCTGGCCAGAAATCCCCAGGGACCTGTGGGCAGCCATGTGCAGTAGGGAACATTGGAGGCCAGCCACACAGCCCGGCAACGCAAGGCTAGTAACTAGTTCAGTCCTCAGACCTCAGTACTGCCAGGAACAGAACTGATTCTAATACTGTCCTGTGACCTCTGCACACCCCTCTCTTAAAAAAGGAAGGATGGGCTGGCAAGATAGCTCAGCGGGTAAGAGCACCAGACTGCTCTTCCAAAGGTCTTGAGTTCAAATCCTAGCAACCACATGGTGGCTCACAACCACCTGTAATGAGATCTGACGCCCTCTTCTGGAGTGTCTAAAGACAGCTACAGTGTACTTATGTATAATAATAAATAAATCTTTTTAAAAAAAAAAAAAAGGAAGAAAAAGTAAGAGTTGGAATCCAGGCACATCTGGGTTTAAATTCTTGCTCTATGAGTATCTAGATAAAGATTCTTTATCTCTGACCCTCAACTTTCCTGTGTGTAGGAAGTGCCACTGACCCCAGAAGGCTCTTACAAGTTGTGGGGTTTCTCTTTCTCTCTCTCTCTCTCTTTCTTTCTTTCTTTTTTTTGGTTTTTCAAGAGAGGGTTTCTCTGTGTAGCCCTGGCTGTCCTGGAACTCACTTTGTAGACCAGGCTGGCCTCGAACTCAGAAATCCGCCTGCCTCTGCCTCCCAAGAGCTGGGATTAAAGGCGTGCGCCACCACTGCCCGGCTGTTATGGGTTTTCTAAAACAGCAGGTGAGGAAGCTTACCTAGAAGTCTGCATTCCCAAACAGCAAGGATGTGAAGCTGCCTGTTCTGGTTGCTGGTGGACTGAATCAATGGCACCACCGCCAGGTGGTGTCTATCACTCACCTCTACGTTCTCTGACCTTTATCAGTTTACAGCACGGGTCTGAGCTGAGGCTGTTGAGCATCTCCTCACGTCTGTACCAGGCTTGCCACATAGATCTCATTTCCTTCTCTGTGTTCCCGCCTTAGATACTAACGTTTGGCCTTAGAAAATGCCTGGTCATATATGCTAATTTTGTAAGCTGATACTCACCCTATCCCAGCTTTTGGTTGTTGTTATGGTCTCATAGTATTTTTCTTCCATTAAAAAAAAAATGCTCATTTCTTCCCAGCATGGCGGGTTACTCCTGTAGTACCAGCACTTGAAGTTTTAGGCAAACTTGGGGTATACAGTTAGTTCCAGGGCATCCTAAGCTATAGAGTACAACTTAATCTCAGAAATAAACAAAATCCTAACTAATATATAAAAACAAAATTTGAATTTAAGATTCTCCCCAGTTTAGGGTATGATGGAAAAGCTGCAAAAATTGCTTCCTATTCTTTTTAATATTTTTAAAAATATGGCATGGGGCAAGTTATGTATACACGGAGTCAGAGGCATAGGACCCCCTGGAGCTGGAGTTACATGTGGTTGTGAACTGCTCAGCACAGGTGCTGGGCACTGAATAGCGTGTGCTTTTAACCACAGAGCCATCTTTCCAGCCTCTTCTTTTTCTTTTTACAAATGTGTCTTTGTAGCCGGGTGTGGTGGCGCACGCCTTTAATCCCAGCACTCGGGAGGCAGAGGCAAGTGGATTTCTGAGTTCGAGGCCAGCCTGGTCTACAGAGTGAGTTCCAGGACAGCCAGGGCTATACAGAGAAACCCTGTCTCGAAAAACCAACTAACCAACCAACCAACCAAACAAACAAACAAACAAATGTGTCTTTGCACATAGGAAAGGGCTAAACATGCTTTATCTGTGCATAGTTTATAAAAGGCAAACCACTACTGAGTTTTACTGATCCATCAACTACTCTGATAGACCATATGCAGAGAGAGAGAGAGAGGGAGAGAGAGAGAGAGAGAGAGAGAGAGAGAGAGAGAGAGAGAGAGAGAGAGAGAGAGAGAGATGCCCACAGGGTCAGGACTCATGCCAGAGTGCTGCTTCTACACACGCCCCTTCCATTGGGCCCCATTTGTGTTCACCAAACCCTGCAGTTTTCTTGGAGGACTTTGGTTGGTTCACCATCAAGCATTTTATCAAGGAGTGTGACTGCAGATATTATTGCTACAGAGTAAGCAAAGGGCAACTCAAACCATTAGTTAGAGCTGCCACTAAGCAGTAAGGGGCACGTTCCCTCAGCATCTTGAGACTGTGATCATTTTGAGCACATGGAAGCTCAAAGCATCATCTGATAACATCTTCCACTCTGGTTGACTTTGTTGTGAAATGTGTAACAGAAGTTACCATTTTAGCCACTGTCAAGTTTAGTGATATCAAAAGTCACAGTCACATAAAAGGAGTCACCATCATCTCTAGAAACTTTTCATTATTCCAAACTAAAATTCTATATATTAAAGAACAGCTCTCTCCATGGTCCCTGGTACAACAACAGTTACATTTTCTGTCCCTGTGCATTTGGGTGCTCTGGGATCTCACTTTAGTGGAGTTACACAGTACTCATTTGAGTCTTGCTTTTTTCACTTAGCATAACATCTTCAGAGTACAGTATTCTTCGTATATAGAGTCTTCATATTATAGTATCAGAATTGTATTCCCTTTTAAGGTTAAGTAATGTTCCATTATATGCATCCACTTGTTTTATCCATTCATAGATCAGTGGACATCTGGGTTGTTTTCCATCTTTGACTACTATGAATGCAGCTTCTAAGAATGAGGGTGTACAGGTACTTGCTCATGTGTGTAACCTCACACTAGTCAACTGTTAGATAAAGTGGCAACTCTATGGTTTGTTTAAGACATGTCACACTGTGTATCTGGGTGACTCTAACATCTCATATTCTTACCAGCAATACACATGGGTTCCAATTTCTGTACATCCTTGTCAACACATGGTCTTTAGCAGTCACCGTCCCAATGAGTGAGGAGTCCACACACCCTTTTTTATGTCCCCTGTGACTAGTGATGCTGAACACTTCACAAGCTCGTGGAGAAATGTCTGTGGAAATCCTCTGCCAATTTTTGAATTGGGTTGTTTCTATTTTTTACGATCTATTTATTCAGGAGTATTTCTTGTTATTAATTTTAAGTTGCTATTAAAACAATACTTATCATGATGATCACGTGTATCACACATGTTGCTCACACTTGTCCCTTATTACCTTTGACTGATTGCCCCCTGCCCCCTCTTTACTGCCTCCTATAGTGGGATGAGTCCCGAGTCCTGGCAGAGTAGCCCCATCTTGCAGTAAGATGCCATTTCAAGGTTCTGTGTGCCGGACTGCAGCAGAAAAGGGCTATCCTTTGCAGAGGTGGTCAGTATTACTGACAGCAGCAAGCACCCTTAAGGGTTCTGTAAGCATCTTTGCAGAGTCTAACTTGTCTGTGCCTTGTTGCCTGAACCTGCCGTCACCTCTCCTGACTTAACACTAGGTAGCACTCTGAGCCCAGGTTTGTACCGATTCTGCTGCCAACTGAGAACCATCCAGAGCAGGAGCTCCGTGAGCAGGCCTTGATTCTTGGTGTGCTTCGAGTCACCTACACCCTGTAAGAAAGCCTACCGAACTCATCTCTCCTGTCCAGCTGAAACTGCTAGAATCTCTCTCAGGTCTGTCTGCTCTTGCATGAGCTAAATAGATGTTTCTTTACATTTTCCCAGGGGAGTCACACACGCTTCAAAGACAGCTCCTGTTTCTTTTTATACATACATATGGGTACATGAAATAAATTCTCTAAATTAAGTCCTAGTGCTGTGTGGATTGAAAGGCCTTTTCTCCTGTTTTGTGGACTGACTGCCTTTCCGTAGACAGTTGTATCAACTGTAGTTATAATAACTTTTCATTTGTAGATATGTAGAAATGTCTTAGTTGACTGCGTTGGTGTTATTTATATCCATTGTAGGGTACTCCTCCTGTTTTCCTTAGAGTCCTATAACTGTGGGTCATCTGTGTCGTCTCTCATCCACTTTGCGTCCATCTGTGCCCAATGCTAGTGTGCAGCTTCCTCTTTCAATGCACACAGACCCAGCCCTGGCACGGTTAGTTAAAAGTCAGACTTTTGGCAAGATATAACCCACAACTTACAACATTCAGCTTCATATACAGTTCACTGGCTTAAAGTCAACAGTCTCCAAGTTGTAACCATGAACCAGTTTTAAACCGGTCCCTTACCCTGGAAATACTTTTCAGGGCTCTCTGCAGTCACTGCCCGTTCAGGGTCTGAACGGTAGGAAGCCACTCTTTTTTTTTTTTTTTTAAGATTTATTTATTTATTATATGTAAGTACACTGTAGCTGTCTTCAGACTCTCCCGAAGAGGGAGTCAGATCTCGCTATGGATGGTCATGAGCCACCATGTGGCTGCTGGGATTTGAACTCCGGACCTTCGGAAGAGCAGTCAGGTGCTCTTACCCACTGAGCCATCTCTCCAGCCCCAGGAAGCCACTCTTAACACAAAGGCAAATGCACCTAGCAGGCTCTCAAGTCCTACCTCACAGCACAACTGAGTCACATGGCAGTGAATGTGACTGTGCTGTATGGCTGTCCATTTTACAGGCACAGCAATGGACTTCTGGGCGATTTCCACTCGTTGGTTACAGGGAGGAATGCTGTTGTGAACATTCGGTTTCTTTATACAAACCCAAGTTTTTGTGTACTTGGGTAGCTGACTAGGAGGGGACTTGCCGGGCTATACAAATGTGTCTTAATAAACTGTCCAGCCCTCTAGTCCCAGCACCACTGAATTGCACTTTCCCATATCCCAGACTTAGAAATCACAGCAGAGTTAGTGCGTTAATTGGTATTGTATTTTGGCTTTTCCATCTGCTAGTGAATTACAATGTCATGTACTTTGCACATGCTTATTTGTAGTCTCTCCTCCCCCAGCCTGAACCCTGCTTGCTCTGGGGTGGAGCTTCCTGCTCATTTGTTCTGCCACGCCCACTGCTGGAACCTGCCGCCTTGCTGTTCCGAAGCCATCACGTGCTCACCCTGCTACTGGACTCAGGGATTATTTGGCGGGAATCGGGTCCCCTCCCCCTTCCTTCATAACTGACTGTCCGCAACAGTAAAATTGAGCTTTGATCAGAGTGACTTTTGACTTGGCTCCGTTCTTTCTTCTGCCCGTCTAGTTCTTCTCTTTCAGCCCGAGTTGCCATCTCAGTTGAACCATTTGTTGCGAGCTGCAGGCCGGCCACAACACTTATTGACCATTTGTGCATTTTCTTTGGTAAAATGGTTGCACTTCAGTTCTCTCATTTTCTGTTACTGAGTTTAGATGTTTCCGTTGAATGAGTTCTTGTGTATATTATACCATCTGTCAGATACATGCTTTGAAAATATTTTCTCCTATTTGTGCCTTACATTTCATTTTTACAGTGGAATCATTGGAAGCATGGGGATTTATCATTTGCACACAGCCCAGTCTATCAAGTACTTAACCAATCGTGCGTCCCATACTCTATCTTTGCCTAAAATGAGGGCATAAAGAGTTTCTCCTTCGAGGTTTATATGTTAGTTCTTAAATTCATAGACACTGTGAGCTATTTGTGTCTAGGGGAGAAATGAATTTATCTTCTTGCATGTGGCCCTGTGACTGTCACGGCATCCTGTGATACTGCTGTGTGGGAGCCTGTGCCTAGAGAGCTCACACCAGCACTATGCTGTCTAAACTATGTCAGATTTGCCATAAGCTGGCTCTCGGTAGTTTGAGCCCTTCAATGTGCTGTTAAATCACTGCTTCCCTGTCTGAGGCCCTGCATAGTCCCAGTGTGTGTCCCAGTCACCCTGTCAGCTATCACAAAAGCACCTGCTACAATTTACTGGGATGTACTGTCTCTAGGAAAATTCACAGTAAGGAGAACTGACATCTGAATATTATACTTTCCAAAGCCACCATCAGCACAGAAATCCCCGCGATTAGCTGGGTCTGCCTTCTGTTAGAACTACTGCAGACTTCTTGGTGCAGACCTGTATTTGTTATGTTTCTACTGGTGTGATAAGGTGCTGTGGCCAATGTAATGGACAGAAGGAAGGCTTTGGTTGGCTTATAATGGTTCCAGAGGGTTGAGAGTCCAGCATGGCAGGGAAGCATATCAGCAAGCTGCAGACATGTTCTCTGGAACACAGCTGAGAGCTCACATCTTGCCCCATAAGCAGGAGACAGAGAACACACTGGGAATCGCATGAATCTTTAAAAACCTCAAAGCCCGCCCACAGTGACACACCTCCTCCAACAGGCCACGCCCACTAATCCTTCCCAGGCAGTTCTACCACCTTGGGGCCAAATATTCAAGCGCATGAGCTCTTGGGGTCATTTTCATTCAGGTCACCACAGGTCTTCTACCACTTTTGTTAGCTCCATCCCTGTATACTCTGAGATGCTGTTACAAAAAAAGTGTTGTTTTTAAAGCTTTTATATCTAGCAGTTTCTAACATATGGAAACATATTTTACCTCTTTAAATTAACCTTGCAACATCACTAAACTACCATCTTGTCTTATATTCTGTACTCTCTTCAGTATTTCATAATGAGTTTATCAAGAGTGATTGTTGCTTCAGTAGAAATTTGGTATAAGTTCAAGTACTTGGGCCTGGACTGTCATTAAAGAAAAGTTTCTACACAAATTCAATCAATGAATGTAGTACTATTTGAATTATGATTAATTTTTTTAACTTTTTATATCACTCTCCAGATTTTATTTTTTTGAAACAGGGTTCATTAGAGCCCAGGTTGGTCTCATTGTAGCTGAGGATATTCTTGCACTTCTGATCTTCCTGTCTGTAATTCTTCTCAGGGGCTGGTATTATAGGCATGCATAACTGAGTCTGGTTTTATGTAATGCTGAGGACAGAACCAGGGCATCTTGCCTGCTAGGCAGGCATACCACATGAGAGCTGCAGCCCCAGCCCCTCAAGTTAGCCCTTTCTTTGGTAGTTTTTCTTCTTCAAAGGGTTTGTCTGTTTAATCTAAATTATGCCAGAGCTTCTCCTATTGCCCTGTCTGTAATATTGCTAGAAATGCTACTTAATCTTGTTGTTGATATTGCTAATTCCTGTCATTTTTCCCCTCTCCTTGATCATTAGTAGTTTTTGAAATAGGGTCTCCTACTGAGCCTGGGTCTGATTCAGTAAGATTATGAGGCCAGCAAACCCCAGAGATCTTCCTGTCCCTGGCTGTTCTCGGAGTAGGATTATAGAACCCTGCTATCAAGCCCAGCATTTAAAAAAAAAAGATTTATTTCATTTTAGTGTATGTGCATTTATGTGTACATGTGCATGTGTGTGTACATTCATGTGTGACCATGTGTGCATTTGTGTGTATGCATGTATGTACACACATGTATGTGTGCATGTGTGTGCACCTGTGTACTCATGTGTACACATGTGCACACATGTGTACTCATGTGTATATGTGTGTGTGTGTGTGCGCACGTGTATGTGTGCACATATATGCATGTGTGTGCATGCAAAGATGCAACTGCACACTGAGAACAGAGGTTAACTGTTGCTTCATGTGGTTTGTTCATTTTTCATTCTTTTCAAGTAAGAGAAAGGAAATCCAGTGCGTGCTGTCTTATTTTGCTCGAAACCTCAAGAAGCTTGAAAACGCTGACTTGCTACAGTTTTCCCTAAGGTAATTTCCCTGCCTGGCTCCCAGCACAGCCCACATCAGAGTGGTTCTAGAACACTGTTCCTCAGATCTGCTGTAGCACATTACAGCTGAGTGCATCACTTCAAGTGCTGAAATTCATATAACTTCACATATTTATTTTATGAAAAAAGTATTACTTCTGTCACACTGCTAATAAAAAAAATTAATCCTCTGGGCAGTGGTACCTCGTGCCTTTAATCCCAGTACTCAGGAGGTGGAGGCAAGCAGGTCTCTAAGTCCAGCCTGGCCTACAGAGTGAGTTTAGCCAGGGTACAGAGAGAAATCTTGTCTTAAGGAACAAACAAACAAACAAACAAACACAGAAAAGAAAAAAGTATTCTCTTGTGAAAAGTAACAACTAGCCCGAAATCCAGGGGCAAGTCTTAGGCCACCCTTCTTTGAATGGCTGTGAACATAGTCCATACACACAACAGCAAGGATCTCACCTGTGCCCTTAACCATCCCATTTGGACTTTACTCACTGTGACGGGTTCTGGTATTGTTTGTCTCTACCAGGCTGATCTCACACTGGACTGAACTGGCCCTCTGAAGGTGGCCCTTCCTGGCATCAAAGAGAAGAGAAATACAGATGAAAAATGGGTAACTTGAAAACATGTCAGAAGAATCAGAAAGGAAATTAATCTTGAATATTTGGAAGTACATTCTTTCTTCAGCGCTACCTAATGTCGTAGAGCTGCCCTAATGTTTAACAAGCCCCGCCCCCCCCCCCTCCCACACACACACACTTTAGCCAACCTGCCCGCAGAGGTGGCGGTGCGACTCTGGATACCGCTAAGCTGAGCCTGCAAGCATGGCATTGATGCTGAGTCTTAGGGAGTTTCTGTAAAGAGGTTACTCCCACCACTGTGGACCCATTTATGAAATATGGGATAGCTTTAGTGAACAACTCTAGTTCATGGTGAAAGATCCTGAGAGAGAGTGCAAAATTATTTAAGCCTCTAGACTTGTGTCCAAAATAGACCTCACTAATGGCAGGGAGTAAAAGTTTAACTTGCCCCATTGTTCCAGGATGTACTAACCACAAAGTAGAAGTTTAACTTGCCCCATTGTTTCAGGAAATGTTTGTACAGAATACTCCAACCGTTCCTTGAACCCGTTATACTTCCCAAATGCTATAGCCCAATGCCAGGTGTTTGTGGTTTCTGCCTTTATAAACCTCTTACCCCTTGAGCTCGGGGTCGACTCCTCTACCCCTGTGTGGGATATGAGTCGCCCCCAGTGCACTGGCCTTTCCTGAATAAACCTCTTGCAGTTTGCATCAAGATTTGTCTCTGTCTGTCTGTCTGTCTCTCTCTCTCTCTCTCTCTCTCTCTCTCTCTCTCTCTCTCTCTCTCTCTCTCTCTCTCTCTCGGTCTCTCAGCTGGGCGGTGGTGGCGCATGCCTTTAATCCCACCACTGAGAAGGCAGAGGCAGGAGGATTTTTGAGTTTGAGGCCATCCTGGTCTACAAAGTGAGTTCCAGGACAGCCAGGGCTATACAGAGAAACCTTGTAAAAAAAAAAAAAGATCGATCGGTCTCTCGTGAGTTCTTGGGCATCGCGTCATCCTGGGACTTGAGTGAGCCCCCCCACCCCCGTTTGGGGGTCTTTCAATGGCAATAAAAATCATTTTGAACCTAAGCTTCATCAGCTTTGGGTCATCTGATTGTAACCTTATATAGGCTATAATCTGTCACCGTGTGAATTAAAAAAAACTATTCTAAATATTAAAATGAAAATTGAAATGTAAAAAATTGCTTTTTTTTTTTTAGTATTTCAACCCCAATGTATTGATTTATGTTAGTGAAAACAAATTAACATCATCTCGCCATAGCAAAACAGCATTTTCTAAAAGCACACCGGCCCTTAATCCTAAAATGCCAGTCTTAGACAGGGTTTTAGCACAGGGCTCAGGGGACATTTTGAACCTCGTCATTCGGGTAACATCCTCTTCTAAGTCACAGAAAGCCCAAGGCCTCAGGTCGCAGCACTTTCAGCCACCAAGTGGTCAGAACCGATAGAGAACGATTTGTTTTCGTGACTAAACATTTTCTTCTCCTCTGGGCTAGCTGATTGGTGAGCTGGTTCCCACCTCTCTCCACCCCCATCCCAAACACTGGGGGTTCAAGCACATGCAGTGACACCCCGCTTTTATGTGGGTGCCGGGGATTCAAACTCACAACCTCGTGCTTGTAGAGCAAGTACGTACTCACTAAACCAGCTTTCCAGCCGTCCATCCCCTCACTTTCAATTTTTTGGAGTTGTATCCCAGGCTGGTCTAGAACTTGGCAATCTTCCTGTCTACTTCTCCCAAGTGCTGGGGTCACAGGCATACACTCCATGCCTGGCTTAGTTTTACTCTTAGAAGAATATTTCCTAGCTCAGAAACACTGTACAAAGTTAGTAGACGACAGCACACAGCCTTTGTCTAGCTCTCATGATCAGTAACGGCCAGGTTGATTCTGCCTGTGAGGTTAGGGCACCTGTCATCTCTGCTCAAGTTGTCATTAAAAATGCAAAAGAGGATCTAAGAAGAGAGCTCACTTGGTAAAGTGCCTGCCTCGAAAGCACGAGGAGAGCCTGGATCGGATCCCCAGAACCCACATCATTAAGTGTGTGTGGTGGTATATCCTGGTGATTGAGCTCTGGGAAGGCAGAGACAGGCAGACCCCCGGGGCTCACTGGCCAGACAGTCTACAACACCTGGTAAGTCCAGGCCAAGCAAGGTAGATAGTGCTTGGATAATGACAGCTGGTACTGTCCTCTGGCCTGCACACACATGTGCAGGTACACGCACACATACATGGACACATATACATAGAAAATATGTGATTTCAAGCACATTTCAGTCTGATCTGAAAACTATTTTGATATGTTATTTTATAAGACAATTGCTATCTTAAAATTAAATTATATCAATTTTCTAAATGTTCAGGTTTCCAAAGTCTAACTTTTATGACTAGGAAGAAAACTTATGCAAAACAAGACATATAATTAAAAGGGTGACTACAGATAGTTTTTTAAGAATCCACGCTCAGCCAGGTGTGGCAGCACACACCTCCATCATGACACCTGGGAGGTGAAGGTGTGGAAGATACATAGCAAAGTCATTCTTGGCTGCATATACTGCCACATATATGTCACATACTGCCACACATATGCCATATACTGTCACATATATGCCACACACTACTGAATATATGGCAGCATGTGACATATATATGTCACATACTGCCACTCATATGCCATATACTGCCACATATATGCCACATACTGCTGAATATATGTCACATACTGCCACATACATGTCACATACTGCTGCATGTCATATACTGCCACATATGTCAATATTGCCACATATATGTCACATACTGCTACATGTATGTCACAAACTGCCACATATGTCACATACTGCTGCATATATGTCACATATTACACACATACAGGACAATGTGTTTATTGTTGAAATTACACACCACTTCTTTAGTCTTCCTTTTAGCATCTCACATATGTCCTGGAGGGTCAGTTCCACTCGGGCCCTTAGGAAGAAGAATTATTGGGGAATAACTCTAAGTTCTACACAATCACAATTATCTCCATTTCTCCTCCATTCTTAAAAGGTGTGTTCTTCACCACTGCAGAGGTTTGGGGTTTCTGGGTCACCACATCTGAGAACACTGCAGACGTCATTGCTGCCCCAGGCCCCTGAGTGCTCAACATACTTCACCACTGGGTGTGGGAAGACTTGCTGTCTTGTCTACTTAGCGATTTTCTCCTTAAAATCACTGTTCTGTAGTTCTATAAGGCTGTGCTATGCACGTGTTCTTCCATAACCTGCCTGACACCTGCTGAATCTGTGGGTGACTTGACATTCTGAATGTCTCAGCTAACACCCTCTTCAAACACTGCCTCTGTCCCAAGTCTTTTCTTCCCAAACTCCAGAAAAAAAACATGAATTAGACATAGTCACTGTTTGCTGTGCTTCTTGGTCGTTCCTTAATATTCTATGGCTCTTTTTTTTTCTTAAGTTTGGGGTACTTTTTCATTTTTCATCTCTCCTCCCGTGTTCCTTGTTTTCTTCTCTCTCTCCTCTCTTTTTGTGTCTGCCTTCCCTCCATCCCTCCCCTTACCATTTCCTGGAGCTCTTTTCCCTCTTGCATGGCAACCAACAGCACTTATGATGGCAGTTTTGTAGCTTGAGTCCTCACAACTATGTTTAACACAACCAATCCCTGTGCTAACCCATAAGGACCATATACTATGAATAAGAAAGCGTTTGTTTTTAAGTGATTAAACTATTAAGGTTACATCATTCATTCTGCAGGGCCCACATGGTCCAATTACCACTCAAAAGCCCAACATTTCAAACACCATTAACAAAGGGCTTTAGGGAAGTTGTTTCTAGTACATGAAATCTGAAGAACAAATTCAAGCCGTTGTAAGTTAGAAGACTTACTACACAGAATAGCCCAATCAATAGAAGATAAAAATCAATGTCCAAGTCAATATTCATGTAAATAATGAGAAATTAGAATTAGTTAAGCTGATCTTTTTCTTAGCATATTTTACTGGAAAACATACACAGAGGGATCATTCAGTTTTTCCAAAATGTTTTTCAGTGAAGGGCAAACTAAGATGGCTCATTTAATACTATCATAATATGCTACCCTAAACTCAGTAGATTAAAATTTTCTTTCTCACGATTTTACTGGTTGACAGCTGAACTTTTTTTTTTCCTTTTTCTAACCTGGGTGCCCTCTGTGTAATTGCAGGCGACCAGTAGATAATCCAAGCCAACTAAAGGTTCGAACGAGCAAGATGTCTAGGGTGCCTCACTCAAATGGCCAGCTGTTGCTGCTGGCTGGGAACCCAGCTGGAGCGGCTTGTTTTCCCTGCTTAGGTTTGTTATGAGATAGTCTCTGGTTCTAAGATGGAGCTTCTAGTCCATTTAAAGTCTGTGTTCTTAACTATAGCATTTACAACAATCGTAGTCATCACAGTGCCTGCCTAAAGAAATAAACTATTTCTTATCACAGTTCGATGGCTTGAACCCAAAACCTCATGCCTGCTAGACAAGCACACTATCACTGAAGGACATAGACCAGTGCTGAACTCTAACCGGTGCTGCCTGAGTAGCAGGGCCACACACAGTAAGACAAGGCGTGCGAGCAGGAATGGCAGATCACCTGGGAAACACAGCCTGGTGTAATGAGCTTGTAACTCTTTGTATCTGAAGCATTCAGATGCAAAAATTATGAGATAACATCTACTAAATGATACTTTGAAATAAAATGTGCAGCAACACATCTTTTAAAGGAACAAAGTCCCTCCACATTTTAATCAGGGTTTATGAGATATTCTTGACATCCTATCCTTGGGATATTAACTTCTCAAGCCAACTTGGTTTATGATGACTATCAACTCCATTTTTACAATCACACGAGAGAAACCAGTGCCCATTTAATACTTATTAATACAAATACTAAACTAAATTCCCCCTTTTAAAAACTTTTTCCCCCTAAAACATGAAGGTCAATTGAAAGGAATCAATAAAAGTACTCTTTGATATACAGCCTTGCAACACGTAATTTTTCCTTTTGTTTCTCTTAGGAGTTACCAGATTCTCCAATTTAACTTTTTGGTTTTTTATCTGTCTCTCTAGATTTAAATAGTCCATAAATGTAGGTGGTGTTTCTACCTTGTTGGCTGCTATGTTCGTTGTGCCCTGCGCATGGTAAGGTAGACATCCGCCGGGCACCTTAGGCTTCTAAAGCAATGGCACAGTCACTTTGTTTTTCATATTCAAAACTTACTAAGAAACATCTCACCCAAATCCTCAAGTGACTTAAGCACCGCACGGTGGTGAGCGTGGGTCCACCTAGCTCAGAGGTATCAAGGCTAGGTGGACCCAAAGAAGGAGGTAAAACTGTTTAAGATGCGTTCAAAGCGACTTATTAGTTTATAACAAAATTGTATTAGAGAGATAATGCCAGATTTAAAACAGTATCTGCGGAAACACTAGAAGCAAAGAGCAGCATGTTTCTTAGAGGCCGCTGCTTTGCGCATGGCTTCCCTCTTTCTGAGGGCCAGTTCCGCTTCAGTTACCTGCACAGGAAGCAGAGCGCCGCGATGGTAAGAGTGAGGAGGACCGCCAGCACCACGAAAGCTGCCGACAGATTACTTTCGCTTGGGATGCTGGAGCTTGGGAGAAAAACCTCTTCGCAGCGTGCTCCGGTGTAATTTTCAATGCACCTACAGAATAAAAGTTTAGATAAAGATCACACACTGATGTGGACAAGACTCAGTCTCCGGCTGGAAGGAAGGGAAAGGTCTCTGCTTTTCAGATTGTCAACGAGGCGCAGACCTGCTCGATGTGGTGCGCTTAGAGCCACGGCTACAGACAAATGCATTAGTTCACACTTGCCTCCTTCCCTTAGAGTTCTTCAGCAGCTTAGAGTCTGGAGGGATCAGGTACCACTCAGATTCCACAAGCCGGCAGCGCTAATGTCTTCTGGGTTTGACTTCTCTGCCTGCCAACTTTTACAGAAGTGTCTTGCAATGTTGTTCCTCTAGGTGTCCTCAACCTCCTCCTCCAGTGATCCTCCTGCCTCAGCTTTTCAAGTAGCTGGGACTGCAGGTATATGCCACCAAGGCTTAAAGTCTACATTTCCAGGGGGTAACTATATAACTCAACTTCATCTACAATTTATTTGATTATATCTTATATAGATGTATAGATGATTACAACTTTTTCCTCAAAATTACTACTTCTTCCAAACCCTGAGTTACTCGATATTATATCTCTTCCGTACTGTTCAAAAAATGCCTTCTTAAACTTCCGCCAACTTCACTAACAGCATTTCTATTTTTCTTCAGAGACAACATGAAAAAGCAAAGAATACCACAAGAAGCAGTCTTTGATATGGCCAGTTAGCTGTTTTTCCATGGTAACATGTTCAAAGGATTACTGCACATTAAGAAGAATTATGCTCTTTGGAGTCCCACCCATTTATATTACAGTTGAATGTAAAATAAAATTAATTTAGCTGGAAATGTTGGCACGCATCTGTTGTCCTAGAACTTGGGAAACTGAGGCAGGAAGATCGACTCAGATTCAAGGCCAGCCTGGGCTACATGGTGTGTTTTAGGCCAGCCCATCCTGGAGTGTCAAAATATAAAAACAAAGTTTTCTTTTTAATATGAGCATTTGTCTATAAAGCAGAAGTTATATAGGAAATTCACAATGTATCTATACTAACAATGCTATATAAAAACGAGCATGTACACACACACGTACATACTTTAAGCTATTTTTTACAAAAAAAAATTGTAAAGGTTGGTTTTATAAAACTAGTTTTCCTCCTCGCCTCTTTTCAGAGTTGGTGAGCTTTTAGATGTTTATTCTCTCTGCCTCCCACACTGTGCTAATGACGACAGCAGGCCTAGAGGGCTAGATATGAGCTAATGACTGGTTTAACAACCAACCAGACAGGAGAACTAGCAGCTTACATGTGCAAAGGACAGTTCTGCACAGAGAGTGAACTTTAACTGACCAAAGAGCATTATAATCCTAATGCCACCCTGTTGCAGGCAGGAGGTTACTGCTGTTGGCTTTGTGGGGACTTCAGGCAACACAATAATCCAATCACACTACTGCACTGAGTGGTTTGTAGAGACAAGGACAGGGAGCCTAAGGGCAGATACAAAATAACACGTGAGATATTCGGGGAAAAATCATAGTTACTTACAGTGTAAACATTAAAATACTATCTTGCTGGGCATGGTGGCTCACGCCTTTAATCCCAGCTCTTGGGAGGCAGAGACAGGTGAATTTCTGCGTTCAAGGCCAGCCTGATCTACAGAGTGAGTTCCAGGACAGCCAGGGCTACACAGAGAAACCCTGTCTCGAAAAAACCAAAACAAAAAACAAACAAAAAAACAAAAAACAAAAAAAACCAAACCAAACAAACAAACCAAAAAAACCCCCAAAAAACTATCTTGTCTATGGGGCTGGAGAGGTAGCTCAGTGGTTAAGAGCACTGGCTGCTCTTCCAGAGGACCTGGGTTCAATTCTCAGCACCCACATAGAGGCTCACAACCATCTGTAATTGCATTCCTTTCTTTTGGTCTCTGACAGCACCAGGTATGCATGAAGTCCAGACAGACAGACATGCAGACAAATCAATCATACACATAAAATAAATAAACGAATAAAACATGAAAGGATTGTCATTCCCATAGGCTCAACTGAATACACATGAGAGGAAAGGAGAAGTGAAAGTTAAACTGAATCCATGGTGACTCTACTGAGCTTATCTCCCTACAGGACAGCCTGTCCCTGCAGCTTCTTCCTAAACACACTACACACACACACACACACACACACACACACACACACACACACACACACACAGACACACATTACTCGATGTATGTCATCACCACACAACCCTGACAGATGCTGCCTGTTGCACCTCGGCTCAGATTTAAGACCAGAGTACACTGTAAACTGCAGTGTTCTTAATGTGCATGCAAAGTTTTCTATTATAAAAACCTAATGGCTTAATTATGGGAAACAAAGGCTTTGATATATTCCTCTTCTCATTCCTTAGTATATCTTTGGATTATATTGTCAGAATATTTGAATTTAAAATTGCTATTTAAGTTGCTAACTTTTTTGTTTGTTTTGTTTTGTTTTGTTTTCCAAGACAGGGTCTCTCTGTTGTAGCCTTGGCTGTCCTGGAACTCACTCTGTAGACCAGGCTGGCCTTGAACTCAGAAATCTGCCTGCCTTTGCCTCCCAAGTGCTGGGATTAAAGGCGTGTGCCACCACCGCCCGGCAAGTTGCTAACTTTTAAATTAAAAAATAACTAAATGAATTTTGGCTTGGCATTAGGGCAGAATGTCTAGTAGTTTCTGAAATGGCCCTAATATGCTTCTGCTGTTCCACACTATATATCATGGTGAAGGAGGATCATAAAATACCCATCAGCCCTGTAAAGTGCTGGAGATGCTTCCTGGCATTCAGTATCAAATATGTAAATTTGCTTTTATCACTAATAAATATAACTAATATCACCAACAAATAACTAAATTATTTTAGCAAAGAATTGTTTTAAAAATAAATGTTCTTACCGTTATCAGTAAATTTCTGGCATGTATTCCAATTTTATACACATTTATAATCTGGGGTCAGGAGAGGTTTCTTAGGTGAAAAGGGTGGAGGGTGGAAGGAGTTGATAAATCCCCTAGAAAGAAACCCAGTGGGCCTGTCTCAGCCAATACACACAGTGCAAAACAAACACAGGAAAGGCAGCTTTCCAAAAGATAAAACCCTACTCTGCATTCACTCCTAAGAGTTGTTCCAGATGCACAAAAATATAAATAAAAACTCTCTCACAATTCCCTTAAGATTATTTCTGGAGCAGAGACTGTAGGAATGACCATCCAGAGACTGCCCTACCTGGGGCTCCATCCCATATACAACCACCAAACCCAGACACTATTGTGGAGGCCAACAAATACTTGCTGACAGGAGCCTGATATAGCTGTCTCCTAAGAGGCTCTGCCAGAGCCTGACAAATACAAAAGTGAATGCTCACAGCCATCCAGTGGACAGAGCACAGGGTCCCCAATGAAGGAGCTAGAGAAAGTACTGAAGAAGCTGAAGGGGTTTGCAGCTCCATAGGAGGAACAACAATATGAACCAACCAGTACCCCCAGAGCTCCCAGGGACTAAACCACAAACCAAGGAAAACACATGGTGGGACTCATGGCTCTAGCTGCATATGTAGCAGAGGATGGCCTTGTGGGACATCAATGGGAGGAGAGGCCCTTGGTCTTGTGAAGGTTCTATGCTCCAGTATAGGGGAATGCCAGGGCCAGGAAGCAGGAGTGGGTGAGTTGGTGAGCAGGTGGAAGGGTAAGGGATAGGGGATTTTTGGAGGGGAAACTAGGAAAGGGGATAACATTTGAAATGTAAATAAAGAAAATATCTAATAAAAAAAGAGATTATTTTTGTATTTAAATAGAATTCAATTACCATAAATGCCTTACAAAGGTGGGTACTTTTCTTTGTTTTGTTTTAAAATTTTTTAGCCACTGAAAGAAAGCCTGGCGTAGTCCAGGAATGGTGTGGGTGCAGCTCATCAATCAGAGGAGGATTGAAGCAAACAGAAAGAGGCAGGAGAGAGAAACGATCAGTCGAGTTCTCTACCATCCACATCTGGGAAAAAGTAACACGCTGGTGGCAGTTTTAAGCAAAATAACATCAAAAAATGTTGTTATTCTTTACCTCATTAAACCTGAACTTGGAGAAAGGAACAGACACATTGTACCATGTGGCTAACCTACAAGTGAATTTTGTTTTTCCAGGTAATTATCATATAAATAAGGGAACACTGCCCATCCGATGGTGCACATAAGGAGTCTGCTCCCGGTAACTTATGAAAATGTTACGGCTTCAGCTGTAACACAGATGTTACATTTCAAGCAAACGTTAAGTCAGGGATGGCAGAGTAGAGACAGCGGACATGGAGTCGAGCTAGCGTGAGTTGAAGGTCAAGTGTCACGGAGGCACTTGCCCAGAGCTGAGCAGCCTCTGTCTTTATGTAAGTAACTCTTGCTAAAGTATTCCTGGCCTTTGCTTCTCTACAGGCTGTCAAGTCCCAAAAGGTTGTGTCATCTAATTTGATGAACGTCAAGAGTTAACACACTTTCCTGGAACTGAAGATTAACGACAGAATGTGTACAGTTGCCCAGTGATGCCTCAGAATCCATGTTGTACAACAATTTTCTAGGTGCACTGAAGAGTTTCACCAGAAGCTTTGAAGCCACGTTTAGTGTACTTGACATGAGAAAAGTTCATCTGATTTTAGTGTTCAGGAAAAGTAGCTATGATACTGAAGGTCTTCAGCAAGAGTAAAGGAACCAAACTTTAACTTGTGAGACAGGAGGATTTCCATGAGTTCAGGGCCAGGCTGGAATATTTGGGGTGACCCCCTTTAAAAGCAAAACAAACAGGAACCAAGCCACAGGAACCAAGAAGTTGTGAATCCTGAACAGATGTGGCTGTGTTCCAAAAAATGAACACTGGACTTCAGGCTAGAGAAAACTAGGTATGTAGCTGTCATGTGGCCTGATCTTGCTGCGTGCCACTTAAGCTCTACGACATGAAGCCAAAGTGGTAACCCCTGCCTTAGTTCTTTCACTTAGTTATTTTCATGATTGGTCAAGACATCTGCCAGTGCCAAGGACAGCACGATGCTGTCCAGGTGAGAGAAGAACATGAGTAGTCTCTTTTCAAATGCCAGGCTCCAGGTAAGAAACTTAGGAGGACCATGGCGGCTAATAAAGATGCTACTATTACTACTATAAAAGAATCACTGCCACCACCACCACCCCCACCACCACCACCACCACCACCCCCCCCCTCAAAAACCCCTCAACTCCAGCGCCATTCCACTTGGACAGAGCTACTCAGGAAGGAACAATCCTAACACGGTGACCCCAGAGCTAACCCAACTTCACGAACCCCATGTGACAATCAAAGTTAAGCCTAAATCTCATAAAAAAAATGAGAACAAACCAAAAATAAAGCCTTTACAAGAGTTCAAGAAAATATACTGACATGGTTTGGATCCACTTAGTCCAAGGCTACACTGATATACAAACACATAGCCAAAATCCTATCAAATGGCACAGATAGATATGCATAGACCAAGAACTCAGAGATGACTGGCTGGCAACCTTTGCCACTCTCATTACCTGGTGCCATAAAAGCATTGAACATCTCTAGCTTGATTATGCCTAGAGATATTTAGTCAATACCCACTCTTGTAAAAATAGCTATTTATGTCAAGTGTGTGACATTTGTACCGTTGAGGACTGATAATTATGAGTACTTCAAGTGGCTTAGCCTGATTTAAATCTAGTTAAAAAGCAAATTTTAGAGTTCTTCACGATTGACTGTTAGCCAGCAAACTCATATGTGGGATGCGTTTCAGGGAGCAACAGTCCACACGGAGAACCATCCGCATTTGCCATCAGGTGAGTTACTGCTTATGGGGGCTTGGAAGTTTTACTTTAAGTAAATCACTGAAAACTTCAAGGACCTGCTGAAAGTAGCCAAAGTCCAGCAAAACACAGAAGTGCTGTAAGCACGAAACAAGCAAGTCATAAGCTCTAAGCACAACCTTTGCCACCGAGTGTGCACAGGCCGGTCTGCCCCGATGAACCCTCAGAGAGGAGGACCCAGAGAACGCTTCACAAACTGAGACAAACCTGAGACAAACCTCTGTGATTGTTAGCTCTCCCTCCCCCACAAACCATATAATTTATTGAAGTCTCAGTCTCTGCCTTCTCCATTTTGCTTACCTCAAAAAGATGTTTAAGGAGAAAATTCTAAAAGTCACCCCCTGAAATAAAGTCTATTACTTCTTAAAAGGTTGGGAAATGAAGTAAAACTAAAAATAAAAAGTATGCATACTAGGTGCTCATGCCTACAACGGCAGCATTCAGAGCGGGGATGGGGTGGGGATGGAGATGGGGGGGGGGATACAGAGTTCAAGGGCTGGGCTGGAGATAGCTCAAAGGAGAAGGGCACCATTGGCTGCTCTTCCAGAGGACCCCAGTTAGATCCCCAGAACCCCCGTGGCAGTCCACGGCCATCTGTCACTACAGTTCCTCTTCTGGCTTCCTCAGGCACGGTCCATGGTGTTCAGACACATGCTGATAAAACACCCACACATGAAATAAAATTTTAAAAATCTGAAAAAAAAAGTTCAAGGGTGACCTCAGTTATACTGTAAAGTTTGAGGTCATCCTGGGCTACATGAGACTCAGCCTCAAACAAAAAAAATAGATGTATACTTTTCATCACTTATATCTTA
Organism: Mus musculus; assembly: GCF_000001635.26. NCBI lineage: Eukaryota > Metazoa > Chordata > Mammalia > Rodentia > Muridae > Mus > Mus musculus. The sequence goes on from NC_000075.6 coordinate 55,248,846, forward strand.
GAGACAATGTGTATGTAGACATATATATATATATATATAGTATTTATACAGAACAACTGCTGTCACTTTTTCTTTTAAGTAATAGTTTTAGTATAGAAAATATATTTAAAAATAAATAATATATAAGTGGGCCTTCCAACTTGAGAGATTTTCCCTGTTCATGTCTTTTAAGGGTTCTTAGGAACATCTAGAAAGACTGGAGTAGCTAAACCACAGTTTGAAATGCACAGTGTTAATGCTGGCATCTTACCTTCCCAGGGTGCAGGGAAAATCTCATGACCCAACTTGGAATAAGACAAAGAGAAGCCAGCAACAGTTCACTTCCTGACAAAAGAAGTTAAGCATTAGATCTATGCACAAGTCACGGCTGCTAGCATTGCTGTGTAGAAAGTAAGGCTTATAGATAATGAGGCTTTTTTGGGAGGTGTCACCAGGCAAAGTCAGAGGGTCTGAAGACTTATGCTCTTAAGTTTTGTTCTGAACACTGAGGTCGAGAGAGATGCATCCGTAGTTTCTGCTGAGGACACTAATGAGGGAGTCTGTAATCAGAAGGAAGGTGACTAAAATAAAAAGCATTAACAAAATGCATAAACGGAGCAGCTGCTGGATGCATTTGCATTTGGTCTATTATAAGCACCGAGGTTGTTATTTCTGCTCCATAAAGGTGTTCTAGAGATCAGCCTAATTCCAGATGTTTAATAAAGCTTATGACGTACTGTCAAAGATAAAAGCAAAGGGGGTTCAGCTGTATTTAATAGCAGAGGCGTTTTGGCTGTTTTCCTTAAAATACAACCTTCTACTAAATTTAGAAATGCAAAGGCCGAAACTTATCCATAAGGCATGCCAAAAACTGACCTTATAACAAAAACAAAAACAAAAACAAAACCTTAACATTTTCTGTGGTTAATAAAGTGAGCCACAAAGTTCTGAAATTCCCTTTAAAAAGAATTTGGTAAAACATACGGTGGTGTGGTGGTTTGAGTAAGAGTGGCCTCAAGAATAAGCTCATATATTTGAATGCTTAGTCATCAGGAGTAGCACAACTTGGGAAGGATTAGTTGGTGTGGCCTTGTTGGAGGTAGTATGTCACTGGCATGGACTTCGAAGTTTCAAAAGCCCAAATACAGGCCCAGGCTCAGTCTCTGTCCCTCTCTCTGTGTCTCTCTCTGTCTCTTTTTCTGTCTGTCTCTGTCTATCTCTCTGTCTCTCTCTCTCTCTCTGTCTCTCTCTGTCTCTGTCTCTCTCTGTCTCTGTCTCTCTCTTCCTGCTGCCTGCTGATCTGGAAGTAGAACTCTCAGCTGCTTCTCTAGCCCATGCCTGCCTGTGTGCTGCCATGCTTCCTACCATGCTGCTAATGGACTAAACCTCTGAAACTAGAAGCAAGCTTTAGTTAAATGCCTTCTTTTATAAGAGTTGCCACAGTCACAGTGTCTCTTTATAGCAATGGAACACTGACTAAGTCATATGGGGGCCAAGAATGCTGAGACAAAACAACAATCTACAAGTAAACAAGATGATGTGCCAAATACAGCAATGCTGTAGATGTAGATTTCCTACATCTTATTTTTGAACAACTAGTTTTCCACAGATTGCATTTGTTTTCCTAAACCCCACTGTCTACACAGAACTCAGTCTGTACAGTCACCTAGCAAATGTTTCTATCTGCCCAAGAATACCATCGCTATTGCTGCAGATGGGACATGGTGCTCAGACACAGTCACAAAAGCAGGAAGCCACTCTGGTTGGGTCTTGTGATCACACGAGGAACCTACTGTTCGCCAGGATCCTGGTGAAGCCAGAGTTCACTTAGTCACTATGGGCAACTGTTCCACCAGGTAATGCTTTGCCAAGTTCAGCTCCAATCACAAAGTTGAATGCAGTGTATTTGTTAGCTCTGATCTTTGGATAAGTCACAAGGCTGAGAGGAAAGCAGGACAGCCCACAGGGCCTCAGCCAGCTAGTGGTGCAGGTACCGATAAAGACAAACCTCTCCTCTACTCCTGCTGCTTCAACTCTGTAAGTTCTGGTCAGAAGTTCTACTTGGCTGCTTTTGTGTCTAAATGACCAAGCTGATCAAGATGCCAAAGGCTACAAGGCTCCTGGGTAGATTGCTTTTCAGAGAAAGACTTTGACATCATCCACAAAACACGTTCCCAGACACAAGGCAAACATCGCCTTCTTATTATCCAACTCCATAGAGGCCCTGTCCTTTCACCTTTGAGCTACTTTACAACTCTGTAAACCATAAACCTTGGGAGAATGCCGATGCACTCTGCTTGGTATGGGACAACAGATTGCTGTGTGGGCCCACATCAATTTCATGCTATTTACATGTGTGCACAGTACTGAATTTTTCTGAGTCTCCTTGTAAATAAGCAATTCTTCAAATACAATCCTAATACATGCTCATCTTTTTTTATTTGTGAAAATCTGATTTTCTCTTTTATAAATTTTAAAACGTTTAGACTATTTGCTGAAATGCTCAGTAGACTCGTTAGGTAGAGTGAGATCAACTGAGGTGTCACAGAAGCCTGTACACTGGGCCTTATAAGCCGGAGAGGACTGCATGCCAGGCCTGTGGGCTGGGGCAGACTGCACACTTGAGCATCTTCTCCTAGTTTCAGAGGTGAATCCAAGGGAGCAGAACTTCAGATTGGCTGGCTCCCTTCATAGTTCTGGACTTCACATTCTCTATCATTTATTTCATGGGTTTCGTTCTTGGTTCTGGTTCACTTGGGTTTAAGTTTGCTTCCATTAGTAAGATCATGAGGAAGGCCCTGGCTCAACTCTCCAGACATTTAAGCAGGTGGCTAACACTCAAGATTATCTTCATTGGGAGAGAGAGGAGATGACGTGGAGATAAAGAATCTATCCACAGAGGAGATAGTTAGAGTATAAAATCAAATTCAAGGAACTCTATGCTGCCTGATGTATATACTGAACAGCCCTAAAAGTCCGTTGTAGGACAATAAGAAATATACCTAGTATTATAATATCTTAAATATCAATGAATTAAATTAAATTATTATCATCAAAACCAAGAAACATTTTAAGAACTCAAGTTATATTAACAGATCTTTGTTAGAACACTGCTTGCTGCAGCTGTGGCTCAGAGGTTAAGAGCACTCACTGCAGATGCAAAGGACCCTGGTTCACATCCCAGCAAGTGCTGGGTGGCTCCCAGCAGTCTGAACTGTCATGTCGGGCAGTGGTGGCACACGCCTTTAATCTCAGCACTTGGGAGGCAGAGGCAGGCGGATTTCTGAGTTTGAGGCCAGCCTGGTCTACAGAGTGAGTTCAGGACAGCCAGGGCTACACAGAGAAACCATGTCTTGAAAAACAAAACAAAACACAACAACAACAAAAAGAACACTGACTGCCCTGAGTCCAATTCCCAGCAACTACATGCTGGCTCAGGGCCATCTATAAGAGGGCTCTGATGCCCTCTTCTGGCATGCAAGTGTACATGCAAAGTACTACATTTTAAAAAATTAGCGGGGCTGGAGAGATGGCTCAGTGATTAAGAGCACTGACTGCTCTTCCAAAGGACCTGAGTTCAAATCCCAGCAACCATATGGTGGCTCACAACCATCCAAAATGAGATCTGATGCCCTCTTCTGGTGTGTCTGAGGACAGCTACAGTGTACTTAGATATAATAATAAATAAATCTTAAAAAAGAAAAAATTAGCTTAATTTTGACTTAATAAAAACAGATGGTCTTTTCTCTGATTAAGAATACTGAGTGCACTGTGCATACATTTTATCTGACCTAGGTCTATTTTCCCTAAACTTATATGGGTTCACTGATCAAATAAACTATTAGTTCTTACATATTGTTAAAAAATTTAAGGATGTTGTTAGACAGTGGTGGTGCATGCCTTTAATCCCAGCACTTGAGAGGCAGGGCCAGGTGATCTCTATAAGTTCGAGGCCAGCCTGATCTACACAGCAGTTCCAGGACAACCAAGGTTACACAGAGAAACCCTGTCTTGAAAACCAAACCAAACCAAACTAACCAAACAAAACCGGAAAACTCAAGAATGTAAAACTGTTCAACTAAATCATTATTTTGATGCTCTACTTAAACCATAGTTATTTTATATCATTTATGCTTTATAATAGAATTTTTAAAGATATCTTAAAAATCTGAACCAATTAAATTGATTTTAAATAGGGTAGGACCACTGAAAGGTTAATCACCAAGTTGAATTTGTACTTAGATTTCTGTTTCTTGCATAAGGAATTTTCATTATATTAATGAAGATTTTGCCTCTTTAGTGGGTTATATAAAGGCTGTGAGTTGTACTGAGGGCACAGCTCAGTGGTGCGAACCTGCTCAGCATACAGGATGCTCTGGGTTTTATCCCTAGTATCATTTAAGGGGAAGAGAAGCAAAGTTAGAGTAAGACCCATATCTAAAAACAATGCAAAAATAAAGGTCCAGGAAGATGGCTCAGAGCGTAAAGGCACTTGCTGTAAAACTTGATGTCCTGAACCCTGTCTCCAGAACGACATGACAGAAGCAGAAATGATGTCTACAGTTGCCTTCTGACCTCCCTACATAAGCTGTACCACACACACACACCATAAAGAAATGTAAAAAAAAAAAATTAAACTTTAAAAAGTACATATGTAGCGGCAGAACGAACGGTGTGTGATGTGTCTGCGACTTGTCTACTGAACTGTCTCTTACGCTTTACAGTCCCAGATGACCCTGAACCTAGTTTTCCTTGTGAAACAGACATCAGTTACTTGGTCAAAAGCTATAGCTGATGCAAGCGAGGAGACTGCTAAGAATAACAGAGATGCATGTGAGGGCACACACTTCTGTTTTTTAAAAAAAAGTAGTTTTGCTTGAAAGTAGCAGTTCTCAGCTTTTTTCTTTTCACCTCAAAGCCAAAGGTGATGACCTTACATGGGTCAAAACTGCTATACTGGAAACAGAAACACAATGAAGAATATTGATTCATTTGAAATACAAATGATGGATACACATACATACAAATAACAGCTCAGCATTATTGACTAAGAGACTGTTGCCAGGGGTTAACTAAGGTGTTTGAATATGAAAAGATCTGTTTTGGAAATTTTGGAATTTCATTTTCTTATCATGTAAAGTGTGTTCTTGGTTCTCGGTTCCTCCCTGGCTGGGTTTACAGAGCAGATGAAATTCTGTTCTTTCCTGGACCAGACCAGAAAGCAGTGACTCAGCATCTGCCCAGGATGTGTTTCTGTGCCTGATGCTGAAGTTTGCATCCTGGATTACTTATGGGAAGAAAAATATTAACTCAAAAAGAAAGAGGAAGAGGAGGGAGGGAGAGGCAGGGACCAAGGTTCTGTATAGCTATTCTTTCTACTTTTATTTTAAATGTTGTTGTTCCTCTGAGGAGAGAGACAGCCAGGAACCCTCTCTCAACCACCGTGATGCTATAACCAAATGGCCCAACCTCTTCAATAAGGTTTTAATTTTACTTTCCCAAAACTGAATCTTGAACACAGAAAAAAAACCCCTCAAAATATCATTTATACCCCAAAAAGATACTTCAAAGTCACTGTCATTTCATTAGAGAAATAAAGACAGTAGTTAGAATAGGAACTGCTGTCATTTACATTAGAGAATAAAGACAGTAGTTAGAATAGAACTCATCACATTAAAATCTCTGGATGCTTCTGGAGGTTTCTCAACATATTTGATTCCATATGTTTGTATGTTTGCTTGTTTGCTTTAATATGGGATCATGCCTTTCTTGAACAGTTGGGCTAGTGTGATCCTCCTGAGTTGCTATGGTCACTAGCATATACCATCATGCCCAGTCACCATAAAAGATTTTAAAATACAGATCAAAACCCATTTGAAAAAGTTATTCAATATATGCCGGTAGAGGATTTTGTCCTTTTCCATTGTGATATTAATGACCACAGGAGGAAATTAACTATAGCCATTATTTGCTATATAAAAGACTCATGTTTCCTTGTTGTGCACGGTGTGTGTGTTTGTGTGCATGTGTTCATGTGTGTAGGCATGTGTGCAAGTGTATACACAGGACAGAGGGCGATTTGACGTGCTTTTCTTGATCATATTTTCTGAACCTGGAGGAGGTCACCAATTAGACTAGAGAGACCGAGCAGAGTGCTCCCAGGGTCCTCCTCTCTCTGCCTCCAAGCTAGGAGTACAAACACCTGGCTTTTCAGCTGGCACTGAGCATTAGACACACAGCAAAGTGCACCACACACATTCTATACTCAGAGACATCTCCAACACAGTTTCTGTTTTAATTTGATGTTTGGCAAAGTCTCTGAGTTGCATAGGAAATAAATGACAAGTATGGCTTAATTCTTCAAAGAATAGATTCTTGGGAACAAGATTCTAAGATAATGGATATTAATAGAATGTTCACTCATAACCAAAGGCCTGAGTCAGGATTTCCCGTCATCCATTGCGCTTCAGAGGACAACACAGGAAAGCAGATTGGTAACCCCAAATCGTGACGAGCACGGAAATGTATGAACTATGGAGGGACAATTGTTACAGGTGCTTGCTTAGATTACTATTCATATTTTATGCTATGTTCTTTTTATATTTAAAAAAATCTTCTCTTCAGAAGATATTTATATACTACAAAAATTCAGTAAACATTGCTTTCATAAACTGAAACTAAAATTTGAATTATCTGATTTTTGTTGATTTGAATTATCTAGTGTCTATCCATTCTTACAGAACTATGCTGTTTTTACTTGTGGGTCCTACATCTAACCAAGCCTACTCAGGACAAATGGCTTGGTCCCTGGCTTACGGTCCCTGAAGAATGTCCTTGGCTACCAGGCCAAGCACCTCAGGAAACTGGATGGTTCCAAGTCAAGAGGAACTGGCTTAAACGTCCATACTACCCATGAAATCTGGGGGATAGTTTCTTAGGCGTGGTTTCCTGTCCTCTTGACAGCCAAGAGGCCTGGGGACCTTCATTCCAAGACTCTTAGGAAATGTCTCAGAGCAAAGTGAGTGTTGTAACTTTCATAGACTCATTGCTAAATGGCTAAGACTTGTAAGAACAAACTCATGGTGGTATCAACACACTTCCTCACTCACGTAAGCCTACACCAGCACTTCTTTGACCAGGAATAACTGAGAAGCCCAGCATAGGCTGTAAACCCTAGCTACTCAACAGGCGTGAGCAAGACTGCAAGTTCAAGGCTAGCCTGACCGGGGCAAATTGTTGAAAACTTGTCTCAAAATAAAAATATTTTTTAAATTTAAAAACATTTTTTAAAAATCACAAACAAAAAGCCTGGGCTGGAGAGACAGCTCTGCAGTGAAGTGCACTGGCAGCTCTTGCAGAGGACCCAGGTTCAGTTCCCAGCATCCATGTGGTGGTGACTCACAACCATCTGTAACTCCAGTCTCAGGGGACATGTCATGCACGTGGTGTGCATACATTCTTATAGACAAAACACTCACATAAAGCTAAAGAAAAAAATCTAAAAATAAATATTTAAAAAAGCCTTTTTAAACATGCAAAAATTAAACATTAGAAACCACCCAAATTACCTAATCTACTGGTTCTCAGCCTTCCTAATGTCGTCGTAGTCCTTCACACTTTTTGATGTCATAATGTTATTTTTGTTGCTACTTCATAACTATAATTTTCTACTGCTTTTAATTGTGATGTAAGTCTCTGTGTTTGATGATGGTCTTAGGCCCCTGTGAAAGGGTCATTTGACCCCAAAGGGGCCATGACCATGTTGAGAACTGCTTATCTATCAGTGAATGGGGTGATGAACAGAATAGATAATTCTCAAAAGAAGATGCAAATCAACCAATGAGAACTCACCAAGTGTTCAACATCCATAACCATCAGGGAAAAGCAAATTAAAGCTGCTTTGAGACCCACTCCATCTTGATCAGAATGGCTACCACCAGACATCAAGGAAACAAACGATGACAAAGGCCAAAGAGGACGTGGAGAGGAAGAAGTTCACTGATGGCTAAATCGTGACCTTGTGAAGCCATCACAGGAATCAGCAGTAGGGTCCTCAAGAAACTAACCACTGAGCTACTGTGCTCTCAGACACACCACTTCTGGACACATGCCTGAAGACACTGATACACATGTATCCATTCCATTGCTATTCACAGTAGCATGGCAATGAAATCAGCCTAGCTGTCCATACACAGACAAACAAACAAACATAGGATTTATACACAATAGATATCCTGACATTTGCAGGAAAGTGAATGGAACTGGAAACTATTATATTACACAAAACTCCCCACATCCAGAAAGGTAAATATCACAACTGGTCTCTTATTTGTATGTGTGTATCTATTAGCATACATTTGTTTGTTCTAGTGTGTGGATGTGTGTGTGTGTGTGTGTGTGTGTGTTAGTGTGTGTGCTCATGTGCATGCTCCCATGGGGAAATGATCCTGAGAGAAGAGAATTTATGTAACAAGAAAGCAGAAGTGGGGATAACTGGAAGAAAAAGAGAGCCAGCTGGAGGGGTCTAGGGAGCACGGGACACAGCAGTGCAGGGAGGAGCAACTGAGGACAAAGCATGACACACATGTGTGAGGAGTGAGAATAGAACACAATTCTGCATGCCAATCTAGAAAATTAGTAATTTTAAAACATTGAGCTGGACATGGTGGCACACGCCTTTAATCCCAGCACTCGGGAGGCAGAGGCAGGTGGATTTCTGAGTTCTAGGCCAGCTTGGTCTACAGAGTGAGTTCCAAGACAGCCAGGGCAAACAGAGAGACCCTGTTTCAAAAAACAAAACAAAACAAAACAAAACAAAAACCTAGTAAGATAGTCAGCTGATAAAGACACAGCTAAACCTGACAACCTAGTTAGTTCCAGGAACCCATATAGGAAAAGGAGACAACTGACTCTTACCTGTTGGCTCTACATGTGTGCCATGACATGTGTGTGCAGGTACACATGTGCACGCACACACACACACACACACACACACACACACAAGTGTAATTAAAGGGGATATATCACATGGTTGTTGTGATACATATAAACAAGTCCTAGTTCATATCTCCAGCACTGAGAAAAATGAGTGACTTTTGAGGTTACTAAAATCATGAACAAGATATTTATAAAAATTATGAAAGAATTTGGGATGTGTAAAAACTTAAAAAAAAATTGCTGGGATCCAGGCACGTGTCACCTATAGTCCTGGCATTTGGGAGACCTGGGGAGAAGCACCAAGGGAGTTCAAACCCAGCCTGAGTTACTGGAACCTGTGACTCACAGGAAGTACCAGGTGTCCACGATGGGATGAGGAGGCTCAATGTGCTATCTCACAAGTCTGTAATTTCAGACCATGTACAGTATTGTAAGGGACCTTTCTTACAGAAATCCAAATATATTTTATCTGTTGGGACACAAGTGATTAGTGACCTGCAAATATTGTTCAATTATCTATTTATCGGGTCTTTTCAGAATTCCTAATATCTCTGTATATATCTGTTGCTTGAAGTTTTGAGCTATTTATGATATCTTATTGATTTCCTAATAACTAATTAGTTATCAATCTTTGGAAAGTTCCTTTTTATATGAATATGCTTTTACCTTTTCAAAAAATATTTTTAAAGGGGTTCTGAACCTGGAAAATTCTTACCCCTGATTGAGCTGTCAGTGGAGAGGAGAGAGACTATACACATCACATGGTATTTGGTGATTTCATGATTTTTCACAGGTTTCTAGCCATCCCACCAAGGATTCGCAGAAAACAGATTTCAAGCATTCAGGAACACACTGCATGAGAACTTAGGAAGACAAAAGTCACAATAAAACAAATTACCCTGGATTAAGTTAAAAAAATAAATAAAACTAGTAAAAGAACCATACTTTTGAAGTTCAATTACCACACTCCCTTTAATGAGTAAGGATAGAAAATTAAAAATGCAAATTCTTTCAGAATTACAAATTCTACAGGTTAATTTTCTGCTATATATACACACTGAACTAGGGCAGTATAATAATCTCAAAAGTAAATTTCAAAAGGGATATCAAACAATAAAGCAATGAAATTTGTATCTTATGAAGAACCAAGTGGTAGTCTGATATAAATCCCGTGTGAATAGGCCCGACAAAGTTCACATCAGCCTTGATGTGATCGACAGGAGAGTTGGGGCCACCATTTGCTTCTGCTCTCCGTTCACCTGCAGGACCTGAGCATTTAGGGGATGATATTAAGCTACATGGAGGCATTTATACTTTAGGGTAATTGGAAATTTTCAAAAAGAATGCATATTATAAGGGGAAATCATTACCTAAAAAGAGACCAAAAAAAAAAAAAAAAAAAAGAAAGAAAGAAAAAAAAAGGTATGTTTCTGGTACTTCACAGCTGGTCTCTAAGAGCAACCATCTATTTGGGGGGTGGGGGGCTGGGGGACTGCCTGTAGTATGCACGCTCCCAATTACAGCCCTGGGTGTACATAGTAAACAGGTACGTGAAGGAGAAAGAAAAACTGCCTGAAACAAGTTACTGACATCTGGAGTCTCACAGTCACCTTGGGGCGCGTCAATGGAATAAACTCCTTCAGAAACACTGGGTACACCAAGGTGCCCAATTGCACGAATGGTTTAAGTAGGCAATGTCTTAGAAACAAATGATAAAACCTAGAAAGAGATAATATAAAGATTTCTTTGTTGTTGCCAGAGCATGAATGCAGAAATTATACATGCTAAATTACACACTCTACCAATGAGCTATGTCCCAGCCCAATAATGCAAATTTTGATACACTAAATTCTCATTTAATTCTGAAATTATGCATAAAACTATAATAAATTACATAAATACAGAATGTTTGAAAAAGTTCTGTAGATAAAGGCAAAATAATTATTCCATCTTCGGAAATTTCTTTAAGTTTTAGATAGTTATAATTTTTTTAAGTATGTAAGAAGCTAAAAATATAACCAGATATCTAAAAGGTTTGCCATAGTTTCTCCCTATTGTGTTAACAGCCCTCAGTTGGAGTTCAGAAACAATAGCTTGCTTTTATCCCAGACGGTAAATTACAGTAAGTTCTTTCAAGCACACCATGTTCCTGACAGAAATGCTGACACTGTTAACCGTGGGACAGCCCTGCATGACTACACTTAGGCCGGAACAGCGTTAGCCTGCGTGTGTGTCAGCAAAATTTGTCATAAGGCTCTTTTCTTCTCTCCAATTTGAGCAGATTTCGATGTCTCCATTTTTTTTTCCTCTGGGGGAGAGTGTCTGTTTTAATGACATTTATTTAAATATAAAGACTTAAACACACAATTTTATCTCAAATACTATTTGTCAAGGTCAAAATCACCAAAATTAAACTCTGATTTAAAAGACTAAGTTTTTATTTACATTTCTTGTTTATTTTTATTACATTTCCTATTTGAATTATAACTATTTTAAATCAGTAAAATTCTGACCAAAGACACAAAACAAATGCCCCCACAGTAATGCCAGTAACTTTCAATTTCATTGTTTAGACCTTAACTCATAGAAAATGTGAATACATTGCATATGCTTCAATTTAGCAGTTTTTAATGTCAAATTTGTTGTTTTATTAATTTTTCATGCCTCTTGTATGTGACCTTTTTGATAATCTTACTGTGTGTGTGTGTGTGTGTGTGTGTGTGTGTGTGTGTGTGTGTAGCCCCTATGCAGCTCCAGCTGGGAATCCTCCTGGCTCCTCTAGAACACAGGATTACAGGGCCATCCCCCCTCCATCCCCATCCCCACCTTCTGTACTTGGCCTTAGCAATTTCTCATTAAGTGAACAAGACCACAAGAGTCATGGTTGAAATTTACCTCAAATGGCCATTTGGGCATCTTAATCTAGCTCAAAGTTTATAGCCAACGTATGGAAGACTTTCAGAACCAATTTGTTAAAAGAATTATCAAGGAGTTGACTTATTGATATAGGGTCTCACTGTGTAGCACTGACTGACCTGGGACTTGCTATGTAGAGCAGGCTAGCCTTGGACTAACAGAGTGCCTGGCTCTGCCTCCTGAGTTCTGAAATAAAGGCTATTCTTAGTCTAATTTATAATTTTTTTTCCTGAAAAAAAATTGTAAAAATAAAGGGTATCTGACTTTTATTGATTTATTAATATTTTGCTTTTATACTATTTTAATATTTTTTACTTTTATGTTCAAAATGATTTAAGAGAATTTTGCTTCGTACAGACGGTAGAACTAATTCCAGAACAAAACCTAAAAAGACCACCTGGGGAGCCTACTGAGAGGTTCTTATCCTAGAAACGGACAGATTTCTAAAATGTCTACACTTGAGAAAGAGTAAAAAGGAAGACAGACTGCTGAAGATGATGAAAAACACTAACAAACCCTGAACAGTTAGAACTGACATTATTTGCTGTAATCAAGTAAAGCGATCCAACAGGAGGAGAAACACACTCAGTATGGATACCAGGTACGACTTAGGGCGCTTCCAAGCAGACAGCAAAGTACCCCAAAATCTTGTTCTTGCTCGCCCACTCATTCACCTTGTATTTCTCTGTTGTCACCTGAGCCCATTCTCTAGAGGGACTCTGGACATTCTATTACAGAGACAACTGGACCAGGTCCCATGCCCCAGATCATACCCTCCGAGGCTTCATCTAGTCTATGTGCTAATGCATGTTTAATTAATATTTAATAATGCCAAAAGGATTAGCTCCCAAAGATCGAAATTTACAGAAAATAATCAAGTTTCACAAACCTAACTTGGTGATGGTTAACCACGTCAACGGGACTAGGTTGAGACTAGCTTAGGAGATTGGGACAGGTACACCTCTCAGTATACCCGTGAGAGCATCCTGGGGAGTATTAGCTAAGGGGAAGACATGCCCGGAGGGTGGTTGGCATTATCTGATAGGCTAGAAGGCCCAATGCAATCAAAGGGGAAGGATGTTTCTTTCTGCAGGCATCCTTTGTGTCCTGTCCATCATGGTGGGCTCCCTGCTCCCCTACTATCACCTACAGTGAGGGACCAAGATGGCTAAGGCTATGCCAAACAACTCCTCCTTTTAAACAGTTTTTCTTGGCCACTTTATCATAGTGATAAAAACTTACTTCAAACAAAAACTCTCAAATAATGCCTGACGATATTTATCTCATTAAAGAGAAATTGAACAATTGCTGAAAGAATTAGCCTTATGGAAAACATTATAGTTAACAGTATAGATAATTAGGCAGGTGGATTTCTGAGTTCGAGGCCAGCCTGATCTACAGAGTGAGTTCCAGGACAGCCAGGGCTACACAGAGAAACCCTGTCTCGAAAAAGCAAAACAAACAAACAAACCCAGTATAGATAATTAAGGCTCTTCCTAATAAAGCACTGTCATAAAAGGAGAGACATTTCATATCCTAGCTTGAAAAGTTAGCCAAGGATAGAGAATCTCTATCCTTGAATCTACCAATGCAACACCTATAACCTCTCATTGAATATGTATATCTTAGACAACAATGCTCCTTAAGATGAATTTTTAAAGATTGAAAATATGGCAGAAGCAGCTACATGCCTCTCTATTTTCATTATCCTTAATTATTTTATCTAATCACAGAATTGGTCGTCATGCATGGGGCTACACAAATTACACTTCTCTGCCCCACCTCTCAATGAAATAGTCATGGAACATGTAGGTTCCAGCCAACAGGATATGAAGAAAAAAGTGATAAATGTCCTTCAAAGGTTAGACTTTCTCCCTTTCCTTGTTACACTGCTTGAAAAGTCGTAATCCAAAGACTCTAAAATGTGTGTGAGAAATATCAGGAGATGCAAAGATGAAGCTGAAATCACAAAGAGTTCCATGGACTAGTGAGGCCAGCGGGCACCACTAAGAGTGCTTCCCACCAGGTATGGTGGTGGCCTGTGCCTTGATTCCCAGGTCTTGAGAGAAAGAGAGAGAGCCAGGGATCTCTGTGGGTTTGAGGCCAGTCTGGTCTAAATAGTGAATTCCAGGCCAGCCAGAGCGGTGTAGTATGTATGCTTGTATGTACCATGTCTTAGACAGACAGACAGACAGACAGATGATAAATAGTAGACAGATGTCAGGTAATCAGATGATTGATAGATAGATGATAGGAAGAAAGAAAGAAAGAGAGAGAGAGAGAAAGAAAGAAAGAGAGAGAGAGAGAAAGGAAAAGAGAAAGAGAGAAAGAGAGAAAGAGAGAGAGAAAGAGAGAAAGAGAGAGAGAAAGAAAGAAAGAAAGAAAGAAAGAAAGAAAGAAAGGAAGGAAGGAAGGAAGAAAGAAAGAAAGAAAGAAAGAAAGAAAGAAAGAAAGAAAGAAGGAGGGAATAGATGATAGGAAGAAAGAAAGATGGAGGGAGGGAAGGAAGGCAGGCAGGCAAGCAAGCAGGCGAAGCAGCGCATTTTGACGTGCAGGAACTAAGTGTCATGTTTGCAGGGATGGAAGCAGAAGTGGAGAGACAGATGGCACAGATGTGCAAGTGACTCCAAGATGCAGAGGATGTTGAGTCCTCTACCCACGGGCAGCAGTGGTGTGGTCGCTGGAAGTCGCTTTTGCTCCAGTATGTAACCTCCCTACCACGCTCAGGCAGGCATGAGATGTCCTATCCTCCAGTCATGGCCCGTGATAACATTCCTGAAGTGCTGTCTACCATAGAGGCTTGGTGCCCAAGGCTATTCCTGGGAGCAGGTCATCTCTGTCTAGCATTCAGCTTCATCCCAGACTTTCAAAAGAAAATTCAGTATAGACTGCATTGCATACACAGTGAGACACACTCCCATTTAAAGTTTTACAGAGGTAAAACTATATGCCAGACAAGTACTGTACAAGCAGGCCTTTCTAGGACAGCTGTCCCAAGTCCGTTGCATTCGCTCTATTCTGTACACCTTGACTAATACACAAAGGACAGCTTCATCTGTTACAAGGTAAATGTTAATTATAGCAATACTGAGTTATCCTGTCCTCTGTCAGGCTGGTAAAGTCCAAACTAAGGACGATTTCTGCTTGGTAATGAGGCAGTTCCATATGTAGTTGGTAAGGACTCAGATACCTTGTCAAGCAATTGGACAATGTCTACCAGAATTACAAATACATATATCCCCTCCTGCGAGGCCAGCTTCTTGAAATGCGCTTGCATCTGTAAAATGAAAGGTTATCTGTTGTGGTACTGTCTGCTTGAAACGACCGGAACTAGTGTTATTCATGTTCATTTAAAGAAACTGACTGCACTGCCAGTCCTTCAAGATTGCTGCCAACCCAAGGCCTGGTGGATGGTTTTGTAGGTATAGAAGCCTGCTACCAATCCTGACAACCTGAGTTTGATCCCCAGAACCTACGTGGTGGAAGAAGAGAACTGACTCCCACAAGCTGTCCTCCATGAGTGCACCACGGGATGCATGTCCTCGCCTTCCATACAGACACAAAATAAACAAATGTTTTAAAAATCACATACATAACTAAATACAGTAAATGATACTTGATGATAATAATTAACTATTATGTGGCTTGGTATTTATTATACTATTTCTGTTAACTACTATTGCTATATTGCAGCATTATAAAGTGCTGTCTACCTGTGAAGTTTCCTATTAAGAAGTGAGCTCTGCTACACCAGCAGTGGGTTTGCAGACCCGTGTTTTGTACACCATGTAAGCCTGCTGTGTTGCTGTGTTGAGTGACCTATATTGCACCACTGTTTGCATAAGTACTTTATCATGTTGGGACAATTTCAGAATGGCTTAACGCGTTTATCCAAACACATCCCATCATTAAGTAACATAGGGCAGTGATGTGCAACCATTTATGCTGGAAGCTTCTAAAGTTGCTCACACGGGAACAGAGAATAGACACGTGACAGGAAAGTGAAGCTGGGCATAGTATACCTATCACTATTCAATTTTTTTTAGCCCTGTGAATTTATTATCAATTTTTTAAAATGACAATAGCTTCTGGGACCCCATTAAAGCAATGGCAGGAGATGGTTGCTAAAGAACAAACATAATCAGAGGAAACTGCGTCCTGAGACTTCTGCTCATTACTCTGCCAGACGCTGGTTATATCTCTGGACAAACACACCCTTAGCTATCTGTGTTCTGTTTGCTGCAGTAGATATTGACACTGAGTAAGGTTCATGATATACTGCAAGATCCAAGGAACCAACCAGTGACGTCACTTTTAATCTGAATAAACAAATCTGTTGGCATGTGTGTTAACTTCTGGGACAGAGACAATGGAGAGTCTGTCTACATATGGGAACAAACAGAGCCTGTTGAAGAGACTAGAGATATGACTTTCCCACCTCTGCCTCCCAGAGTGCTGGGATCAAAGTTGTTCCCTTGTAGATACTGGTTATCTGTGAAATCCCAGAGTGCCAGCCAGCAAGGTGGCTCAGTGGTAAAAGGTGCTTCTTTCAAAGTCTGATGACCTACTTGATCCCAGGAACCTATGGTGGAAGGAAAAAACTGACTTCTACAAATTATCCTGTGATTTCCACCTATGCTATGGCTATGTGCAGGCACACACACAAACTCACTCACAAACACACACACACACACGTGTATACACACACACACACAAATTTAAGTGTAAGAAAAGTCTTAGAATAGAAAATATTTTAATTGTGCTGACTTTTGGGCCATTGATTATGTGTGTGTATATAACTATATTCAAATATATCTATAAATTATGTATTATATATAAATATATATTTGAAGAAGCAATAGTACTACATGTATGTATACACACACACATATACATATATGTTTATGGGGCATCTTCTTAATTACTGATTGGAATAAAAGTAGTCATCTCCCTGTGGGTGGTCCTACCCTTGGGCACATGGCCCTAGATTGTACAAGAATGCCAACTGAATAAGCTGTATCAGTAAGCAGCACTCCTCATGGCTTTTGCTTCAGTTCCTGCCTCCAGGATCCTGCCCCAACTTCCTTTCAAGATGAAGAGTAACCTTTCCTTCCAAAGTTGCTTTTAGTCATTGTGTTTATCACAGCAACAGAAACCTAACTTAGTCTAATTATGCTCTCAGGAAGAAGACACAGGCTCAGTGCCTGCAGGATATCTGCAGCAATATTGTATTCTTTAATTATAGATGTCAGCAATTTTATTTATTCTTTCCTGGGTTCTGAAGCAGAAGTATTTCCATGAGTTTGGGGCCAGCCTGGGCTACACCGTAAGTTCCAGGCTAGCTTGGGATATAATATGAATTCTTGTCTCTAAAATACTTTGTAATAAGAGAACATATTTTATGGCAAGGGTCAGAATATGTATTCTGTTAAGAAAAAGTGGATACTTTAGGTATTGTGGTTCATAGTGTCTTTAGCAGTATTCGACAACATAGCAAAGCAAGTACAGATGATATGTAAATGAGTGTGTCTGTTTATAAAACTATTATAAACATTGAGATTAGAATTTCATATAGATCACCTATGTCAAAAAATAGTCTTTAAAAATACTTTCAAATGTAAACCCGTTATTAACTCATATTCTCTAAAAATTGGTGATGGGGGGGTTGTCCATGTGTTGCTAATCTTTGTTCTGTAAAATTGCAATCACAAGTTTACTAAGGGATTTCTTAGCCCAGCATAAATTATATCTTTGCAACTGTGTCATAAACATTTAATAGAATGTAGATTTTAAGTTCTGTTGGTAGCAGTTTGGTCTAGTGGCTGGTTGGAAGTAGTTCTTGGGATATTCTTTTTTTTTAATTTTTTAATTAGGTATTTTCCTCATTTATATTTCCAATGCTATCCCAAAAGTCCCCCATACCCTCCCCCCCATTCCCCTACCCACCCACTCCCACTTCTTGCCCCTGGCATTCCCCTGTACTGAGGCATATAAAGTTTGCACGACCAATGGGCCTCTCTTTCCACTGATGGCCTGCTAGGCCATCTTCTGATACATATGCAGCTAGAGACACTAGCTCCAGGGGGTACTGGTTAGTTAATACTGTTGTTCCACCTATAGGGTTGCAGATCCTTTTAGCTCCTTGGATACTTTCTCTAGCTCCTCCATTGTGGGCCCTGTGATCCATCCAATAGCTGACTGTGAAAATCCACTTCTGTGTTTGCTAGGCCCTGGCATAGTCTCACAAGAGACAGCTATATCAGGGTCCTTTCAGCAAAATCTTGCTAGTGTGTGCAATGGTGTCTGCGTTTGGCGGCTGATTATGGGATGGATTCCCGGATATGGTAGTCTCTAGATGGTCCATCCTTTTGTCTCAGCTCCAAACTTTGTCTCTGTAACTCCTTCCATGGGTGTTTTGTTCCCAATTCTAAGAAGGGGCAAAGTGTCCACACTTTGGTCTTCGTTCTTCTTGAGTTTCATGTGCTTTGTATCTTGTATCTTGGGTATTCTAAGTTTCTGGGCTAATATCCACTTATCAGTGAGTACATATCATGTGAGATCTTTTGTGATTGGGTTACTCCTATCAACAGCTGTGAGAGAGCCATTGAAATCTCTGATTCGTGGATTTATCTGTTTGCCTCACTGATTTTTTCAATTATTTCATGCATTTTCAATTTCTGTTGCTAGTTTCACACATATCTGTGATTATTACCTTCCTAATTAACAGTTCTTTCGTTATAAAATATTTCTCTTTGATTAAAAACAACTAAGAACTAGAAGCAGTGGACGTGTGCAGTAAAACAGGTCCAGGCAGACGGAACACATTGCCGCACATCTGAACTCATGGCGGCTGGGACTGCAGACCTGCACAAGGTTGAGCCAGGCCAGATCCCAGCATGCACCAGTGAGGGGCTCGTGTGGCCCCATCCCTAGCTGGGAAGCTATTCTCATTTGGTGGCTACTGGGGAGAGAGACCTGTGATTTTCTTCACGATATGATCCCTGAGAGGCTGCCCATGCTTCAGGTGGGCCCATGCCCATTCCCATGCAGGCAACATAAAATAGACTCAGTGGGTTTTAAATTGTGAGAAGAACACATGAAATTTGGAGCGAAGGTGATGGAGGGGTAGGAGAGAGACCTGGGGGGGGTAGGAGAGAGACCTGGAGGGGTAGGAGAGAGACCTGGGGGGGGTAGGAGAGAGACCTGGGGGGGTAGGAGAGAGACCTGGGGGGGGTAGGAGAGAGATCTGGAGGGGTAGGAGAGAGTCCTGGGGGGGGGGTAGGAGAGAGACCTGGAGGGGTAGGAGAGAGACCTGGGGGGGGTAGGAGAGAGACCTGGAGGGGTAGGAGAGAGACCTGGAGGGGTAGGAGAGAGAGACCTGGAGGGGTAGGAGAGAGACCTGGGGAGGGTAGGAGAGAGACCTGGGGGGCGGGGTAGGAGAGAGACCTGGGGGGCAGGGTAGGAGAGAGACCTGGGGGGCGGGGTAGGAGAGAGACCTGGAGGGGTAGGAGAGAGACCTGGGGGGCGGGGTAGGAGAGAGACCTGGAGGGGTAGGAGAGAGACCTGGGGGGGTAGGAGAGAGACCTGGAGGGGTAGGAGAGAGACCTGGGGGGCGGGGTAGGAGAGAGACCTGGAGGGGTAGGAGAGAGACCTGGAGGGGTAGGAGAGAGACCTGGGGGGTAGGAGAGAGACCTGGGGGGGTAGGAGAGAGACCTGGAGGGGTAGGAGAGAGACCTGGAGGGGTAGGAGAGAGACCTGGAGGGGTAGGAGAGAGATCTGGAGGGGTAGGAGAGAGACCTGGGGGGGGGGGGTAGGAGAGAGATCTGGAGGGGTAGGAGAGAGACCTGGGGGGGTAGGAGAGAGACCTGGGGGGGTAGGAGAGAGACCTGGGGGGGTAGGAGAGAGACCTGGGGGGGTAGGAGAGAGACCTGGGGGGGGGTAGGAGAGAGATCTGGAGGGGTAGGAGAGAGATCTGGAGGGGTAGGAGAGAAAAGGCACTGCATTAGATCACAACATTACACACATTTATAAACTCACAAACGGTAAATACATCAAATGACATCTCCTTATCCTTCCTGTCAGGTGACGCTCTGCTTGAGGGCCACCACCTCCAGTGCTGTTCTCATGACTCCCCTGTGGCCTCCTGTCTCCATGGTTCAACTGTTTCTCTTTCCCCTCATCCATTACTGTGTCTTATTAGAATCTCTGGTCCTCTCACCTCTCTCCTCCCTTTCCCCACAGCCCTCCTCCCACGAGGATGTGTGCGTCTTTGTTTACCAGGCATGTTTAGCCTATTTACGGTTAACAACGTCCATAGGTTGATATTGGTCTGCCCTGCATGATTTCCTTTTGCACCATTCAGCTGCTCCTGTTAAATATCCATGAACCTTACAGCTAGGTCTGTATTATGTCCCTGGAGCTGAAATGTGTATCCTTAACTTGTCATATAATCTTCCCACCCTGTCATCAACACCTGCTCCTCTGTGGCCCACAGTCATGGGGCATGCCTTGACCCAGGGTGTTCCACACTACATTTTTGGTTTAAATAGTCATATATATCTTACCTATGTTGAAACATAAGAGTTTCTGGTATGTATGTACACTTTCACTCTTGTTAAGTGCCCTTCGTGCCTCTCTGTAGACTCGGGCACTGTTTTCCCTCAATCTGCAGAGTTCTGCTGTTCCTCTAGTGCAGGCTGGCCGTCAATGAATGATCTTCATTTTCATATACCCGAAAAATATATCTATATCTTGCTTTCATTTTAAAAGCTTTGTTGAGATATATCATTCCTATAACATATAATCCACTCAACATATATGGTTCAATGATTTTAGTATTTTACGGGGTAATTACCTAATTTTAGGATTTTTTAATCCCATCTAAAAGTAAGAGAAATCCATGAGCGGCCACCCACCCCCATTTTCTAGCTCACTGCTAACTTCTAAGTTCTAACTGCTAACTAAGTTACCTAACCTAACTTCTCTATAAAGCTGCCTCTGCAAGATGTCTGCCATTAAGTTCCGGATGTGGTATTTGCCTGCAGGGCTTTACCAAGTTTTACCAGGGCTTGTCGGGGAGCAAATGGCCATTGAAAAGGAGAAACACACATGGAGACAGTCCCTTTTCCACACGCCTCTTTCCTTTTGTTTCCACCTACCCCCAGTTAGCGTTGGGTGCATTGTTACATTCTCAGAGCTCAACATTTCTATGTGAAAGGACTGGGAACAACTCCATCCTTTCCTAAGGAACAGGTTTAAACCAGAACGTGTTGTGATAGTGCTCCAGCATTAAAGAACCTCGTGGGATTTAAGAATTGAGGTCCTTCTCTCAGGCTGAAGTAGAATGGCCACTATCCATATGAACAGTATTGCTGAAAGGGAAGCTGTAGAAGAAAACTGCACAAAGGGAAATAACTCAGGCTATAATAGCCATTTCTTATACTTGGACTGTGTTCAGATTGACTCTTAGGTTTAAGCAGGAAACTGATGTGGTATGCCGCAGTATTTTGAACCGAAGGATATAAGGTTATTTAATTCAAAATTAATTACAAAGTTAATGAAACAGAGCCGAATAAATCAAAGTTCATTTAAATAATGGAGACTGGCTTAGTATACATTAATGCTCATAAAGAAAGAGCTGAATACCTAGAGAAGTTGTTGGTTGGCAAAGAAACCTAAGTATGGGAAATATCAGTAGTGTGTATTTAAGTACTGTCAAACAGAGGCAGGTCTGGACAGGCAACATGATGCCATTGCAGGCTGATTGATGTGAGATTTTTTTTTTCCTCTCATGGAAATAAATGCATCATGGAAGTTATACATTCAAATTAGATCGTTTTCTTGTTCCCCCACCAGTCAATAATGTCCAAAACCAAATGTTCTGATTACAAATTCGGTTTCCTATCTACGTTAGTCCGTAGGGAGAGAAAATGCCTGGCTCTCATGTTAGTTATACCCACTATAAACCAGTAAGTTAGCAAGCTTATTTTAGACACTAGTTTCTGTAAGCTTAGTCAGTGTATGTCTGATGATGAGAGATGAGGTCCACGTACAGTATAGAAATATTATCTGTCACACCTTATAATCCTTGTCACGGTACTCTGCAAAACCATTAGTTCCCTAGACTCATTAATACTACTAGTTTATGGAGTAGTGAAAAAATTTGTTTTAACTACAAGAGTTTGAGGCTCATTTTTCATATTTTAAAACAAGTTTTGGTGGGTTTTTTTGTTTGTTTTTGTGTTTTTGAGATAGGGTCTCACTAGGTAGCCTTGGCTGTCCCGGAACAATGTAGACCAGGCTGGCCTTTGACTCAGAGAGATCCATCTGCTTTTGCTTCTCAAGTGCTAGAATTAAAGGTGTGTGCCACCATGCCCTGCTACTTTGTTATGCTTAACTATATAGGACAAAGAAGATAAAGATAATAACGCTGGAAAACGAGTAGACTGAAAAGTTAGGGAAATAAAGTAGGTTAATTAGTTGATTAGTTTAGAGAACTGGCTCATAGTCTCTCATTCAAATCTTCTTAGATGCAGCAAAAAAAAAAAAGAAATTCATTCACAAAAGTTAAAAATGTGCCAAATTAGTTCCTAACAACTTACTTAAGTGGCTAATTATTTATGTAGATCACTTATTTGCATGACAGCACTGGATCTTAGTATGCTTATGATGGTGATATTTACTTATAGTCTTATGGGGATCCGATGAAATAGTTATATCAGAATATTAAGGTAAATGGGGTCTACTTCAAACCTCAGAAGTCTTCCAATGAGATGCATTATGGAAGCTGCTTAATGAGGAGCCATAAATACCCGCTCTGCACACTTCCATCTGACCCCCAGGATTGCTGCTGCTATATTTGGAGCTCCACTTCACACATATTGGTTGAGACAATTTGTAAAAAGGATGAGATAGGTGCAAAACAGAGGGCACTGTCTGTCAGGACTCTTCAGGCTCCCCAACCCCCACTGGCCACTTTTCTCAATTTCATACTCTATTAGACTAAAAAGACTTGAGATGCTCCGGAGAGCCGATTCGTTCCTGGGAGAAGGAAACTGAGGTAAGTAAGAGTGCAAGCAGCTCAATGACACCCTTGTACAAAGTCACCGAGACATCTGACGGAGTAATTTATCCACCAGTTTCCCCAGTGGAAAGCAACACAATTTAAAATTTTTTGGTACCAGTTCGACTTCATGAGAAATTTGAAAACATATTACATCACAAGATATTTGTGTGGCTCCCTCTTATTATCGGCCTGACTAGATTTACAGTCACCATGGAAACACACCTTCAGGGTGTTTCCAGAAAGATCTGCCTGAAGAGGAAAGCCCTACCTTGAATGTGGGCTGGGGTCGCAGACCGAATAGAAAGGAGAAGCTGAACATTGACCTCGTTCCTGTTTCCTGAGGGAGGATGGAATAGGACCAGCTGCCTCATGCTCTTGACAAACCAGAAGTCAAAACTAACCCCTCCTCCTGTCATAGCTAACTTCACCTGTCATCCTGCTGTAACCCAGTGTCACTCAGGAAGAGGGAAGTTTAGCTGTCTATCGACTTCTCTATTGAATTAGTTTGTGAGAATGTCAAGGGGAGGGGCACCTTCTCAATTGCTAATTGACATAGGAGAGCCCAGTCCACTCAGAGCAGCAGCATCCCTGAGCAGGCAGGTCAGCAGGCAGGACAGGCTGCTGAGCAGGCCAGAGGAAATGACTCACTAAGCAGTGTTCCCCCAGGGTCTCTGTTTAAGCTTCAGCCTTTAGCTACTGACCTGGCTTTCCTAGATCGTGGACCATGATGTACCAGTGTAAGTCAAATAAACCCTTTCCTTCCCAGGTTTATTTTGACCATGGTGTTTATCATAGCAGTAGCAAAGCCACAGAACTCCCTTATGTTGCTTTTTGTTGCCTGGAAGGCAAACTCTCGAACACTGGTAGGTTAATGGAACAAAAGCTTTTCCGGTTCATTATCCAGTCTAACGCCCAATCCCATTTGGCTGTCTTCTCTACCTCCTGGTTCTGCTTCCTGGAAAATATGGCTCTTGGGTCCCTGGGAAGAATAAACGAGGCCTAGAGTGTTTTAGGAGCTGGCTTTACAAACCAGACTTGCCAGTGGCTGGTGTCCCCTTTGTTGATATCCACTGTGAGGATCTGCTGCATGGACCCAAGGTATCTGCACAAGACTAGGAACTGCAGAATAGACGAGTCTGTACTGGCCACTAAGAGCCTCTGCTACAGTGTGTAGAACAGAAAATGGTAAATTCTTCCTTGAGCGTTTTTATAAAGGATAGAAAGCTTTGGGTGAGTTGTAGTAGTGAGTTCACACTACTGATACTGCAGTAGTGAGTTCACACTACTCATTTTGACCCTATCTGGTGAAAACCCAACTACTATCAGAAATTTTACAAACTATAAAAGACTTCAACAAAGACGTAGGGCATTCATTCATTCCAAAGGTAACCATCCAATAACTGTTCTACAGCTGTTCTATATAGATTTGAAGAACAAAGCCGATAAAAACATATTCCTCTGTGGAATGTATACTCTACCTTATGAGTTCGAAACTAAAGACTAAACAAACATTATGTAGTTTATCAGTAACAGTGGGAGACTTGGAGAACCAGAGTGGGAGAAGGAAGGTGGGCCTCAGCTTTCCCTGAGAGGGCAATAAAAACGTAAAGTAAGCAAGGGGCCTGGCCTTGAAGAAACCGCAGGGAAAGCGCCCAGCGCAGAAGGGGGGCACCGGCAGAAGCTGAGCAGTCCTAGCGCAGGGAACAGCGGGGCAGCTACTGTGGCTCAGGAGATGAGAAGGAAGACAAGAACAAGACGCAAGGCCTGAGCACTGGAGAAGGCTGTGCTTTGTTGGATGTTGCCTTTTACCTGAGAAAGACCCACAAGAGTCCTAAGCATAGAAATAACCTACTTTAACTTACTTTTTAAACTCATCGAGAAAACTGAGTTTAATCGTAAAGCTCAAAGTGTATGGACTAAGCTCCCTTCTGGGATGTTTAAACATCTATACCATGTTGAGGGCATACTGAAGTACTCGAGAGAGGCTCTGGACAAAGGCAAACACACTTTTCAATCCTGGATAAGAAGCTTCGCATTATAAACAAATAAATGTTCCTTCAGTGAATTTAACGCAATTAAAACACCCCCCCCACCCCTCCAAAACCATGTTCTTTTTCTTCTGAACAGATAAATTAATTCCCACGTTCAGATGGAAATATCAAAAGGCATGGGCAGGGGACAGCCACTAGACTTATTGTATATTAAATTTACTATAAAAGTTCAATAGCTAAGAGAAATTACTACCTACTGGCACAGAAATGTAGGCTTCTGTCCACATGGGACTGACGTGCCAATGGGAAGTGGGACAGCAGGAACAGAAAAGCTGGAGGACCAGAGTCCCCAGCCTACCTTCAATCTGTTCTCTCCAAAACGCTCCTCCTGACTTACTCCCTGCTGTGCGCTATTAACAGGCAGAGCGAGCTAACCTAGGCCCTTGCTTTGTGAGGGCTCCAAATACCAGTTTCATAATTTCTAACTCTAGAACTGAGAGGAAACATTTCTATTGTTAGCAGCACAAACACACTAAGTAACCATTTTAAAGGAGATAAACTTAGATCCTTAACCACATAACATAAAAAACCCAAATATTTAAAGAGTCACCTGACACAAATACGTGTGAATTAATTCCTTATAAACTTAGACCTAGGAGGGCATTTCTCAGTATGACTGAAACTCGAAGAGCTTTAAGAAATAACAGAATTTGACTTCAAGAAAACAAAGCTCCCACTGGAAAAAGTAAACAGGTTAGGTTAAAAAGAATAAACTATAAATAATTTTCAATGACTGATGTCAGGAAAAAATCCAAATTTAAAATGGAAGTCTTATAGGGAAAGGAATAAAAATTCTAACTGTGAAAATAAACAAATATGTTATAAAATATTTCAATTATGCTTAAACAATGATATAGTCAACTTAATTTAGAATTAGGAAAATATAACTTAAAAGGATTCCGAGATACTTTTTTTTTTTTTAGATGTTTTTATCTATCAGATTGGCAGAACTCTAGAAGTTTTCCAGGGTATATATAGATGAAGAAAGAGGTACCCAAAGACCTTTTTAGTGGGAGCTCAACTATCATATCAAAAGCTCTCTGGAGAGCAAGGTTGTAACACATTAAAGTCACAAATGTATTTATCTTCAGCCCAGCAATCCCACTTCCAGAAATGCATTTTACAGGATGAGTGGATAAAGGTGCTCTTTAAATGCTACCGAGCCCTTGGTTCACATGGTAAGCATGGAGATGGGCGATGGTAACCGCACAGTACTGAGAAGACTTAATATGCTGATGTGTACATTTAAATGTGCTTAAATAGTAAGTTTTATATCATATATATGGTACAATAACATTTTGAAAAAAGTCTTTTGGAAATAAAGATTAGACTTTAAATTAATCTGAGTGAGAGGCTAGAGCTGGGATTGAGAGAGTATTAGAGTCCAGTTGTCCAATTATGGGATGCAAATACACAGACTGTCAGAAAAGACAGCATGCAAACAGACTGAGAAGAGAAGGAAGGTTTCAAATCAATGATCCAATCTAATTAATTAATTAAAAAAATTAAAATAGGCTGGGTGGTGGTAGCCCATGCCTTTAATCCCAGCACTTGGGAGGAAGAGGCAGGCAGATCTGAATTCAAGGTCATCCTGGTCTATTGAGCAAGTTTCAGAACAGCCAGGGCTACACAGAGAAGTCCTGTTTTTAAAAAACTAACTAACTAACTAACTAACTAAATAAATAAATAAATAGATTAAAAATGAAATTTTAAATGCCATCTAAAACACCAACCAAAACTATTAAAATGCCTATTTTAAAAGCAAAAAGAGTATATGCAACAATACTACAGTAAGACTATAAGACAGGTATTACTGAAGAAAACTTAGCTAGGATATATAACATGTATAGAAATCAGAAGTCTTCAACTTTATTATCAATTTTCCTCATATATGATCTAAAGATTCAATCTCATTTAAAATCTTATGGGCTTTTTATTTTTGGTTTTGTTTTTTTGTTTTTTTTGAAGTTGAAAAGATGAGTTTAATGTTTATCTTTGACACATGATAAACCAGATGAAGTTTCCACATTGAGCTGAAGCCTAGCTGCAAAGGATCCCAATCAGTAAGAGTCAGCCTATCTTACTGTTGTTCTAACCCCCTGCCAGAAGTATCTGTAGATTCTCTCTACTCCAAAGGCCTTATGCCTCTATGGTTTCCATATATGTCTGACACAAAATAAAAAAGTGAACAGGCATAGTGATATCCCAGCACTTGGGAGGCAGAGGTGGGTGGATCTCTGTGAGTTCAAGACTAGCCTGGTTTACTTAGTGAGACCTGCCTAAAATACGTAAGCAAGTAAGAAGGCAGTATGAGTAGTCAAGGGAATCTGATCCAAACTGAGTATCTATATAGAACAACAACAAGCCCATCTTACGATTCTTAGGGACTTGTTTGTTTGTTTGTTTGTTTTCTGAGACAGGGTTTCTCTGTATAGCCCTGGCTGTCCTAGAACTCACTCTGTAGACCAGGCTGGCCTCAAACTCAGAAATCCGCCTGCCTCTGCCTCCCAAGTGCTGGGATCAAAGGCGTGTGCCACCACTGCCCAGCCCTAAGGGACTTTTAAGGTACATTGATCAGCCAAAACATTCTTGAAAATGAAAACTGGAGAATTCTCCTTTCCTGAATTAAAAATTAACTATAAAACTACAATATCAAATACTGTGATAAGGGCTGGCAGGTTTGCTCAGTGGACAAGGGTGGTTTCCATTGAGC
Organism: Mus musculus; assembly: GCF_000001635.26. NCBI lineage: Eukaryota > Metazoa > Chordata > Mammalia > Rodentia > Muridae > Mus > Mus musculus. The sequence continues at coordinate 55,276,507 of NC_000075.6, forward strand.
GGGGTAGCATGAGTTTGATTCCTAGATCCCACATGGTGGAAAGAGCCAAGTCTGACCTCCATACATGCCATGGCATGCACACTCCCTCCCATATAAATAAATGTTAAACAATTAAAATGTGATAAAAATGTAAGTGCAGGGGACTGGAGAGATGGCTCAGTGGTTTGGAGCACTGGTTGCTCTTACAGAGGACCTAGGTTCTAGTCTCAGCATTCACATGGTGGCTTGAGACCATCTATAACTACAGTTCTAGGGGATATTATACTTCTTTTGATCTTCTGGGGCACTAGGAACACATGGTGCACACATATACACACATACAGTGGTGGTTTGAATATGCTTGGCCCTGGGAGTGGCACTATTTGGAGTTATGGCCTTGTTGGAAGAAGTGTGTTACTGTGGGGTTGGGCAATGAAAGCCTCCTCTTAACCACGTGGGAGTCAGACTTCTCCTGTCTGCCTTTGGATGAAGATGTAGAACTTTCATCTCGCCCCACGCCTGCCTGGATGCTGCCATGCTCCCACCTTGATTATAATAGACTGAACCTCTGAGCCAGTAAGCCAGTTCCAATTAAATGTTGTTCTTTATGGTATCTCTTCACAGCAATGGAAACCCTAACTAAAACACTCAGATACAAGAAAGACATTTATACACATTTAAAAAATGAAACACACACACACACACACACACACACACACACACATATATATATGCAGACTATCAACCAAATGAAGCAGAATTACAGAGCTCAGACATAACTCTTCACATATTGGGACAAGACATCAAGACAATTCAATGAAGAAAAGACAGTTTTCACCACATGATGCTAGAAAACCTGCACAGGTACATTAAACCAACCAACCAACCAACCAACCAATCAACCAATAAACCTTATCTCATACCAAACACAACGATTAACATAAAATAGATCAAAGGCCTAAACACAGATATAAACATTTCAGAAGAAAACAAGGGGGAAGCTTCATGATAAGGGTCTGGCAATGAATTCTTAGAATGACAAAGACAAAGTACCTAATTGTGGCTTAATAAATCATGCTAGTGTGACTCTGGGGCGACAGGTGCTTAGAAAGAACCCAGAAGGCTTCATGGGGCGTGGAAATCTATGTACTCCACACACAGAGGAGTACAGCATCTTTGGCAGGAGAAGCAGCATGGAGTCAGGCTTAGCACACGTGTTATACAGTCTAATTAGATGTACGTAGTTCAAGGTCCTGGAACTAAAGGCAAGTAGGCAGCTAGGCATGGTACTAGCACATGCCTGGATCCCAGCCAGCCTGGGTTATGTAAGAGGAGTTCTAGGCCAGCCTGGGTTACATAAGTGCAGTTCCAGGCCAGCCTGGGCCAGTGTGAGATCTTGCTACAAAAGAAAATGAAAAAACAAAAAAACAAAAAAACAAAAATCCAAAAAACCCAAAACATATTGAAAAAACCCCAAAGGAATCTTTAAAGCAAGAGACCACAAGGGAAGATGGTTACAAACCAATCTAAAATTTTAGTAATATAACCAAAAAAACAAAATTTGATTAACTCTTATTAAAAGAAAAACATTTCAGACTGAATTTTTTTTTAAAAAAAGCTTACTCTTAATAAGCTTTTAAAATTAAGCTTACATTTAAAATAAGTTGAAGAGAAAAAAAAATCTCCTATTCAAATACTCAATAAAGGACAACTAGTTTACCCACCCTAATGTCAATGAACTATATGTGCAAAGACAGAAAGCATTATTAGGGACAAAGAAGGTCAATATCATACAATGATGAAAGGGACATTTACCAGAAAATAATCCATTATACATTTATATGGACTTAGTAATATTATTTCAAAATATTTTAAGTAAAAATGAGCAGAAACCACATTGAAGATTCAAAATTACAGAAGGAACTTTTGGCATAGCTCTTTATTGAGAAGTCAAACAGATAAAAACACAGGAAGGATTTTAGAGAAGCAAGAAGCTTGGTCTAATGGACATGTACAGCCCTGGACCCATCACTAAGAATTCACACTCTCCTCTAGTACAGGCTGACCACTTCAAATTCTGCCCATGAACCAGGCTTCGAGGCCAGTTTTAATAAACACCAAGGACAGAGTCTGCCATCATCTCCCAGGCGGGACATGAACCTGCAGCGATCCTACTGCCTTCAGCTCTGAGTACTGAGCTGCCATGCCCAAGTGGTACTGAGGAATTAACATCAGCTGTTCAATCAAAATGTTAGCTTAAGATCATTTATTTAAAAGTCTAGCAAGTTAAATTCCATAAAGAAAGCCAGAGTAGGTTCTGAGAAAGTTCAACACAGAAAGATGTACAGACAAGAGGAGAAAGTGCCACTTACGGTATGCATGGGGAGATCATGTCAGAGCTGCGAAGTGTATTTAGACATGGCCACTGTAGCATTTCAATTTTTTTTTTTTAAATAATTCACTTACCTGTTTCCCTAAAGAATAGTGATCACTGATTCAGACTTAAAATTATTTCTAAAACTTCACCATGGACGATGGATCATTCAGTCTACAGGTAGTGAGATAGACTAGGGGCTATTTATATTTTAATAAATAGTATAGAGTATATAAATGACCAAACATATAAAGCAATAACTTTCCCGCATTTCTGTAGAAGTGCACAGGGAGAACTCAGCTCTGGTCTGTGGTGGGGTTAAGGATCGGGGAGAACGTAGCCTTGAAATATTAGTAGGTTTTGAATGTGGCTACATACAGAGAAGAGACAGAACAGTTGTAAATATTAGGTAATCAGCGTAATGTAAAGTGTATCTAATGCAATCAGTTGCTTCTAGATCAAGCACTGACCGAGCTTGAGGCAAAGGCCACGAAAGTAGGCTTGGTTCCAAACTGTAAAAAAAGCCCTAAAAGCTAAGCAAAACAGTAAGGTTTTACTTCATAGAGAGTCAGTGTGCAACTGTAGATTCTGTTGTTGAAGTTTTCTTGATTTCGCAGGTACAGAGATGCAAAAGGGGCTCCAGGAGTTAGTTTGGGAATTATTTCTGTTAGACAAACCTGGGGCCAGGAAGGTCTGACAGTAAAAAACAGAAAGGACTGGAGAGATTAAAGAGATAGAGCAAAGAAGAAATCCAAAGTGACAACTGGCTGAACCAGAAAAACCAGTCAGAAATGAGTCTGGGTTTATCCATGACAAGATGATTGGGAATACAGGGAATAGTATGGACGGGATGGAACATGAATTTATCACCCTCAGATATTGCTATTTCAGTCTATAATAATAACAACTATAGAGGTCCTAAGGTCATTGAAAGGAAATTATTTTTTAATAAAACAATACATGATTTAAAATGTCTGTCATTGAAACCCCCTGAACCTTTAGACCCTCAGTCTCCCCTGTCCTCCCACCTCACCCAGCTCTGACCCCTCTTCTCCAGGGTGTTGAACAGCTCTTGGTTACATGGCTTACTCGTTGTTAGGGCCAACCCCCCTGACTTATGGCTACACACTTCGGTGGCCAGCTCTAGAGTCTTACCCTCTACCCATCACAAGCTCAGAGTGTGCTGTTGGCTATTCATCAACTGCTGTTCAAAACTGGAAACAGAAGGAACTAGACACATTCTTAAATTTAGTGTTTACCAGCAAACTGCCTGTTCACTTTCATTGAGGGTAACTTTTCAAAAATGTACTAAAGACACATTTAGCCAAGTAAAAAAGCTGCAGGCAGCCAGGCTCCCTTCCCATTTTAGTGACTCTCCTGATCCTGCATTCTTAGTGCTGTCTTTTAGCTTATTTGGTGCAGAGACAGCTCGATGGTTCAAATATTCTGACCACGATGCAATTAATTTATACATTAAGGGATTAAAACCAAGAAATAATATCCATAGGTTAAAGAAAAAGTCACAATGGAAAATCTTAAACTTGGAACTGAATAATTAGAATTTGGAGGATGAACTATGATGTCCTTTAAATCTCTTACAACAGTAGTTCCTAACTATTGGAAGAGAAGGTTAAAGACTATTTGGATAGCTTGCATTTAAGCATTCTAAATTAAAGCAAAATGTCTTGTTTGAGCTTTCTATCCTAGCGATTTCTCATGATGTTTTCTAACAATGTTGACCAGATCATTTTCCCTGAACTGCTAAAATTCTAAAATTCAGAAGGGTCTCTCGAGTGAGTTCTTCTTCATAATCGGCCTAAGCTCGTAACTACCAAACCAGGTTTGAAAATGACCACCACATGGAGCCTTTTCTCTGCTGCCTTGTTCTGTTCTCTTCCAGAAGCTAACTGTCCTGCATCGAGAGACCAGAACATCCCCGCTCCCCTTCATCTTATACGGTCCACCTTCTTTTCAAATCCAATGATGAAACTGAAATCACCCTCTCCCCCGGGCCAGGCCGCGGCACTCACCTACAGAATGGGCTGGGGATAGTAGGGATCACATAACAAATCCCCCCATTGAGGCAAAATGACCTGTGCCTGGGACCACAGGGCTGCTCGTGATCTACAACACACATGCACACGAAATAGACACCGTTAACGCTTTTCTGAGGCCGCCTGGAGTTCAAACGTCTCATCTATGAACGAATCAGCATTTGGTTTTTTTACAAAAGTGAACTCTCTTTTCACAAAGTGAAACAATTTTATTCCTTATTTCATTGGCAACAGGATCTATCCCTTAAAAGTCATTCTAGCCCAAGGATATGGCTGCTGACAATAATAAGTGTAGAAGCTATGTAACAGAAATAAGAAATCTTCACCGTTAAAGAACAGTCTTACTACAAAACATGCCTGTCCCTTGCACAGCCTGTGGATTCTGTAGTATTTAGATACTTCCTAGACAAAGCTGTATTTATATCTTTATTTTACTGTTTATGTCTCACTCACTCATTCATATATATATATATATATATATACACACACACACACACATATATATATATAATTGGAATTGTAGTGGGGAAAGATTTAGATAATTGAAATAGATTCTGATTTCTAAAAACACTTTTACATATCAATGTCCAAAAACAAAGGAACAATCACATGAGGGTTGATTTGAGGGATTCCCGTGCTAGCTCCCCTCACCCCACCAAAAAAAAAAAAAAAAAAAAAAAAAAAAGCCTTGAAAATTCAGCCTGTTGCTTAGATCTGGCCGGAAGGACAGACTACTGAGGAAAGAAGTCACGTTTTCTCTCTTGCTTTCCTCTTTGCCTGCTTTTCTTCCAGCTTCACTTTCTCTTTCACCTTTGACATTTCCTTTACCAGTCTTCATCAACTACTATTTACATGGGAAAATTGAGACTTTCTCCTTAAAGAGAACACCATAGAGCTTTAAACTGCATGTTGCTAGTTTGTTTCTACCTAAAACATGATCTAGAGTCATCTCATGTGAAGAAGAAAATGGCAGTATTTCCTTTTGACATCAACTTGGCATTAAAAAACAATATGCTGTTAAAAAAAAAAACAAACTTGCTAGTATTTTGACTTCTAAAATATTGATACCTATCAACATATAATTGCAAGGAGCTAGAAATCTCCAGTCTGAATTTGAAAAGTTTAAATTTTCCTTTTACTTTAGAAACAAGAATTTCAGGTTGCGACTATGAATGTATCAAAAAAAAGGTATATAATACCGAAGAAGAAGAAAAAACACTACAAAGAATGTAGTGTTACAGAAACAAAAATGAACTGGTTCAAACGTTTTTTTTTTTCAGATTCCCTTTTCTTTTTTATACAAAGCCATGTCTTAATAAACCAACTTCTAACATTACTCACCTAACCTGAATTACTACCTCTTATGCTAATTTTATTCTGATTTCATTCACTTAGAATTTGAGAAGTTGATATCAGATAGAAAGCTAGAATCTGTCACTTTGTAAGAAGAAAAAACCCAATAAAACAAAAATAAAAAATAAAATAGATTTATGTTATATAGGTCTTTTAAAGCTAAACTAATGTTTTTGGAAGGCTTTGCATGGGAAACAATATAGCTTTATATTAATATACATTGGTCATTTTCTTACTAAATAAACTCACACATAGACAAGAAGTATGAACTTACAAGAAATTACCTGTTGGCATCTTAATTTTTAAATAGTTTCATTCTTGATGGAAGAATTAAGGTTGAAAATCAGCACCTAAAATAATTTAAAATTTATATTTTAAGGGAGGTTATCCTGTTTGGAGGACATTATAATGCGCCAAATGTTCCATTAGCAAAACTCTAAAATGTTGAAAATAAAACACACATGGCAGTATTCGAGCATCTTAGACATACAGACAATGCTGAAACATGAACAGATAAAAAGAAGATCGACATTAAAAGGGTAGTGTTGGGTGAGAACGGTGGCATAGCGTCTTGGTTGAGAACACCATGGAGACGTGCAGACACACGCTCAACTGAGCCACCTCCAGCGACATCTGTGCTTTTAAACCACGTAGCCCGCAGAAACCTAATTTCCACAACGAACCCATGACCTCCCAAATTTTCAACTTGTTGAAAATGGCCACTCTATAGAAAAACCTCAAAAAAGGATTTAAGCACTTCGGTTACAGCTTCAGAACCTGCACAAGTGCGTGTCCACGTTTGGTAGGCAGAAGCTACATAGTCTGCCTGCCAATCAATTGACAAACGCCCTTCCTTAAAATGGTGTCTGAGATTTGGCAAGGCAGTAAATGAGACACACTTATGAGAGAAGTTTGCTACTGTAACAAACAAAGGCATTAAGAGCAGATGAAGGATTTAGCCTTACATTGGGATTGCAAGCTCTTGTCATAGTACAAATACTATAATGAAAGTTCAATCTACCACTTCATATAAGAACATTCAAAATTAAAGTCTTCTAAAGGCAATCTCTTTTACAGACAAGCAGAGAGAGGAGAAAGAGGTGAGGAGAGGGGAGAGAGGGGAGAGAGGGGAGAGAGGGGAGAGAGGGGAGAGGGAGAGCGCGCACAGTAAATGTATAATCACTGGCTCATTTTTTTTTTCTCCTTTTTCCCCAAATAAACAGGGCTTACCTCAACAGAAATTTATATTCCCATAAAAAAAGAAAATTTTGCTAGACATGCAGCGTTTCACAAGTGTTTGAACACTGAGGACTTCAGCAACTGTGACTCGAACTTTACAACGTGTCAAAAATCGGATTTATGTCACTTCAGTGTGGGCGAGGTCAAGGCAGACCAAGGTGTGAGCAGAGGTCGCAAGCAGCCAGGGGAACCACGCCCACACAGAGGTCAGGAGCAGCCAAGGGAGTCACGCCCACACATTTCCAAACCGCAAACGGGTAGGATTTCACTAAGAAAAGGAGCTGCGGTAGGTGGCACCCCTAAAGCGCGGTCCAAGTTTCAAAGTTATGAAATAAGCCACGTTCTTTAGAGCCCTTACTTATCTCTGCATGTCTTGGTAACTGATATGTGTTAGGTAAGTATGTGGAAAAACAGCATTGGTGTGAAACTAATGCACCACAGAGTTTACAAAATAATTTCTCTTATAGAGTAAGTAAAATATACAAATAATGACTTGAACTTATCAGACTGAACGAAGCAATAGTTGAAACGGAGCTCACATTTATCGTGGCACCTCTAGCGATGCAGCTAGTGGATCTGATGATAGAAGTTCTCAGGAGACCTGTGACACAGCTCTCTTAAGCGCGCCTGTGTAAGTTCTGTCGTGTCTGGGAAACGACTCTCCTTGGAGTCACCCATTACCTCTGGCTCTTAGAATCATTCCTTCTCCCCTTCTGAGAAGATCCCTCAGCCTCATATACACTAAGAAAAGTTAAGTTCTAAAAGTCATGTTTTAAAATGTTAACATGTAAATCTGTTTAAATGAAATATGGGTTTCCCCTTTAGATAAAAGTATACTAAGCATTTAGATGGTTTTATTTTCCAAAAATCACAATTCAAACAAATATGTGTGTGTGTGTGTATATATATATATACATATATATATATGTGTGTGTGTGTGTGTGTGTGTGTGTGTGTGTAAAACATGCTTTTGACTATAGATTTATTTTCATTGCTCATATTATCTCCCACATCAAATGAAATTCTATAGATATAGTTAGCACATATATGCATAATATATGTGTATATATACATATGTACATAAGTTATTTTAGCACACAGTATTTGAGACTGAAAATAAGATGATAAAAATAACCTTTATTTATTTTATTTGAACTAGGAAACTATTATGCTGCCAATTAATATAGAAATGAACACTAAACTGCACATGGGGATCATGTGAACTTAAGCCATTCAAGATGCATTTATTAAGAGACATGTTATGATGATTTGTACTGTTTTTTATACATGAGAAATTAAAAACCGGGGGAGCTATGTGATTCCTTATTTTATTATTTAAGACAGAGTCTTGAAGGACCCATAGCTCCAGCTGCAGAGGTAGCAGAGGTGGCCTTGTTGGGCATCACTGGGAGGAGAGGCCCTTGGTCCTGTGAAAGCTAGGTGCCCAGTGTAGGGGAATGCCAGGGTGGGGAGGCAGGAGTGAGTGGGTGGGTAAGCACCCTCATAGAAGTAGAGGAAGGGGGGATGAAATAGGGGTTTGGGAGGAAACTGGTAAAGGGGATAACATTTAAAATGTAAATAAAGTAAATATCCAATAAAAAAGAAAAGACAGTCTTTATGTGTAGCCCAGGCTTGCCTGAAGTTTATAGTCCTTCTGCCTTAGTTTTCCAAATGTTGGGTTTGTAGATGTGTGCTACCCAGATATACGTGATTCTAAATTTAAAAAAAAAAATGAAAAGATTTTCAAGCTAGCATTTCACTGAACGAAAGCCTTGGTACTTAAGAAAATTTCTCCATTTAACTGTGAACAAGTGTACTAAGCAGTGGATACCTTTTAAACAAATGCCCCCTACTGTTGGACACTGGATGAAAAACAGAACAAGTAACTAAGTAAACTCTTTCACTGACTCATCTCTGTGGTTTGGATCTTAAGTGTGCTCACACCTAAAGCACACGTGTTGAACAGTTTGGTTCCTATCTGAAGGCACTTCTGGGAGGTAGTGGAGCTTTTAGGAGGTGTGACCTAGTGGAGGGTGTTGGGTCTTTTGAGATGGGCCCTTAAACTAGGATACTAGGACCCTGACCCATCCTGTGTTTTCTAGATACCACAAGATGAAGAGCTTAGCTCATACTCTTTGATGTGACGTTCTGTCTAGCACAGGCCCCAAAGCAATGAAACCAACTAGCTATGGACCACAGCTGTGGTCCAAAATAAACCTCTTCTCCTTCCCTTTACTTTCTCAGGGTTTTTCCACTGGGACAGAAAGCTGACACAAAAACTCATATAAAGGAGATTTTTACTTAGAACAAGGATAATTTCATGTGGTTCTATCTAAGATACTTAACAATGCCTGTTATGTGTGATATTTTAATATTTAACCCAGAGTCTTGCTGTGTAGCCTAGGCTGTATTCCACTATACAAGCATACACACAACAAAAACAATAATGCTAGTTAACTAATAAGGGAAAGTGAAAGACTCCAAGAAGTGTTACTGTTCACATGTAACCTTGGGAATAGAGAAACATTTGCAAGCAGAGATGGATGAACATACCACACGGTGTTCAAAAGCACAAAGAGAGAAGAGGCAAGGTGGCCGGCTTATTGTTAGTAGGTCACAGGCCAAGATGCATGCAGGGCACAGAGGTGAAGGTGTACAGATTTTTAGGAGTGTGAGATAGCAGAAAGAAGGGGACCAGGGGCGACGAAAGCAGAATCCAGACATAAACATCATCTGAAAGGCAACAGGAAGGCCATGAAGAGCTTTTGGGAAAGGAATTGCATGGCCATAGCTGCATGCTATAAAGCTTATTTTCTGATAGTATAGAAAACAGTTGGTATGAGAAAAAAAGTTTGGAACTTATTAAAGAAGTGAAATTACGGGTCTACACAAAGACCTTTACACAGGTGGTTAGAACGCATTCAGTCTTGCTGTCCCCCAACTAGAAACAATCTAGATGTCCATCGCTGACAATCCACAGACGCTGGAAGCAATTGGCGTGCCCATCCACTGACATACAGATAAACAAGTCGTGGTGTGGCCACACAATGGAATACTGTTTGACAACAATGAGGAATTAACTAGTCACATGTGTTAAAACACTGATGAACTTCAGAACATGTTAAGTGAAGACGTGAGTCCTAAGAGAGTACACATATGACCTTACTTACATGAAATGAGTAACAGCTGCCTGGGCCTGGGGCTGGAAACATAAGGGACCTTTATAGAGAGAATTGTTCCAAAATTGGGTTATGGGAATGTCTGTACAACTCTTAAATGTAAAAATGCCACACAAAGATATGTGTATTTCTACTGTTGAAAACAAAAAGAATAGAGAAATATATTCCATGAGTAAGATAATGATTTCTATTTAAAACACATTTAAAAAATATTTTTATTTATGTGTAAGTGTGTCTCTAAAAGTGTATGCCATTCATGGGCGAGTACCTGCAGAGTCTAGAATAGTTGTTCTCAACCTTCCTAATGCAGGGACCCTTTTTTAGTTTGGTTTCTCATGTTATAGGAATGTCAACCATAAAATTATTTTGTTGCTACTTCATAACTATAATTTTGCTACTGTTACGAATCATAAATATTTGATATGCAGGACATATGATATATGATTCCTGGGGGAGAAGTGTGACCCACAGATTGAGAACCTCTGGTCTAGAAGGTGTCAGATCCCCTGGAGTTAGATTAACAGTCAGTTTTGAGCTTCCTAACACAAGAGTTGGGAACCAAACTTGGGTCCTCTGGAAGAGCAGCAAATGATCTTAACGGCATCTCTCCTGCTCCCTAGATACACTAAGCTTTAAGTGACATGAGGACACGCAGAAAGAGAAGTTTGAAAATCCAGACACTGCACTCAGGAAAACAATCACATTATAAAAGGGTGCTCTGGACTTGAAGCCATTTATTATGCACATGCTGTGTGACACAAAGGCCGGGGACTGTCTCAAATAAGATACCACATCTAAGCGTTGGTGGTTGGAGGAGTGCTAAGGAAACAGAAGAACAAGAAAAAAGCCATAGCCTCTCTCCCCAGAGGCAAGCTCTTCCTAGCATGTTTCCGATGTGAATCTCCATAATTCAGCACATAGTCCTCCTTTCTATATTTATTATTCTAGACAAGGTCTATGGCCCTGCCATAGATGTAGTCTCTTAACATTAGCTCCTACTTCTTTAACTTTCTTTATTTCAACATTTAATAAGTTGTATACTTTATTTCCCCTCTTGGCTACACTTGTAGTTTCAAATGAGATAGATGGTCTCTTGGTATTTGCCAGGGATAAGTTCCAGAACTTCTTGCAAAGGCCACAATCTATGGGCACTTGAGGGGACACCTTTCCTATATGCATGCATATATATCTTCTCCAGATCACTTATAATGCCTAACCTAATCCAATGTCAATGCTACATAGATAGTGGGACTAGGATACTGTTCAAAAAAATAAGTCTCTGTATGTTCACTACAGACATAACTTCTCTTGAGCATCCACAGGTGTCTGAGCTCTCCAGTTGTGGACCCCTTTGGATATGGACGGTAACTGCACCTCTACAGCTTTATCAGCTGGGGTCAGTACACAAGCTGACTTTTGAAATACTTATTTTTCAGGACCTGTAGGTAGGGGTGTGTAGTGTGTGTGTGTGTATACCACATGTGTGCTTGGTGTCTGTGGTGGTCAGAAGAGGGCATCAGATTACCCTGAAATTCAATTGATATTGTAACCATAGACAGATGGCTGTGAATCATTATGTGGGTACTGGAACCAAACCTGAGACCTCTGTGAAAGCAGTGCTCTTAATTTCTGAGCCACTTCTCCAGTCCCACAAGCTAACTTCCTATTGTGCAAAGTAAGTAATGGTACTTACTGTCTTCTTTTTCCCATTTCCCATTTCTTTATCAGTCATGTCTTGACCCTTACACCATGATGCTTTTTTTAAAATATTCATATTCTGATCTATAATCCTAACGAACTCTTTTATATTTTACCTCCAGTTTACTCTAAAAGTTGGGAAACAATAAAAAGCAAGTGCATTATTAAGCCTATTTAATTAGCATTCCTGACAGATCTGAGGTATGCAGGAATAACACACCTTTTTCTCCCCAAACAGTCTTTTCTTGCCCTCTGTAGGATGGTTTAACACCATTCTATATTTTATTTGCATCTTATTTGCCTTTTTATAGGAGGGGGGCTAAATGTTAACCATATGATAGTTAACCTTAACCACCAGAAATACCAGCCTCGTAGTTGTGTTATCCGAGGCATTTTCCTTAGACACCATCTCTTCCAAAGCTCTCCCCTACCCTGTATTGACTGACTTCCCCCTAGAATTGCTACTGAATGATCAAGCTGGCATTCCAAAGTTTCTTTTCACTGGGTTGGTTCCCACATCCTTGATCCCCTATCTTCGGTTTTGTTTGCCCTCTTATTGGCTGGAACCTGTCACCCAACTTTCTATAACAGGATGCAGTGCCAAATCGGAGTTCCTGTATGTGAATGACATCTTTATTTTGTCTTTACACAGGATAGAATTGAGCTGGTCACACTGATGTACACTGAAAAACAATTCCCAATTTGGATGCTGTATCGTTATCTCTCAGTGTCTGGCAACGGAGAGCATGGTGTGGTGCCTGTCTAATCCTTAAAACCCTGCACGTTACCAGCTCTCTCTTCTCCTGGGAGGTTTTCTATTTCTGCCAAAGGTTCCAAACTTTCATGAGACTGTTACCTAAACTTATCCTTGGGAAGGTTTTCCAAAGAATGCTAGATAGCCATGTGGGTCCTTCCTAGCTGAAGCCTCTCCATCCATTATTGTTTTGCTAACTTTTCTCTGTATCACACTACGGTGTAGTTTAGATTTAGGGAATTCTAGGGTTAATCTTCCTTACATCTACACTGTTTTCTAGGCCATTTTCAGACATCAGTGTCTGAGGGTTTTTCAGCTGTACGTGGTTAAATTCTTGCCTTTGACTTAGTGATATATTTAATCAATAAAGAGTTCTTCATTCACTTATCATTCTCCATGGCTGTAATTAAAAGACAGAATAGCTTCTCTAATCTCTCACAATGTACCAGGTAAAAACATCTTTAGGACTGGAAACGTGGCTCAGCTGTTTAGAGCACTCACTACTCTTCCAGAGGTCAGAGTTCAAACACCAGCTTCCACACCAGGCACTCATAACCACCTATAAGCCCGGCTCCAGTTACACTCAACACACATATGCCCATACATACACTTAATTAAAAATAAAATCTTTTAAAAAGAAAACATTTCTAGGTGCTGTTTGGTTTCCTTTGTTTTATAACTTCCAGGGCCAGTGTTTATCAGGATCTTCTCTAATCAATATTGCTTTTCCTCAACTATTTGAGAAACCTTGATTGCTCATACATTTTAGCTGTTTACTCTTGGTTGACTCTCCTAGATAAGAGGTGTGGATTCCTCTGACATTGTGTAAGTACTGCGGCTTTCCAGCAGACCTCATACTCTGATGGGAATAGGTACTCTGTGTACCTGAGTGGAACATTTGACTGGGAGGTTTGTTTTGGGGGAAGAACTGGCCAGGAGCCCACTGGCAGACTGCAGAGCTAAAACTTCTCTTAGAGCACAGTATAAATCTATTACATACCCAAGCCCAGATTGTTTTTGTAAAATGCCTGATCTTGAGTGTTACACACACACACACACACAAGTTGGAATTGCCCTGGAACTATGACTTAAGTCATAGACTTAAGCTGGCCTTAGACTTGTAGCAATCCCCCTGCCTTAGCCTCCCAAGAGCTATGACTGTAGGGACATCCTCTGTAAGGAGAGTAGTCTGGTATATAAGTCCAAACAGAAATACCCGACAGTTTTAAAAATATTTTAAGGATCATAAACAAACACTTAAAATCACACAGAAAAAAATCACACAAACTGCTCTAGTTTGAATGTGTGTAACCCCTTGAAAAAGTGTGTTGAAACTTAACTTCCAATGACAACAGGTTAAAAGGTTAGGCTTCTACAAGGTGATTAGGTCAAAAGGGGCCCTACCTCACGAATAGGACCAAGGTCTTTATAAAAGAGGCTCCAGAGCTGGAGAGATGGCCAGTGCGTTCTGTTCTTACAGAGGACCTGAGTTGAGCTCCCAGTACCCACAATATGGAAATGCACAACTGTAACTCCAGTTCCAATGGTTCCAATGCCCTCTCCTGGTCTCCATAGGTACCTGCATGTGTGTGTATATCACACACTTTTATTATTGTTTTTAAAGAGCCTTTATATATCATGAAGCCTTATCACCCCCGTTCCCTCATGTTCCTCCTCTTTGGAGGACTTGGAAACAAGGCACCACCATAGAGGCAGAGAATAGTCCTCATCAGACATTCCTACTTGCACCTGACACTGGATTTCCAAGTGTTCAGAGCTGTGGGGAATACTGCCATGTGCTGCCTATCGACAGGAATATATTCTGAGAGATGCATCTGCCATTGGCTTCATCCTTGTGAGATCACAGAAGATACAGCTTGCCGTGGATTTGGCGATACAGCACACCCATCACTGTGTATGGTGCAGTATGGACTGAAATGTCATTGCCTAGTATGTAGTTATGTCTGTGGCACTGTCATTTTGTTATAGCAATGTGAATTGAGACAGAAATAAGTTTATATGGTTTAAAGATCTTAAAACATCTACTACCTGACCGTTTACAGAAATTTTGTTGGCCCTTTAGAGTAAACACACTGGAAGTCCTAGCTCCTTAGATTTCTTCAGCTAAGGAGATTTTTCTCCTGGAGCAGACTCCCTCCTCACTGCTTCTTCAAGGGAGAAGATACTGACGGGGCCCTTCTTACAGCGGGTTTGCATGCTGACTGCAACTGCTACCCGCCAACTGCGTTCAATCTTGTTTCCTTTGCCCAGGTCTTGCCTGGTAGGACTGAGATGGGATCCTCTGGGGACTGGAGGATGCTAAGGCATCAATGTTGCCTGACAGTGCAGCCTGAACTTGGCTTTCAATGTCACAACATCACCTTTCCATCTTCCCTAATACTGTGATTATCTGCCAGCAAGTAACTTTTAAATTTCCTTCCTTTTTCAATGTTGTTTTAAGTTTAACCATCATGTAGGCCGAAACAAGTTCAAAACTAACATACCTCATTAACATACTGGAAGTAGAAAGACATTTCACCTTATATCTTTGCTTGTTTTGTTTTTTTGAGACAAGGTTTTTCTGTGTCCCCCTGACTGTCCTGGAACTCAGTTTGTAGACCAGGCTGGCCTCGAACTCAGAAATCCACCTGCCTCTGCCTCCCAAGTGCTGGGATTAAAGGCGTGCACAACCACCGCCCAGCCTTTGCTTTTAATAGTTACAGAATAGAAATATTTTATTGCTTGGTAAAAAAAATTTAAAAACACATTCTCTAATTTTAAAATACTAGGAAAGACTGTGTCTCAGTTAGGGTTTCTGTTGCTGTGAAGAGACCATGACCACGGCATCTTTGAAGAAAAAAACATTTCATCAGGGCTGGCTTACAGTTTCAGAGGTTTAGTCCATTATCATCATGGCAGGAAGCATGGTGGTGTGCAGCCAGACATGGTGCTGGAGAAGGAGCTGAGAGTTCTACGTTCTGATCCTCAGGCAGCAGGAAGTGAGTGCCACACTAGGCCTAGCTTGAGCATCTGACTTCTCAAAGCCCGCCCCCACAGTTACGCACTTCCTCTAACAAGGCCACACCCACTCCAAGAAGGCCACACCTCCTATTAGTGCCCACCCTGCCTATGGGGTCCTAGCTCTTATATACCCTCTGAAAACTCCCCAGAATTCTAAATTCCACAGAAACTATCTACAGCTGGCAAAGCCATGCCTCTGCTAGAGCACGACAGCTGCAGCAGACAGTCCAAAGCATCCCCAAATCTCCACACCTGGGATCAAAACAAAAACACTTTCTTATATTTCTGTGTTTTTAAAGAAACCAAAATTGCAGAGTTCTCACCACATAGTATTGCTTATGCTCCTTTGCCAAGTGTTCGTTCACTGTCTGAATATTGGTCCATTTCTTGCACTGGCACACTTCTGGCTTTTCTAGTCGCTCTGCTGATCTGTTTATCCATTTAAGCCATGGTGTCTTGATTACATGTACAAATGGTAAATTTTGAATTAGGTGGTGTAAATCCAATGTCTTTCTGCTTCAGCACTGTGCTGGCTATTCCGTGTCCCTTACCTCTCCATTAGACTTTAGAACTAGCTTAGCAGTTTTGTAAGACTAACTGATTAGGAATTCTGATTGAGACTGAATTGAATCTGTAGATTGGGTTGAGAAAAAAATGACATTTCAACAAATTGAATCTACTAGTTCTTCCTTGTGTTTTTCCATCAGATTTTAGAGTTTTATCCTTGTGTATACTTTGCTACTTATGGCTGTGTAGTTCATATCTTGGGGAGTTAATTTAAATACTTTCCCTTCAATTTCCAATTCTATTCGTATTTGTTCAATGCCAGTAAGAGGACAATTGGTTTTTACAGATTAATCTTGTATCCTATAACCTTGCTGTAATTGCTTACTGGGTGAAGAGCGTGTTTCTCTTGGAATACCTACAGAGAATCACTCTGTGCACAAAGATGGTTAACTCTTCCTTCTCAATTTGTGTATTTATTTCTTTTCTTCTCTTAATACATTAGCTAGCACATTCAGTACTGTGTTGTAAAGAAGAGGTGAGAATGGATCTTTTCATATTCCTGGTATCAGCAAAAGATTTTCTATTTTCTCACCATTTAAACAGGTGCAAAGTGGTGGGTGTTTTGAAGGTGTTCTTTATAGGGCTGGAAAAAATGTCCATTCTACTTTTGTTAAATCTTTCTCATGAATGGGTATTGAATTTTTGTCAAATGTATTTATTGATGCTACCATATGATTTTCCTAATAATCTGTTGAAATTATAGATTACAGAAATTCATTGTAGAATGCTGTACACACAGCCTCATATAACTGGCATAAATTCCTCTGGTTATAATTTATGTTTCTTTTTATGCATTATTAGACTTTAGTACATTGAGGGATTCTGTGTCTCTGTTCATGGGAGATACTGGACAGAAGTTTTCTTCTCTGGAAATGTGCTGTTTTGTCATAAGGTTCTAAGGACCTCATAGAATGAATTAGGAAGCACTGGAAGTAGGAAATCTCTTTGGAAAGAGACTGTGGAGAATTGGTACTGTTTCCTTCTTCGTGTTTGCTAAAAATCACCAGTGAGTGCATTTGGCCCAGTGTTTTCTATATTGGATGGTTATTAATCACCAGTACAACTTCCTCAACAGAGACCTATTCGGATTGTCTGTTTCTTCCTATGTGAGTTGGATCGTATTCTTCAAGAGACTGATTTATTCCACCATGGTTGTCAAGTTTGTAGCATATTATTATTATTTTACTGTCTATACAATTTATGTTATCTATCTTTTTTTTTAAATTGAACTTGGACTTTTCTTTTTTTATTGGATATTTTCTTTATTTACATTTCAAATGTTATCCTAGTTTCTCCTCCGAAAATCCCCTATTCCCCCCCGTTATCTATCTTTTGATGTATTTGTGTACATGTTAGTGCATACTAGCGCATGCATGTGCTTGTGAAAGTAGGTATACACATGTGTATACATGTAGGTAGAGGTCACAAGCCAATCTCTGTTTGCTTCTGGAACTCACCATTCAGCTTGGGGGACAACAATCTTCAGGGATTTTGTATTTTCATTGCAAAAATTAAAGGGGCACTCTACACGCCCATCTGTTCATGTGGGCTCAGTGCTTTCAATTTGCTCAGAAGCACTTTCCAGATGGAGGTATTGCCCCTGCTCCTCTTTAATCTTTCATATTGGCAGTATACATAGTAAACAGTTAATATAATGACAGTCTGAGACTTTCCCCCCACTGTGGACAATGGACAGATTGTTCAGATAGAAAATCAACAAAGAGGGCCAGCAAGATGGCTCAGTGGATAAAGGTACTTGTTGCCAAGCCTGATGACCTGATGTTGATTTCAGAAACCCACATAGTGGAAGGAGAGAATCAACTTCTGCAAGTTGTCTTCTGACCTCTTCATGTGTACTGTGCCATGGGCATACACACCACCTACACCCCCCAAATACATAATACATACATACATTACATAAATACATGAAAAAAGAACAATAAACAATGGATGAACAAAAGATGAACTGGCCAAGTATGATGGTGCCTCTAATGCCAACATCCAGGAGGTAGAAACAGGAAGACTGCACACTGAGGCCAGCCTGAGCTACATAGTAGCACTATATCATCTCAAAGGACAAACAAACAAAAGTAATGAACTATAAAGAAAAGAATGATAAATTGGATTTGATCAAAATAAAAACTGTTGTTCTCTATACAGAACTATTAAGACAACCAAAGGTCACACCACAAGCTGGGAGAAGATAGAATATTTTCTATTATATATCTAGTTAAGCACTTACATCTAACATGTATGTATGGTGAGTTCCAAAAATTCAGTGGTAAGACAGCTCAGTTTTAAAATGGGAAAAATGTGAAGTCATTTTACCAAGGAAGCTATCTGAGCAGCTGATTAATAAGCACATGAAAATGTTCAAAAACACAGTCATCAGACAGTGGTGACTTTAAAGCCAGAATGGAGCCCATAGCTCTGCTGGAATGCATAGCAGTAAAAGTCTGTCCATATCAAACATGCACAAGGACATGACTCAGTTCTCGCTCTCGAGGGGAGTATGTAGTAAGGAGCTAACCAAAGACTGAAACTTCTTATAAATTTAAGCAATCAACTACTATGGGAGGAAGCTAACAGTATGGATCCTTATGGACTTTGCTTCTTAGAATTCACACCTGTCCAAACTTTCCCCCTAAATGTGATTGGTTAGGACAGCATGATTGTGGGGAATTGGGCTATGCACAGACAGGCTGGTCTCCAGCTGAGCTGAAGTCTGAACCCTGGGACTCTGTGGTGATAATTCATCTACATGGGACAGAAGGAGTTCTCTCATGTCTCTTGGAACTCTGGCTCCTGCCTAAGTTACCGCCCGCCCGCCCCCCCCCCCCCCCCCCCAGCCTCACAAGAAAAGCATGGCTAGAAGTCACGCATGCAATGGCCCAAGCTTCTGACCTTCAGGCTAAACTCCTCCCCAGTTACCTAGCAACAATAAAATAGGACATAATACTTTAAAAAGGGCTGTTCAGCCCCCGCTTGCTCTCTTACTTCTCACTCTCTTACTTCTTACTCCTTACTCTTACTCTCTCTGTCTTCTCTCCTCTCTCTTCTCTGTCTTCTCCTCTCCTCTCTCCTCACCTCTCTCCCTTTTACTCTTTCTCTCTAGCCTTTCCTCTCTCTCTTTTCTACCTTCTCTCTTTCCCCCTGCCTTTCTATAATAAAGCTCTAAAACCATAGAGAGTCTCTGCTCATCAAGATCTGCTGTACTCACTCTCACCATGTTGGGAACCTCTCTTCCCTCATCCCTCTCTCCCATAACCCCAGTGACTTTAGCAAAGTAGCTCCAGGACTCCCAGGTAGGGCTGCCCCTTGCAGCTTTGACCCGAAGAGTGGGTCAGAGGCTTAGATGCCCACCCGGGGATGAGTGGAAGGTAGATAGTAACCCTCCCATGCCTGACTGACCAGAGCATAGGTAGAACTCTGGCGGGGTGTGGGTCTTCCCCTTCCCCCTCTTCCCCAGGGTCCCTCCCCGCTTTTAGTTTCCAACACATGATCAGATAGATTTCCAAGTCTGGAATTTAGGCATAATGGCTTCTTTCTTGGTTACATTTTTTTTTCTTCTCTCAGGCTGTTTTATTCTGAGGAAAGCCAGATGCCTTGTCACAAGGCTATTACCAGCAAGGAATGTTAGGAAATAGAGTCTAGCTCATGTGATCCCTGAGACAAGCATGCTCTACTCTCCTTGATTGGCTCTAAGCTGGAACCATCTGGCTGAGTCATCCCAGGGTTCCTGATCTCATGAAGCTGAGAGATGATGCACTTTGGTTGTTTTCAGCCTCTGGGTATTTGTTATGCAACATTAGATAACTAATGAACCTGGTGTACGAGTCAGTTATTGCATTCCCATATACTTAACCGAGGGAAACTTTTTTTTTTAAAGCAAGTCTGCATAAAGAGAAGTGTAAATGAATGGTCAGGAAATCGTTATTCACAAATTGCCTAACTGGAAAAACCCAACATGTCAATCAACAGGAGAATGAATAAACAAAGTTGCCACGTTCACACAATGGAACACTGAAGTCAATAAAAAGGAACAAATGGAGACACACAACATGGAAAAGGTTCAAAAAGACTATGAGAGAAAGGAGCCATATATACATATGTATACACATATACGTACACATACACAAACATAAACATATACATAAACATATACCTATAACAGTTAAGTTATTGAGATTACACACACACACACACACACATAGTATATAGCATCAAAACATTTCTAAAATAAGGAATTGGAATGTTGTGATGGTTCTCAGACTCCAGCATGTACCAAAAATACTGGGGGAGCCATTAAATAACAGAATAGCATCCCCACCCATCCCACGATCTTCTGGTGTTGAAGTTCTGTGAGGAGTCTGAGAAGCTGTGTTTGTGAAGAATTCCCAGGCTGTGATAATGCCATTTGAACCTGTTAGGTGGACTGCAGTTTTGAATGTTTACAGCACTCCATGCTGTATGGCATCTTGTGGAATTAACATCAGAGCATGAATTCTGAGGGTGATGTCAGAAAGATGGCTGACCAAAAATTCCTATCATCCTTACTGCTGCCCCACACGAATCCAAATAATGAATAAAGAACTGCATGTCAACCAAAATAACTAAAGAACAATGAACAATCATGCGGCAGTGGCAGCGGCAGCAACAGCAATCCTGCAGAACACAGAAACCCAGGGCACTCACCTAGGGAAGGGAAGGAAACCCTGTGCTTGTACCCATCACCCTGTCTGAGTCAGCCTGAAAGCAGGAAGCAATCCCCTTAAGGGACAAAAGATAAGGAAACGCATCCAGCAGCCCTATTACCATGGTGGATTATCTACCAAAGACTCTTTCAGTCCTTGGGTACCGACCCCGTGAGCGAAAAGTAGCTGATGCTTTGCTTCATCTCTCAATTTAGTTCTGAGCTGTACCATCTAGGAACTAGAGCCACTCCTTAAACATGTCCCGTTCCTGGTGCAAATGGCCATTGCTGAGGCTCCGGATGCTATGCCCGCCAAGTAGTACTTCAACCTAAATGGAACTACTGCTGTGCCCTACCCTGGGGCCACATTATGGCAGAGCTCTCGGTCTTCCATTTTGATAACCAACACATCATACCTCCAGGGCTGAACTGAGATGGTTCCCAACCCCACACAGCACGGAGCATCAGACTTCCAGAGCTACTGCTCCTCCAGTACTACTGCTGGGCCAGCACCTGGCCACCCAAGGATCCCACGCCTCTTTTACACATGAATAGAAGCATCGGCATCTCAAGAGCACTATACATAATGCATATAATATAATGCAGTGCCCTCCACCAAAGATCAAGAGACTCCACTCACCTAAGACATCACATTATCTATGACATCCATTCATCAGTTAGTCATAACTTCATTCAAGCATTCATAACTTCCCCAATACCTGAACTAGCCCCTCCCTCATGGTCCTAGCTGTGATGGCACCTCACTTCTCTGGAGAAGGAGGTTTCTGTACCTTCAGGTCTATTCCACTATACCCAGCCCCACAAAGCCAGGGCTACTGTTGTGATTCAATAGCCATGGGGTCTAAAGTCACAACTCGTAGTACCTTTACTCTGTTGAAGCTGGAGCTGCTTACGCTCTGTCAGCGCTGGGTCCCAGGATAGGTGCCCTGATCCCTGAGGCCTGACAGTCCAAATCATTCTTTCCACTGGGCCAGTGTCAATGACAGCTGAGCCTGGGCCTGCACACAGGGGTGGACATCAGTGCAGCAGATCCTGGTTTAATGGGAGAATTATATTCACTTGTGTACAGAAAGTGAGTGGCATTATACCCGAAGTGTGGCCAGGAAGTTTTGTAAGACCCTGAGCCCAATAACCTGAGTCTACAGCCAGCTGCCTGCATCCTGGATTCTGATGTGGGTGCCTGTGAGCCATAAATCCACAAACCAGAAGTGACACTCTCAGTAAACACTCCCTGCACTGAGAAAGAAACAGAAGGATCCCCTGACGCTCTTGTCCTGGTAGTCCATTCAGCTACCATGATAGCCACGAACTCCTCCAGCTTGTACCACTGACACAACCACAATGTAAGCTACACCGTTTACAACTGAAGCCATATGGAGCCTCCACTCCTTCACCCATATGGACCCAAGAAAGCCTTGCCCAACTTTGGTGATTTCTGACATCCATGTCTACTGCAGCTCTGCTCACAATAGCCACGATACAGACTCACGTCATGAAACAGAGTAGGGGAACTCTAAGGAAAAATAAGGGACCAGGGGCTCAGAGGGAAAAGTTCTTGTCATGCAATTGTGAGGATCAGGGGATTGTATCCCCAGCACCCACTTAAATGTCATTGGGCCTGGTAGCTTGCCTGTGATTCCAGCACATGGGAGGTGGAGAGAAGGGATTCCCAGAGCAAGCGAGCTGGTTAGCTGAACAGGCTTGATTAGTGTGCTCTGGAGTCATGTGAGAGGCTCTGCACCAGTGTGGAAGATGCACAATGATAAAGTTACATAACATCAAATTCTGGCCTGATTACACACATGTGCACATGTGTTCATGTGCACACACACATATGTGGACATGCATATGCATATACAACACAAATCATATACAGGCCAAAAAAAAAAAAATTAAGGAAAGATACCAGTGAAAGGAGAAGGGCTGTGGTAAGGTAAGAACAACAAATAATGATGTGTGTGTGTGTGTGTGTGTGTGTGTGAAAGAGAGAGAGAGAGAGAGAGAGAGAGAGAGAGAGAGAGAGAGAGAGAGAGAAATGTCATTGAAACCCATTCCTTTGTGTGCTAGGAAAAAAAAAACAATGGGAAAGAGAATATTCAAAAGAATCTGCTAAAAACTAAAATTAAGGAACAAATTGGGTAAGGACATGAGATACAAAGTCAATGCACAGAAATCAACTGAACCTATTGGTCTCCAAAGATGGCCAGTAGCAGTCCCCTCTGCGTCTGCATGTGCCAGTCGCTCCATAACTATATGAAGTCTGTTCTCATTCTTGAAACTGGAATGCTTAGTGACTTCTCCAAGCAATAAAAATAACAGAAGTAAATTCAGGGTTAAGCCTTAACTCTATGTTTTCTATAAAAATTATAATAGATCTTATATCAAAATGTAAAAGCTAAATCTATTCAGCATCTAAAAAAACCAAACCAAACAAACAAAAAAACACTGTCAAGGAATTAGCTCACAACTTTGAATAAAGATGCCTCAGGATACAATCAGCATTAGCTACTAAAGAAAAAAATGATCATTCAGATATCAAAATTAAGAGGTTTTTTTTTTTTTAAAGATGAATTCAAAAATAAAAGGGCTAACCCCAGATGAAGACAGGACATTTATATCACATATATCTAATAAAGGATGCATACTCAAGTGTTTAAAGAGGTTGAGAGATGGATCAGTGGGTAAGAGCACTTGCTGCTATTGCAGTGGGCAGAGGACCCAGGTTCAGTTCCCACCACCCATGTGGTGGCAACACAACCATCTGTAACTTCAATGTAGGGAAACTGACACCTTCATCTGGACTTTATGGGCACCAGGAGCACATGTGGTGCGTATATATATATATATATATATATATATATATATATATATATATATATACACATATATATATATACACACATATATATATATACACACATATATATATACACATATATATACACCCTCATATACATCAAATAAATATTTTTAAAGTATTTAAAGACTTTTATTTTGTTTTTCAAATATGTGTGTGTGTGTACGTGTGAGGTCTGGCTATGTGCATGTAATGCAGGTGCCTATTGAGGCCAGACTCATCAGATTCCTTGAGCTGGAGTTGCAGAGAGTTGTGAGCCCCCTGATAGCGATGCTGGGTTCTCCCATTTTCTAAGTTCTCTTAATTCTTAAGTCATCTCTCTAGCCCTAAAAGCATTCTCATAAGTGAATAAGGGGTGGGGGGAATCAATTCAAAATTTAAAAGGGGCAAAAGAGGTTATACTTCATCAAAGATATCTCAGAAGCCAATATGTGTATAAAAAGGTACTTAGTCTCATTAGCTTTAAGAGAAATACATATGAAAACTATAATTAAACGCCACTATGTGACCCTAGGCTGGGCAACATTAACAGGACTGCTAATATCAACATTTAACAGTTGGAGCTTTCAGACTGGCGGCAATATTAAGCAACTTTCTAATAATGTTTAACATTCACCAGCCTATATAACTTGCCTTACGGTAAACCCAAGAGAAATGAGAGCCTATATTCACCAAAAGACTTATCCCAGAAGGTTTACAGCATGCTTTGCAATGGTCATAAACTATGATATACACTGGAACTATGGAATAATCCAGGAATGTCACCAGGAGTGGGTGCACAAACTGTGGTACAGTCACATCATGGAGTATTTGACAATTTGAAAAATCAATAAAGATTGTAGCTTGGCTGGTAACCAGCAGCTCTCTGATTGGATTGAAGGCCCCATTCCACAAGAGGGAATCACGGCTGGCACTGAGGACCCAGCCAACTACTCAAAGCTAGGACAGTCATGGAACTTGGAGGGGAACCTACAACCACAACTTTAGTAAAACAGCATCATTCCCAACAGAGTATAAATGTTTGTCCTCATTACCACAGGTGAGTGCAGCTATCACTGCTCATCAAAGAAACCTTGCAACAGACAGGGACCATTACAGAAACCCACAGCCAACCATAATGTAGAAATAGAGATCATATGGTGGCCTGTCCCAATTGATAAATCTAACACAACTCCTGCACCTAAGACGTAGGGATTGTTGCAGAAGAGGGAGGAGAGATCATAAGAGCTAGAGGAACAGGAAGTGTACTGTGAAATTGTGTCTCCTAGAAATGTCAGAGAGGCCACACCTATGTCATTTCACTATTATGTCTGCCTGGATAAGACCTTAACAATGAGATAACCAATGGATATGCTAACATAGAAGGGGACAGCTCAACTGTAGACAGGTGTTTGTAGGGAACGCTGAGAGCAAGAGAAATAATCTTCTTTAGGGAAGAGTTCCCCCTTCCCAGCCCCATATCAATTATCCAATATCAGGTGGTCAGCTTAAGAGTATATCATACAAGTAACAGTGTACAGGCTGTGCGGGTTGTATTTGTGTATTGAGGGAAATCTATGTGCATGTGTGTGTGTGTGTGTTCAAGTGTGTGTGTGTGTGTGTGTGTATGTGTGTGTGTAACAACATTTGAAGACAAGGAAGCCATGAATACAAAGGGTGACCAAGGGGGTGGCTGGAGGGAAGAAAGGGAAAAGGGAAATGATATAATTTCAAAAAGTAAAATTATTATGAAGGAAAGAGCACAGGTGAGTTTTTGAGATATAATGCTAAGCTAATAAAATCATGCTTATTAAACAAAAATGATTCAACTTATCTACCATTCAAGAACAGAAAAAAGTAATAATGGTTGCCTTGGGGAGCAGACTAGAGCTTCCTGCAGTTATGGAATCTTTTGTACCTTGAGTGGCCATCACAGGAAAACACTAAGAAACATAGAGGCCACACACTGTTGCTTCCAGAAAGAGAAAACTTACTAGTAGGTCGTCCCACCAAGATCTTTAAAACTCCTTGCCGAGGCAGAGAAAAGGTATTTTACAAAACACCTACAAAGTGGTCATGGAAGCCAGGTGTTGTGCTGCAACCTCCACAACCCCAGCACTTTGGGGAGTAGGGCAGGAGGATTACCACGAGTCCCATGACAGCTTGTGAGATAGAATGAGTCCCTGTCTCAAACACTCGAGAGAATATTAAATAAAGAGGTAATGAGTTGTACCAGTGTTTGTATACTGTTCGTTCCTGTGTGGAAGGGTTGGGATACAGCACAGTCACACGGATGGGGAGGACTGTAACTGCAACGGACTTTATCGTTCCCAGCCTCATCTGTACCACAGCTCCACAGTTTGTGGGGTTCTGCTTTAGAATGTCAAGAGTTGCTTTTAAATGGTAATGATTATCAACCACTGGCATTTGGCTTCTTATATGCACGTGCATGTATTATGCCATCATTTCTATTGTTTCGGCAGAGCAATCAAATCCATCCATGCGCCCTTGTAAGTCACTTTAAGCAGTGACCTGAATTTGGACAGTGTGCACTCTCAGGTGGGCTCTGATTTGCTCTAGCCCTCTAAGCACCGTAGGGCATTCCCCTGAGATGAAAACAGTAGAGACCAGTGTCCTTGCATCGCACATTCAGACTGCTAAGGAAAGCTAACAGACCACTCTTTGGGGTTGAGATCCTGTTCAGCAGCCAGTAGATAAGCAAATGGAGTTACAGTGGGCCAGAATTCCATGACTGTAAACCAAAACTAAATTGCTCTGTCAGACTTTCTGGGAAGTCAGGAGAATGACAACAGCTAAACCCAAACAGAGCAGTTCTAGCAGACATGGGAAGGAAGCCTCTCGGCTTTGGCCCTCACAAAACTAACTTGGGGTTAGCAATCTATTGTACTGAGTTCTCCCCTTATTTCTGCGCAAGCTAGTCTTTAAACCAGAATGCTCTGCTGTGATGATGGAGTGCCTTTACATGAGAGACAGCCCAATCCAGGACTCATTTAAAAACAAACAACCCCACAAAAACCCCACTAGGGCTGGAGAGATGACTCAGTAGTTAAGAGCACTGGCTACTCTTCCAGAGGGTCCAGGTTCAATTCCCAGCACCTACATGGCAGCTTGCACCTGTCTATAATTTTAATTCCAGGGCTTCTGACACCCTCATACAGATATACACACAGGGAAAATACCAATGAACAAAAAATAAAGATAAACTATACATTTAAAAAGAGCATAAAGACGAATCATTCTTTAAATGCGTTGAATTCCTTAAAGACATTGGTGCTGCCCTGATCTCTTAGAAGGCAAGCCTGCACTGTGAGAAAGCCCACGTGTAAGTAAAGAACTGAGTAAAACTGCCATCTTCTCTTCCAGCAGCTGTGGGTGTGGCCTTCTGTTCCCATGGGACTCCAGTTTCCAAGGAAAATGTTAGGATTGCCACTTAACAAAACCCAAGGTAAAGTAGGACCTGGACACTGAAAAATATCAAGTGGAAGAAAAGAAATTCTCTGCTTGGACTGGTGCAGTTTCCTGAAGGTGTTCACGAGAGGTTTAAAATGAAGTCTGGGAAGCAAGGAAACCTGACTAAGCCTGCTGCTCATCAAGTAATTAGTACCGCACTAAGCATGGCGAGTACAACTTTGAAAAATAATGACAATACCTAATTTACAAGTGAGGAGACTAATACACAAAATGATTAATTGCTAAAGGTCACAGAGCCTTTGAGGAGTAACATGTGCTACACAGGCACATGCCCCCAGTGTGTGTCACCTCTCAACCTGTCATCTTAATCCAATAATCACAGCCTGTTTGTTTGCTTTTAAGTCAGACTCTAGTAAATAGTAAAAATAGAGGCTGGAGAGATGGCTCAGTGGTTAAGAGCACTGACTGCTCTTCCAGAGGTCCTGGGTTCAATTCCCAGCAGCCACATGGTGGCTCACAACCATCTATAACAGGAATCTGATGCTCTCTTCTGGTGTGTCTGAAGAGAACAACAGTGTACTCACAGACATAAAATAAATCTTAAAAAAAAAATAACAAAACCATATTTAAATCAGGAACATAGCATTGCACAGAGAAGGAATCTAGTCTGAATGGAGCTGGGTTTTGATGACACAGAGGTAATGATAAAACATCTTAAAGACAAGGGGGAGGGACAGGAGAAAGGTGGCAGGAATACAGAAAGTGAACATCACAGAAAGCAGAGCACTCGCGCTGCCAACCGGCGATCAGCAACATGAGACTCAGGATCTTCCCACAGAGACCAAAGTGCAAGGGCTCTGCCATCAGGTATTGGCTGTATAGCAGCAGATTGTTGTGCTGTGCTGCCTTAGGGTTTTACTGCTGTGAACAGACACCATGACCAAGGCAACTCTTATAAGGACAACACTTAATTGGGGCTGGCTTACAGGTTCAGAGGTTTAGTCCATGATCATTAAGGTAGGAGCATGGCAGCATCCAAGCAGGAATGGTGCAGGCAGAGCTGAGAGTTCTACATCTTCATCTGAAGGCTGCTAGCAGGAGACTGGCTTCAGGCAGCTAGGACAAGAGTCTTATAGCACACATCCACAGTGACACCCCTACTCCAACAAGGCCACACTTCCAAATAGTGCCACTCCCTGGGTCAAGCATATTCAAACTGCCACATATACCTTAGTATTTTTTAGGCATGAACTTTTGTGAGGGAGGATGGCTGGTGGCATCCTTGAGACATAGCCTTGAGGTGTTAGAATTATATCACTTTTTGTTTTTTCCAACCTTTATGGTCCTAGGCTGAGGCCAAATGGAGATATGGAGGTGGGGCTCTAGGGTTTAGTCAAGAAGATAATCTGTCATCTACTAAATGTCAATCAAATATATATTTGAATATATTTATATATTAAATATATAAAATATATATTAGAAGATTAGACAATGAATCTTGTGAAAAGATCAGAAACAGATGCTTTTGGCTAGGCTCAGTCTACAGTAATCACTGGAGGAAGGCTCTGCTGAGCCTCCATTATGCCTGGATACCTACAGAAAGGCTTCAGCTGCGTGGTCACCAATGACCATTTGATGAGCAATGAGACCCTTACTGAGGGCAGCAGAGAACAAAAGCCACCAGCAGAGGTGCAGGTGGCATAGGGCCTCCCCCATTGCTCTGCCCCTCCCCTGGCCCCCCATACCAAGAGCTTGGCTAAGGCTGAGATTTAGAACAACTCCAATGTGGTGGTCAGTTGTGTGCAAGGAGTCACAGAAAGATCACAAGAACCTGATGCCCAGCATGTGGGCGTGGCTGACAAAGAGGAGGAGACTGTTGCTGGTGACAGGAATAAAGTGAGCAGGGAGGAGACCTGATCAACACCTTCAGTGTGAAGGGAAAAAAATTTATAGGAGACCCAGAAAGCCAACCACCTCGTGAAAGATTTGAAAAGCCACTTGAAGGGTGAAGGTGGTGAATTTTCAATTGATGGACATTATTGAACGGCCCATCTGAGGCCGAGGTGACGTGGGAAGGGCACAAGGAGGCTGCGGATAGAGGATGGACTGAGGCGATGGATTCGATCCTCGTGGCAAATGTGAATTGTTAGGTACAGTGGAAGTGGTAGATCTGGCCTGAAGCTGGAGGTGGTGGCTTTCACGGACTGGGGAACTGTCAGAGATTAGTGAACTGATTTGGATCAATCAAATGTAACTGAGGAAACCCAGAGGCAGACAGTGAAAGTAATGACAGCGAAGTTGAAGAGATTGAGGAAGAGGATCCACAAGAGATGCCTTCGGATAAGTGGGAAGCTATTTGAAATAAAGACTGAGCAAAAGAAGAATTAAATATCTGAAAACCAAATGAAGGTACTGATGGACAATGGAAAAGGGCATTTGTTCTGCATAAGTAAAAAAAAAAAGTGAAGAGGTTCGTGTTGCAGATTCGGCTGTGGACCTTCATTTCTGGAAGCCAGCAAATGATATAAAGTCTCAAGTGGAGATCAATTACGGAGGCCCTGGGACAGGGAAGACGAGGGCATGGGTGTGGTAGTCATCCAAACCGTGGCCAAAGGACTGATGATTCAAGTGCTTCTAGTCCTGATGTAGATGACCCAGAGGCATCCCAGCTCTGGCCCCACTGGATGCTGTGATGCAGCACTGGTTCCTTTGTGGACCCTGCTCAAAGCTTTTGCATGCTTAAAGATCCCAAATGACTAGAAATTAAAAAGAAAGACCGTCATTCACACCATTCACACCTAGAGACTGAATCTTATCTGTTTTGAAAGCAAACCTCTCTAGCTACACAGAAGTAACAAATGTTAGTTTGTACTTAGAAATGCATGGGGTAGCTGGGACGTTTCCATAATTTCCAGAGATTATGCATTCTTCACGAATACTTTTATATTGCTGCTTACAAATATGCATTTCCAAACTTGAAATTTAGGTGTTAACAGTGTGTACCAGTTAAGAAGAGGAGAGGAGGGGGAAGGGGCAGGGGGAAGGGCAGGAGGAGGGGAGAGGGAGGGGAAGGTTAGATAAGGACACTGTGGTGGTTTGAATGAGAATGGCTGCCTGCTCCCAAAAGCCCACACCACTCCCAGTTAGTGCTACCCTCCTGTCTCTCTCCCTCTTTACCCCCATCAGCCATTTCCCATCTTCCTCTCCCTCTTCTCTCACTATGTTGCATCCAACTCATAGGGATCCTCCTACCTCACCCTCCCAAATGACAGAATTACAAGTACTCACCACTAGGCCAAGTTTAGAACGCCTAAGATTCTTTAAAATCTCAAAGATACAATGTATCTTAGTCCTCAGTTCTCTAAGGATAACATATTAAAAAAAAAAAAGTTCACTTGCAGTCCATCCCCTTAAAATGGAGACCAAAGTTTCATTTGTAGCAATTAGAATTATAAAGGTCATTTCACCTTGTTCACAGATTTTAGTTATAATTACAATTATTTGCTAACCCTGAGAAATGAACAACTCAGGCAGGGGTGTGGCTTAGTAGGTCAAACTCTTGAGATCCTGGGTTTGCTCCTCAGCCCTGCATGAGTGGGAAGGAGAGTGGGGAGGGTAAAGAAAAGTGAACTGAAACCGAGCAGTATTTGGGCATAGCTTTTCCTACAAAATTATTTTAAAGTGGGCAGGAGAGATGGCACAGCTGTTAAATGAGAGGCTCACAACCAAAAAGACACACGTTTATATAAGCAGAACTTGCCTATCTTGTCAACATGGTATTTTCATGAGGTTTTACATTAAACAAATGTCAGATTATTGGCATTTTTCTCAAGGTCTGTTTTTACAAAAACAACTATTTTTCATACAGGAGTCTTTCTACTACATGTATGTATGCATACTGTGGGGGTGGGGGTGGGGAGGGTGCCCAATGAGGGTTGTGTCCCTGGAACTGGAGGCACAGATGGTTGTCAGCAGCCGTGTGAGTACTGGAAACTGAACTCTGGTCCTCTAGAAGAGCAGTCAGTGCTCATAACTGCTGAGTCACCTCTCCAGCTTCCTGACTGCTTTCCATTTGATCTCTACTGCCGTTTTTTAAAAAGAGGCAAGAAAGCCACTGTCGTTCTGTTGTTTCTCTTAGACTTCTGCGGCTGTACTCTGCCAGATCCTCAGTTGTCATTAGTTTGTAATGTCAGTCCACTAAAGCCACTTTATCACCTATCCCACATCTCTTCAAGACACACGATCATCCCCAGATCCTGCATGTTCTATAGGAATACTTAGGAGGGTGGAGATAGAAGACTGTGGAGAAATATAGTATGTCCCTTCATAAAGGGCTGAAGCAATGGATGTCAGCTGTGGGAACAGAAAGGCACCAGAGAACAGCAGTGGACAAAGGAACGGAAAGGTCTTATACTAGCAAGTATAGGCGAGATTTGTACGAGAAACCAAGAACCCTGACTGAAACATAGCAAGCAAGTGGCGAGCCCTGCTCTGTGGGGCTGGACCCAGAGAGAAGCAAAGCCCTGGTGAGCTCCCCAGGTGCAGGGCATGGCATGCATGTGCAAGGTACAGCATCACAAAATAGTTTAAAACAGGAGCCTAACCCCAAAGGACCTTGCCTCTTTATCCCAAGTGACCAAAATCAAGAAAAACAACTGGTACTATAAAATTTAATTTTTACCTAGATGGGGAGATGTTCACTCATCCATCCAGACACAACCTCCTGGGAACCACATATGTTTTGAAAGGACGCCATTCCTTCTCAAGGGGCTGATTCAGGGAATTTGCCTGCTGTGTTTCTATCTGTTCTTTAAGGGTTTTTCTTTTTCTTTTTTTAAGAGGTAATTTTTCTTTAATCTTTCTACTTCTGGTCTGGTATATACACTATCCCTACGCTTTGTGCTTGTCACCAGCACTCCCTGCACATTTCGGCAGCCTGGACGGAGAACTTCCTCTTTGCTTCCAGTCTTAGTCAGGGTTTCTACTGCTGTGCTAAACAACATGATCAAAAGAAACTTGGGGAGGAAGGGTTTATTTCGCCTTACAGCTTGTAGCTCCTCTTTCAGGAAAGTTAGGGCAGGAACCTGAAGGCAAAAACTGATGCAGAGGCCATGGAGGAACACTGCCTACTGGCTTGCTCCCTATGACTGCTTAGCCTGCTATCTTATACCATCCAGGATCACCAGCCAAGAGGTGGCACCACCTACTGTAAGCTGTGACTTTCCACATAAATCAAGAAAATATACCAGAGACTTGCCTTCAGGGCAAGCTGGTGGAAGCATTTTCTTTAAGTGAGATTCCCTCTTCCAAAATGATTCTAAGCTTATGTCATGTTGACATAAAACTAGCCACCATGCCTTCTGTCTTAGGGTCTCCATTACTCTGATGAGGCACCATGACCAAGGCAACTTTTATAAAGGACAACATTTAATTGGGGCTGGCTTACAGGTTCATAGGTTCAGTCCGTTATCATCAAGGCAGGAGTTTGGCAGCATCTAGGCAGGCATGGTGTAGGAGGAGCTGAGAGCTCTACATCTTGTTCTGAAAGCAGCTAGGGGAAGACTGGCTTCCAGGCAGCGAGGCTGAGGGTCTTAAAACCCACATTCATAGTGACACACCTACTCCAACAAGGACACACCTCCTACTGGTGCCACGCCCTGGGTCAAGCATATACAAACTATCACACCTTCCTTAGCCTCTCCTCCATCCAGTACTTGTAGATGCCAGCCGTTTGGCCCTTCGACTACTTAGGATTCTTGAGCTGCTCTCTAGGAAGCCCCCAAGGCCTTCACCTGTGACTCTGCACTGCTGTCACCCAAGCTTAAGTAAGTAGTTCCTGCCTCCTGGGAAACGCCTCACTTCCCACTTGCAGCAAAATAACCCTAGCCATAGTTATCCTTGATAGTGTCTGAAGGCAATGGACAAAGAGTAGCCTTCTATAGTCCACTCCAATTCTTCCTGGGAGACCCTTCATTTTCTGGGTGGCACAGATGACAGTTGTAGTTCATGCACATGGATCTGTGCCTACTGTAAGGACCCTTCTGCCAGCCCTCTCCTTTTCCTCCACCACAACGTCTGTCACAGCTCTCTCAAGTTGGGAGGAGCCTGAGCATGTGGCTTATGGTGTTTGTGCTTGTATAGGAAGTCCCAGTCAGACTTCCTAAATCAAGAGACCTACTAGTAACCAGGCTTTCATTTTTCTCCAAGACAGTTTGAGTCCCCTTCACTTTCAGTCATGGCTGAGTTGATAGTTTTAGTCTGTGAGCTTTCCCTTCAAGGTCAATCTAGTCTGACCCGTCAGGTTGGTTTGGATCCAGAGAGAAACTGTATCCCACCTTTGGGAATTGGAGAGAGACTATTCTAAGAGGATGCCTCAGTGGAATTGGTGCAGGGAGTCTTGGTTTCACTCTGCTGACAGGAGAGGTCTGTTGCCCTCAAAGGTAAATGCACAGCCATGGAACTCGTGTGACAAGCCCTGAGCTTTCTATTCCTTCTGACTCACCCCTGGGATGCTGTCTTAAGAACTAGTCTAAATTTGATTCTCAGACTCTGAAAAAAAAAAAAAAAAAGGAAGAAAGAAAGAAAACAATTTCTTCCACAGCAAAACTTGACCCTTAACACAGTTCCAGATCAATAATGCTGGCTGCCTTGGGGCACATTGAGCTATTACTTCATCCTGCCATTAGATTACGTTGTTTGTAATTTAGGAAAGGACTCTGAGATTTCTTATAACCAAGCTTTCGAGACTGTCACAAGACCACAGATGCAATAGGGATGTGCTATGTATTTTACTAGATTCTCCTGAACTTTGCATTTTCCTCAAACTCAGCCACAGCTGACACCCTTCATAGCTTCTTCTTTGTACATATCCAGGCTTAACTTCCAGCTTCTCTACTGCACCTTCCCCTCCCCCACATCATCCTCTTCAGCTTCTCCTCCTCTCCTTCCTCCTCCAAAGATCTCTTTCCATCCACACCCCTTTTTATCCAGACACATTCTCCCATCATGCACTTGCTCCAGAAACTCAAGGAAGAGAGAAAGCCATCCCACCCCTTCAGAGGACAGCTTTCCTCTTTTGCAAGGCAGCTAATAAGGATTGCAGTGCCAGCAGCTACACATCCCTTTCCCCATGCCCAGTCTGTCCCAAATATAATCCATATTAGGATCTTTCAGCCCTGATCCCTTCATCTGCACTAGCGAATTCAGAGGATTCATTGTGGCTTTTGATCCAACATAGCAACACATCTACATTATTCTAATTATCTGTGCACCCATGAACAATTAAAAACTACTGCTTCTCCTGCAGTAAAAATTTCTCTTTGGTACCATTCAGTTACACACCCCATCCCCCCAATCTGTCCCAAATATAAACCCAATCAGGACCTTTTAGCGATGATGCCCAGTTCCATAGGCATTCAAAGGCTCGCTGAGCTTTTGAGCTAGGCTAACAGTGCGTCTCCATCACTCCAACCACCTGCTGCATTCATGGAGAAGCTGCATCTGGTACTCAGTATGTGCCTGATGAGGTGTGTGCTCACCATCCAGTTACAGCCAGGCCAGTTTCCATAGCTATTGCTGTTATGAGCGTCCAATGGCCACATCAGCGCTGCTGCAGGAAATGACAAGGATGGGCTCACTGAGATAATATAATTAGCTATGTATTAGAGGGAATTAAAATGCCAGTATCAAACTCATTAACTACAAAAACTTGTAGAACACAACACAGAAAGCTGCCAAGAATCCTGGTCCCTTTCAACTTAAGCAAGCCGAAACCATGTGCAAGTGCACCAATGTGGACCCCAGTAGATAGGAAGGCTGAGCCATCCTGACCGTGTATGTTATAAGCCAAACTTCTCCAGAGAGGAGACAACAGCTTCAATACTCCACCGGGGACTCAGACTTGTCCCCCGCTTTATTAGACACAGCCTACATGTTCTAAAGCCTAGAAAAGACCTCAAGAACTAGAAAAGCCAAACTGGAGGAGGCAAGGTTAAACATGACACGCTATCTATACAGGGCTGCAGATTCCATGTCTAGCTCAGGAAATCCTAGAGCGCCACCTAGTGTCTAAACAGTTCGGGCTAAAGCCTTAAACCAGCCTCTGGTCAAAGGACTCTGCTGTATCTTGCAATCTGGCAGCACATTTTAGCCAGAAGTGCCTAAAGCTTCCAGAGTAGAAGCCTCCTCTTAGCCTATGTCCAATCTGCAAAGTGGGGGCCCATCAAAAGTAAATGTCCCTCTCTTCTACATGAGGTAAGTCTGACCTCCAACCAAGGCCACTATGATTAGGTTAAACCTGAAAAATGCCAAGTATACATGACTTTATTCCTAAACTACAAAGATCATAATGAAAAAGATTGATGGGGGGCTGAGACTATAAGGTTTCTGTATTTTCTATCTCCATGGAGATGAACTTTAGGTTGCCCTAAATCTTGGCCATGGGCCAAGATTACATTACTTATTGATAAGGGAGTAACTTTTTTCACCCTAGCACCTTCTATGGTTAGAATTCCAGTGCCCAATTCTCTTCACCAGAAGCTCCATCCATCCCCTTTCCACTCCTCTTGACCTGTACCATAGGCAACACCTTCTATTCATTCTCAAGTCCTACCATGCTGCTCTGTTTACTTCTGGGGTAGAGATACAATGTCTCGACTTCAGAGCCACTCAGGCGTTTTTTTTTTTTTTGGAGGTCCCCTCCCCCATCCTGTGATAGTCTGGAGCTGTCTGGGGCCAAAGATCCCTCCCTAGAGTCTACTAGAGCATCATCCAAAACACTCCTCTGTGGTCTGAGTTACTTCCATCCCTGAACACTAACAGTCACTCCCTTCTCAACTACCACTGATGGGCCCAGCAGCCTCCCCTGAACCCCCCCAGTTACTGAAGGCTAAAGCATAAAAAGCTCACAGCTTCTCATTGATAAATCCCTGGCTTCTGTGCTCATGTAACTCTTCATACAACACTCTTACCTTGGCAGTAAAGAAGTCAGATAGACCCTACAGGTTGGTCTATGACTGTGGGCCACAATGAGGCTGTAATCCTGATCTAACTCTAGTTCCCAATCCTTATACCTCATTGGGGCAGGTTCCCACCACAACCTCCTGGTTCACAGTGTTAGACCTTAAAGATGCTATGTTTAGTATTCACATTCGCCTAAACCCTCAGTTCCTCTCTGGCTTCAACGACAGGACATTTCTACCTTGCTTCACCTTTTCACAATTTAGATTAATTGTGGCACACTTATATACTGCTGGTGGGAATGGAAATTAGTCAAGCCTCTGTGAAATCAGTATGGAAATCCTTCAAAAAAAAACCTAACTAAAAATAGGACTACCATATGACCTAGACATAGCACTTCAGGTCTAAATTAGCATACTTCGGAGATACCCAAACATCTGTATTTATTACGGCACTATTCACAATCACAGAGTTCTCAGATCATCTATGGAGAGACAGTGGACAAAGAAAGGTGGTATATATGCACAACAGAGTTCTATTCATTTGCAGAATGAGATTCTAGCCAGGCAGTGGTGGTGCACGCCTTTAGTTGCAGCACTCAGGAGGCAGAGGCAGATGACTATGAGTTTGAGGTCAGCCTGGTCTGCATGGAGAGTTTCAGGACAGCCAGGAATCTCACACAGAGAAACTCTGTCTCAAAAACAAAACAAAACAAAACAAAACAAAACAAAACAAAATACCAAAGAAATCCTATCATTTGTTAACAACTGGATTGAACTGGAGATGGTCATATTCCACAGGTGAACCAGACACACACACAGATAAATATTGTATGCTTTCTCATTTGTGTCCTAGAATTCATTCATATATTCATACATCTGCCATGAAAACGGAGAAATGGATGGAGAGAGACCAGTGGAGAGAGGGCATGTGAAGGGAGAGAATGGGGAGAGGTGAGTACTAGTACTTGAATGAAACCATCTACATGAAACCCAACACTGTGTACTCAGAAAAGCCCAGCGTTTGCTCCCCCCACCGCTCTCCCCTTCCCTATCCTCTGAACACCCTCCTGTGCCCTCAAAGCTCACAGGCATCCTTGCAGAGCTTGACTGCTTTCTTCTAATTCACCAGCTCCTTTTTCTCACGCCCACCTCAGCAGCAGCAGCCAAGGCCTCCTGCTTGCCAGCCCTGTTTTATCCCTCAAACTCCAGTTAACAGTGTCCTAAAGTTACTTCTGAGTTTTCTTCTTCGTGTATGTTTTTATTAATTCAGTATGTGAGGGAGTGTACACGTGTACACATTTGTACACACATGCATGTGCGGGTCAGAGGACCACTGGCTGGAGTACTCCTTTAACCATGTGGATGTCCAGCTTGGGGGTAAAAACGTGAGGGTAAAACTGCTGACTCATCTTCCTCTGCTGGTCCTCTTGGGTTTTAAAATTCTCCTACCTATGAAACTATAGATGTGCAGAAGGGACTC
Organism: Mus musculus; assembly: GCF_000001635.26. Classification (NCBI taxonomy): domain Eukaryota; kingdom Metazoa; phylum Chordata; class Mammalia; order Rodentia; family Muridae; genus Mus; species Mus musculus. Next base: position 55,314,147 of record NC_000075.6, read on the forward strand.
GAGTCCTCTGGTGACCACCTAAAGGTAAAGCAAATGGTAGCCTGTGGGGAGACTTGACGTTGCAGCTGGGTTGGCAGCTCAATCACGTTGGCTAAGGGAGCGACGCTAGGGAAGGTAGGCTCAGTGTAGGCTATGCTAAAGAGATGGGCAGAATAACTACTCCTTTAGTGAGATTCTGTATTTTTTCCTTCCCAGAATTCTCTGCCCCCAGTGCAGGGGCTGAAGGGCCAATATAGGAATATAAGTCGTCCACTCATACTCCCACCTTGTCTTCCCCTTTCTGAGCATGTATGTTTTCCCTAACATTTCAGGCTCTCCCCGACCAATACTTTGGATATCCTTTCCCTTTCTCTGAAGCTCCGCTCCCTGCCCTGTGGCTGCTTGCTGGCCATGTGTCTGACCTCCATGCTGGCAGCTCTTCCTTCTCTTCTCCAGGCAGCTGCTTTACTGTACACCTGCCCTTTAGTTTGCCTTTTAAACGCTGATAAAATTATCCTTGTGTTTCCATGTGCATCTATTCTTAAATGCCTTTATTAATGAGACTGAGAACCCCAAAAGGGACCCGGATTATAGCAACAGAAAGACAGGGAAATGATTCTGTATATATTCAGGCTTTTGTGTCACCTTTTTCTGTTCACTGTAACGCTGTGATAGGCAAGGCAGAGAAAACTGGGCTTTTCTTCTCTACAGTCTAGCCAAAATTAAACAAATCCAACTGGTTTTACCAAGCCCTGGCTCCCAAGTGTTTTCTAGGTTTGGTGGTTTGATTTGTTTTTTTTTTTTTTTCAGTAAGCATGGGAAATCACTGAGAATACCTACCACACATATAGAAGTAATAATTTTTAAGAAACCAATCTTTATTTGGCAAAAATTCAGACATTAACTGAATTGGGGGAGAAAACCTGGGGCAGTGTTCCAGAAAAAAATTTCAGATAGAGATGCGCGTTCACAAGGACCAGTTGCATCCAACCCATCCCTGGGATGACTGTCCTTCAGGATTCCAGCTTTGGCGGGCTTCCTCTCCTTCAGATCTGAACCCATACATTCTCTAAAGTGCTCATGTTTATTAACAACTGTTTCTATGGCAGCAGAGTCCTCTTTTTAGGGCCCAGGGGTGGGAGCTATTTATAAGCCAAAGAATGATAGCATGCACCAATAGCAGCTATTAGTGATGAAATCCTTTTGGGATCTCTCATAAATAATATGGTAACAAGACAAAATATATTCAATGTGCATATTGTTTATCAAAACCACATCCGGATTCTAATTTTGTCTCCCATCTTGGTCTACTGACTACATACATAGAAGCCTAGGTAACAGTTTTATCACTCATGAATCGATAGTTTTGACCCCTGGAATCTACATTATTAGCTGCACTGAGCCATGGACCTAAATGAATCCTCTCTGTAACAGGTTTCTTACCCCGTTAGACAGAAGGCAGGCTTTGCCGTGTACAAGGTTTGCCATTCCACGAGGTCTTTTGAATAGAAAGAGTTGGCTTCCCCCATGCAACAAGCCCTTCCCATCCCAGAATGTACTGGCATAGACTCTATTTTTAAAATGCGTATGAAATAAATTAAACAATTTTTATTCTATTTAGCAACTCGCAAAAGCTACTTTCTTTCATGTAGATTGTACCATCTAAAATATATTAAAATCAGCCATTCAAAGTGTGATAGTTCCCAAGCAAACTTCAACTCATACTCTCGGCATATAAAAAGGTACGTAGCATAGGTATAACATTTAGAGCACGCGCTCTGGATCAAGAAGGCGAGAGGAAGCATCCTAGTTCTAGAAACGACTCCACCCCATAGTGGGTATAACAGTGGGTAGCAGAGCACTGTGAGCCTTCCCTCACTATACAGGAGACAGAGAAAGGGGATGGGATATTCATTCAGTCTGAGACTCCTTAATCTGAACTCCAAAATGCTGTAGAAGCTACAGGTTTGGGGGGCATCATGCCAGCACTTAAATGCTGGGTATTAGATCTTGAAACATTTCAAATTTTTAGGTTAGAGCTATTTCACCAGCAAATTTTATGCAAATATTCCAAAGTTTGAAAAACTTCAAAATCTGAAACCCTTCTGGCCCTGAGCATTCCAGATTAAAAAAATAATAATAATAAATAACCTTGTCTACTTCAAAGGAGCACAGAACACAAAGTGAATTTACACAAGTGAAGCACCTGGAGAGCAAGGCCACCGCCCAGACAAGGCTAAACTGTGAATGACTGCATTTTAAACATCATAAAAATGATGTTATAATGATTAACTTTATTCTAAAATCGTGTAACACATATTTCCCCAATTAATAACCCATCGAGAATCAGTGTCCAAGCTGGCTTCTATATAATTTATATACTCTTAAACTATTACCTCATAGCAAACTCTCTTCACTGCCAGGACTAAGTCTTGAGTTATTCAGGCTTCCATGTGTTAGGGACAGAAGCATCACAGTTCTCCCAGAGCCCACTACACCCTCAGGGCTGCCCCTCACCCAGGTCTTTCTAGAGGCCTATGTCTCTGAAGTCTAGAAACTTAGTTTATAACCAACACCCACATAGGATGTCTCTCTTAACATTATCCTTGATATAAGGATGTCATGGAATAAAATGAATCCTCTCTGTGACATGTTTCCTTCCCTGTTAGACAGAGGGCAGACTTGGTGATGTAGAAGGTTTGACATTCTACATGGGTCTTCTAAATAGAAACAGTTGGCCTCGCCCATGCAGCAAGACCCTCCCATCCCTCAATATACTGACATGAACAGTACATTGACTTCATGTGTGTATGCCCTTCTCGGGCCTAAATAGTTACCAACCTTGTTGGTATACAGAACTGATGATTCTCGTTTGTTTTTGGTTCTGTTTTGCTCATGTCTATTATTCTAACAGACCTCTATCTTTTGCTGAAGTCTCTCTCCATGCAGATGCTATCACATTTCCACTGAATTCTCTCACTGCTGAAGCACGGCCTCTTTGGATTTTTGATGCTCACTTTCAAGTGAATGAGATGCCTCCTACATTTGAACACTTGGTCCCCAGTTGATGGCAATGTTTGGGAGGTTTAGAAAGTTGTTGTAGGAAGTACGTTACTGGGGCCAGGCTTTAGAATGTAAAGACTCAAGCCATTTCAGGTTTGCCCTCTCTGTTTCATGCTTGCTGTTTAGGATGTCAGCGCTTGGCTTGCTTCTCTGGTCGCTTTCCTTGCTCTACCATCATGGACTCTGACCTGCTGGCACCCCACACCCAAACAACACAGGCCACCTTGCTCATAGTGTTTTATCATAACGGTAGGAAGTAACTAACACAACTGTGTAACTAATAACTAACATAACTAATGCAGCAATTCTCCAGCCTCCCCATCATCTTCCTGACTGTTTGACCCCTCACCCATATCTACTAGAAAGTCCATTCTGGTGAAGACAAACTTTTGGTCTTACACGAATTTCTTCTTCACTTTTTGGTTGTTGTTCACTTGCTTGTTTTTCTTGACTTTGGAAACAGAGTCTGGCTATTATAGCTGTGGTGGTTTGAACAGGAATGGCCCCCGCCCCATAGACTCAGGTGTTTGAATGCTTGGCCATAGGGAGTGACATTATTAGGAGGTGTGGCCTTGTTAGAGGAAGTGTGTCATTGTGGAGGTTATATATGCCTCAGCTACTCTCAGTGTGGCACCCAGTCTCTCCTTGCTGCCTGTGGATTAAGATGTAGAACTCTCAGCTCCTTCTCCAGCACTATGTCAGCCTGCTTGCTGCCATGCTTCCTATCATGGCAATAATGGACTAAGCCTCTGAAACTGTAAGCCAGCCCCAATTAAATGTTGTCCTTTATGATACAGAACTCTCAGCTTCTTCTCCAGCACCATGCCTACCTGTACTCTGTCATGTTTCTTGCCTTGATAATGGACTAAACCTCTGAAACTGTAAGCCAGTCCCAATGAAATATTTCTTTTATAAGAGCTGCCATGGTCACGGTGGCTCCTCACAGCAATGAACCCTTAACTGAGACAACAGCCCAGGCTGGTAATAAATTCATAATCATTTCGCCTCAGCCTTTCTATCCTGGGATTAAAGATGCGGCCCAGCACATTATCTTCTGCCCTCCTCTCATACTTCACTCTAACAAATTTCTGGGCCAGGTGTAGTGGCTTGTTCCTGTAGTCACAGCCCTCTGGAGGCTGAGGCAGAAGGACTGCTTCGAGTTCAAGGCCAGTTTGGGGAATATTGTGAATTTCAGTCCCCAGCCTGGGCTGCAGAATAAGACCTTATCTCAAAAAAGAAAGAAAAAAATCGGAACAATGTCTGGTTCTCCTTCAGTCCACGAAGTGCTTTTTCCCAGCCTCACCATTCTTCATCCTTTCTCTAACTCAATTAAAATAAATGAAAAGCAGTCCTTTTCCTGCTTCCTGATGCCATCTTTAGATTACCACACTCTGGTTCACCTCGCACGTCTCATCTCGCATTTCCATGAACTAGTCTCGATAATCCTCTGTGAATATACTATTTTAAAATTCTGCTTCACATCATTCTCTTTACTCTTGATAGAGGTGATTCATTAAGAATCCACAATTCAATGTCAATGTTAACATAAAGGTCCTTGGAGAACAGCGTATGAACCATAAGAATTAAACAGATCAGTGATGGTCACATGATCAATGGAATAAACTAAAATACAGGACTTCCTGTGCTTAAGACTGTACAGCGCCCAGCAATCTAAAGGTCAAGGGCTGAACGTTTGTATGCTCTACTTTTAGAAATATGTTAGCTATTGCTCCAGACACAGACCACCGTCTGCTCGTCAAGCCAGGGATAACAGCAATGTGGCTGTTATCAGGAAGCTCTGCGACAGGTGCATACATGGGTAGATAGGGTGCTGCTGACAGTCACAAGTTAGAAGACCTTCTAGAGAGAATCCTATAATTTTCCAAGTAAATAGTTCCAACCTTAAAGCCTTCTTAACCACAATCTTTTATTTTTTTTTCTAAGCTAGGTTTCCCCACAATGTCCCCCGTAGGTCTTAGAGACGGGGCGGTCTTCGGCTCAGCCTGACAGAATCTCACCCATGTGAAGGGTGCTCTGCCCACCCACCTCACCATAAGCCCTCCGTTTTCTAATCACAAGGACAAGGTAAACTTCCCCCAGACTCTTCCATTCCAAAGTTTTAACTCTATTCATATTACTTTTACAATACAAAGACCAGATGCACAGTACTCTGATGTTTCTAATATGCTATTTTTTTCTAGTTAACATTTAATGGAACACAGGCTTCTCAAGTATTAGAGTTGAAAAAAACAAAACCTTGATACCTTGAAACATTACATGATTTTACACGTTACAGAGAATATCCTTTATAGTCTGATAAGTCAAACTAGGACCTAAAATTACAGCTAGCAAACTGTCAAGCACATACATTCCTCCTCAAACCACATGAGATGAGGCCACCTACCTGCCACACCCGTTGGCCCCCCCCTGCTCTTCTCCTTTGTTCCTCTAGGCTGCAGAGTGGAAGGAAGGCAGGCAGATGAGCCACCTTTTCTGCTCAGGTAGGAACCAAGGCTACCATAAAAGACAGACACAAACAAAGGATTAGTTTAGCAACCAGGAGAAGTAATGTATAACATTTACAGACCTCAGCATAATTCTTAGTGGTCCCACAGAACCCGAGACTTGGGAAAGAAGCTCCCCTTTGCTGATACAGTTAACTTCTCCTTCCTTAACCCTTATGGTTCTGACATATGATTTTCAAGTCCCAGGAACGGCTGAGGTGGCTCAGCGTTTATACCATTGCTGTTCTTGCAGAGGACCTGGGTTCAGTTCCCATCAGCACCTGTATAGTGGGTTCGCAACTATCCACACCTCCAGTTCCGGGTGGTTCGATGCCTTCTCGCCTCTGTGGGCACCAGGCACAAATATGGTGCACATACATACACACATGCAAGCCAAACACTGAAACATACAGCAAATCTAAAAAATACCAAATAAAAGATTAAAAGCATAAAGTCCCCAGAGAACTATTTATTGTTATTTCCAAACACAAAGTTAGAAGTTAAGAGTAATAGAAAATTCAGATTTTATTTAAAAATTACTAACTAGGAGGAACCCTTTTGAAACATACAGACAGGGACTTTGGGGAAAGAGCAAGGAATTAGTATATATCTAGTTGTGTGAGTGTGATATGTGTGTGTTGGGGTGTGTGTGTACACATATGTATAGCAGCCAGAGGTTGATGTCATCTGCCTTTTCACACCACTACCTACCTTTGCTCTTTGAGGCAGGGCCTCTCACTGAAGCAAGGTTCAGTGGGTCTAGATAGCCAATGTTTGTTTTCTCTGCTTACCCCAGCAAACCCTGGGGCTACAGTCACATGTTGCCATTGACAGTTTTTATGTGGGTTCTGGTGACCCAAATTCAAGCCCCCGTGCTAGCACAGGTTTCCCCATCCCCCAACTAAGCCATCTCTATAGTCCAAAAAGATTCATTTTTTTTATTATGAAACTATTCTTTGTATTGTATCCCATAAGGAAAATGTCACAATTATGATAGAAACTTAATATGGATTGTTATTTCAGTAAGGTGGTAGTGCTCATCAGAAAGAAGGAGGGAACATGGTATATAATATGATCTACCCTCTAGCCACAAAGTTCATTTGCCCCAAAGCATTTATTCTATATGTACTGAAATAGGAGGTCAAGACAGTGGCTCAGAGCACTCTATATAAATGTGTCATATGCAAATGTTGGAACATATAACATTCAGGACCTTTTCATAGTTATACAAATAAGAACACAATGCATTTAATAACAGCATGTTTATCCAAAATTTACCTACTTTCAAGTTTGACCATGTTAGTACTTTATTTTTCTGGCTCTCTTCTCAAGTCAGATAAGTTAAACATCATTTTCCTCTTCTGTAGACAAAATAATCATAATAAAACCCTTGAGCTAGAAAGAGTTAGAGAATGCCTGCGTGAGTTACATCTTCTAAATCAATTCCCACTGCTGTCGTGATTGAAGATGGCGGAATGGCTTAAGAGACAGAACCCTGGAATCCAGAATGCTTTTCCAGCTACATCATACTGCGCAAACTTTTACAGCTCTGTGTACACTCGAAGTAGCAAGGCAAAAGGGTTGAACTACAGGTCTCTGAATCAGACTGCCTATGTCTCAATCCAGGCTCCACACTGATGGTGTGACCATGAGCAAGTTAGCTACTCCCTCTGTCTCCTTTATAAATAAGATTAATAATAACTACATATTGTCAAAAAGAGTTATTATATAAAAGATTAATTCAAATAAGGTGTGTGGAGCCATCATTCTGGAATACTGTAAGCAGTTAATAAATGTCCACAAGTATTAGAACTTGGCCCAGATAGGGTTAGTGTTGCTGTGATGAACACCATAACCAAAGCAACTTGGAGAGGAAAGGTTTTCTTCAGCTTACATTTCCAAGGTGACAAACCATCACTGAGGGAAGTCAGAGCAGGAACTCAAGCAGGGAAGGGACCTGGAGGCAGGAGTTGACACAGAGGCCACGGAGCAGTGTTGCTTACTGGCTTGCTCCTCATAGTTTGTGCAGCTTGCTCTCATATAGAACCCAGGACCACCAGCCCATGGGTGGCCCCATCCAATCACTAAGAAAATGCCTTACAGCCAGATCTTATGGCGGCATTCTCTCAACTGAGGTCCCCTCCTTTCAGATAATTCTACCTTGTGTCAAGTTGACATAGACTAGCCAGCACAGAAGTCTATCAATAAAAAACGAGGAACCTAATTACATTGTACTAGAATTGAGCGTTGGATATTTTGTGTTTTCAAGTATATAGCTGCCAATAATATTCCACTTTGACACATGCGCTGTGTATCAATGAAACAGTTGGCCCATGAAGCATACACAACTTCCAAACAGAAACACACAGGAAAGCTCACTTGAAAACTGAGTCTTACTCATTTGCTGATCTTCTGAGACCAGATACTCAAAGAGTTTCTGACATTCAGAAGGTTCTTCTATAGATACCTCTCTACCATATACAAAAGTATTTCCAGGAATGATCACGAAACAAAATGTTAATAGGCAGGAAATAAAGATAGTGAAAACTCTACTTATAAGCCAACATAAAACAAAATACATTTTATAGTAACAAAGATCTAATGGAATTTATTAATGTCTTGGGAAGAGATACCTACATATTGGTCTTCCACAGTACTAAGCTTCACGCTATTTTCAATTTTCCAGATACAGTCTTTAGCCTTGAAGCAAATATTAACGATTAATAAAGTTCAAAGTCAGACATATCTGAATTCAATTATTCAAATCACAATTACACACACAAACTAAAAATAGGTAACGGCCAACCAAACTTATAACTCAAAGTGTTCCATTTTCTTTCGCTCTTAAACACCACATACTAAGTGGAGTGTGGTGGTCCATTCATGAGGGTGACACAGGAAGATTACCCTGAGTTTAGGATACATGGAATGAAACCCTGCCTCAAACAAAAACAACAAAACCTTACACATATGAAAAACTCCCAGTGGCTTCATAGAAAGGCAGTGCTAGACTCCTTGCTGCCTGTGTCTTCATCCTCCCATGTTTAGCAGCATGTTTAGTAAGACACTGACATTCACATGTAGGGAGGGATGGTGTTAAGATATGAACTTCAACTCTTGACTTGCCTTGAACTTTTATGACGTACTTGGAATACACCCAGCAGCTAAGGTCATGTTTAACTAAAGATCAATTGAAGCACAGGGTTCTCTAATGCTGATGTACAGTAGAAAGTATGCCAACAGATAAATGGTTAAAATATGTTAATTTGGAGGGGTGCTAGTGATTAAGTCTAGTGCCTTCTTCCAGTATGAAACTCTCCATTTTTCTCCTTGCCTCCCATCCCCCTCTCTTTGTGTTTTATCAGGGACTGAACCTTTTTCTTTTAAGATTATTTTGAGAAAGATCTAGCAAATGTACAGGTTAGCCTCAAACTGTCTATGTAGTTAAGGTGGGCCTCAAACTTTTCATCCTCCTGCCTCAGTTTCCTGAAGAGTTATAGGTAAGTACCACTATGCTCAGTAAGAAAACCTTTTGCAGTTGTTTATTGAGGCCGAAGGAATGCATGCTATTGTACTTTCTGTTGCATCTAATATAGACTATCTGCATATGAATATTGCTAATTGTGTCAAATATATTTACTCATTAAAGCTACCTCAGTAGGATTTTAAAAAGAAACCTGCTGTTAGCAGTTACTGTGACTACTTAAGCCTCGGATAAATATCACCCAACATAACAGAGTCTACTTCTCAGCTCTCCTGGACACAGCGTGGCTCTTCTCTGCACAGTCCACATTAGCAAAGCTGTGTTATAAGGCATTTAGAAGCACCCACAAAATATGCACATGTAGATAAACATCAACAATTTAGGACTTGGCATAAAACTCCAATTTTCACAAATTATGAGGCATCAGATCTGGATATTTTTTCCAATTAGTAACTTAAACAGAAGTTTTTATTCTGAGACCAATTTTTTTTTTCAGATATTCATAGGACCAACATCATCTTGAATTTACCTTCTCATAATCTTGCTGCCATGGAATGAACACACACAAAATTCTGTTTGTGTGATTTTGGTGCTCTTGAAAAAACTGTCTGCCCTCCTTCCTTTCCTTCCTTCCCTTCTCCCTTCCTCCCTTCCTTCCTTCCCTCCTCTCTCCCTTTCTGATTTTGGACTTTTGAAGGAGGGTCTTATTATATAGCTCATGCTAGCCTTGAGCTTCTCTCCTGCCTCAGTTTCTCCAATGCTAGGAGTACTGGCATACATTGACACTCAGAAAAAAGGGGAGTGCAATTTTTTTTTTTTAAGTAAAAGGTCTGACTTACTTCTAAGGCATCTTGCCATGGATAGTATGCCAATGATACCACCTTAGAAACAGTGTTGTCTGTCAAGAAAGCAACACACACATCTTAAGCAGTCTCTTCCATCCTGCATTTTAGCGTGTTTTCTTGACGCTCTGTAACTCCTTTCCACGTGCACAGAAAGGCCTCCCTCCCATTCCTCACCTGCCACAAATTGAAGCAACACCTGTGCTGTTTGGAGCTGGAGGAGTTCCCAACCTCCGCTATCAGCACTGATCGCCTGAGGCAGTTAGAGCCAAAATTCCCAAGTCAATCTTCTGGAAATTAGATTGCAATGCGCTTGAGAGGCTCCACAATCTGACTCTAAACAAGTGTTTGTTACTGATTCATGAAGACCGAGCAAGCTGAATAGCAATAGTGAGACGCCTGCTGTGGGTTTCAGTTTTAGAGCAGTGTGGTAATCCTTCTCTGGATCTCAGGATTTGGTGTATATGAGAAGAAGAACAGGCAACATTAGAGAAAGTAGAGCGACATCTTGTCGCTATGTCCCCAGTCCTCCTCCCCCGTGTGCACGAGTTTGTGTGTGTGAGTGAATATCATCGAGCTAAGGTTTCAACACCCTAAAGAAATCAGGATTTTAATTCGGGCATGTGTTGTGGTAGTGACACACCACCAGGGGGAAGCATAGAGCTGACAAGTTGCAAATGTTAGGGGATTTTTTTAATTTCCATAGGGTTTCCGGGAAGGGTAGAGAGAGAAAAGACACGTGTAACTGGGCATACAGCTGAGTGGCAGAACCCTTGGGTAGCACAAATGAGGCCAGGATTCAATCGCCAGTGCTGCAAAACCAAACAAGCCAGAACGAAATGGCAAAAGATGTCCTTGTGTTCCTCTCTAGTTCCTCTTAGATAACCATGGTAGAAAAAAATGTTACCCTAAAGTGACATTGTAAGTAACGTTTTAAAGTAATATCTTCAAGTAACATCTTTAACACTTACACTTAAAAGAAAAAAAAATGTATTAGAATACAAAGTTTCTGGATAAATGGATGTAGTCTAATTTTTCTCCCTGAAAATACTTGCACTACTCTTAATATTTAATTAGAGTTTTCTTTAATTAGCCTTTCTTTGACTTACAGTTTAGAGTCCATCATTGAGCAAAGCCAAGACCTGATGCAGAGGCAGTGGGAGAACACTGCTTGCTAGCTTGAATAGCCTGCTTTCTTATAGTAAGGAGGACCACCTACCCAATGGTGGCACCGCCCACAGTGTGGGAAGGCACAGCTGGACCCTTCAACATCAATCTATGTCTACAGGCTAATCTAGTGGAGACAACTCTTGGAGTGGATTCAGCCACTAACAACACACACACACACACACACAGAGAGAGAGAGAGAGAGAGAGAGAGAGAGAGAGAGAGAGAGAGAGAGTTTTCTTTCTTTTTTCTTTCTTTTCTTTCTTTCCAACAATGTCTCCCATTCGGTAGGGTAGTCTGTCTCCTCCCTCTTGATTTTCTGGCACATGGGGTAGGGGTGGGGAGTGATTAGTTTCATGCAATCTCATTAATTCCAGGGATTATTGTTTGTGCTTGTTATTGGAGTCTAATTCAGGAAATCTTTGTATCTCAATGTTTTGCCAGATGGCTAACCAGCGAAACACTGTCATGAATGCTGTTCAAAGCCCTTAAGGAAACTTAAGTGTAGTTCTACTAAATGGGGGGTCACGGGGAGGTAGTATGGAGGGAGGACAGCATTTCTACTTTCCAGTCTATTTATGCCTAGAACCAGTAGGGGGAAATCCTGTCAAGCCAAATAACTTCTACAACTGTTTTCTCCAAGGACCCCCTGCCCCCCGAAATTAGACATTACAGATGGTTAAGAAATGTTGGTAGGTGAGGACTAAACAAAGACATACTTTTCCATGTACATTCCTTGTCTAGACATTTCTGTATCTATTAAAAAACCGATCCGAGCCCTTCAGGCGGTTCTATGTATGGTCTGGGTTTTAAAGCTTTCAATTCTAATTTCTACCGTTTTGCTAGTGGAAGAGAAGGCAAGAAAGTCGCAGGCGTTCCTGAAGGCCACGTGAACCTAACCAAATAGTGATTATTCTGGAGGGGAAGCCAATGGGGGAGAACCCCAAAGTCACTCAGGAACTTTGTGCCCTAGAGAAAGAAGGGTTTCCGATCTTTAAAGTATCTAACATAAGAAGGCCAAAACCCCAAAGGAAAGCGGCTATTTTTAAAAAACTGTTTTTAAAAACTGTTCACAGCAGTAAGCTTTTTTTTTTTTTCCTTTTCACACGTGAGGCTTTTTTTTTTTTTTTTTAAACCCCCAGATTGCTCAGTCACTCTGTCTACTCTAGGCATTCTCAATCGGGACAGGCGCTTCAAGGGCAGAAAACTCTTCATTTACAATACATGACCAACACGCACAGTGTATCTGTCACGTGAGAATGTGATGGGGACCACCGAGGGGTGGGCAATGCCTTCAAAGGCTCCTTGGGGCAATGCACACACCAGGGGCGGCAGGCAGAAACCTCGGAGGACACTGCGCGCCGCTACTCACAGCACAGTGTGTGAAAACGCACCCAGGGCGGTACCGTGGGACCGCAGGCGCCCGCCCGCCCTCGGCCGCACCAGCCAGCCTCCGCTTCGAGCTCCTGCCCCCTGTCACCCGCGCCACGAGGCCCGCTTGCCCTTCGCCGGGGGTGACTGCCCACACGCGGCCCCCGCTGGTCGCAGTTTCCTAGACAGCCGCGCGGCCCCTCTGCAGCCTCCGGAACGCGCGAGCGGGAGCGGGAGCGGGCAGCGAGAGCGCAGGCGCGGGCCCGGGAGAGCCGCCGTCCCGAAAGCGCGTGCGCGCGCGCTCGAGCGGGGTGGGCGGAGGGGCGGAGGGAGCGGCGGGGCCGCGAGGGGGCGGGGGGGTGGGGGGGCGGAGAGGGGAGCCCCGGGAGCGGGAGCGCGGGCCCGGCGCTGCAGAGCAGAGCGAATCCTGAGCTCCGGCAGCAGGTACGTGTTCTTGCAGCCGGCAGCCGCCGGGGCTTCCCCGGCTGTGGCCCGGGCGGGCGGGTGAGGGAGGCAAAGGTAGGGGCCGGATCGTGGTTTGCAGGGTGACTGCCCTGGAGGACTAGGATCCTGCAGCTGACCTTCATGTCCCGGGCTGGGGAGCCGGACGACCATCCTCTGGGGAGCACGGGGTCTTCAGATCCAGACTGGGGATCTGCTTGTCACATGCTTCTTATTTATTTTTGCAAACTGTCCTGGTTCGGGTCCAGCTGCGGATGCCTTCCCTCCTATTCTTTGCCTCTGTGTGCCATCTTGCATTTATTAATAAAACATGAAAGCTGGGGGTGCGGGAGGTTTGCTTCTAAGGGGAATCCCATTGCAGTATAGCAAGTGGACGCCTATTTTCGGTTTTCAGACGTGGTGTAGAGGTGGAAATCCCACACCCTAGGGGTTTGTGGCTTTGCTGGTCGTGACCACTTCCTAGTGGGCTTCCCCGGTTTGTCGCTAGGTGCCCCAGCGGCAGGATGGACGGTCTGGAAAGGATGGAGGGTTTCATGTCAGCCTGGCGTACTGTTCCGAGGACAGGTGCAGACAGTTCCCTGCTTGCTAACTTGCCAGGGAGGTTTAAACCCAGGAAAGAAATTCTTTCTAAATTGTTAATAGGAGGCCTTGAATTGAGCATCTGAGTCTTGCTTACTCAGACTCATCGCGGTTTTGCATCTGAAGCCGATTAAAGCTAGCCACCTGTTGGAAGTCAGACCCCATACTCCATTCTGTTTCATAGTCACCAATACTGAAATAATGAGGTCCGTAAGACCCCATTCTATCCTCTTTAAATGTGTTGCCTGCCAATTCTTTCTTTTGAAATAAATTCTCATTTTTTCCATTATATAGTTTAGACTGAAATATGATTTACTTATATTCCATATACATACATCACCATATTCTAAGCACTGGGTTTCTCTTCAGGGTATATTATCTATTTCCCTAGCTTTAACTTGGCTGTGAAGAAGAGTGGGGAAAGTGGACTGTATGTAACTGCTCCCTATGGCCCTCCCCCAGGAATAATATAGTGAAAAGAACAGAAAGAGCCGGAAGCACAAAATGAAAATGACTCGCAAGCTGTGGGGGTCCAGCAGCTGGACTGTGGTACCACATTAAACCAGGAGATGTACTTGTAGGGACCCAGTGCTGAGCTAAACGCCATTTGTGGCTCATTTCCTTGGGTCTTCACTGCAAGGCTGTCATCTCTGTGTTGGAGATGAAGAAGCTGGCACTTAAGGGGTTAACTGACTTACCCAAGGTCGCTCAGTCAGGAGCAGGGTAAAGATCCAGTTCATCTGCATCACACCCGATTGCAGATTGCAGGACGCTGGGGGCTCAGCATTCAACTTCAGTGTTGCTACCCCATCCGTCTTTTCATTAAGATCGGGTTCACGTGTGAGCGCATAGGCCCTGATGCAATTTTCCATTTCACAGATCCCGTACCAATTTTGTGGCTTTCCAAGATGAGAAACTGGTGTTCATGAGTGGCACCGCGTGTAATTTCTTTTGTGGTGACACTGAGCCTATTTTTAAACACAGGGTCCAAGGCATCCTGCATTAAAACTACCTCACATAATCAATTATGTTCAGTTTAAACCCACAAAGTACCTACAGATCATGTGGGTGCTGGCGTACTCTTCACACCCTCGCCCTGCCCTACCTGTTTGAGCACCATCTCTTGTTGTCACTGCTGGTCGTCACTCCACTGTCTTGTCACACTTGTGGGTGCTATGAGGGGGTAAATGACTCCATGTCAGCCATGTGGCACAGTCTGGTGTCTACAACCATGGCAACTATTCACTAAAAGCTCTTAGAATGTATCCATTTAACTATGGAGATATATATACATACATACACACACACACACACACACACACACATATATGTAATCTCTCTTTTCACAAGTGCATTCTTACAGCTCAGGTGTTGGACTTGGTTACACATTTGTAGCAGTTTTCATGGACTTACAAGCTGTTATAGTTTTGTGAATGGAAAATTCACCTAACAGAGTTGCTAGATTTTATACTCAGGCTGTGCAATGGAGCTAGTAGTGAGAAAGGTATGGTTGAACTTAGAGAATTAACTGGAAAGCACATCATATGGAAGACACAGCTTTTAATGATGCACACACTGGCTATGATAGATAACAGTAAGTGAGATATATAAAATTGTTTACTCTAAATTCTAAAAGCTGTTTTCCTTGGACATGAGCCTGGTTTGAGCAGAATGTTACCTCCATCACGATACTGACGTCTACTGATAGCAGACAATTTGTATAGAAGATTTGCCTCTTAGAAAATACTCCGTTTTAGAATAATTCAATTTCCAGTGCTTATGGAAATGCTGAGGTGGAATTTTTCTGCCCTGGAGATTTCCAAGCCTATGGTCAAAAACTCGGGATGAGTCCTGACAGCACTGAGAAGAGGACGCAGAAAGAGAGAGGTGTTGCTGATTTCTGGGGAAGAAAAGGGCTCTCTTTCCCTTGGGAAGTGTCAGGATCTTCTCCAAGAAGGAATCTCATAATTGCCAAGCATGAGGTAGACTGGTTGCCTTCCATGCAAACAGAATTTTATGTAATGCACAGATGAGCTCCATTCTCTGTGCACAGGTCGACTCGGGAACTGTAAACAAGCAAACAACCAAATATTCTGGACTATGTCTTCCTTTCTTGAAACATTTGTAAACTTGGAAAAGCCATGCCGGCCATTATGAAGGCATCTGTGTGACTTTTTATTCCTTTCACGGAGGGTGAACATTTCAGAGGGGAGAGGAAGGACCACCATTTTCATGCTACATGTTTGGCTGTAACCGGTTATTGTGTATGTTTTAATGCATTGGTGAACAAGACACTGTGAGCTGTCTTGTGTTGGCTGACCATGCAAGTTATTTAGTTATGACATGGAGTTTTACTTGTTTCCCTTAATTTAGTGTTTTTAAATTAAAAAAGATTTAGTACCAATACCGTGAATCACAGAAATTCATAGATAGTTTATATGGAAGGACTTTAATTTCATTGGTTTCTGCTTTTGAAACCCATCCCCTCAATGGTTCAAATGGAACAAGCTGGGGTCATGGATGCTGGCCGAGGACCATCTCAGAACTCATTTGGGACCTTCTGTGGTTGAGATCTCATCTGAGGATCCTAGAACTCCCTAGAAGTTCCTGAAGTTGGGTCATAGCAACCTATCTTAGGATGAAGTCTATATAGAGCAGGCCAGAAAGCTAATTCCCCTGCATCAGTCAACACTGGCCTATGCTACGATTTTTTTTTTTTTCCAAATGTAATAAATGTTCATGGTAGAATGTTCAGTTGTTTTTTAAAAAAAGGAAATTGAAAGTCTTTGATAATCCTATTACTAGTAGCCCCCATTGACAGCTTGGTGTGGACTGTTCCAGATTTTTAAGTACAGAAACTAAAATGTTATTTTCTTACAACTACCATTTTCATAGACAAATAGATCTTTTCAGTTTGTTTTCTTGCACCTGCCAATACATCTTTGATGTCTGAGAGGCCCTTGAATGGCCAGCTTCTAAACATTTTCATTCCCACTTAGTGGGAGCCCAATGGGAAGAGCCCTACAACTAGGGAAAGGCTGCGGGAACTGATGGGTGTTATGGTAGGAAGCTGATGTGTGCTGGGTCCTGGTGGGGAGTTTCATATTCCATGTCTCTTTGCAGTTACCCTTTGTGGCCCGGTATGCAAATGAGGAGCTGGGAGCCCCAAATATGCAACACAGGGAAAGACCTGATATCCAGGCTGTGTCAGTGAGACTCAGACCCTGGGCTAGGAACAGACCTGATTTCCAGGCTGTGTCATTGTGACTCAGACACTGGGTTTTTCCTTTCTCAGCTCTGATTGCAAGGTGAAGTGGTCTCTGCCTCTTTGTTCTCTGACCTTCCATCCCATTCCTTCCTCTCTACCCATACTAGCCTCTCTGTTGTTTCTCTGCCTCCGGGTCTTGGCTATAATAGGTTTTCTCCCAGGAACACTCTTCCTGCAGGTTCTGCAGGCTCACTTCTTTACCTCCTTGAGGCTTTGCTTAAAGTCTAACTGTGCCTTCAAAAGCCCTTAGCTTTTCTTCCTGTCTCGTCTGCATTCATAACACCCACTAGCACACAGCATTAAGTCTTCCTTGAGTTAATATCCATCTCCTCCATGGAACGAACACTACAGAGGCAAAGGTTTTGCCTGTCCTTACTCTCCTATCCCTGGAACTGTAGAAATGGGGCCGACAACTCACGGTGGCACCCTCGGATCCCTTCAGCTTCCCACATTTCTTGTTTTCATTAGTGGTGACTCTCACTGTTCCCTGCAGTGGCTTTATATGTTCCTTACAGCAACACCAAGGAACATGCAAAAAGAATTAGGAAAAATGTGTCTGTCTTTTGCTCCAATGCTGTAAGATAGGCAACTTGGGAGAATCAGGCAGTGTAGAGATGGAGAGGAAGTCCCTGAGTGTTGTTCTGAGGGTATGACGGGGCAGCAAAACATAAGGAGAGGCCCATGACTGTGGGGATCTGGTGAGGCTTCTACTTGGGCTGCACAGAGCTTCTGACGACTTCCAAAGGAGGAGACTCCAGAATGCTTTGCTGACCACCAAGTTTTCAGCCCGTGTCACTAAAAAGAAAATCTATGCTCACTCATGCCAGTGTTTTCACCCAGGCAGGCTAATCATTGTGCTCCCTGTGGTAACTGGCTGCATTGTTTAGACATTAAATAGCTGTTGCTGTCTTTCCTGTTGAAGTTAGGGTTCGCTCTCATAGCACTTACCAGTTTGTCTGGGAAGTATGGTTAGCAAGCATGAGGTAGAAGCACTCAGATTCCTTTGGCCAAACAAACCTGAATGTGCAGTTTGCAGGAGAACTGTTTGGGACAGAACAAAATTGTAGGCACTTTGGGGACTGATTCATACCTAGAACTCTATATAAGGAACTGTACTGGGGTGCTGAAGGGAGCTGACAGGCATGGAAAGAGGCTCCGATAAAAGACCAACTCCCCTCTTCCTCCTCTTCCTCGGCTGCACTCGTGGCTCTGAATTGTTTGCCCTAAGTAGACTTCCTTTTGAAAAGCTGCAGTCCCCCTAAACCTGTGTTTGATTTGCAATAGAAACTATCCAGTACCTGGCATGAAAACTGATAGCTGCCGTCCTAACCACTCATTAAAACAAAGGGTCTGCCCCAGAATGTCTGTTTAGCAGCTCAGGTGACTGGGATCAGTCAGATGTTCTCAGGGTAGAGCCCTGGTGCAATGGCTTTCGGATGCTTTCCGTCCTCAAAAGAACTCCAAAGCAAGCTGTGTGGGTCTGATGCAATGTCTCCCTCCCTAGTAGTTTCCTTAGAAAGAGTTAATTTTTTTGCATTTGCCTGCATGCAAAGGAGCTCATTGTCTCTTGCCATAATTACTAAAATGTGTTCTTTTTGAGAGAGTAGGTTATTTCAAACCCTCGAATAAAGTTGAGGTTGCACCTCATCAGGCTTGCTCCTTGAAACCTTCCTCCTGTCCTCCCTGCCAGTCCCTCTCCAAGGCTAGATTTGCCGTTCTCCTTGCCCCGCAGGAGACTCCTGTCCTCACCTCTCTTCCCACAGAGCTCCGGTAAAGGTCACAAATCTGATAGCTGTTTCTCAGATTTCCTTCCTGATGGCTCAGCAACACCTGAGCCTGCTGCTGCTTCCTGGAAGCACTCTGTCCATCTGCCTCTTTGCACTTCCTGATCTGCCCCAGGCCAGTGTTGTTAAGGCCTGAACTCTACCCTGGATCTAAATCCTGGCCCTTGCTTGCACTTGCTCGCAGTGGAACTTGAATAGTTAACTGTCTCCCTGTGGAAGAGCTATGTCATGGCTTCGGGAATGACGATGAAGAGAGCATGGCACAAGAGCAGCAGTCACTAAATGTCACCTTTGATCATTAATGCTCCCCTTGTATCTTGAGAGGAAAAATAAAACCCACTTTTCCCTCTAAGACTGGTTCTTGTTCGGTCGCCCTCCAGCCCCTTCTTTGCAGTACATTCCCCACTGGGCCACTTTCACCTTGTCCTGCTATGCCCCACTTCACTGCCAGAGGGATAAAGAGGGCTGTGCCTGTCTGCATGCCTGCCTGCCTGCCAGGGAGCCACGGAGTGCAGCCTGCTTTGTGACGTCAGCAGCGTCCTCCCTTGGGCATGAAGCCTATCTCTCTGGCGGATCACAAATTACTCAAAAACATCAGCTGTGATTTATACTTCTCAAAAATAGCTCTCTCAGCATTCTGCCCAATACTTTAAACACAGTGGGATTTTAAACTCCTATCTTTTACCCGCTAAGACACTGTAGTTTTATATGAACCTTCTAAAAAAAAAATCCTTTTTTCTAAATTGACGCCTGTATTGATCGGTTCTGGAGTCCATGCAGGCTTCATAGGAGAAAACGGAGTCAACAGTGCCAGGAGAGCAAACCCGAGAACCTTGTGGAATGTAGAGGTATGTACAGAAATAACTAAAAACGATGGGAGTACAGGGAACGACTTAATACTTTAAAAGGTAGCTTGACGTCTTTCCAGCCTATGAAACTACTTTGACAGTGTTTAGAGTTTTGGTTTTGTTTGTATGTTGTTTTCTATCCCAATCCTTTCTACCATCAGGATAAAATGAACGCTAAGGGCTCAAGCAACACACCCACCAGCCCTCACACTTGACACAGACCTCCTCTGAGCCACTCTGTTCTGGGCTTGCATCCCTCCTCTGTGCCAAGTAAAGAAAACATTAAAGTTAATAGATGGGATAGCCACTTTAAAAAGAAAAAGAGTTGAGATGTCCTAGTTGGTAAAATAGCTACAGGACAAACAAACGCAAGGACTTGTGTTCAGATCCCCAGTACCTCTGCAAACAAATACCCCCTCCCCCCCCAAACACCCCCTCCCCCCCAAACAAAACAAAACAAAACAAAACAAAACCAATGGACAAAGTCATGATCATTTGTAATCCTCATGCAAGGGGCCCAAGTGGAGACTGGCCAGTCCCTGGGGCTTGCTGGTCAGCCAGTCCAGCCAATCAGTGAGCACTGGCTCAAGTGAGTGATCCGCCTCACAAAATAAGGTGGGGTCTAACTGAGCCCACTTGAGGAAGTAGACAGTCAGACAGACAGACACACACACACACACACACACACACACAATCCCATTACTGGTATGCTCAGTTGGAATAAAGGCTAATGTGTGTTTTTCATCAGTATCTGCATTATCTCTGAGGTCATAAAAACCAGATTTTCTTCTCAGCTGTCAGTCTTCTCCAATAAAGTGTCTCACTGGGTGTATCAATCATACTCCAGGGCAGGCCCCATTCCCAGGAGTGACCAACACAAAATGAACTCAACGGTATTTTTTTTGTTGTTGTTGTTGTTACTATTAATCTTTTGCCTGTTTGTTTGGATTTTCAATTTGTTTGTTTGTTTGTTTTGTTTTTTTGGGGTGGGGTGCTGGGATTTTTTTGTTGTTTGTTTGTTTGTTTGTCCTGAGAGAGGGAGAGAAAGATCACATGCATAAAGTTGGGTGGTAGAGAGATGTGTAGGATCTAGGAAGAGTTGAGGGAGAGAAGAAACATGATTTAATATATTGTACAAAAAAAAATTAATTAAAAATCATACAACAAGAAAGAAAAAACGTCAGGCTGGAGAGATGGCTCAGCAGTTAAGAGCCACTTTCTGCTCTTCCAGAGGTCCTGAGCTCAGTTCCCAGCACCCACATGGTGGCTCACAACCATCTGTAATGGATCCGATGCCCTCTTCTAGTGTCTGAAGACAGCTACAGTGTACTCATGCACATACAATGCATAAATCTTTTTTAAAAAAATCAAACAACTTTTTCTCTCTCTAGCCCTAGAGGATACTAAGGGCCAGGCTCCTTGCATCATGAGCCTTCAAGGTGAGTTTCCCTACTGAAGCGCTGTCAGCAGCCTGGGCCATGTGATCCATTTGCACAGGGCCATCCTGTGCTTTACCCAAGATGCTCAATTCCACCCCTGGTCCCTGCCACTTGATGCCAGTAATTCTGTCAACCCTCCCCAAATATGATTACCAAAAATTTTCCCCAAATTACCATCTGTTTTGTGGGGTCTAAAATCTTCCTCAAATGAGAGACCTTCAGGGTCACTACAGAAAATTCATCGATGGTCTGGATTGTAAACTATAGGATTTGGGCAGTTTGGGACAACTGAAGATTGTAACTAATGTGTGGGATACATTTATTTTAGAAATTTGAAATAGCCTTGGTGTTTCTAAACCATGCATAGTTATATCACAAATAATGATATGTAAATAAAGTAGCTACAAAATTGAGACCATCTTAACTCCCAAAGGACTTAGCGCCGGATGCAGCAACATATTCCAGGAATACTGCAGCCATTCTTAGGGTGTTTTATTTGGGCATTTCAAGTGTATAAAATACAGACAGGATTATAATAATAAGTTTATCAAACTAAAAATAGTATTTCAGCAGAACTCTAAGTGGTTTACAATTTTAAAAAATTCTATTTGACCTGTGGAATGCTGGCTCAGCTCGCCAGTTTTTTCTTGACCAAAGAGCTACTCCAAGACAGCACTTCAAGGATTTCAGGGGTGAAGAATGAACGACAGGGTGCCTTGTGCTCTAGTGAAATGCCACAATTGCTCAGTAATCTTCATGGCTACTCGAAAATATGGCTGCAGACTTGTGATGTAGAGCGCATCTCCAATTGAGGGTCACCATTATATTCTTTCCAAAGGCAGTTGCAGAAATTGCACACCACACCCAAAGACTGTGACAGTTAAATATGTGCTTGCTAGAAAACTTTAAGGCTCCATCCTCGGAAGAAACCTGCTCTGGCTGAAGATTAACTTTAGCTTGCTTGTTGCCTTTGGGAAAGGAAAGCACACATTGAAGACTTGCCGTGTGCTCTCTACCCAGGAATCTGAGATAACTTGATGTATTTTCTCCCAAGATCAGAAGAGAGCAGGTGTCTTCATGGTAGCATGGCCATAGACATAGCATAGCCCAAGGTGGCTTTAAATTTATGATCCTCCTGCCTCCCACCTCTTCAGCATATCCTACTAGGTGAATAAAAAAGCTTGGAGCTAGATAAATGACTGAATATTTGATTTAGACCAGATGAGGTCTTGTTAATACCTAACCATCAGATGTGGTTCTTGCACATATGAGTGGGCAGAAAGCTACAGAAGCTGTCGAAGCTGTCTTCAAGGAGAGAGAAGAAGAGACCATTGTAGATAGTTTGAGGACAAAGGCAGGAGAAAATGAAGCCATTTCTAGTTTTCACTCTTACACGCTGACTGGTACTAGTTCCTCCCCATTTCCCAAGATGATATAAGAATGTCTCACATCATACATAGCATGCCTCATGCTTTTCTTCTTTAAACAAAGTGAAGGCTCATGTCAACCAAGCATGAGAGCATTTATCTTTCAAGCAGTTCAGAGTATCACTAGCAATAAAGAATCATAAACTTTGTACATTGTTTTAAATTTTCTTTTAGACTTATTTACTTATGTATATGATTATTTTCCCTGCATGTATGTGTGTGTACTGTATGCATGCCAGGTACCTTCAGGGGTCAGAAGAAGGTGTTGGAACCCTAAGAACCAGAATTTCAAATGGTTGTGAGCCACCATGTGATAAGCCTGGGTCCTTTGCAAGAACAAGTGCCCTTAACCACTTAACCATCTCTCCAGCCCCCATACATTGTTTTTAAAGATATAATACAAGCTGGGCAGTGGTGGCGCATGCCTTTAATCCCAGCACTTGGGAAACAGAGGTAGGTGAATTTCTGAATTCGAGACCAGTCTGGTCTACAGAGTGAGTTCCAGGACAGCCAGGGTTACACAGAGAAACCCTGTCTCGAAAAACAAAAAACAAACAAACAAAAAAGATATTATTGTGTGTGTATGTATATACACACACACACACACACACACACACACACACACACATATATATATATATATATATATATATATATATATATATACTAGAGTACACAACAGTATAAATATAACTTTAGCAGTCAAAATACTCATGTGACTTGCTTTAAGATTCATTTTAAAAATTTAAAGAAAAAATAAAAATTTTATTAATTCTTTGAGAATTTCATACTATCTATTTTAATTAAATTCACACCAACTCCTCCCAAATCTACTCCCTAGCCCGAAATTTTGTGTTATTTATTTATTTATAACCTGTTGACTCGCAGTTTGTGCTGATTGTATACTTCTGGGTATGGGGCCATTTGCTGGAGCGTGATCAATCTATCAGGAGCTATATCCTTAAAGAAAGCTGACAGCAGCTTCTTCTTTCTTCTCCCAACAGCCTCACCTCTCTGAAGCCCCTCAGTTTGGGGCAGAGGCTCACAAACCCCTTCCTAGTCCACGACAGCATGTTGGCTGGCTTGATTTTGTTCAGGATCATGAGTACAGAGATCCTGTACTCTGTTTTGGCCTGGACGTCCCCAGTCTCTGGCTCTTACAGTCTGCTCCCTCTTCCATGACGGTCCCTGAGCCTTGGGGTGTGATAGAGATGTCATATTGATCTCTCCACTGACATTTTTTATTCTCTGCACTTTGACCAGCTGCAGTTGTCTATGTTAACCACCATCCACTACACCAAGGAACTTCTCCGATGATGTGCGAGAATTACGCTTAATCTACTGGGGTAGACTACAAATTTAGAGGGCAGTTTGATACCGTATCCATAAACAAGAATAACAGCTGCAACAGAAGGTATACCTCTAGGGCCTGTGCGCTCCCCAAGCATGGGCTCATGGCTATATTTACAATACGAGGCATGTGTTTCCTCTTAAGGTGGGCGTTAAATCCAGCCAGGAAGAAGCTGGTTACCCCAATAGCATTTGTACCATTATTGCACATATGTGCACATCTTACCACACTGCTCATGACTGCAGCTCACCAGGTTCACAGCTGGATAAAATGATTACAATTTCCTGTCAGCAACCTGTCTAGCACCCTCTAGTACTGTGAACGCCAGCTAGGAAGGAGAAAGCTATAGTACAAATTTAATCGTTCCATGTCTGTGACCAATTTGTGTGGCGTCTTCAGCAATACAGTCTTAACTATCTAGTTCTAGTGGACAAACCAGAGCAGTGCAGTATTCTGTGTTGTGGGGGTGTCCCCAGAATAGTATGACTTACTTCAGTATATTTACTCACTGTATTGTAGCAATATATAACTCAACTTGCAGTGCCTCCAAGATGCGTCTGTAACCTGAAAAGGAGCGCTAGCCTAAAGCATCAGGATTCCTGGAATCTAGTCTCAGCTTTTCCACAAACTAGAGGTACAACTTCAGACAAGTCACCTGACTTTTCTAGGTCCTGGCATCCTCTTCTGTCCAGTGATAGAAGTGAGCTTTGTGGTTTAAGTATCCAAACATAATTCCTCCGCTCTTTTAAACTACACAGGGCCATAAAACAGCAGGACAAAATAATTGACACAAGTGAGCTGGTTTTACAAATCGTATTTCAGTTATATTTGTTGGAAGACTCAAGCATTGATGAATGGCATTTGGCAGGAAAAAAAAAACTTTAGTCTGTCTGAAATCCTTAATTAGACACTGTACGTAGCTTTGTACCTTGGACATGTCAAAGGATACCACATTGTCAATGACACATGATGGAGAGAGTCAGAAGTTTGCTGCAGCTTGTTCATCTGCGGATGATTGGCTTGTGTCAGAGACATAGCATCCACAGAGTCTGCTCTAAAAACCCGAGTCCCAGCTGGGCAGTAGGTGTTGGACTGCACACCTTCAATTCCATCACTGGAGAGGCAGAGGGAGAGAGGCAGAGAGGCAGAGGCAGAAGCAGGTAGACATCTGAGTTCAAGGACAGCCTGGTCTTCAGAACAAGTTCCAGGACAGCTAAGGATACACGGAGAAGCCCTGTATCACAAAACATAAATAAATAAATAAATAAATAAATAAATAAATAGGAAGACAAGGAATAAAGAAAACCTGAGTCCTTCTAAAGGGTTAAAGGACTCATATCCAGTTCCTAGATACAAGTCCTCTGTCACTGAGCATACTCAGTGGGAAGTGTGAGGACCACAGGTGCTTTCCCACTGGATTTGTTTCAAGACGTTGTTTATAGTTAAATACTATTGTCACCCTGGGTGTAAGGTGTTTGTTTTGTGCACATGTGCATGTATGTGACAATGTATGTGGAAACCAGAAGTTCATATCAAGTGTCTTCCTCAGTCTCTCTCTACCTTAATTTTTGAGACAGAGTCTCTTTCTTCTGCTGGAACTTAAACTTGCTGATTTGCCTTGATTGACTGGCCAGCAAGCCCCAGGGATCTGCCCATCTCCACCTTCCCAGGGCTGGGACTATAGCTGTGTGCCACCACGTTTAGCTCTTACCTGGATGGTGGATTTTCAAGCTTGCTTAACAAACAATTTATTAGCTGAGCCATCTCCTCAGCTCCCACAGGTGTAGCTAGCTTCTTTTGAGACAGTTTCATATATCCCAGGCTGGCCTTGAACTCACGCTGCAGTTGAAGATGACCTTGAATCTCTTACCCTCTTGCCTCTGTCTCCTGAGTACTGAGGTTAGATGTGTGTATCACCATACCTGGCTTAGGGGATGCTGGGGGTAGAACCAAGGGCTCATGCATGCCCTGCAAACACTTTACCAACTGAGCTGTATCTCAAGCTCTGTGTGTAGGAAGGGCAAAGGAGAGCATTGAGCATCCTCCCTATCACTCTCCACCTTTTCCCTGCAGACAGGCCCCTCACAGAACCTCGGGCTCACTGTTTTTCTGACTAGGTTGGCTGGCCAGCCAGCCAACGTGATTCTCCTGTCTCTGCCTCTTACCTGACCTGACAAACACTGGAGTTGGAGGCTTTCTATATGGGTGTGGGATCCAAACTCAGGTCCCTCTATTTACACAGCAAATTCATTTTCCCACTAAATCTCCTGAGCCTACAATGTTTTTTTTTCAAATATGATTACCTATTTTATCTATATGTATATTACCTATATATTATGGATATATCTATAATACCTATTGACAGTTATTGCCACTGTTATGTGTACTACCTGTTATGAATGATTTTAAATTATTTTTAATTGTGATAAAACATTAAAAGCTCACCAGTCCAACCATTGAATTCAGTGGTATTTAGTGTATTTACAGCACTATGCAATCATCATCACCATCCAAGCCCAGAAGTCTCCATCTTGCAGAACTGAGTCTTTGCTCATTAACTATACATACTCTGTTCCTTTATGGCTTTGTGTTATTGATATCACAAAGTACCTCTTCCTAGTATATGTTATAATAGGCTTTAATGCTTTCTGTTTAGTTCAGCTTAATAACTTGTCAAGAACAGCAAAAAGGCCTGTATAATAAGAATGCTAAAACTCAGAAGATGGAGAAGGAAACGGGAAAAGGAACTTGTAGGGCTGTGCCGACCCCATGGACAGTGTGAAGCTTGGAAATATGATGGGGGTGTTATTGGAGTGTTGGGGGCAGGGAAGTGAAATGACTGAAGTTGTCTTAGGGTCATGGGGATGCCATGGAGGATGGTCTCAGAGGGAGGCAACAAGGGAACAGCTGGACTCAGCAGCCTGGGTAATACCAAAGGTGACTTGGCTACAGGGATGCCTGTGCCAATGGATCAAATGCTTGGAATCTGGGTACATTTTGAAGGTGAAGCCCACAAGACTTGCTGATAATTGGGTTTGAGGTGGGAGAGAAAGATGAGAATCAAGGCAGGCCTCATAGTTTTGGGGGAATGACCAACCAGAGGGATGAAATTGCCATTTATTGATGTGGAGACAGAGGAGGAGGAGATGTTAAGTGGAGGAAATGAGGGGTTCTGTTTCAATCATGTTACATTTCACAGTCTATTAGAGATCTAATTGAAGATGTCAAACAGGCAGTTGAATACGCAAGTCTGGATTTCAGGAAGAAAACGGGGCTGGAGTCAGACATTTTAGAGATGATATGCAGGTGACATTTTAAGGTATGGGTTTGAATGAGCTTTCCTGGGGCAAGAAAGAGAAGATAGTTGGGGGGAAGGGTTACAGTCATGAACCCTAAGGCATGTCAGTGTTCAGAGGTCAAGGGGAAGACCCAGTGATGGAAATTAAGGCAGAACACCCAATGAGGGAAGAGATTAACACTAGATGGTGTGGTCTCCCGAGAGCCATGTCAATGAAGCTCTTCAGGGAGACAAGTGATCATCTGTGTCTAAAGTGGATTATTACAAGATTGAGCATTATATTTAGCAGTGGCTTATGTTGAGACGAACCTGCAGACACCACAGTCTGTGTCTGTCTGATGACATGACTAGGCAGGGACACCCGCATCAAGCAAGTCCACTTCATTTTGTTGCTACAGTAATTTAGCTGAAGTTTATCAAACACCATTTGCCTTGTGTTCGTCTCTGAACTAAGAGTGATCAAAATGAGTCACATCACAGCTCTGGACCTCAACACAGGTTAGCAACCTAAGAGTGGCACTTCGGAATTCCTGAGCTGAGCCTCCTAGGTCCTGGGGCTCTGCTCTCAGATATCTATGTACATTTTTCAAAGTGGGGCTCTATTTTGTCCCTACCTAAGCCTGGTACTGAGAAGGTGGTTCTTCTTAAAAATCAATGTTTTACTTCTCGATAGAAAACTACCTTCCCTGTTCCTGTTTTCTCAGCTATATAAGGAAATTTCCCTTCCTAACAGGATGTTAAACACACTCTGATTTATATATATATATGGGGGGGACATAAATACAGTCTGCTGACTCCATTTAGTGCTGCTTCTATGTGGCTGTTTTAGGGCTGACCACTTGATATTAGATAACTAGTTAAAGAGCTCTTCCCTGGGGAGAGCTTCCTCTCCCTCTCAGCTGTAATTAATTGTCTGTAGCCCATCATCCACAGGTGGGGCCTTGTGAAAGTGCCCCTACTCATAGCCAATAGTAATTTAACAAACATATTTTGTGCACTGTTATGGCCACTGTGAAATATCTTCACCCCCATCGGCTCATGTGTTTGAACACTTGATGTACAGCTCCTGGCTCCTGGTTTGGAAGATTCTGGAGTCTTTGGGTTGGGAGGTATAACGTCCAGAAGGGGATCAGAAGGATGGGCCCAGCTTTTCTGCACCGACTTTTGTTTCCTAACCCATCAAGATGAGTAAGTTGCAGGGTAGGCTGCATAGACTGACCAAGCACCACGCTCTTTCTGCCATGATAGACTGATGTCCTCTTAAGCCATGGGCAAAATAAACCTATCCTTATGTAAGTTGTCACACTGAGAAAAGTAGCAAGCACATTGAGTCTCTAGAAAGGTTTCCTTTCCAGGAAGCGTACCATGTCTTAGTAGAGATTGCATCCAGAGGCAGGGCAGGAAGACCTCAGAGAAAGGCATAGGCAGAAAGAGGTAAGTGTCTGGAGGGTCTCTGAGAAGGGGAACGTTAGATGGGATGGAGCCTCAACAGGTAGAAGGGACCAGAGAAGATAATTTATTCAGCAAAGTGCTTGCCTTGCAATTGTGACGAGCTGAGTGTAATTTTAAAACTCATGGAAAAGGCTGGGTGTCCAATGCATACTTAAAATACAAGTGCCAGGAAGGTGGAAGGAAGTGGATTTCTGGAACTGGGTGTGTCCACCCGGCCCAGTTTACTTGGTGAGCCAAGCCAGTGAGAGCTTCAAGTCATCTCAAAATTAAAAGCCACGTGCCTAAAGAACAAGACCAAAGACTGCCCCTTGCCTCCACATGCACGTGCACATGAATCTGCTAAGTGCACGTGTGTGCACGTGTGAGTGTGAGGTAGAAAGGATTGAATGCGAGATATGATCATATGAGATCACTTGAGATCATATTTAAAGATAGCGTTAAGCCTGGCTCTCATGCTACTTCCAGGTTAGCCTAAAGAGACAACATCAGTGTCAGATGGCTCTCCTATATTGTGGATATGAGAAACTTAGTTTGAGGGGTCTGTGGCATAATGTCTAGGATTACCTTTTAGGAGAGTGCTCAAAGGTAAGAGCATGGGGTGGTAGTAAGGGGAGAATTTGGAAATAAGTTACCTTGATGTATATGCTCATGTTCATGCATGCACAAGATATGGAGGACATGTCAGATAAGGGGGCTAGTGAGATGGCTCATCAGCTACAGGTACCTGAGTGTGATCCTGGCCACCTACCATCATCTCTAGGAGAGACAGATGCCCCCAAGCTGTCCTCTGCCTTCCATAGATAAGCCCTGCCATGCACACACATAGTTTTTAAACTAAAAAACAAACAAACAAACAAACAAACAGACTTGATAAGGTCCCAATGTCAAAATTTATGTAACATAATGAATTTCAAAAAATGAATTTCTGTCTCCTCTGTGTCCAAGGCATTGTAAAGACCTTAGACTTACACGTTACAGTTGTTAGAATGTTAAAACTTGTGAATTTGGAATTAGGATCACTGAAGATGTGATCAAATTATGGATTTGAGAGAGAATTCTGCACTATCAGATGACCTATAAATACTTTTAGAAGTATCCTTGTAGAAGAGAGGCATAGGGGGCCTGGAGGATGGCTAAGTGGTTAGGAACACTCACTGCTCTTCTGAAAGTCCCGAGTTCAATTCCCAGCACCCACGTGACAGCTCACAATTGTCTGATGCCACCTTCTGGTGGGCAGATAGATGTACACACAGACAAAGCACTCACATACATGAAATATATAAATAAATAGAAGAGAGGAAGAGCTTTGGTGCAGCAGAGATGGCACTGTGGCTGTGGAGACAGAGAGTGGTACAGATACAAGCTAAGGAACAGCTAGAACCACCAGAAGAATACACCACTTGCTGTATGGAGCAAGTAACAGGTTCTCCCCCAGAACCAGGAGGGACCCCAACCCTACTGACACCTTGACATACATTTGTGACCTTTAGAACCATGAGACAATATCTGCTGCTTTCAGCCACCAAAGTAACAGTGGCCTTTATAAGTGTCACAAAACTCCAATATAGCCAATGTTAGTTCTTTTTTTTTTTTTGATTTCTTTTTTTTATTGGGTATTTATTTCATTTACATTTCCAATGCTATCCCAAAAGTCCCCCACACGCTCCCCCACCCACTCCCCTACCCACCCACTCCCACTTCTTGGCACAATGTTAGTTCTAATGTGAGTGGAGGAACCCGTATCTTTATCAAAGAGATCTGATCTGTAATTCTTGAGGAAGTCACATTCCGAGCATAATTGTAATGTAGCAGCAGTTACTTGACAGTCTGTCTAGAGGAGAGTTCCTTGGGTGGAAGTGGGCACCTTGCCCCAGAACATAGAGAAACCAAAGAGCCATCAGTCTGCAGTGGATGCCACAGACACTGGAGGACTGGAGACACACTCTGCTGGGGGACTGGGTGGAGTACATCACTGGCTTCTTCATGGTCTGGTCCTGCCTCTTCACTTTAAGTCAGCTTAACGACATCAGCTCGCAGGTGTCCGCCTGTGGGTCCTTTCTCACCATCGTAAGCATTGGGAAACCTAAAGAGAACCCGGATTATTTTCTTGCACACACACAGAAGGAGCAAAGGAGCAGGCTTGTTTTCTTTCTTACAAAGGTGAGAATTTGATTAGTGTGACTTCTTCAGGAGCTATGAGGTTGATTCAGCCTTAACAGCAACAACGCTGGAGTCCACACCCCTCTGCTTGGTATATGGGTCGGGGTAAAGCCACACAAGGAGTCTTTAATGCACAGATACCATTGAACGGCACCATACCTCCCTCTGTGTACCTTTAGGGGACAGAATATTCCCTCAGAATCTAGGGTATGAATTTGGTTTTTTTCCCCCTAGGGCTTACATATAGGCTTCATCCTGTACCCTTTTTGACCATCTCAGCATCTTTGCTACTTACCTGTGATGGCTGTGAAGCGTATCACATACTGCTTGGTGAATCCCAAGGGCTGAAAACAATGGAATTTTTTTCTTTTTACAGTTCTGAGAAATGGAAGTCCAAAGTCAAGGAGTTATCAGGGCCACATACCTGCCCCATTCTCTTGGAACTCCTTCCTTACGTTTCTTTCAATAACACTGGATGTGCCTTGGCTGGGGTCTGCCTGGGTCCAGCCTCTGCCTTGTGGTGCTTTCTCCTTGCTTCTGATTTATATAAGGGTAGGTCATTGTTTGGTATCTACCTTGACTCAGCATTTCCTCAGTGTACTGGATTATGTCTGTAAAGACATTGTCAGGTCCCTCTCTAAGGTTTTGAGGGGACACGCATCTTGAAGGAATACAATTCAGCTCACAGCAGGTCCTAAGGTTAGGAAATTTCCAGTGTCTGTAGTGACTAAGCAAAGTAAACCATCTGTCATTTGTTAGTGAAAAAACATTAGGAATCCTGAACGTGGAACGCGCCATGTCTGCCGTGAGCTATCTCTGTACACGGTCAGGTTCCATGCTAGGGACAGCCACTCATCCCCAGCTCTCCTGCCTTCCTCTAACTGAAAGTACTCCAGCAGGATTGTTCTCTACAGATGGATCCAGGTCTCACGTCACCTGCTGTTTCTGCTGATACGGCCACCTGTCTCCTGGCCCAGGGCCTTCATTGCTCAGTGGACATTTTGGGGATTATTCCAAAGGCTCTTTTTCTCCAGTTAGGATGTATTTCTCTTTAAAGGATCATCCTCCCCCACCCTGAACCCCACCTCCTATGTTCACTCAGGTCACCTTGCTGTCTTTGCATTTGGTTTTGAGCTCTGAAGCATTCAAGAAGGCAAGCTTCCACATCACTCATGACGAATGCCATGCCATTGGCTATATGGGCAGGTCATTGACCTCATCTTTAGTTAACTGGTGTTGGGTTCTTTCTCTTTGCAAGAAAGTTTCCCTTCATTTCATGTTTTGTAATTTCAGTTACCCACAGTCAAAAAAAACAGTAAATGAGAAACTCAAGAACAGTTTGTAAGGACGTCTAGATTTATTTATTTTATGCATATGAGTACACTGTAGCTGTCTTCAGACACACCAGAAGAGGGCATCGGATCCCATTACAGATGGTTGTGAGCCACCATGTGGGTGCTGGGAATTGAACTCAGGACCTCTGGAAGAGCAGTCAGTGTTCTTAACCTCTGAGACATTTCTCCAGCCCCCAGTTTGTAAGCTTTTAATTGCATGCTGTTCAGAGTATTATAATGAAATCCCTTGCGTCCCACACCATTCCACCCCTGGATGTGAGGCATCCCTTTGTCCAGTTTATCTACCCTGTCCCTGCTCCCTTGCCATCTGTCTGTCTCTTAGCCATATGCTTTTCAGAGTAATTGTCTCAATATCACAGTGTTTGTGTCCAAGAATCATTATTTTGCTCAAAAATACTCTCAAAGCACAAAAGTAGTGATTTGAGGTGAATTCTAATATGCCAAAAGAAACACTGAAAAGTAATTCCTTCAGGAAGAAAGTGAACATTTACCATAGGTATATATGTATAGAAAAAACACATCAAGTAGGGATTTGGTACTAATATTCGGTTTCATGTGTGCACAGTGGGGAGGATTGTTAGACCCCATCCCCCAATACTACAGTTTGTTCTGTAGCCACATATGACATGACATTCTGTGCTCTCAAACTGTTGCCTGTCATGTCACACACCAGGACACCCTGTAACAGGTTAAACCCACACTGCAGACTTTGGGCCTTTGCCCCCTTACACTGTATCTCTGCTCACTGAGGATGCCATTCCAGTTGTACTGGAGCAAGGTACCCAAATGATTTGGGCTCCCAAGTTGCCATAGCTCCTTGTGGTGTCTGACAGTCTCGATTCCAACTCCAGATCAGCCACTCACTGTCAATATAGACCTGTGTAAAGTTCTCAGCTTCCCTAAACCTAAATATCAACACAGTTACTTTGATATTTCCGTGAGCTGTTGAATGTCCGTCAAAGCTTCCAATACAGTCCATTACAGCCACCTCTGCCTGTAGTGATTACATGTGCTGTCTACGTCATGGCTGAGGAGGGGCTGTCTTACAGCACCAAGCAGATTCAAGAAAATGCCTTCTGGATCCCATGGCTATAGCAGCATCCTCCATCAGGAAGTGTTTTATTTCTGATGTACCCCCTACTTCCCATCCCTTTCTCTTATTTCAGAGAAAGATTCCTGCTTGCCTCTGCAAACCAATCACCTTTGTGCCCTGAGTCCTGTCCCTTCCCACCCAGGCAGAACCTGATGTACAGTTTCTACCATTTCCGCATTGACTGTAATCCACTAAACAACTCCATTTGTGCCTTTGCTTAAAAACATGCTCAGCGGGGCTGGTGAGATGGCTCAGTGGTTAAGAGCGCCGACAGCTCTTCCAAAGGTCCCGAGTTCAAATCCCAGCAACCACATGGTGGCTCACAACCATCCGTAACGAAATCTGATGCCCTCTTCTGGAGTGTCTGAAGACAGCTACAGTGTACTTACATATAATAAATAAATGAATCTTAAAAAATAAAATAAAATAAAAACATGCTCAGCTCCGCAGCCCACTTAACATACTGTTTAGCGTGGGGAGGATATGATCAAAACACATTGTACAAATCTCTAAACGCACAGAGAACTAGTAAAAGTGCAATAAATAAATAAACAAATAATTTAAAGTTTTATAGATGCTGCATGTATTTATCTTCCTCCCCCAGAGCCATCAAACTTTGTGAACTCTTTTAACATTTATCAATTGAACAAATATATATTGTGTAAGCACTGACAGGTACAATGGCGGGTGCAGGGAGCCATCAGGGTGCTCAAGAAGGGAAGGCACAGCTGTCTTGCAGCACGGTCTCAATTAAGAGTCTCAGCAGCCTCTGGTCTGCTGCTTGCCTCGCCTTCTTCATACAGGTCACCCCAGCTTCTCTCCTCGTTTTCCTGAACAGCCTCTTGTTCACAGCATGTCACTTGATTAGCTCATCTCTCTTAGATCCCGTGGCAAACATAGTGTTTTGAAGGGACCTTGCCTTGCCCCATCCATTATTCTTGTTCCAAGTACAACTTGGTTTCTATCTCTCTCCCTGCAATCGCTGGGCTGCCTTGTGTGGGTCTCTTTGGTGTCTGTGGTGCTGGGGAGCGAACCTGGGACCTCAGACATACTAGGCAAGCCCTCTAGCACTGACCCATTTCCTTAGCCCTCAACTGCCTTTTTCACTCCACCCAAAGCCTTATGGGACAGGGATTATGTCTTAACTTCCCATCCCATGCTCTTCTCCCAGCGCAACATCTGCCTGGCAGTGGTCAGTCATCAATGATACAAGAAAGGGCAGGACAAACGACATCTTGCACGAGTCAGTCAGGTGGAGAAAAGAAAATAATGTGTTATGACATTTGGAGCAGAGTTTTATAGTTGAGTCCCCATGTGTTTGGAGAGCAGAGAGCAGAAGCAGTGGACTCACAGAAGTGGGGTGCAGATATGAAACACCTCTACAAAGACACGTAGGCATCAGAAATGGAAATAAGAGGAAATGGTGCCGTGGCAGAGGGAAAGCTTATCCAGAGACAGAAAAGAACTTCATGTTTCCAGAACTCTGTAGTCTGAGGCAGGAGAAGCATGAGGTCTGGGCTATCTTGGGCTACATGGCAAGACATACTTTAAAAGGCGGGGGTGGGGGTGAAGGCTACAACCCACAAAACAAACCAAAAACAAAGTTCATGAGTAGAAGAATTTTGTCAGTGAGCCTGGAGAAAATGGAGTTTGTAGGGAAATAGCAATGGTGAGGTGGATAAATTGATAACTATGCAATGTTGGCCTGGCCTATTTCCTGTGGAACTGAAACTGGAGAGAGCCAGAGAGGAGTTTCTAGTAGAGATGTGGTGTGATTCAATTTGCATTTTAAAGGCTGTGTTAGGTATAGCGAGCTCTCATACATGACTGGTGTGTTAGAAATGGTGTGACTATTTTAGAGAGCTGTTTGGCGGCTTCTTAACAAAGTGAAGCAAAGATTCGTCCAAAAACCTGACAGTTCTATTTAGGTATTTACTCTAAACTGTTAAAACTATATAACCAAAAAAAAAGACTTATGCAAAAGTGTTCATAATGCATTTTTAGAAAAACTAAAGCTGGAAATAGGTGAATTTTTCATAAGCAGGTGGATGGGAAATAAACTGATAACTGTCTATCCAGTTATGCATGACTGCACTAAAGTTTACAGATGCTAAGTTAAAGAATACACACACATGCACACACATATACACACTCACACACGCACGTACTCACACATTCCTCCTGTCTAATCCCATTTATGTACTGTTCAAAAGCAGCAAAACCAATGCATGGTGCTAGAAATCAGAATGGCAGTTGCCTCTGGGAATGTGTGGCCCGACTACAAAGTCATGTTCTAGGAAATGGAAATGTTTTAATATGATATTTATTTGCTCTCTCTTTCTCACTCTCTTGTTCTCTCACTCTTTCTTGCTCTCATCCTCTCCCTCCCCCTCCCTCTCACTATCCTTCCTTCCTTCCCTCCTTCCTACCCCTGTCTCCTGTGTGGGAGTGCAGGCATGAGTGTGACATGGCATGCATCTAGAGGTCGGAGGACCACCTTGGCTGTTCGTCTTTGCCTTCCTCCTTGTCTGAGACAGGCTGACTGAGTTGTTTGCTGCTGTGTCGCCTAGGCTTGCCTGCCCTGAGCTTCTGGGATTCTCTCTTCTCTGCCGCCTATTATTTTGCCACAGGAACACCGGGTTTCAGGCACAGGCTACCACACCTGGTTTTATATGCGCTTTGGGAATCTGAAGCCCATGTGGCAAGTGCTTTACCCACTGTGGGATCTCTCCAGCCCATGCGTTAAATCTTAATGGGGTTCCTGTCTCTGCTCATATTCCCCAGGCTGCATACTTGTAATGTGTGTGAGTGTGTGAAAATTACTCTTCAGTTTTTAGAAAATAATAGAGAAATAGTTCCTTGGAATCACTATGGGAAAGGGTCAGAAATACAGTTAAAAATAGATGTGGAAAGATGGTAACAGTGCAACTGAAACCTGCAGGCCTAGAATTTAAGAGTTAAACGTGTGATAGGAAAGAGGGGTGGAGTTTCCGGATTATTAAGGTGAGAGAATTCAACCATTGATTGGATAACAGAATGTTGAGAAAACATTGGTGGTGTGGGTCTAGTTAATAGAAAAAAAATGTTTTAGGAGGAAATTTTCTGTGATGGGCAACAAGCTGAATTTCAGAACAGCTGAGGTTGGGGTATCTCTTGAGCATCTATGAGTCTAGTGTGCTCTGAGACTCAGGAGATCTCTGGGGCAGAGGAAAACAGCTGGATGGAGACCAGGATGGCGTTATCAGCAAAGCATAGTGAGGAGAGTGAATAAATTAAGCAGACACAGTAGCTAAAAGCAGAGTCCTAGAAACCTTACAGTTAAGGGCAGGGGAGAAAGGGAACCCCTGAGGGGATTTGAAGAGATATTAAAACGTCTGCCAAATAGCCAAAGAAGGGCCAAGTGAGTCAACAAATACAGATGCCCGATCCCCAGTACTGGAGAAGAACACAGGGGTTTTCCTTACTGCCCACCTCCAGCTCTATTAACCAAGGCTCTCTGGTCTCCTCCATTTCCTCCTTGCGCTATGAGAATGTCTGTCCTGAAGGTGCCCAAAGCCCTCTGGTTCTCTAGAGGGTGGCCTGCTCACAACTGTACCATCTACCTCTGTTCCCCAGCACTTCACAGTCTGTAAAGTGCTCTTCCCTTGGCATTTGTGACCTGCATAGGTCCTTGTTAGCCTCGTCAGGACACCCCTCCTTTCCCCTGAACACAATTCTTCTTCCTACCTACTTGTCATCCCTCCCTTCTCTTGGTGTCCTTCGATGCATCCTCTGATGCTATCCTGTGCTAGGTGTTGAGGATAAGTAAGTGGAGAGTGGGCCTGGCTTCTTAGGAGTTGACAGCATAGTTAGAGAAAATGAAAATAAATGGCTTTAATGATATATGATATGATATGATATGATATGATATGATATAAAGTTATTAGCAAGGGTGCCCTGGGAATATGGCGGGGCCATGCAGGCTAGGGAGGGTCTCAGTCAGTAACGCACTTGCCATGCACACATGAGGCCTGAGTTCAGATCCACGTAGATAGATGGATGTAGGCTGTGAGATTGCTTGGTGGGTAGAGGCACATGCTGTCAGGCCTGGCAGCTTGCATTGGAGTCTGGGACCTGCCTGGTGAAAGAGGAGAACTGGTAATCTGACTTCCACATAAGCTCCTTAATCACCATGGTGGTGGTCTGAAATCCCAGTGTGGAGGAGGCAGAAAGAGGCCACTCACTCACTCTCATAGGCTACCCAGTCAAGCTGAATCAGTGAGTTCTAGGCCAGGTAAGAGACCCTGTGTCATAAAATTAGGTGGAGAGCAACTAAAGACGACACAGCGTTGACCTCAGACTTCCACATGCATTCACACATGTGCACATGCACATAGAACCGTATACACATACAATAAATTAGGAACAAAACAATAAAGACAAAATCATATAGACATGGAGGGGAGAGTGAACTGAGCTCGGGCAGAGGACCCCCTCCCCTCCCAGCCAAATCATCAGCAATAGTTGCAGAATGTGTGAGTTAAGGTGATGTTGGTGGTTAGATATGTAAATGGAGAGGAAAAAGAAACCACAAAGTATTATGGATAAAACTAAAGAGTTTAATCATTTTTCTAAGAGCAGTTGGGGGCCAGCTGGGATCTTGGTTAAATGGTCAACAGATTTGGGGAGCGGAGGAAATAAGTTGCTGAAGGAAGGACAGATGGACAGAGGAGGCTGGGGGCTCAGGTACAGGGCCAGGTAGGATGCTGTCCCAGTAATCAAACGAGAAGAAATGAGGGTTGGAATTAAAGGAACAGTGTGAACAGAGAGAGGGTGAAACTCCAGAGTCACATCCCATAGAACTTTGACAGGATTTAGCAGCTGTTGGGGGGTTGGGGGGGTGGTGAAGGAAGGAGAGGGTGAAGGGCCCATCCATCACAGGTGGTACATTGCCTGTAACCATGACATAACCATGTTGTTGGGAGGAGGGCCTGGAAAGACCCAGCTGCTCTTCGGCAAGTCTTAGGAATTAAGGTGGCAAACTATTGAGGCAGATACCCAATGTCTCTGCCTCCATACACACAAACACACACACACACACACACACACACACACACACACACAGAGAGAGGCATGCGCACATGCATAACGAACACATTTGGACAGCCTATGCCATCTGGTTGGTGCTTTGTGTCAGTATCTAGATGGTTGCTGGAACCATCTTGCTAGAGGAGCCATTTCAGAAAGCCCACGAGGGGAATGACCATCAGTGAGCAGAGGTCGGACATTAAAGGGCATTGAAAGGTTGTGAGGAGGAAGCAAATGCCTAGAAAAGACTTCAAAGGAAAAGAACAGAGTTTGGGTGCATCAAGGAGCAAATGGAGAGTCGTAAGATCCTGAGGTTATCAACTCTGTCAGTTTCTATACATATGAGTGGGATTAAAGATACCCACTGGGCATGGTAATTTGCCAAACACAGGAGGGTTACTTTCAGTGCAGGGACTGAATGGAGAGTATGGTGTTGGAATGGAAAGAGAAAAGTTGGAGAAGGCCACTGTAAAATAGTCATTTCAGCATGCAAAGACTCAGAAAAGTTCCTTTCTGTATAATTCAACAAAAGCATTTTGAGGATATACTCCAGCAAAAATAAAACGAGTCCAGCAAAGACGGCAAAGGAATAAAACCAAAACAAAACATAGATCCAGGTCAGGAGGACAGTTGATCAGCAGGTCCACAAAGTAATGTGTCTGAAATTGACCATTTAGTAGGAAAATTTGGGATTTTAATGATCATACTATACTTTTTATAAAAAACATCGGTTTCTACTTTCCATTAAAAAAAAAAAAAAATCAGCCCGGCGGTGGTGGCGCACGCCTTTAATCCCAGCACTTGGGAGGCAGAAGCAGGCGGATTTCTGAGTTCGAGGCCAGCCTGGTCTACAGAGTGAGTTCCAGGACAGCCAGAGCTACACAGAGAAACCCTGTTTCGAAAAACCAAACCAAAACCAAACCAAACAGAACAAACCAAACCAAAACAAAACAAAATCAATGAGAAATCTGTGAGGGATGAGGGAAACCTGTGGAAGAAATTGCAGAGTAAATATGAAGCAAATTAAAGCATAGCATAGTCTTTAGCCTGGAGAGATGGCCTTGGCAGGGAATAGTGCTTGCTTCACAAGGATCAGGACTGAGTTCAGGCCTCAGACATCGGCATAAGAAGCTAGGTGTGGCCAAAAGCACTTGTAACACCTGGACAGGACTGGTGTGGAGACAGGAGGATTACTGAGACTTGCTGGATGGCCCAAACAAACGAACAAACAGACAAAAACCCCCAAACCACCAAGCTCCAGAAGAACGATAGAGCAGGATGCCACACATCCTCCCCTTGCTCCTGTGTGTATGTCCATGAGCATACAAGCACACATACAGCACGCACACACACACATCTGCCCACACAGATACACGGTGGTATAATTTTGAAGAACATGATAGAAAAAGAAGAGGGAAACATGCCCTGGACTTTCTGCATCTGCTGATTCCGTGGGTTCAACGAAACGGTGCTATTCCCTTCTGACACGATTTATTCCCACCACGTGATTTTTGCAGGGACTATAATAATAAAAATGCTATTTGTTGGTTTTCAGTTTGGAGCCATTGTATTAGCAACTTTGTAAAGTATACCAAACTCTTATTCCGGAAGTATCTAAATGGTTTGAATGTTGCTATGAGAACAAACATTAACACAGCTAATTAACATGGGAGTGCTAGGCAGGGCGTGAACAGCAATCGTCATCACACCAGCGCCAGGTTCTAGCTACTGTTCCGACACTGAAATGCCATATAGTGGCATTTACAGTGTCATATAATTAGAAAATAGAAACACTGAAAGACAGGTTCTGTGACTTCAGGTTCTTATTTGTTTCACTGTGCTATCCTGCTTCCCAGGAAAAGGGAGGGGGAGGGATGCAGATGTCAGAACCCCATCTTCCATCCTGGAGGGGCAGAGGGTACTCACCCAAACTAAGACTGAACCCTAAAGTGGCCTAAGTGGTTGCTCTGCAGGTTCAGGCTAGAACTGGGAGATTAAGTTGAAAACCTCATCTTCTGCCAGTTTTTGTACTGTAGAACCATTTGTATCATTATCAGTGTGTGGACAGATTACTCCCATAATTCAAATCCTGACCTGGCATGGGGGCACAAGCCTTTATTCCCAGTGCTTTGGAGGCAGAAGCTGGCAGATCTCTATAAGTTCAAAGCCAGCTCAGTATACACAGTGAGCCTGTAGTCTCAAAAACAACTAATACAGAGGGCCTAGTCTTCATTCAAGGCCCCATTAAAGTTTTTCCCAAAAGCTTCTCAAAAGCTTGCTAAGTCCCCTGGGCTCCCATGGTGTTCTATCCCATAATCTACAACAGTGGTTTTCAACCTGTGGGTCGAGACCCCTTCAGGGGTCAAACAACCCTCTCACGGGGGGGGGGGGGGCGTGGGGGGCTATGTATTACCAATCATAAGAGTAGCAAAATTACAGTTATGAAGCATTTATGACATAATTTTATGATTCAGGGTCATCACAACATGAGGACCTATATTAAAGGGTCACAGTATTAGGAAAGTTAAGAACTTAATGTCCCTGACTTCACTGTGGCTACCTTTGCAAAGGCTTTGAGAGCAGACTGTCCCATTGTCCTGGCTTATCTCCATGGCCTTGGCACTATGTATGCTGTGCCTAAGGTGGGCCTCAATCATCTCTGCATCTCAGAGTAAACAGGATAAAGAGCTGTTGCTAACACTAGGCTGTCACTCTTTCTTCCTGTCCAAAGATATGGGGTGCTAGAGTCGGCCACAAGTAAGTAATTTTGTTGCCACTGTGGGAGGAGATAGGCGAATGCTGCAGAGCAGATGTGCTGTTCATCTTCCCTCAAGTGAGACTGGCAGAATAGGAATGTATCTTAGACCATTCGGGTCAACTCCATCACTTCATGATATAGAAGAGGAAACTGAGACCAAGTGGTAGGAAGGACTCAGAAGCCCCCAGCTGAATTTAATTTTCAGTTATAAAAGCTGTATTCGTTCATGTTTTAAAGCATTTTCCCTTTTCTAATGGAGATATATGTACACACACACACACACACACACACACACACACACACACACACGCTTACCTTGGGTTTCCCCCTCCCCCAGCCCCCCCCCCACCACCCCAACATATTCTCTATTTCTAGCATGGCTCTGAGCTTTTGTTTTTCTTTTAACAGTCTTACTTTGTATTGTTAGCTGGCACAAGTTCTCTTTGGATGTCAGAACATAATGGATAGATGGGTGGGTGGATGAATTAAGGACTTCCCCGGGATCATATGGTTGGTCAGCAACAGATCTGAGACCTAGCAACCATCACTGGGGAACGCCAGGCAGCTGAAGTACCTAGTACAAAAGAGCTTCAGGGTTGCCATGACAACTAAAGTAGTCCTCTAATTTCCATCCTCTGCCTAAGGGTCAGAATCCGAATGTTATTTACAGGCACAGAGGTCAAGGTACACACCAGGGACAGTTTGCATAGGCTCGTCCTGTTGTGGAATAGCTTAGGTTGGGTCTTGAGAATCAGCGGTTTGATAACACAGAAAGATGGACCAGATCTGAGAGATGTGTTCCGGCAGGCTCTCTCCCTTTCAAATGAATTTGCATGTTCACAAGTAGGAGTCTTGCCCTTGGACCCCGGTGAAGAACATATGATTTCTCTTTACTGGTGTTCATCTCTTGACAAACAGCACATTTTCACACCCTTCGATGTCTGCCACTATAACTCTGAATACACTGAACAAAGAAAGCCATTCTACAGCCTGTGCGCTCTGCTGTGCTGACATTGCCCCAGCACAGAACTTACTTCCTTACTTTCAGTGCAGTCTTCCTTACTCACTTTCAGAACACAAACAGAACACAGCTAGCTGCTATACCAGAATGTAACGCAAACGTCCCACAGCCCAGTGCCCAACAGAGCCTCATCTCTTCTGATGTCCCTTGAGTTGGGTTCCCACTGTCTGCATTTCTCTAAGCATATCACGTTTCCGGACTCTCACCTGGGAGGCCCATGGAGCTCTACCCAGACCAGTGGTTCTCAACCTTCCTAGTGCTGTGACCCTTTAGCACAGTTCCTCAGGTTGTGGTGACCCAAATAAATAAAACTATTTTTGTTGCTGCTTCATAACTGCAATTTTGCTACTGTTATGAATCATAATGAAAATATTTTTGGAGCCAGAGGCTTGTCAAAGGGGCCACAACCCACAGGTTGAGCATCCCTGACTTAAGTATTCTGGGCATATCTGATCCACAACTCCAAACTCCTCTTTCCACATCCCCTAAAAAACCAGCTTGGTCAGGTTTCTCATATCAACAACTTCTCCACTCAGAACCAATATCCTACATTGTTACTTTTCTGATCTCCATGACAATATACCTTACAAAATCAACTTTAGGGAAAGAAGGTTTATTTTGGTTTCCAATGTAAGGATGCAGACAGGTGATCATGGTATGACTCTGGCCATGGAAAAGGGAGCCAGAAGCAGTCAGAAAGCGACTGAGTGCTGTAAGTGGGGCTCAATGGGCCATCCTAGGAGGAGCATGGAAGATAATGGTGCTGAGAGCAATGGGGGCTGTACAGACCCAGACTGAAGAGGGGCATGATGTTAGGCACGGTTCTTGTGATATTTCCGCAAACAACGTAGCTGCTTTCTGCCCTTGTCCCAAAAATCTGCCGGAGGCTAAACTGAAGCGTTTTGGATTGATGTTGGCAGAGGAGATTTCAAAACAACCTAGGATTGTATGTGGTTATTGGTGATCACTCTAGGGCAGCTCTACCTTGAAAAGAAGCAAGCAGGGCAAAAGAAACACAGAATGCACAGTTTGAGGAAGAGAACCAGGGAATGTAACCTTGGTTCCAAGTCCTGTGCTCAAAGAAATGAGAAATCCGAAGGTCTGATGCCAAAATTAATAAAGGGAGCGGTGACCTCAGGGCAGGACCCACCCAACTGTGGTTCCAACTGTGAAAAACAAAGCTTATCTAAAAAAAGAAAGCATCAACACGTCAAATATATTATGTATACATACATATAGTTACATATACAGTATAATTACATTATGCAAATGTAATTCAAAGTGGAGGCCAGGTTCCAGTCCCAGCAGGCTGCAGAACTTGGCAGCTTCCACCATGTGGTTCTGTCTTCATCCAGAAAGATACAGGAAAGAGCTTATGGAATCTTCCTCCATAGTTAAGGAAAGCCACCAAGGCCAGGGGATGACGGGGTAGCAGTCCCTGCATAATAAGCCACTGAGAGGCCATTGCATGAAGCTGTGAAGGTGGAGCCTGGATTTTATTGGAGATCCCAAGATGTTGGGCATGCCAGAGCTGTAGGATACCTGCCAAGGAAATCTGCAGACAGGGTATGGAAACCCAAGGGAGAGAAATTACAGTCAGCAAACCTGGAAGAAGTGGGAGGTATGAAGAGCCATCTCATAGACAGATTAGACACAGAGATACAGAATTTGGAGTTTGCCCTGCTGGGTTTAGGTTTTATGGGCCATATAGACCTTATCACACTGATACACCCATGCAATACAAAAGTAGCCAGACAATCTGTCATAGAGTGGACATCATTATGTTCCAGTAGAATACTGTCTGCAAAAGCAGGCAGGGCTGAGTTTAACC
The DNA here is from genome assembly GCF_000001635.26 of Mus musculus. Taxonomy (NCBI): domain Eukaryota; kingdom Metazoa; phylum Chordata; class Mammalia; order Rodentia; family Muridae; genus Mus; species Mus musculus. The sequence continues at coordinate 55,357,750 of NC_000075.6, forward strand.
TGTGGACCACAGTTTGGCCTGCTCATTGTGGTGGCAGAAATGAAGAATCGGTTATCTCTGTAGCCTCCATGGCTGATGAGAGCGGGTACTGGGTAGGGACTCAGAATGTCTTAGGTGAGAAGCAAGTTGATATGCTCAAATAAGTTCTAAGTCTATCAAGGTGTGCACAGGGCATCACACATTGTTCCAGCATGCTTGTCAATGGCCAACCTTGCTATACTGTGTGTGTGGAAACATGAGAACCTGTGCCCTGGATGCCCAGAAAGAAAAGATCAAAGATGGTTTGACTATGTGTCCTATCTGTGCTAAGCTGCTCTCCTGTCTATGTAACCTCCGTCCTATGTTCCCAGGGACACAAACCTCCCCTCCCCAGTACAGTCAGACTATGAACTTTTCAAATACATGCTCTGTGTTCATTCTGACTTATTCCTGATTCCCCTCAGGCCCTCAGGCCCAGCGCCTTGCAAGTAACTTTCAGGTACCTATCTATCATATGCAAGGCATGATGGGAGAATCACAGACCCATTCTTAAGGAGCATGTACATCCACGGAGTCTGTCCTTTGCCTATTGTGATGCTTGTCAACTTGAACACACCTGGAATTAACTAAATCCCAAGCAGCTGGTACACCTATGAGGGAATTTTCCTGACTGGATCATTTGAGGTGGGAAAACCCACCCTGGACCTGGACCCCATCTCCTGGTAGTGGCCTATATTAAGGACTTGGGAGAAGGAGGCCTCTGCTCTGGTTTGCTTGCCCTCACTTCAGCTGGCAAACTTATTACTTCATTGGTATTAGAGTCTACTTCTTTAGGATTCCAATATATACTAGGGACCAACTAAGATCCAGCTTCGTGGACTGAATAGCTATTGGATTTCTTGGACTTTCCCTCTGAGGACAGTAACTATTTGCCTAGCTGAAATTATGTATGTGTGTGTGTGTGTGTGTGTGTGTGTGTATACATATATATAATACATATGCATATATATATATATATATACATATAATATATATATTCATTCAACCAGTTGTGTTTCTCTAGAGAAGCCTGACTAATACAGTTAGTCACTCATGCTCTCCTCATCTCCTCAAGGCTTTCCGTGGAACCCTACACACCTGATTTCCTCTTCCCTTCATACTTATTTTTTAATTGACTAAAATTATACACATTTATGATATACAACATGATATTTCTAAATATGCAATATATTATGGAATGGGTAAATTATATACTCGCTACCTCACCTACTTATTCTCTTGTGTTGAGAACACTTAGCATGTACCTTCTTAGCAATTTTGTATGCCCAGCCCATTATTATTTACTGGAGTCACCATGCTGCTTTCTTCACTTTTCCTCCTCAGTCCTGCCTTCCAGTGGGTTCTCTTGGTCTGTGTGCAAGGGTGGATATTTTCCTCCCAATACATCACACAGACTACCAGAATCCGGCAGAAGCCTACTCTAATTTCTTTGAGGTCAATGGTATCCAATAGAAATATAACATAAGCCAACTATGCAATTCCAAATTTACCAGCAGCATATTTACAACATAAAAAGAAACAGACACACTTAACATGGAGCTAGTGAAATGGCTCAGTGGGTGCTTGCCATCAAGCCAGGGACACACATAGTAGGAGAGCAACAATTTCACACATTGTCCTCTGACCTCCACATGCACTCCCTGGTGCAAAGGCACCCGACATATGCATATGTGCAGACACACAATAGATGAATGGGTGTAGTAAGGAAAGGGATGAAATCTTAACTAATTTACTTCATCACTATGTTCATTCACTATGCTATGCTACCCACATGTAATCAACATAAAGGTTATCAAGGAGATAGTTTGCATTCTTCTCTCCATGCTCTCTCAGCGACCAGCACGTGTTCCTCACATTCAGCACGTTACAGCTGTGGTCTGAACCTCAGTGCTCAGGAGCTGTGTGTGGCTTACGGCTCTCATTCTGATGTAGCCCCACAGGCCGCAAGACAAACACCCAGTGCGTGCAGTGCCCAGCACCTTGCTCTGTCTTCAAATCGACTTATGACAATGGGGTTGTCCTCATTTTTTTTTTAGGTGAGAAAACTAATATTTGAGCTTCTAATATAACCAATTGGTAAGTTACAAAATTTACATTGGTAACCCAAATGTGAGGCCAGAGCCTATTATTCTAAAATAGAATATCTCTAGAGATGGCTCAGTAGTCAGGAACATTCATACTTACATTACTCTTCTGAGGACTCAGGTTTGGTTCCCAGCACCTACATAGCAGCTAGCTATTGTAACTCCAATACCAGAGGAGTTTATGCCTTCTTTTGGCCTCCGTGGGCACTGTATACACACGGTGCACAGACTTACATACAAGAAAAACACCCATATACATAAAAGTAAGTCCCTTAAAAATTTAAAAATAGAATGTTTGAGGAGCTGGGGAGATAGCCTGATCAATAAAACCATTGCTATGCGCACATGCTCGTAATCCCGGCACTGGGCATGTAGAAATAGCATGATCCCTGAGCCCCAAATAATTTTGTCTCCAAAAGTGGGTGTCTGCTGAGGAATGACCTCCAAGGTTGACCTTTGGCTTCCACATGCACCTGTGCTCATTCTTGCGTGCTCTCGAATGCACACACACACACACACACACACACACACACAAAACCACACACATGTAACCCCCACCCCATACACACACGTCATACATACCACACAAAATAAGAAAATATTGGCACTGGGAAGCTTTTGGGGAAAGTATCCAAACTATCAGCTCCATAAATCTTCAGTGTTCTCAGCACCTAGGCTCCTGCCAGGGCTCAGTCATGTGAATGAATGAATCTGGTCTCACCTTATGGGAGGCTTGTCTGTCACCCTGGAGCCCTTGCTCCTCATTTCCACTGCACTGGGCTTCTTTGATGTCCCTTATGCCAGGCAGTCGAGCAACTACATGAAAACATAGGCTCTTGCCACCCGGAGATTGATTTTTAAGGGAACAGATTTTAGCAGAGACCCTTCCCTGTGCCCCCAACCTCAGGGGGCACCATCAATAATATTCCTGGCTAATTTCTTTCTTTTTTCCCTTACCCTGGCTACCCAGCTGATGGGCAAACCCAGAAGCTAAGACAGGTTACAAGATGTGAAGCCAGGTCTCTAAGTGAAGCCCACACACACCAACAAAGCTCACCCAACGTGGGTGGCCACCACCTCCAGTTTCCACCTCCAGGTCGTGCTCTGTCGTGACAACTCAAGCTGTTTCCCCGGTAGGAGAGCAGCATGACTCTCTAGGAGGGTCACACTGACCCACAGAGCCAGTGGCTGCTTGCCATGCCTGGATGCCTGGCATGAGAGCCCAGTTGCTGGGTCACCCGCCCTCAGGTTTGTTCAGGGCCAGTCAGGCAGCATCCTCCCAGGGACCTCGAAGCAGCTGCCTCCTGACAGGGTCACAGTAAATGTCATAGATTGCTGAAGTGTACAACTAAGAGCTAAGTAAAGATCACGCATCATGATGCTTTCAGACTGCCTGGATTATACGTCTGTGGATGCTGTCAAGACACAGACTTGCGATTCACTTGGTCTAGGATAGGATCTAGTGATCCTTGTTTCTAACAAGCACCAGGTGGTGGTCCTGCCACAACTGGTCCAGGCCCCATACCTTGGAAAGCAAGACTCTTTCTATCCTTATCAGCATTTCATTAAATGTGAAGTAAGTGGGGTAGGGGGATAATTCAAGTCGCAGTACAAGGCTCCTTTATGACAAACTATACTTACTGCCTCCAGGACTCCTTGACTAACCACAGGCTACCTGTAGTAACACCTTCTTCTTCCAGTTAGATTGTTGGACACAAGGATGCATCCTGTTCTCCTGTGGCTCTCTCTTTGATTCCACCTAAGAGGCCTTGTAAGCTGTGAAATGTGCATTCTTTGTAGTAAGAACTCCTGAGAGTGGCTTTGTACCAGGTACTCCTGGGATCAGAGGCACAGTGGGTCAAAATCCAAGTTGGAACCCAGTATCAGACCTGAAGAGAAAGATAAGGAGAGAGGTGGGAAATATCTAGTGCAGGAATCCAGATGTCCACAGGTTTGTACTGAGGTATTCTGCACGAGAGTCCATAGGCCAAGAGAGAAGTTTGCTGGCTCACCTCATTACATTATGCCTTGGCTAGTTTTTATGTCAAGTTGACCCGAGCTAGAGTCATCTGAGGGGAGGGGACCTCAGCGCAGAAGATGCCTCCTAACATCAGGCTACAGGCAAGCCTGCAGGGTATTTTCTTAATTAGTGATTGCTGTAAGAAGGCCCAGTAAATTGTGGAAGGAACCAACCGGCTCCAGGCTGGAGGTCTTAGGTTCTGTAAGAAAGCACATTGAGCAAGCTATGAGGAATGAGTCAGTAAGCCCCACCCCTCCATGGCTCCAGCATCAGCGCGTGTCTTAGGGTTCCCCCCCAGCTTGAGTTCCAGCCTTGGCTTCCTTCAGTGAACTGTGACTCAGGATATGTAAACCTTGGTTTCCTTCAGTGAACTGTGACTCAGGTTATGTAAACCCTTCCTCCCCAAGTTGCTCTGGATCGTGGCTTTTTATCACAACAGTAGAAATTGGAACTAAGACACGCTATGTCCAAGACATGTGAGAGAGGTGGTGTGATTGCCTTTCAAACAAGTCAGTTCCAGCCCTGGCGCCTCTAAGAGCTCTAACATTTGTTGAATAAACACACACACAAAGGTCAAAAAAGACAGGGCACTAATAACCAAACATACCGCAAGACTCCACACACTCAACAATGATATCACACTTCAAAAGTGGCCATGGCAAATCAGTTTTCCTTTTAATGCCAATGAATTGGGTTCTTTTCAGGGTATTCACAGCCCAGTGCAAGCCCAACGATGTGCACTGCCAAACAAGGCCACCCAGTTATAAGTACTAACCGTCAGAGTCAGTCAGACAAGGCCACCCAGTTATAAGTACTAACCATCAGAGTCAGCCTAAGCTTGTCTGCTGTGGTAGTTACTTTCCCAGTGATTAAGAAATAGATAGGATGAAAGGATAAGCCATACCCTTGGAGAAACAGAATTATCTCCACAAGAAAGTAAAGGAAGTCAGGAGTGACGACTCAGTGGTTGAGATCACTTACTGCTCTCCCAGAGGGCCTGAGTTCACTTCCCATAACCCACACCAGGCAGCTCACAACTGCCTGCAACTCCAGCTCCAGGGGGTCTGACGCCCTCTTCTGGCCTCCAAGGGCACCTGAACATCTGTGGCATTTGCTCACACAGACACACTCATATATACATAACTTTTAAAAAAGTCATTAATGGAGCTTTTTAGAAAGAAAGAAAGAAAGAAAGAAAGAGAGAAAGGAAGAAAGAAAGAAAAAGAAAGAAAGAAAGAAAGGAAGAAAGAAAGGGAGGAAGGGAGAGGGAGAGAGAGAAAGGAAGGAAGGAAGGAAGGAAGGAAGGAAGGAAGGAAGGAAGGAAGGAAGGAAGGAAAGAAGGGAGAGAGGAGAGAGAGGGAGAGAGAGAGAGAGAGAGAGAAAGAGAAGAAACCAGTCTAATTAAAAGGGAGTGTCAGAATAGACCACCAAATTAATGTATGGACGGTAAGCATAAGAAAGAATTATTTAGCATCATATATAATCAGGGAAATGTAAATTAAGGCAATGAGACTATTACATGCCAGCCACTGGCAAGAATGTGGGGAAATGATCTGATAAAAAATGGTAGAGCTAACCTGGAGACAGTCTGGTGGTGCCTTGCAAAGGAAAAGAGTCTTACCATGGAGTCTTGCAACCAGACCTCTTAGTATATGCTCAAGTGATCTGAAAATTATGTCCGCATTAAAACCAACATACAGGCATTTAATGCAGTTTTGCTCATACTTGCCCCAAACCAGAAGTAATCAAAATATCTTTTATATCTTCCATATGATGCTATATTGATCAGCAATCAATAGAAATAAGATATCAAGCTACAAAATGGTATGAATGGTATGAAGGGACCTCAATTAATATACAAAGAAGCCAGTTTAAGAAGACTGCACACTGTCCAGTTATATCTGCTAGACATTCTGGGACAGGCAAGGGTATGAGGTGGAGAGAAATTCAGGGGCTGTAGCATGTTTGGGGTGAGGGAGAGAGGGATGTGGGTGTGTGCTGGGCACTTTTAGAGCTAATGGTTTCACTTCTGTATGATGCTGTGGTGTTACACACATGCCTTTGTAGATCTGTCTGGAACCATAGAACTGAACAGCACAGAAAGTGAATCCTAATTTAAGCTTTACTTAGCTCATGATAGCATATTAATACTGATTTGCCAGTTTTAACAAATGCAACATGCTAATATCAGGGAACTGTTATCAACAAAGGCAGAAACATGCTTTCTAGACAGTTGTGATGGTTTGCATATGCTTGGCTCAGGGAGTGGCACTATTAGGAGGTGTGGCCTTGTTGGAGGACATGTGTTTCACTGTGAGAGTGGACAATGAGACCCTCCTCCTAACCACGTTGAGCCAGTCTTCTCCTAGCAGCCTTCAGATGAAGATTAGAACTCTCACCTCCTCCTGCACCTTGCCTGCCTGGATGCTGCCATGTTCCTGCCTTGATGATAATAGACTGAATCTCTGAACCTGTAAGCCAGCCCCAATTAAATGTTGTCCTTATAAGAGCTGCCTTGGTCATGGTGTCTGTTCATAGCAGTAAAATCCTAACTAAGACAACAACTTTTCAATAATTCCAAATTTTTTATAAAAAAAATAAACCTCATTAATTTTTAAAATATATGCTACTAAATCAGTCAAGGGAATACATATTCAGTCGGGTTTCTCCTAGTGCAGAGATGACCTTGGACATTTGTCACTGGTGTCTCCTCCACTCAGCTGTCCCCAGCGCCACACAGGCTTGTTGAGAACTGTCCTCCCTGTTTGATGTGTCAGTGAGGAACACTACCCTCCAATGGAACGTGCACTCACAGGACCATCCCAGGGCCTTGCCTTGTTCTTGCTGGCTTTGGGAAGCAGTTGAGCTAAACATGGCAGGTAGAAGTGTGTCTGGGAGGGGTTGCTTCTTAAGTCTGCTGATTGTGACCTGGACCCAAAGAAGTATACCGTAAAGGTTAGATGGTACATTAATAAAACCCACTGTGGCATGAAGCAGCAAAGTGATTCATAGCCTGTGAGACGGGTGAAGTGAGAAAGGAAACGTGGCTCTTCCTCCTGTCCCCAGTTGGGAGCCACACGACTTGGGTAGAGTCTTGTTGCGAGCCTCTTTTCCATATCTCCCATCATTGAAACCATCAGGATCTTATATCTGATGTATAAATTCAGTATGACAAGTGTGTATTTTTCCTTGACAAGCTGCTATTGAATTGACTGTGTACCTTATTTTGAAGTCTTCTCAGAGGCAAGGAAATGTGGTGTTTAACAGTAACAATTCTTCCTGTTTTGTGACTGTCACACACTAGGATTAAGAGACATGGAATGAGAGAGACTGGGGTAGGCTAGTCACTTGTCATTTACTTCTTACAAAACAGCTCTGACTAGTGTGTCTCAGCTTCTTAACGACCTGGAGTAAACTGAGACCTGCGGGTGCTTCTGAAATTAGAGACCCTTACTGAGGTTTTTAAGAAGTCAGTGGAAGGGGTCATTAGGTCATAGGCTCTCAGGGGGCCAGGCACCTAAGGCTGATGAAGGAAATTCATCTCCTGGCTCCCTTATCAGAACTGCCAGCATAGCCCAGGAATCTGCGTTATCCATAGAACTCCGCAGGCAATGAGCACACAGCCTCTCCTACCATTATCTTCTCCTGCCTCAGGCTCTCCATCTGATGAATACAGGGATTGCCTTGGGCTGTTCTGCACCATGGTGCCCACCCTGAGCTTGCCATTTCCCTACTCCCTGCTGATGCCTGTTGTCTGAGGAGCCCTGACCTACAGTTATCCTCAACCTAGATGCCATGGCTTGGTTCTCTCTGGTTCCCTCCTTCTGGGAAGAAATAATCTTTTGAAGGAAATGAGATCCAGCATCCCATGAGACCTATGGCTAGCATCACACCAGGTTACTGCTGGGTTCTGAGTTCAACGTGTGCCTGATTCTTCAAAGGGAGATGCTCGTAGGCAGCACTTCCCTAAGTCCTGATTGAAACTGGACACATCCTGGTGTCAAGGAGCACTGTGCCACTGGTATACAAACGAGATAGTAGCGAAGTTTGGGCCTTGCCATCATGATACAAGAATCTGTGGGTTTGGGCTTGGAGAGATGGCTCGGTGGTTAAGAGCACTAACTGTTCTTCCAGAGGTCCTGAGTTCAATTCCCAGCAACCACATGGTGGCTCACAACCATCTGTAATGACATCCAATGCCCTCTTCTGGTGTGTCTGAGGATAGCATCAATGTACTCATATACATAAAATAAATAAATAAATCTTTTTTTAAAAAAAGAAGAAGAAGAGTATCTGTGGCTTTGAGAGGAGACTGGCTTCTCTGGGAGTGCACTGACAAGCCCTACAGTGGGGGAGGGGTGGAATCTGGGAAGCTCAGATGCCACCTTCTAGGAATTTCCAGCAATATTTTGAAAATTTTTTGAGCAATGACTTACATATTGGTGTGCTGCTTACTAAAAGAGAATAGCTCTTCCTAAAATCTTTTCCTGTTTAATCTGAAATCTGCTGGATTCGACCTGCTGTGTTTCTTCCCACCCTATCAGCTTTAGGTTCCTCTGTGTGTGGAGGGCAAGGACATTCGTCAACACCTATGGATTGGCTGTGGGTTTTGGTTTATTTAGTCTGAGGAACATTTGTGGAGGAAAATAGAATCCTCAGCAGACTGGCTGTTGTTGAGACCATCCATGGAGACACTTGATGGGGTGGGTGGTTCCTAAGCCAACTGAGGATTCTTTTGTTGTAAGGACATCTGGGGCTACTTTGGACTTGTATCATTATCTTCTTTTCTTACTGTCACTCTGGGTGCTCCATGGGAAAGGGGCACAATTAAACAAAATTTTGAACCTACTGAGTCGACAGCCATCTTTGACAGCTCATAGTTGTTTAAAGAGGTCTTCCCTCCAAGGAGAACGTCCTTACTTTGCTATGGAATGTAAATGATTACAGCTTTTTAAAAGCAATTTTGTTTAACTATTAAAGTTTTAAATGTCTACTCTTTATCCCTGAAATAACCACTGATGGGAATCCATCCCACAGAAGCAAAAGAATCAGCACATAATAAAATATATCCAAGCATCTTTCACAGTGGCTCCCCACAGAAATCCAAAAATAACCTAAGCCTGAGCAGGGCAATTGTTAACTAACTGGTGGGCATCCACACCAGGATGCAATCATTCATAAAAACAATAAGTTAGAATCTTCCAGCTTGACTGGGGAGAAGGAGTTTCTACAAGCTAAAACCAAGTATACGTGAATTATATATTTTTTGAAATAAAAACAAAATATTTCTATATAGTTTTCTGAGCACAAAGAAAAAGAATAATGTACATTTTGTTGACATTGGGAGTTGCTTACATATATGCATATATGTATCAGGCACCACTAAAACATGAGATGGTGATAGTTTATTTATATGAGGTTTTATTATATGCATGTACATTTATGAATTAAGAAAATAGAAATTGTAAACTACCTAATTTCTGGAAAGGATGTATAGTGATTAAGAGTGGATTAATTTTATTCTGTTAAAGAAAAACACACCAAAATTAGTCTGTATGGAAGTGTTAATCTGAGCTCCTAACATACTTCACTGAGCACCATGGAAAGCAAAAGGCTGCTTTGGCGATGTGCATAGCTGGTGTTTCTACTTAAGATTTGCTTGGTCAGGGGTTGGGGAGGGCTGGAGGGACAGGGCATGCTTTACTGCCCTGCTCATTATTGGTAATTCCCCAGCCAGAGCGATATGCAGTCCCTACTATCCCTGCAGAATTTTGGAGAGAAAATCGCTTCTACTTGGAACCGGTAGAAGTTTGCTGATGGCATCCTTTTCTGCTTAGGCGTCCAGGGTATCCTCTGTTCCAGCAAGTCACACGGGACTCTCAATTTAGGGAATTTATGGAAACTGAAAGTTGGGAGAGGGAAATGATATGAGGGGGAGGAAGGAATTGTGATTATGGTCCACCTAAGTTTCTGTATATAATCTCTGTATACCTGACTCTTTTGGACAATTGGATTTGGTTTTGTATGACCTACACTTCATGAGATCAGTAGTGACGGATAGAAGGCATCACATCGGTAAACAAACGAGAGACAGAGGGGTCCACAGTAGTCCCTGTGTGCCCAAAAGGAAAGCCATTATGGGTCTGTTCTTGCTGAGTAAATCTGTAGCTGAAAACTTTGCAGTAGACTGGAGAGTGGAGGAGGATGCCTGGGCGAGTGATTGATTTTCTTCATTTTAACTCCTTGCTAATGGAGCAAGGAATTAGCAGGTCAAAGCAACAACAAGGTTGACCTTAAGCTGCCTGAGCATAAAACCTCCTCATCCAGTCGGGGGTGGGAAGGGATAGCTGCCTTCTGAGAGCAAGAACATCATGTCCACAAAGGGCACTGGAGTGTAGTGGCTTCTCCCTGCAACCAGATTCTACAGTAGGCTCTGTGGTCTAAACTGCGTTCCATGCATGCAGTGCTATATCCAAATAAGAGGCAGAGAAGAGTCTGTGTGGTGTGTGTTTGTTTTTGTTGTTGACAACGTGGCTTTTTTGTTGTTGTTGGTTTTTTTTGTTTTTTTGTTTTTTTGTTTTTTTGTTTTTACCATCCATCCACCAATTAGCCAGTCTTTTTGAAGTTCCAGGTGTGGCATATCCTTGTTACCTAGACAACAGCCCTTCCTTTCTTGTTAAGAGAATGGAGATGATTTGATAAAACAACAAGCTCACCCCAAACGGATGAATCACAGCTGATGTAGGCTCTCCTTGAACTCCCTACTGCTTTTACTAGTCTTCTTTGTAGCTGTGAGACCCAGCACTAAGAAGACGCAAGAAGATGTTTGCCGACAAGTTTAGAGAGACATGCCTATCGCAGCTCCTCTTCATGTAGAGGCAGCCTTTAACTTTTGTATTTTGGAGCTGGTAAGAAAATGTGCAAACTGGGGCTGAATTAGACGTTCTTCACCACAGGCATCGAGTCTGAGGGACGCATTATGTGTGGGGTTGAAGGACTGTGTGGATGGCAAGAGTGTGGTTCTTAGTAGGCTGACAACTAGTGAGATGCTGGTGCAGAAGAAACCATAGAAGATACAAGCGACTGGAAAAGTATCCCCTGTTCCTGGATTAAAAGATCCTATTTAAAATGTCCATACTATCCAAATCATGTGTGTAAATCCAATATAGGCACCAACAAAATTCCATTCTCATTTTTCATAGAACTAGAAAAAAATCTAAAATTCATATGGAACCTCAAATAGCCAAAGAAATATTAAAAGGGAAAAGTTTGGAGGCATCTTATTTTTCTGATTTTTTGTTTTGTTTTGTTTCAAGACAGGGTTTCTCTGTATAGCCCTGGCTGTCCTGGAACTCACTCTGTAGACCAGGCTGGCTTCGAACTCAGAAATCTGCCTGCCTCTGCCTCCCAAGTGCTGGGATTAAAGGAATGCGCCACCACTGCCCGGCCTATTTTCTGATTATTATGTTGCAAATCTATAGTAATCAAAATAGTATGGTACTCACATAAATATAGACATGGAAATCAGTGGTGCAGAATGGAGAGCCCAGACTCCAACCATGCATAGAGGACTGGAGAGATGGCTGAGTGAGCGATGTGCTTGACTCGCAAGCACGGTGAACCAAGTTGGGATCCCTAGCACTTATGCTAACTCGTCGAGGGGTGCAGTGTACACCGGTAGTCCTAGCACTGGGAGGCAGGAACAGGAGGCTCCTTGAGGTCAATGACCAGACAGTCTAGCTGAATGGTGAATTCCCAGGGAATTCCAGGTTTAGTGAGAGGTCCTTTCTCTAAGATGGAGCCAGGCTCTCTGGTACAAGCCTTTAATCCCAGCACTAGGGAGGCAATGGCAGGTGTGCCTCTATGAGGCCAGCCTGATCTACAGAGTGAGTTCTAGGACAGTGAGGGCTACAAAGAAATCATGTCTTGAAAAAAACCCAACCCAACCACGCCCAAAAAACAACCCAATTAAAATGGGCAAAGGAGAGTGCTGGAGAGATGTCTTAATAGTTAAGGGTGCTTGTTGCTCTTGCAGAGGACCTGAAATTCCCAGCACTGAAGCTTGCAGCTCTCTGTAACTCCAGTGGAACCAATGTCCCCTTTTGATCTCTTTGTTTGTATGTTTGTTTTGTTTTTTGTTTTTTTGTTTTTCGAGACAGAATTTCTCTGCGTAGCCCTGGCTGTCCTGGAACTCACTCTGTAGACCAGGCTGTCCTGGAACTCAGAAATCCACCTGTCTCTGCCTCCCAAGTGCTGGGATTAAAGGCGTGTGCCACCACGCCTGGCTCCCTTTTGATCTCTTTAGGTACCAGGCATGAAGGTGGTACATAGACATACATGTAAGCAGAAATATTCATACACTAAATAAAAATTTTATCTAAACTAATAATAAAATGTACATATGTATAGAATAGATACTGCTCCAAAAGTGAGGTATAGAAGGGCATAGGTATGTAAAAAAGGCATTCAATGTAGCCAGTCATCATTAACATACATAAAAACCATGGGACATCACCACACAACTGTTAACATGACCTCATTAGAAGTTACAAGATCTGTAGAAGAGGTAACCCCGAACAATGAGGGGATATACATGAATACAACTAAGTTGATAAACAATGTAAAGTTTCCAAAATTTAGAAATTAAGCAATCCTACTTTCGGATATAGACCCAAAAGTAATTAAGCCAGTATCTCAATGTAAGGTCTGCAGTCTATGCACTCTTCACAACGGCCATAGGAGCACAGAATCAACCTAAGTCTTCGGGTCAGTCAGTTTTCTTTTACTGTAAAAGCACCTGCTATCATCTATGATCCAAGAGAAAGGGCTAATTTGGCTCATGGTTTTAGAGGTGTCAGCTCCTGCTCATGCAGCCCCATCAGGGCCCATCAGTGTTAGGCCCCTGCTAGCGGTGCCAGATGGAACCACTGCTTACTTCATGGCCTATAAGTTAAAGAGAAAAGAAGGGGCCAGCATCCCACAACCCACTTTGAGGGTTAGATCTCCCCAGTGATCTAACCTTAGGCCCTACACTCATAAGGGTTGCATGACATCCTGGTGAGCATGCTTTTAACATGAGGGCCTTTAGAAGTCACTTAAGATCCAAACTATAGGGGCTGGAGAGTTGGCTCAGTGTTTGAGAACACTAATCGCTCTTGTAGAGAACTAAGTTTCCATTCTCAGGATCCACACAGTGGTTCAAGATCATCCATAACTTCAGTTCCAGGGTATCCATCACCCTCTCCTGACCATCACAGGCACCAGGTGTGTGCATTTGTGGTGCACATACATATATGCAGGCAAATACTCATATATATATATAAAACACACATGTATATATATATATATATATATATATATATATAAAACACTTATATATATATATATATATATATATATATATATATAAAATAAACCTAGATCTAAATTATAGCAGACCTCCATTGACAGATGAATTGATAAAGAAAATTCACATACACAGCAATATTATTTAACCCTAAAAAGAAAGAAATCTGCCATCTTAACAAGGTGAATGAATCATGAAAACATTGTGTGGCGTGAAATAAACCAGCCATAGGAATTCAATACTAAATAACATCACTTATATCAGAACCAATATAAAAACTTGAGTTCATGGTGACCAACGCCTGAATAGTTGGCTACCAGGAACTGAGAGATGTGGGGGGAAGGGAGATGTTGGTCAAGCAACAAAAACCCTTAATTGTAAGATAATGAATATTAGAGACCTAATATATAGAATGATAACTGATAATGAGAATAGGTTGTTTACTTGAAATGTGCTGAGACCACAAGTGTTCTCATCACCACCAAAATAATAGTAAAGATAATAATAAGATAATTATTCTATGGGACAGACAATAATTAGCTTGCCCGTGACACTCATTTCATGATGTATATATAAATCTTGCTTTTGGGTTTGAGATGAAGTCCCACTGAATTGGCCAAAGCTCGCCTTTGAGCACCAAGGTTTAGGTAATCCTCCTGACTCTCCCCCTCGAGGACCTGAGACTACAGCCATAATACCCATCTTGAAACCTTTTGTTCTACATCCTAAATATGTCATCTTCCCAAAGTGCAGGCCCTCAGTGGTATTACCACGTCCTCTCCCTGCAAGAAAGACACAGCACAGACAGCTTTCACCGCCCTTGCTGCTTGCAAACAGCATCCCTGGCACCGTTCTGTTTGTACAGCCTGGCCAGAGCATGTTCAGCTGATAATTCTACCCAAGGAGCTTGGCAGACAGCTAGCTTCACCTGCCAAAGAAAGAAATGTGTACTTTACCGTGATCAGTCTTCCCTACTAGATCAGAGTGTAGTGTGTGTTTCCAACCGACATGTAAACTTTCAGACCCTCACCTTCACAGCAGTGCCAAATTAGAGAGTTCACCCGTGAACCCAGGAATCTGGGCCCTGTGAGCTCCCAGGTCAATGTGGTACTGAAATAGTTTTGAGAACCCCTGATCTAGAATGTCAGAAACACGTGGGACATTTAACAGACTTCTCTTCTTCCACTTGTGTGTTTGAATTGACATTATCACAGAGTAGTCTATGAATTTATATTTCCCAATGGGTCAGAGTGAAACTAGACAAAGAAACCAATGAAACAGGTATGAACACAGCCAAGGGCTGTCACTTGACATAAGGATGGAGAATGAGCCCAGGGACCTCTGGGGACAGGAGAACTAAATTAAGCCTTTTTTTTCCCTACTTGGTAGTTAAGAAGTCAGTTGGTCTTAGAAGCCCTTTGAAACCCCAGATCCCAAGGACGGCCGATTTGCTGCAACAGTCACACATGGTATCAGTAAATCACACACGGTCAACAGGTATAGAGCCTAGAACTCTACTGCGATCTACGCGCAGCTTCTACCCACGCGAGCCAGACACTGTGGTTCTTCTCTCTCCTTCTTTTACCAGGTTTATGAGGCAGCAGGTTTGCACTTCAGATGTTCATTTATAGAGTGCCAGACTACACCTGCTTCGTGCTAGACTTGTGCTTTGGGGTGGTTTTGTTTGGAAAATATTATTTTTAAGTAACAGCCAGGCTGCGTGTTCCTGTCATCTCAAAGCATTTTGTCCTCTAAAATATGCTGCTTGCTAAGGACCAGAAGTTCCAGCCACAGTGGCTAGTTACTGTCCGTCTAATATGACTCCACCCTCTTCCCGGCCTTACGATTGCTGCTGTGCTAAGAGGCAGACCTTCCTTAAAGCTGCATCTCATCTCTTCTCCAAGAAACTGTTACCACCTGTCAAGGACTCTGCTTCCCACCCAGCCCTGGCATCACAAGTGAGCAACTCCATGACGCTTCTAAATACGGCAAACACCATATCAATCATTTTGAAAGATGATGAGAGAGAAAGTTATTGTTCTGAAACCTAATTTAAAAATGTATTTTTTTTCTCTGTGTTAACTATTTTAGTCTGGTTAAACCATTGATAGGGAAAAGCTTGTACTCATAGAAGCTGATTGATAAGTACTAACAAAATTAAACTCACCATTTTGTAAACCTAGTAAATGTATGAATGAATGGATCTAGTAAATCGTCAATGGCTGTTAATGTCATGAAAGGAGAGCTACTAAGGTAGCGTCCGTTTATTAGAGGCTGTGATACGACCGATAAAGTCTTGTAAAAAATGAACTTGAATGTAGTTAAAGTCTATAAGTAATTAAAATTTACAGGAAGTATATGAGACAGAGGAACGTAATGATTAATTATATCTATTGAAGGGATACAATAACCACAATCCAAGATTAAATGACAAATGACCAGTTTTTGTTTGTTTGTTTGGGTTTTTTTTGGTTTTTCGAGACAGGGTTTCTCTGTACAGCCCTGGCTGTCCTGGAACTCACTTTGTAGACCAGGCTGGCCTCGAACTCAGAAATCCACCTGCCTCTGCCTCCCGAGTGCTGGGATTAAAGGCGTGCGCCACCACGCCCGGCTGCAAATGACCAGTTTTTAATCAATATTGTGCACAAGAAAAGGATGCTTGCAGAGTAGCCTAGAGATATAAAGTATGGTCTGGCTTGGCTCCTGTTTGAGGTATTGCTCTGTTTTGTTCTATGACTGTGATAAAGACAAACACAACTTGGGAAGGGAAGAGTTTACTTTACCTTGCCAGTGACAGTTCATCAGCAGCACACAGGCAGGAACACAAGGCAGGAACTGAAGGTGGGAGCTAAAGCCGAGACCGTGGAAAAATGCTGTTTCCCCGGCTTGATCAGTTTGCTTGCTTGTATAACCCAGGTCCACCTGCCCAGGGTAGCACCGCCCACAGTAGGCTGGGCCCTCATACATCAATCACCAATCAAGAAGATGCCCCACAGACTTGCCTATAGACCAGTCTGATTGAGGCGTTCTCTCAAATAAGGTCCCCCTTTCCCAGATGACCACAACTTGGATCAAGTTGACAAACAAGCAAACAAAAACAAAGAAAACCAAATCCAACCAGCGCAGTTCCTTGTTGAAAAAGCCTTTAAGACATTATAGGACTGGCAAAGAAATGTTTAATGTTAAGAAGATATTGATGTGGGAGTGATAGTACCTTTTGTGGTATGCTTTTTTAAATATTTTAATTTAAGTTTATTATCATTACTATTTGTTATTATTATCAACAGCTATAACTGTAGAGACAGGGGCATCACTATGTCATCCTAGTATCCATGGGCTGGAATCACAGATGTGAACAACTACACTTGGCTTTCTATGATTTTTTTTTGTTTGTTTCTAGGATGGCAGTTGTAATGTTTTCCCTTCCATTTTGGCATTATCTGTGTGCATATTCTCTGTCTCTCTTTTTTTTTTCTTGATAAGGTGGTATGCTGTTTAAAAGGATTTTTGTGAGCCTTAGCCATTAGTGAACTGAAAAATGAGTGGCAGGGAGGGACTTACCTGGGAGAGGAAGGAAGGAGCACCACAGAGGGAGAAGGAAGGAGGAAGGAGGAAGGAGGAGGGAGAAGGAAGGAGGAGGGAGAAGGAAGGAGGAAGGAGGAGGGAGAAGGAAGGAGGAAGGAAGAGGGAGAAGGAAGGAGGAGGGAGGAGGAAGGAGGAGGGAGGAGGAAGGAGGAAGGAGGAGGGAGAAGGAAGGAGGAGAGAGAAAGAAGGAGGAGGGAGGAGGGAGGAGGGAGAAGGAAGGAGGAGGGAGAAGGAAGGAGGAAGGAGGAGGGAGAAGGAAGGAGGAAGGAGGAGGGAGAAAGAAGGAGGAAGGAGGAGGGAGGAGGAAGGAGGAGGGAGAAGGAAAGAGGAAGGAGGAGGGAGAAGGAAGGAGGAGGGAGAAGGAAGGAGGAGAGAGAAAGAAGGAGGAGGGAGGAGGAAGGAGGAAGGAGGAGGGAGAAGGAAGGAGGAGGGAGAAGGAAGGAGGAAGGAGGAGGGAGAAGAAAGGAGGAAGGAGGAGGGAGAAGGAAGGAGGAAGGAGAAGTAACATTAAAAATGTTTGAAAAAGCCATAGGGAATCATATCATTTTATGGGTACTTAAAATCACACACACACACACACACACACACACACACACACACACACAGAGAGAGAGAGAGAGAGAGAGAGAGAGATTACAGATATTACACCAATTACGGTGACACAATTTCTTCCCAAAAATAAATCTGGAGACTACTTAACAAGCACTCCAGTGGCTAGCATGGAAACCTTCCTTTGAATTTTTGCTCAGGGAAGTCCAGGAGATTCCCAAGACAATATAGTCTGTTGCTGTGGCCCTTGGTGCCCTTCAGAAAAAGAAGGTAAGATCCTCTTACTGAAGATACATTTTGGACACTGGATTTAGAAGAATCAATCTGGGACTGACCTTGAGGCCTCCTCCCTGCAGACCAGCTCTTACAGTTTCAGAAGGAGCAGAGCAAGCTGCCAATGCAGAGAAGTAATTAATAATAGTCAGACCTAACTGTAACACCATGATAGCCAGGATGGCAAGAGATACTGACAGGCACAGTAGTGGCATTCCCAACATGGAGGTAAACAGGAGTCAGCTAAATTGGACTTAACAGCCTGATCAGCATGAAGGAATTCATGCCAGGGACTGTAGTGTCGGGTAAGGCCATATAACCTAGAGAGACCCCACTCCTGCCAGCTTCCTAACCTATGTCATCTCTAACTGTGATCTAAATCTTATCCTCACATCCACAGATAGTGTAGCTCCCGCCCCTTGGCAAAGAAGCGTCTTCTTTTTGCAGCAGAGACGACTTCAGAAAGCCACTACTGGTCAAAATGCAGACATCGACTGCCTGTGGGGTTGATGTACCTTCAGCACACACCCACACTTAAGACTCAGGGGAGATCACAGAAGAGGGGTAGAAAGATCAAAGGAACCAGATAGCTAAGACAGTTGCTATGAGAGTCTCTTAAAAAACAAAACAAAACAAAACAAAACAAAACAAAACAAAAAACAGAGAAGACATAAAGAAGACTGAAAAGGAGAGAGGTGGAGGAATTTAACTGTGGTAATTTGAGTGAGAATGGCCTCCCTCCATAGGCTCATATGTCTGAATACTTGGTCCCCAACAGGTGAAATTGTTTAGGAAGGATTAGGAGGTGTGGCCTTGCTGGAGGAGGTTGTCGCTGGAGGCCCACACCATCTCTAGTTATTTCTCTCTCTGCCTCATGCTTGTGGACCAGATGTAAGGTCTTGGCTATTGCTCCAACACCATGTCCCCCGATGTGGGGATCGCCTCAGTTCTCTCAGTGCCAGGAAGACATTGTGAGAATGCTTATGAAGAGAAGGGGAAGTTGGGATTGATTAAATGTGCATGGTGGGGTAGCAAATTTTATAGTACCTACTGAATAACTTAATATATAGCCCCCCCCCCCGCGCCAATACTGTTAGGGAGTGTCCTCTGTTTAATGTTTAGACCTCTCTACTGTGTCTGAACCCGTTGTCCTCCCTGTTAACCTCTGGTGTCGAATGACTGCTGTATTGAGCTCCGCACAGTTCTAGAGAGCTCTCCTCTCCTTTCCGGTCACTCAGAATCGAGCCCTTTCCCGGGTTCCTCCTACACCATGAGTCTAAGCTCCTTGTTGATCGCCAGGTCTGTGTTCCCCATCCTGAGAGTCCTTCCCTCCTGTGTGGTATAGCTGATGTCTCCCTTTCTTTGTCTCTCTAGAGCCTCCTCTCTGAGCAGCTTCGGGTCAGGAGAATGAGGTTTTTATCCTGTGAGAAATTCTTGTAGGAACAGTAGTTTGTAGCACAGCGCAGCCTACAAGAGGATGACCCTTGTACAACCTCCACCGTAGCTTGTCTGAACACATCCAGAAACAGAGTCTCTGTCTGCCTTGTCCTCTCTGCAGGCTGTACCTGCACACAGAGGACTCCTCTGTGGCACTGTCACATTGGATAGTTATTGGGAATAACATGGGTAAATGAGGAAGCCTGGAGGGCTGGGGACGGAGAAGCACGGCCCCTATAACTACCACTCCACGGCATTACCGGAAAGATCCATTCAGCAGGGCCAGCAAGAACAGCACTACATGGGAGGCAGTGCTAAGCACTCCATTTTTAGAAGAGATTAGGAGGAATTCAGTTTGGCAATATTGAAGGTAATAAATCCCCATTTATCATTTCAGGGTACTCTATTTTCATGAATCTTGTAAAAGCCCCACTTGGAAATGCTAAGATCAGACATAAGGACAGCTGAGCCCCACTAGACATCACGAAAAGCCATGGCTTTGGTTACATCTTTCAACATGGCCAATCCACAGTAAGTACCATCAGGACCTGCTCTCCAGACCTAGAACGTGGCTGTGAGTCTCTCTCAAGATGAAGGTCTGCTACTTCAGACACCTGAAGCAAACCTCAGAATAAAACGAGGAAATGTAAAAATCACGAGAAGGTTCCTAAAAGCAGGCTTTATGAAACCAGGCAGAGGCCTCCTAAGTGAGAGTTTCTTTCAGTTCCCAAAACCCAAGCTGCCTTATGGACAAAGCACTTGATCTTAACACGTGTCAGTGTGGTAACTAGTCAGGTGGCAATTTATTTTCTGTCTGGCAACTCACTGGTAAATAATACTGAGATAAAAACAACACTCCTTCCATTACACTATGCTGTCCCAGCCTCTTTCGCTGTGTGTCTGGCTCCTGAGTCATCAGAAGCCTGCTGGCTCCTGGCTGCGTTCTCTGTGTCACTGCCATGCTCTGGGACAACCCACCTCAACACGGCACAACACGAGATCACACGGCTGGGTCACAGAATCATCCAGATGGGTCTGCTGATCTTCTCTGGGATTGGCCTTCACTGTTGGGCCTTGTTGTAGAGCTGCCAGCAGAACAGGGGGAGAATAAACTCCAGTCAGTGTGTCTCTATTCATCCAACTGACTAGGCTGGTCGCTCTCTGCTGCTGACATTGGTGGGATAAGAGCCAGACAGATGCTTCTCATGCGTCTGCTGGTATCATACCTACTGTCGTCCCATTGACCAAAACCAAGTCATGTGGCTGGACACACAATCAAGGGATTGAAAAAGATCTCTGTCTCTCTCTCTCTGTCTCTGTCTCTGTCTCTCTGTCTCTCTCTCTGTGTCTCTCTCTCTGTGTCTCTCTCTCTCTGTGTCTCTCTCTCTCTCTCTCTCTCTCTCACACACACACACACACACACACACACACACACACACAGTTCCTTTTGACCAAAGAAGGTGCAATGCCACGTGACAAACTGGCTAATAAAGGTGGCGTTTACCCCTTCAAGGAAGCGGAATAGAGCCACTAATGCACTTTCCCTGTAGTGTTCTTCACATACAAGACCAAAGTGTACATTCCATAATGAGGCTGTGAGCCCTAAGAGTTTCATTGCCACCAAAGGAAGCTTTTAGTCTCTGCTGACATGATCACGTGGTCAGAGATGGAGCTGAGCCACTGTCAAAAACAGACTAGAGGGCAGAGATGTGAGGAGGGCAGATGTAACTTGCCCGACACCCTTTAGAATTGTTCCCTGTTAGTTTCAGAAACATAACTCCTGCCTTCTTAGAGCACCTCGTTGATTAGAAAGTTGTTTAGAAGGTTTGTTCAATTAAAAGAAAAATCCCATTTCCTTGAACAGTTCCTAAGAGAACAAACCCAACCTAGCATGTAATTTTTAGGAAACATCTGGGGTAACTGGGATTCCCCCAGAAACACCCACTCCTTTATATCAGTTGTTGGGAGACACAGAAACTGCACATCTGATGACTTTCTGTCTACAGCTCTTGAGTCATTTTGTAAATGTCACACTGTGATGAGTGCCATTATCTGTGCTTGGAGAAAAACCCAAGGCTTAAGGATGGGGGCGGGGGGCTATGAAAACAAATCTGGGTGTTTGGAATTACCCGGTGAATGTGGGTGACCCAGGTAGCCCACCTGTAACCCTTGAACAATCCCAGCAAAAGGGTCAGTTCTACGGACTCCAGCAACTGCTACTGTGTCACTTGTTGGCTTTCAGATGGTTAGAAACACTAGGAATTTAGCGTGTTCTCACAGTGCCCAAGTGGGACTTGTCATCAGAAGCTCCATGCTTCTTAGATCCATAGCAGACCACAGAGTGGGAAGGAACAGCCCTTAGAAAGCCTAGAGAAACGAAGGCTTGGGAAAGCACCACAGAGAGTGGTACCAAAGCCCAAGAGCAGCCTACAGCAGGCAGGCTGCCTCGGTGTTGTCAGTGGCTCCTCATCCCCATGCATGGACCCTCCACATCCCAGATGTTAGGTCTCTACTGTCTCATGCATGCTACGTTCCCTTTCAAGCTTAGCAGTGTGGCCAGAGACACAAGACTCAGCCTCTCAGGTTCTGCAGACTGAGACAGGGCCAAGAGTGTATAGGAGGGACCAACAATCCTGTCCCAGGAAGGGATGGCCAAGGTCTCCAACCTAGTACCTCCCACCAGGAGATGTTTGGTGGCATGGTAGATGCTGTGTTTGGTAGTACAGTGCACAGCTGTGTTTGGTAAGCCTGGTGCACAGCTGTGTTTGGTAAGCCTGGTGCACAGCTGTGTTTGGTAGTACAGTGCACCGCTATAACCATCTTGCATGATGTTCATGTCTCCATCCCTCCTCAGATGCCAGTGATATTAAAAAGCCTCCACAAATTGACAAAACTCATGGATTGGGAGGTGACCCTGCCCTTGACTGAAGCATACTGTGTGCTAGTGAAGCTATGGGTTGGTTTCAGTGCTCAAGATAAGCCTGCCTAAGACATAGACTGACCCAGACTCCTCTGTTGGCTCAGGTGACCCCAATTTCCTACTTGAGAATGGAGATACGGAGGGAGCTGTTTGAATGGGAAGGAGCAGCGTCTAGCTGTCCTTGACTCTCTTCCTCATCACCCCAAGGCCTCCAAGCTTCCAAAGAGACTCTCGGCCAACTGGAGTATATATCCAGTTGGGAACAAAGGCACCTTTTATTATTGTGACACTGATAATGGAACCATTGCAAAGAACCACACACAGCTGTTCTGAGTATATCACTGCAGCAGAAAGAACGGTGATGCAGTTGGCTGACAGCAGAATCTGTGCTTTTTGTCTGGTTAGCAGAGGGTCCTTATCTCCCTTCATGAAGGACTTTCCCCCCAAAACTCACATGTTCAGGTTTGTCCATTACTCTAACCAGTGAGGAGAAGGGTACCAACCAGGCCTTTAAACCAGTTCCTGACTGGCTGTGGGAAAGAACAGTTACCTTGTATTTCCCTTGACCTCAGCACAGCATAGCTTCCTGGGCCTCCCTACACCTTCCACTGACAGAGGGAAGAGGGTTTAGTTCTCAGGGGCTAACCCTTCCCTGCCGCTCCTCCTTTCCACCCAGACCTGCCATTGAAGGAGGAATTTCTGAAGTTGAGATTATCTCCCAACAAGTAGACGAAGAAACCAAGAGCATTGCTCCGGTGCAGCTGGTGAACTTTGCCTATCGGGACCTGCCCCTGGCTGCCGTAGACCTCTCCACAGGGGGCTCACAGCTCCTGTCGAATTTGGACGAAGAGTACCAAAGAGAAGGGTAGGTTCTGGCATGGCAAGAGCCCCTTGCATAATTCCCTGTTTCCATGGGTATCTCCCAAGAGGGAGCAGCACAGATAAGATGCTGAGCAGAAGAGGCCAGGAGGTGACATTAAGTCACTCAGGCTTTTTCAAGTCACACATGATTTCCTCAGAGAAAGACTCTGGGTACAGAAAATGCCCATTGCTGCTAGACAACCTCTTAGGTTTTTTGGGTGATGTTTGCTTAGAACTTAGGTGATAGGATTTGTCTGAGGTGATTCTTAATATTCTTTCTGACTCACTCTGTTTACCTCACAGGGGTTAGGAGTGTGCCAAGGTCACAGAGCCCAGAAGGGACCAACTTGGCCTGCACGTTTCTCTGCACACAGTGACGCTGAGTGTCCCGGAAGTGGGCAGAATCCCGATAGGTGCCTTGCAGACACTGCCTTCTTCCCTGTTCAGTGAGAGACGCAGGGGTGCTCTGATGTTAGCTCCCCCTGTATTGCTTGTCAATTAATCAGGTCAGTGAGTTTGTTTCCCATTTAGCCTCTCACTAACCTGTCTCTCTTACAAATATATTCTTTCAAAGCCACGGTGGGATGTTCCGTCTAGATAGAGGCAAGGAAGATGAGGGTTTGAGGCCCTGCTTCTTCAGTGGTAGGGGGTTAGAATGTTGAAGGCCACAGAAGGGCAGACACGCATCCGTGGGTCACACGGTTGCTTAGACTCCTCTCACCTAAGATTTCCCCAGTTCTGCCCAGTGGCTTTTAGACACAGAATTTCAAACACTGGCCAGCACCTGAGAGCCAGTTCTGGGCAACACTCCCAGGTGCCTGTTACCATTTTAGAACACGCTGGCTGCTTTAAACACAAAAGGGAAAGTTTGCCATATATTTCAGAAGCAAAGGGAAAGCCATAGCTAAGCTAAATTTGTAGCTCTTAGATTCCCTGTGTCTGCTTCCTGAGGGGGGCTCCCCATTCCTAAGATAAATTTTCAAACAACTGGGAAACTGTATACCTGCTTCTGCAGAAATGACACCCCAGTGGCTTTCTCTGAAAATAAAATTTTTCCAAGTATTGCGAACACAGCTAGCAGGACCCTAGAAGAAAATGACAAGCAAATCGTAGGAAAAAAAAAATCTCTGAAGGGAACAGGGAGATGCCTTAGTCGGTAAGAATACATATTCTGCATGAGGACCTGGGCTTGAATCTCCAGCACCCAGCCCTACATGGCTGTATGTGCCTGAAACCCCAGGGGGTTAAAAAAAAAGTAGATCCTATGCAGAAAACTTACTGACCAGAGAGCTTAGCCAAAATGGTGAGCTTCTAGACCCTGTCTTAGTAAAGCAGAAATCCACAGAACACGCCTGCTCTCCTGCTCTGACCTCCACATGTACACACGGGCACACATACCATCACACATACATGATACATCATGCAAGACACATGGAAGGAAGGAAGGAAGGAAGGAAGGAAGGAAGGAAGGAAGGAAGGAAGGACTTTTCTGAGGCATGTCTGCCATAGCAGTATTGACTAAGCAACCAAAATCGGGCCGCAGAGCCTGCTTTTCCCTAGTCCTCTGTGGCTTAAAGACTGAGCTAAGTCCAGAAGGGCCCAGAGCCAGGACCAGCTGTGTGTATATATGGATTATGCAGCAGTGCCCGCCATTGCTCAAAAGGACCGCAAAGCTGAGCCCATTTCTCAGCTGCTGCCCTTCCTAAAGTTCAGCTCAGTGAAGTCCGGGTCACTAGTCAGCAGGCCTTTCTCTGAGCACCCAGAGAGTCACTGTGCTATTGCTCCCTGGTGGTCAGACACAGTAGTGCAGCCTCTGTTAATAGAAAAATGTGCTGGCCCTTCTGCCCTGGCCTGATCTTGATCAAGCCCAGTTGGAGTTCATAGTTACCTAGCATGGGAAGAAAGAGGAAAACCTTTAAAAGCTCTGGTTCAGAACTCACACTTGCTCCTGTTACTGCGCCGTGATTTTACCACTTGGTGGGCGTGCCCCACGCAGCCGTACCACACCAGGACTACTCTCACTCCCCAGGTTGCCAGACACCTGGCTCAACCATTCAATGCGTGTCTGGATTGGTCGTCTGGAGGTCTTTCCCCCACAGGGAAGAAAGATCTTTGATTTGCCTCTCCAAGTGTGTTCCTCAATGTTGCTGTTGTTATGTAATAGGAAGCCTAGGGCAAGGATTTGGAGAGCCCTCAGTGGGACCTTTGTGGCAGCCACAGAGCAAGGAAGAGCCAGAGTTCTAACAGAAGCCAGGTAAAACGGACCAAGCAAAAGTGTGCTGTGGTGGAGCCAGGCTGTCCTTGGTTCTTGGTTTAGTTCTCACCTGAGTTTTCAACCTGGCGCTTCCCAAAGCAACACAATCCAAGCATAAAGTTCCTGCTTACCGGGGTCAGGGTTCGTTCTTGTCAGTGAGACGCCTTCCTGCTGAGAGAAGCACTACAGCTAGGAATAGCTCTTTTCTGTAGGAAACCAAAGGACCTCAGGGACCCTAATGTGTAGCTGCCCAGTGACTCATCTGCCCTGTATCCAGGTCCCGGGGGGTGTGGTGACAGTGGATGTTTAGTTTCCCAGACTCTGAGAGAGTTAGGGCTGGAGGGGACCGTACACAGTGCATGCTCTAAGAATTCTAATGCAGAGTGTGAAGAGTTCCCCTCCAGGTCCCGAGGTAAGAATACCGTCCATGAGTTCACACATGGTATAGCATGGGCCCGAATTCCCTTCCTTTTAACCAGGATAGCATTCCGGTTTTGTATATTCTACATGTTGGCTCATCTTCTCATGGACACTTGCATCATGCAGAATTACCATTTTCCACAGCAGCTGTGCCATCTTAGGGCTCCCATCAGCCATGCATGAGTGTTGTGGCCCTGTGTGTGCACCAACTATTGTTATTCACCATTTTTTAACCCTACCCATCCTAAGGGTGAGTGGTGTGGTGTGGTTTGAGAGTTTGTAAGTGTGGGATCCTGTGAGGTAAGATGAGCGGTCCCCCTAATTCAGACTGAGCCGCAGGCACAGGTGACGAGCCAGCCTCCACCCAGCTGAGAAGTCTGTGTTTCAAGTTTTCATTAACGTAACAGATACCCCAGAAAGACCTAGAAACACCCTCACAGACACATCCAGGGGTGTATTCTACTATAGAATGTCCTCTACATCTCTAAGTCCAATCAAGGAGACAGTCAGGGTCTAAGACACTTGCCTGCCATGATCTAAACTGGAGAGCTTTCTGTTGCCTAAGGGATTCACCTCTACTGCAGACAGCTTGGGGCTTAAAGAGGAAAAGCAGACTCCTGTGCAGACTGAACTGCCTCAGACTCCACCGAGCCTCCTTGACTTGGCAGTCCTCTCAGGCTGTTCCTTTTCAGTCCTTTCTACCCTCAGCAATGACCTTCCCTCCTGCAGCCCCATCAAAGTAGGACATCTCCAGATGGCACGCACTACACCCCCAGACTCTTCCTTCTTCCCTTCCAGGCCTGGACACATCAGATGCTATCACCTTCTTCTTCCCAGAAACCTCTCTCCGTCAGCTGCAGCCTCCCCATGTCTGCAGCGCTCCACTCTCCTCTGTCCTAACCTCTTCTCTACATCCCGGCCCCCATCGCTCTCTCTTCCTCTCTGCAAGCTTCAGTGACTTCTGCTGCACTCCTCAGTCTGCTACAGCCTGGCTGCAGCCTCCACAGTGCCACACCAGTGTTGTCAAGGGCATGGTGCCTGATCTTGATTCCAACTTGTTAGGGTGTAAAATCTCCTGGGAGACACATCTCTAGGAGTCTCTATAAGGATGTTAGGAGAAGTTTAACTGAAGTGGTGATGTCCACCCTGAATGTAAGTGACACCCCCCTCATGAGCTGAAGTCCTAAACTGAATAAGAAGGGGGAAGGGAGAAGCCAGCAGAGTGCCCAGTTCTGCTTTGCCCCACATTCCCACCTCCATGGCTTCTTCACCATAATGTCCTTTATATTTCCATTTGACTGCTGAGTCACAAAAAGCCTTCTTCTCTTTTGTTTTGTTTTGTCAAATATTTACTCTCAATGAGAAAAATAAATAAGTAACGTCGGCATCCACATCCCCTCACCACAGGAAATCCCTGTCATTGCCTCTGTCTTGGCATGGTGTCCCCATGGCTGCCATCAGAAAAGATCGTCCTCAGGCACCATGCCTTCTAAGCCTCAACAGGTTGTCATCTGCTTGTTCCTTAATGATTGGAGTTCACACACACACACACGCACACACACACACACACACACACATTATCACTACCCTTTTTCTACACTGTGGGTAATTTTATCCATCTCTGTAACTTTTCAGCTTGTGGCGATCAAAGCCACATTGTCTATCCCAAGTCTCCCTTTCAAACTCCCAAGTTCTTTCTTGATCTTCTTAGGGATCCCCAAATGCCTTTGACTAATGTCAACGGAATGATCTAGTCTTCTTGTCCTGGGTTAGCTGCATCTTTGAAAGAAGAAATGTTCTCATCTTTACCTGGATAATTCTCTTTTATAGCCTTTATGGCGATGGTGCTCAAATCCAGACAGAAGAGCCACAACCTACCCACTATGGCAGTCTCAAATACACCATACCCCCCATACCAAAGGACTCTTTCTTCAAAGGAGAAATGACCCAAACCAATGGGGCATAGAAGTTGCCTGGTCTTGATCCTTCAGTTGCCAAAATAAACCACAACCTAAGCTCACTTCCAGTGGCCCTAAGCCTCCTTCCCACCAATGCTTTCATGGCACCTCTAAGCTACCTGAAGTCGGTCAGTCACACACAGTCACCATGCAGTTGATGACCTTTTTCTCCCATGCTCTGACTTGCTCTCATTCTCACTCTGGTGCCCAGAGATGTCCTGCTACTGCCAAAGGTGCCCACTGTAGGAACACCATGCCAGGGGCACCCGGAAAGCAGGATTGTACACAGTGTGGGTTCCACTGGGTGAGGATGGTACATGCCCTTCTCCCTTGACTCCCAACTCCCGATCATTGCTGGCTGTGCACTTCTTACTCCCTCTATTCTAGTTCTGTCTGCTTCTCGAGTTCACCTCCCTGCATCCAGGTCCGAAACTCAAACCAAGGAGCTGCCTGGCAAGTCCTGGCAGCTTACCATCTTTCTTTCCCTCCCCGTGTCTGCTCGCCTCTCAACCAGATGTCTCCCTCCTTCAGGAGTGATGACACAGAGGTGAGCAGACAGTCTGGGGAGCAGGGAAAAGGGGAGCAGAGGTGTCAGCTCCAACCGCAAAACCGTGTGACAGCAAAATGCTGTGAGACTTGGTTTTCTTCCCTCATGCCTTCAGTCTGTTACCAAGTCATGCATATTTGTATTGTCTTCATTGTCTACTCCACAGTCTTCCCTCTGTAATATGGAACCCAGTGCTAAGGCAGCTCTGAGGTTGGCCCATGAGTGTTAGTGAGGGCCAGATTCCCCCATCACTGCTGTCAGCAGTGCTGGCTTCATCCCGATGCCAAAAGTGGCTTCACAGTTGGCACAAGGACTGCCTTTGGTAGTCATGCATTCTCATTTGTATCTCGCAATCGAGAAAGGCTGTCCATAATGGGCTTGAGAACAACATAGATCCTTCCCAGAAGCTTCCAGCTGTTCTTGCCTCATGTCTTATGAGCTAGAATTGAGTCGCATGGCAAAGGATGTGGGACTACGCCTAGGCTGATTGGACTCATCTTTTGATCCAATCTTTTGATCTACATTGCTATGTAGATGTGGGACACTCATATACAGTATACCACAGCCTAAAGAGAGCCGGTTTTGGGTTTGGCTAGTAATGGTGCTTACTGCAGAATCTGACAACCTTTGTTTGATCCCCAGAACCCACACAGTAGAAAGAAAGAACTAAGCCAAGTTGACCTCCGATCTTCACATGTGCCCAGCATCACCTATGTGCATGTACACACACTCACACACATGCGCACACATGCATACACACATGTGCACGCACACATGCACAGACACAACTAAAAGGGAGAGCTAATTTCCATTCATTAACTGGACTCCCAGACAGGAGAAGCTTGGAAGAAGTGTGGGTCTCCAACAGGCTCTACGGGAGATGAGACCAACAGCTTCTCCAGAATTCCAGAGTCAGTGCAAGGCAACATGATGGGGCCCAGGGATATTTTTTGAGATGTCAACTTAGGAAAAAAAAAAAGACAGACCCAAGATAGCAAACACCTCTAAATAAGGACTGAAATAATTTAAGATATGACAGCAAGCAATAGCTGGGAGCAAAGAGAAGGGAGGAGTAGGGGCCTATTAAGCCACAGCCTAAAAATAGTATCTTCTCAGAATACCTTAAGGAGGCGCTCTCCAGAAACCTCCTGTCCCTCCACCCCCACACTTCCACAGCCCCCTCCATCCATGCTGTCATTGATTGGGAAAACAATAAATTCCCAGCCTTGGACAACCTCTGAGCCCTACTAACGCACATCTAACCCCAGCCCTGAGCCAGGAAGTTCCTCTAGCAAGGACCAGGTCAACTGAGTCTGGGATAGAGGGCATGCGAGCAGAATAAAGGACTGACTTGAATGGCCAGCTGAGTGATGAACAGGCAGCAGTCTGATCAGATGGCACAGGAAAGCCAGTTCCCCTGGAGAGTGGTTATAAGCTGATCTATGTGGAGCTGAGGAAGAACAAAGGAACAGGGGAGGGAATGGCACCAGGCTTCTCGTACCCACAGGTCAAAGTGCCACCTGTACACCTCTGACTAACCGCCTGTATATCTCTTATTAGTCAGGGTTTCTATTCATACACAAACATCATGACTAAGAAGCAAGTTGGGGAGGAAAGGGTTTATTCAGCTTATACTTCCACATTGCTGTTCATCACCATAGGAAGTCAGGACTGGAACTCAAGCAGTTTTATGCAGGGTTATGGTGTCCAACAAGAGAGCCTCAGTCACCTGAGGAGGCATCCAAGATCCAGAATTTACAGCTTCTTCCCACTGTGTCAGGGAGCTGAGCTCATCAAGTTGCCCTAGTTGCAAAACCTAGCATAAAGAAGTCCTTAAATTTGTGGCCAGTTCACCGAACTGAGGGCTCTCTGAGTTGCAGAGAGCCCCTAATCTAACAGCATCCTTCTCCCTTCGGTGAACCCGAAGCCCTCGTCAAGAGTCAGGACCACTTTGACCACATCCTTCCTGTCTGTTACCTGTTCAGAGATGTGTGGGCAATGTCCTTAGACACCCTAAGAGGGGGCAGAGGTCAGAGGAGTTTAGCATCCTGCCAAGCAGAGGGCATTTCCTGTCTCTCCACTCTATGCTCGTCCCACCACACCGTGAGGCCTCTCTCAGACTCGAGAGATGTAAGATTATGGGACAAGCACAGGTTAGCCTCTGGTGGCCCAGCTGCACACCGCCTCTGCCTTTTCCTGGGGCAGTGGTGTGAACCTTCAGCACTGAGTGCAGAACTCAAGCTGCCTACCTAGAAATGGAGATGCTTTCACTTCCTCAAAGGGCTGGGCGAGAAGCCTCTCGAGGGCTGGCTTTCTGAAGCGTGTGCATGTGTTCTGGGACTGTGTGTGTGAAGTCATGGGTCGCCTCTTGGAATCAGGTCAAGGAGATGAAGCTGAAGTGCGACTGCTCTCCCTGCTGTCCTGGCTCACCCCACGTGGGAGAGGAGCTCCATCTCTGACATTCAGATAAAGGGTGTCCCTGTGGGCACTGGATCGACAATTCTCACCAGGACAGGATTGTGTCTCTTTGGAAAAGTCTTGCTTAGATGAACTTATCTCTCCTGGCTGCATTGTCTCTAGAGTAGTCTAGGGCTAGGAGCCCACTGCAAGTCACAGTTCATTTCCAAGGATCCAGGCCCCGTGGAGAGGAAGGCTCCCTTCCTCTCATGTGCTAACACTTTGCACGGTGTCTAGATTTAGAACGATATGTATTCTGCCTCTTGCCAGAGCCTCTACCCGCTAAGGCATGTATGGAAACTATCGTTGTCCTGACACATGCTAGCCTCGTTGTATGCTGGCTTTAACATTTCAGATCCTCCCAGCACCTCTGCAAAGGCAGGGATCCCATTTTTAAGATTAACAAACTAAGGCACAAAAGATTGGACTCATGATTTAGTCAACATGTGGCTGGGGTTAGGAGACACTAATTGCCACCAGAGCCAAACACGTCTTCTCCTGTCCCACATTTGTCTGTCTGTTTATTTTCAAGACAGAGTTTCATATGTAGCTCTGGCTGTCCTAGAACTTGACATGTAGACCAGGATGGCCTCAAACTCACAGAGACCCGCCTGCCTCTGCCTCCCTAGGGCTAGGATTAAAGGCAGGCACCACCACTCTAGATTAACCTTTGAAGTGCCCAGAACAGCGCCTCGTGCATAGGACATACCATGCATGTGTCTGTTGAGCCAATAACAGTGAAACATAGATGAGTGAGAGTTGGGTTTCTGTGGTCCTCATGGCCTTCTCTGACTGTGTTCCTGACGTCTGTAAAGAGAAACAGAGGGCTAAGAAGGACATGCTGATGTCCAAGTCACCACCAACTCCAGTGGCTTCCAGGGCACCAGGGATCAGCATCGTAGAAGCAGAGCCTGAGAGCCAGACCTGGTCTCCTTAAACCTTCCCCACTTATAAGCAAAGAACAAGGAACCCATTATAGAACCATAGGCACATAGGAATGTAAAGTAGGTATACAAATCAAACATTTACTGACGATAAATCGTATAGAAATTTATTTAAAACAACTCTCTGGTATACATATAATTTCTCATGAAAGACTAAAGAAAATTTACATACTAATGAGATGAAGGTATCTGTTTATGTTTACAGAAAGAATTAAATCTTGACAGAATCTTTGATATTCTAGGGTAGAACATCTTCAATAGTTAGATTTTTTTTTTTAATTTCCAATGTTGAGACAATCGCCTCACATAAATACATCACACAGAATGACAGAAGTATGTTTAGGGCTGTTTCAGATTTTTGGAGAGTCTGTCCTGACCCAAAGCCAAGATTCCTTTAATGATTTTTATTTTTGGAAAAGGGTCTCATTATGTAGACCAGGCTGGCCTCGAACTCTCAGAGGACTGCCTACCTCTGCTCTTGAGTGCCGGGCCTTTAGCAGTACTGAAACAAAGTTTGTTGGCATCTTAACTCTTAATGAGCAATTTTAAAAACCACCCATTCTGGGCCAGAGAGATGGCTCAGTGATTAAGAGCACTGACTGCTCTTCCAGAGGTCCTGCATTCAATTCCCAGCACCCACATGGTGCTCACAACCATCTATAATGGGATCTGATGCCCTCTTCTGGTGGGTCTGAAGACAGCTACAGTGTGCTCATATACATAAAATAAGTAATTCTTTTTTTAAAACCATTCTAATGTAATGGTTCTATAATGTAACCTAAATGTACTGAGGAAAGGCAATAGAAAAATATTAAAAGTTTCTATTTCCTGTAGCCAAGCCATTGTGTTTCTCTAACAGCAGAAGGTGTTGCAAATAGCCTTGAAACACTGTAATTCATAACAGTTAGTGTCTCAGCTCCAAGCTGGGGCGTTTGAGGAAGTGTCCTTTGAGATTTCCTGGCATGACAACATGTGATCAGATCCAAGGGTACAGTGGGGTTTGGTGACGCAGGCTGATTCGTTCCACGTTTCATGTTTGTTATTTGTGGGCATGGTACCAGGGACTGGACCTAGGGCTCACACATGCTTAGGCAAGTGTTTTTGCCACTAAGGTATCCCCAGCCCTCTTCTGAGCCTTCTTCTATGTTTTTAATGTATGTACATGTGTGTTCACATGCAAGCAGAGGCAAGAGGTCAATGCCAGATGTCCTCCTGAATCATTCTCCAGTGCATATTCTGAAGCAGGGTCTCTCAGTGAGCCTAAACTCACCGAGGAGAGGAGACAAGGCCTGCAGGCCGGCAGGCCCCAGGAAGCTGCCTGCCTCTGCCCGCCTGGCTTCTTACATGGGTGCTAGGGCGAGAAGTCAGTCCTCATGTTTGCATGACTGGTGCTCTATCCAGTGAGCCATCCTCCCAGCCCCATCTATTTATAGTTAGTTAGTTAGCTCTGTGTTTAGCAGCCTTTAACTATTGCCAGATTGTTCATCCCTCACGCTGAGGTACCGCAGAGGGGCCACTGAACTAGACCACTCTGAGAGTGGAAAGAGAGGTTTACTGGGAATCTCAGGGGGCATTCAGTCACATGACTGTCCCAGTTTGTTTTCCAGTGCTATTATGATCACCGTGACCAAAAGCAGCGTGGGGAGGAGAGTGCTTATCACACCTTACAGTTTGGAGTCCATAATCGAGACAAGCTGTAGCAGGAGCTCAAGGAAGGGACATAGAGGCAGGAACTGAAACAGGGCCACAGAGAAATGCCACCAACTGGCTTGTTCTTAACTCACTCAGCCTGCTTTTTTGTTTGGTTTTGTTTTGTTTTGGAGGCAAGGTTTCTCAGTGTACCCCTGGCTGTCCTAGAACTAGCTCTGTAGACCAGGCTGGCCTTGATCTAGCAGAGAGACACCTGCTTCTGCCTCCCAAGGGCTAGGATTAAAGGCAGAACCATCTGTCCAGGGGTAGCACTACCCATAGTGGGCTGCCATTCGTTAATCAAGAAGATGCCCCTCCAAACTTGCCTACAGGCCAGGATAATGGAGGCATTTTCTCAAGGTGGCCCCAGCTTGGGTTAGGTTAACAAAACTACTAACAAGCACAATGACCCTTAAGAGTAAGTTTAAGAAGCTAGGCAGGGGGTCTCCATGAGGGCCAAGGAGTCTCTGCATCTCTTGAAACCTTAAATGCAGAGTTGTAGTTTTATGTCTATGGCGTGGGGGGGGGGGGTGTGTGTGGCAAATGGTTATTGTTTTTGTCAATTATTGGAGAGCTTTGCTCCGAGGAATCTTCTGAGCCACGGGGGGGGGGGGGGGGAGAAGCCCCCTGCAGGCCAGACAGGGGGCAAACGCCTGGTGCTCCAGGCTTCATCTTCATCTCCGTCGCCCCTACCTCTAGACTTCTAGACTCATTCCGACCTCCCCTCAGATCTTTTCTTTGGGAACTTAATGGACAACAATCCAAATGTGCAACTAACGAGGTCTTCTGTCCCGGACACTAGAGAAACCACCTTCATTGCCTGTGAAGAACCCTTTTAGGATAACTGGAGAGTCCCCACCATCCCCACAGGCTCACACCAGGAGGACAACGTTTCCTCTGAGTGCATAGTGGGTTGTAGGGAGAAAGAGGCTTGGCCCTGAAGGAGCAACGCAAGCCCGGCCCTGATTGGTCCATACTTCACCTTTAAGATGAGGCTGTTTCTTTGTCAAGCTTGGGACCACTACCTGACCTGATCTTGCCTGCCTGCCTTCCAGGCCACTCCTATGGCCTGACCTCCCATAAAAGAGCCTTTGGGGATTTGCCAAACTCCATTTTCATATTCTAGAATTTATTCTCTCAAACTGTTACCCCAAACAACTAAGAATATAAAACAGAAGCCGCACCGGCGCTCACCTGCTTTCCACCCCCGGACTCCTCTGAGGCCTCATGAGGGGTGCCGGAACTTCTCTGGAATACCACCTGCCAGCAGGCCCATCTGTTGGTATTCTCTATTTGGGCAGCCCAAGCCCTCCCCAGAGCTGCCCCTGGCTTTTGTAGCACATGTTGGGAAATAGGGGCACGTCTGCCCTCTGGTGGCAACTTCAGGAATAACACCACTCCGGGACTTTGATGGGCTGAGGCTGCCTGAAAGAAGTTATTTTCCAGTCTGTGTCCGGGCTTCAGCCCAGTCAGTTCTTTTATTAACCACGCAAACCGGGTTATAAAAACGGGAAACACCGTCTTCTTGGAGTATACCTTTCCGCGGAGAGGGAACACACACTCTCCTTGGAATGTCTGAGTCACTTGCATTTCACAAGGAGTGATCCAATTCTAAACCTGGGGCCAGGCAGGAACCTGCAGGTTCTGCCTCACCGCTGGTTCCCATTCCCACTAGGGAGCCCAGATGGAAGTTACTTTAGAGTTGTACAGCCCCGTCCCTGTCTCTCTTGTTAAAACATAGGCACAGGCAAGCCTCCTTCCTGGTGGCCCTGGTTACCTTCTCTGTCCTGCTCCCAAGCTTCTGTCACACCACATACACCCTCAGTTCATCCTCCATAATAGTTGTCACCTGCAAGAACACTCTTGAGCTGGGTTCTCCTGAAATGCAGGCCCAAATTCAGTGGGTGTTGGGGACGATTTAGCTTCCCTAACTCCAGGAGTGCTCACATCTGAAGAGGCAGAACCATGGTCCACACCTTGGAGTCACCTCACGAAGTTATAGACCATGGGCCTAACCCAGAAATGGTGGCTTCATAAGGGACCTGGGGTATGGCTTAAACCTTGGGACTTTCCAGCAATCTCTGGCCTGGATGCTGATCCCAACCCCCACTTCCAGGCTTCTCTGCCTGGAGTCATCTACCTACAGCAGGTATCTTCCTTTGTCTCTTAAGTCACTGCTGTGCTGTGGGGTCACTGGGAGAAAAGAGGTTCACCTCAGCTGTGGTACAAATACCATCTCCTTGTGCAGCTCGGGGACCAACATGAATTTCCTCCCAGGCTGAGAGCAGCTGGTGACTGAATGCCAAGCTCTGGGCAGGCACAGCTAAGCTGCCACAGCAGTAGAGTAGGATAGGTAGACTTGGCTTTGCAATGCTTTGGGATTTGGCAGGAGATGGGTCTTGTCATGGGGAGTGGTTGCCCCAGCAGCATCTGCCCAGGTGCTAGGTGATTAGTGAGCTCTGCCCACCATGCAAGAGAAACCCTTCCTCCCTAAGCCAGTTCCTGGCCCATGTCCTGGTGTCCTTTGGGCCTGAAGAGAATGTTGGTACTAACTAGGCAGGTCTGTGTGTTTCTTCCCGATACCTATGGGCACTGCCTTTAACTTTCTTGACCATCACTTCCTCCTTGAGATCTCCCCCGCCATTGCTAAAAGTCCTTCCCAGGGAGAGTGGACCTCTCCTAAGGTTCTAACTACAGAAGGAAGCAGCATCCCAGCAGACTTCACTGTAGGAGACAAGTTCATTGGACTTAAGTACCGAGCACAGGAGTTATCTACAGGGGTGTGGTGGCTTCTCCCCCAAAGGTTATACCAGAAAGTCTTTACCCAGAAGAAATGGGGGCTTTCCCATAGCCGAATACATGGAGTCTCCCTTCCCTATTCTTCCTTGACTATGTGTGTGTGTGTGTGTGTGTGTGTGTGTGTGTGTTTGTGTGTGTATACATTCTAGCCCTGTGCAGGCAGCATTGCATACAACAGGTGGTAGGGAGTCCTGAAAACTCAGGTGAGGTCCCGAGTCCTTCCCACCCTTGATGAGGGGCTCTAAACAGTCAGGAAGCCCAGCTGGGACAATTCTTTCCAAGTAAGCACAGTTTACAAGCACAGGGTAGAGATTTCTTAGGCTCAGGGGATGGTCTTGCACACCTGACCACTTGGTTTTAAATGTCTGCTCAACTTCACCATCCTGAGTCCAGCACAGGCTCTGGGCTTTCCCTTAGTGCTCCATGGCCTTACAGCAGCTACAACTCATTTGACCCCCTTTCCCACTACAATGTACCTGGTTTTGCTGACTTGGGATGGAGGGACCACCTTGCCCATGCAGGGGGCACAGTGTCATTTGACATCCAGATCTTTCCCTGCCTCCTTCCTTTGTCCTCCCAGCTGCCTGAGCCTCTCCCTGGCTCAGGGAAATCTCAGATTGCAGGTGATTCCAGACTTGCCCTCATCTCTTTCAAAGGCAAAGTCAGTATTTTCACAGTTGGTGTAAAGTGTGGCCTGTCTGAACTTCCCACAGGCAAGCTGCAACTGCATGGAATACATTGTTTCTTTCCTGATGCTTGTAGCTCTCTTCTGAGGCAGAAAGAGCAGAAAGCTCTCAGTAAGGCTCATACTCAACAGATGTCAAGGTAGGAGGGGGGAGGGTGTCCAGTTGCTTTCTCTCACCATGAAGGTGAAGCCTCCTGTTCCTCCCTGGACATCACCTAGGGCCAAAAGGTTTCCTGGCTGCTCGTTTCATTTATAGCTTCTAAAGGTGTGTGGCTCTCATTTCAAATGACAGTGAAATGGCACCAGGGTTAGCAGCCACTAAGAGTAGATGCCATGGGGCTGGAGCTGAGGTGCCTTAGTGGTCTAGGAAAGAACATGCCATTAGAAGAATCTGGGATGGGAAGGGTATGGCCCAAACTTCCCAGAAGTGCCAGGTTGAAGGCTGGGCACAAACTGAGACGTGAAAGAAGCAAATAAGACCAAGCAGAGGGGCAGACGGGCACATGGAAAAAGAGGTAGGGAAGCTGATGAGACAGGAAAGGTGGGCAGAGTGACAGAGCTCTTAGCAGTGAAGAGTGTTAGGGGCATGAAAGAGGTCTGGGCTAGTGACCCCAGTGGGTGGCAGCGTTACACTTCTGGAGCCTCCGGGTGATGGGGATAGGCTGTCCATCTGACACACGGTAGAGGCTCACTGTTCTTCCTGCTGCTTCTCATGCCTACAGGTGGCCTCATGGATTCTCTTCTGGGTTTCCCTGGCTCTTCGCAGTGTCTCAGGGCCATGTAGCCACAGAAACGGCTACTATGTATCACTCAGAAAGTACTTCTAGGTGCTAGAGATCTTCTGCTTTCCATGTCGGGTGTGCAACTGAGAAATCAGCCCTCGGCTTCCAAGAGCTTTGCTTTTCCAAATTTTAATGCGGCCTCTTCCTCCGTGCATTTCTCTGACTAAATCACAGCCACCCTTACCAGACCCCTTCAGACCCTCAGCTATAAGTCTGCCAGACCTAGCAGATTAGAATCCATACTGCTCTGTAAAGTCTGAAAGACAGACAGTAAGTACAAGAAGAAGCCTTTCTATGCAGGATCTGGAGCATGTGTTAAGAAGTTGCTCATTGTTTATCTGAAATTTGGATTTATCTAGCAACTCTACTTAGCTTTATGTGGATTTGGTTTGGGTTGACCTGTGGGAGGAGCCTGCAAGAAAACAGGAAGTGTGGTCAGAAAGAGGAAGAGTGCATTTTCAGGTCCACAGCAAGGGGCCACAAGCACCCACTCCATGGTTGGTCTCTGAGGCTCAGCTCCCACCCGGCTTTATATCTCTGTTCTCCATTTGTCTCTTGAAGAGACATGCTCTCATCTGACCCAGCCAGGCTCCTCCTCTCTCACCCTCCACTCTTGGCCTTTCTAGAACTCATGCCTATCTTTCTTCCCCCATCCAAAATGACCTGCTTAGCTCCTCCGTCACCTGCTCAGGTCTGCAAGCTTCTCTTTCTGGGACCTGCTTAGCTCCCTCCATCACCTGCTCAGGTCTGCAAGCTTCTCTTTCTGGGACCTGCTTCCCAAGTCTGGCGATGACCACATCTGGTCATTGTATTGCCACCGAGCCAAGGACAGAGACCATCAGTCATTCCCACACGTGTTAGGAAATATCCAGAAAGACTTAAGCAAGCCCGATTTTCTGCCAGGTTCTTCAAGGCTATCACCTCTGGTGTTTGCGCTTTTTCTGCACAAATATGAGGAAGAAGCCATCACCTGAAAGCACCCATATCATTCTTTCAGGGATAGCTAAAATGCAAAGCTGCTTTCCCAGCCCACTGGCACCCGCGTCTACAGGAGGAGGGCACTGGTCCTCCTTGCGGCAGGTTGCAGCAGATTGACTCCTTCTAGATGGGAAGTATGAGGGGATGGCCAAGCCTCGGAGCCATCAGATATCATCATCACCATCACCACCATCATCATTACCTTCACCATCACCATGATGCTATTTCAGCCACACCGTGCTTTCAGGTTAGAGACATTCTTTCATTTAGCTTCCAACAACTCTACAAGTTGAAAAATACTATTCTTTACTTTCCAAATGGGGAAGAGAGGTCCCCAAAATGACCTGGTGCCTTGCAGGTGATCTCGGGGCAATGGGGAACACCCCAAAGTAAAGACTTTCCTGGTTTGCTTTGGTCCCTAACTAAAAACAGATGGGCAGGCAGAAATGGGCCATAAACAAGCAGATGAGCGAGGTTCGATTACAGCACTCCAGACTCAGTGCTATGCAGAAGAGTCCATCCTCGGGGGTGCCTCGTCTCCCTAGAAATATCTCCCAGAAGACACCCATACACAGAGTGTGAGTCTCATGAGATGGGACGGAAGGTAGCCCTGGCCTACAGTTTGGTAACCATAGCTGCCATCTGTGTGGAGCACTGTAAGAAGGGTTTAGCTCACCCCACATAGAACTGGCCACTTAACTCCAACTCACGCTTTCTATACTTACCCAGTTATAGCTTTTTTTTTTTTTTGTCAAGTAACAGCTGTCCGTACTCTGTAGCACTGATATCCAGATAATCTGCTCTGATAAGTGGGGATCCAATCCAGCTCTTCCTCTTATGGCTGAAAAACCATCTAATTCCAGCCTCGGAGTGCTTCAGTATCATTAGTTAATGAGTGTAAACAGAGGCACCCCCCAAATGCCAGCACATGGGCTGGGTTCTCAGACGCATAGGAATTTAGCAGCAACAGCTTGTGTATGGGCCGTACCTCCTCAGCAAGCCTGACTCGCCTATGGGGTATGAGTTTCACACTCATTTTCAAGAATCCCAGAGAGTTCCTTTAAGTTCCCTAAGTCAACCAGTAAACCCAGCTGTGTCCCTTAATGAGACTGTTTTACAACTTATGATTCTACCCTGTGGCCTCTTGAATAAGACTCGTCTCTCAGGAAGCCCAGCCGCTGATGTAGCTCAGTGGTGGAGTGATTGCTAAGCTTGCTTTAGCAAGGCCCTCCCTTCCATCCCCAGCATCATGAAGCCCAAGCCCAGGGGAGCCAGGCTGTTGATTTGAGGCAAGGCTGTGACCAGGATCTCCCCTCAGCCCCTCAGCCCCTCAGCCCCTCTTCTCCTTGCTTTTGTCCCCGCAGGTCTGACTGGCTGAAGCCGTGCTGTGGGAAGAGAGCAGCCGTATGGCAGGTATTTTTGCTCAGTGCAAGTCTCAACAGTTTCCTGGTAGCCTGTGTAATATTGGTGGTGATCCTCCTGACTCTGGAGCTTCTCATAGATACAAAGCTTCTCCAGTGTGAGTAGCCGGAGAGACACACATGCAAATACATATGTCAATATTCACTGTGCATCCGCATCCCTCAGGGGTCCCCAACCTGCACTGAGATTGTCCCCAGGCCTGGGCTACCGCCGAGCTAGCTGCGGGCCCCACGATGGCCCACGGGGATTGCCACTGGGGAGGGAACACATTTGGCAGCTTCTCTGTCACCACTGACACACTTTGTCCCTTTCTATCAGTCCCCTCCCCAGCATTCCACAATCAGAAACCGATGAGACAAAAACAAAAGTTGGGGACCCCTGCGTGCATTTTTTTTGTTGTTGTTCTCATTTGGAATTTTCCAGGGTGAATTTTTTTCTGGCTTAAACAGAGTTCCATTTGGGGAAGTGGATCCCCTGTAGTAACTACACAGCAGCCACTTATGTCTGTACCGTTCCGAAGCGGGTGGCCTCATTCACATGTGTCTTGATAACTCTGAAGATGCTTTTCCACACCTACACCCCCAACCCCGCCAGGAACCGTGGATAGGACAGGGCCCCATTGTACAGACAAAGCCGACAATTTGAAGTTTGTGGGAATTTGGAGGCTTGCCCTAGGTCAGAGGAACAGACCGGGGACTTCAAGCCTCTGGGATGTGCAACTTTTTGGTCACTTTCCTTACTTTTAGGACTGTTTCCAGCCTCATGATGTCTGTAGTTTGGCACCACCTGTGGCACCAGGAGGCTTAGCT
The DNA here is from genome assembly GCF_000001635.26 of Mus musculus. Classification (NCBI taxonomy): domain Eukaryota; kingdom Metazoa; phylum Chordata; class Mammalia; order Rodentia; family Muridae; genus Mus; species Mus musculus. The sequence continues at coordinate 55,398,608 of NC_000075.6, forward strand.
TCTTCTGATACACTGGCAATGTGGCTGTCACAGTGGAGGCCACTTCCTGTCTTTACCCTTGGAACCCCTGCTTGGTATAGCAGAGGCCCAGAGGCCCGAGTATCTGGCCCTTGGCTGTGACTGAGCAGCCAGCTTAGGGGAAAGTCCACACACACCTTTCTTGATCCGGGAGGTAGACCATTCAAGTACGAACACTTTAAAAGTGGAATTACTGAAACAGAGAGCTTTCATTTCCCACCACTGACAGAGTTCAGGACAAGAGGTTCAGCCACCCCTGAACCCATTTTGTCCTCTCGTCTTCTCAAATGCCCTGAGTCCTTTACTGGTTCTCCTATGCTCGGGGGTTGTCACAGCTCCCTCCAAGACACACCAGCCTTGTCTGCTCTCTGGAAGAGCACAGAATTGCTTTTGTCTGATAAGCCTAGTTGGGTTTTATGTAGCCGCTGGCCCCTTGGTTCCAATTAAAGTATCTTCCAGCATTAAGTGGTTTTACACTGAACCTGTCTTCAATTAAACCATGCTGTAGGCTTTCCCTCCACGCATCCAGACTGCCTGCGTTTTATGAGACCTAACCATAATGGAGTCCTTCTTTCTCTATGGTGGATTGTGCTGGGGCCCAGAGCTCCTCGGGCTGTGACGAGGCTTCAGGTAGAACTGAGAAAGCAGCCGACACTGGAATTTTGCTTAAAATTAAGTATCCAGGAGATTGATTTTGGTGGGAGATCCAATAGCAGCCCATAAAAGGCATCTTAAATTCCATAAAATGCACAATCCGAGATTTATGGCTCTTCTAAAGCAAACCATAAAACAGGCACAGGAATTCATTTGAGAAATAATGGGGAGGGATTTTATGTATCCAGAATCATCTGAGGTCTTTCCAGAGTCACATGGGCCTCAGCCTCTTGGTTCCCAGTGGTATTCATATGGCTCAGTATGTGGAGGAATTCACGGTGTAGCCAGGGCTCATCCTTCGAGGGTCACACTGGCCCTGCACCAGGGGGCCCAAGTGTCTCCATCCTGGAACCAGCTATTGTAGCCTTCTTCCTCTTGGATTTGCTTGAAGACCTCATTTTTATCCACTCCCATGGTTTACAGATTCTAGAATCACAGAATCTTCTGTCCAATGGAAATATCTTTCTTTGATCCCAGGGGAACTTGACCCATTAGAAACAAGCCCTCTAGGGAGTCAGCATGGCCTGTTTGCCACAGCACCCCTGCCTCCTATCCCCAAAGTCCCACTGATTCACACGGAGAATTTCTTCTAGAGAGTGTTCTGCTCGCTCTCTACCAAGGTCACCCCACCTTTGTCTGGACTCCAGCACTTTGCCTTTAGCCTCACTGGCATATAAACTGTAACCCACTAGTGTTCAGAAGCTGTCTGTGGTGTCCTGTCCTTTAGAGGGGACTTCCAAGGATGCCTGGCTAGCTGAAAATAGAGTAAGGAGCCCGCAGTACCAGTCTCAACCTTGTCTGCCCCAGCCCAGAGGCCCGTAGCTCCAGCCATCTTTCCAAAGCACGCTGCCATCACCGCCATCGGCACTACTGCAAGTTGAGAATGGAAAGGTAGAGAGGCTTGCCTGGAGCCCCACACAAAGTGCATTGAGCTGTGGAGACAATGTGCAGACAACTTTGCTGTGGTCATGACCCCTCCTCCCCTGGGTCTGGCTAGGGCACAAAAGATAACAGCAGTGGACAGGAGGAATCTGGAGATGGCCTTTGAGGAGGAGAAGGTGGCAGCTGCTAGGGAGAAGAATATTTGGGCCACGGTGCTTTCACTGCCTCCACACGACCACTGGGTATAGGTGTTCTAACTCTCTGACCCAGTTTCTGACTGACCTAATGGTTTCCACAAGCACCCAGGAGTCCCCAGGGGCCCACAGAGGTCTACATTCATGCATCACAGCCCCCTAGACTGGTGCGTTCAATTCCTCACCTCTAAACCTGGTCCTCACTGTGTTCGTTGCAGTTTCCAATGCTTTCCAGTTTGCTGGTGTCATTCACTGGATCAGTCTGGTCATTCTCTCTGTGTTCTTCTCAGAGGTAGGTAAAGATTTGGGCCCTGAAATCTCTTTGGGGTGACACTCCCAGGGAACCTGGGCTTCGTTTCACTACGCATTTCCTCGTGTTGGGGCCGCTACCATCTCTGAAGCTGAGTTTCACCATAGGATATGGCACAAGAAGTGTTCACAGACACATACATGCAGGATAGTGGCCAACCCAGCAGCAGGCGTTTGCTTCTAAGTAGGCAACCTCTGCTCTGAATCTGGAATATATGCAGGGTTGTCAGCTGAGGTCCGGTGATGAACCTGAGAAGGAGAGATTGAAGGAGTGACATAGCTGAAGAACGGAAGTTGTTGGTGTGGCCAGTGATGTGTATTCAGGGAGCAAGGCCCAGAAAAATCAGATGCAGAAGCGATTAGGCTTTGCTTGCCTTGGGGCCAAGGCATAGAATGCAGTCTTAGAGCTGAGAAGTGGACTTAGCCAGGTCCTGTGACAGGATGGAGTCCCAGGCTGGCAGATATCCCTGGGACAACAGAGAGCCATGTTTCTGAAGGCAGATGCTTCCTAGTATTACAGGAATTGGTGGCTGAAGTTCACATCTGGAACACTAAGTGGTATCTCCTAGCCCCTTGGGTTAGTGTGAAAGTAGAACAGACCCATGTGGCCACTGGGTCACTTGACAAACCTTGGCAGCAGGGCATTCCTCAGTTTTTACATGGGGAGTGATTGACACCTCTTTTGAGCAGTTCCAGTGCTGGCAATGATACTGTGACCCATGTCTGTGGGACTCTGGTTTGTAGCTGTTTAAGATAGGGCCTTCCTGAAGGATGGGAAAGGCTTCATGCTGTGGGCAGTGAAGGGCAGAGAGTTTCATATGGAACCGGTTCTTTCAACTACAGCCAAAGTCTGACCAGGTCAGCTCGCCCCCTGTTCACTCCACCCAGGTATCCCCTCCTTCCACCACAGGTACACACCTGTCTACAGAGAGCCCCAGTAGGGTCTTTCAATGAGAGATAAACACAAATAAGGTATGGAGCCTTCTGGGAACAGGCATGGCTGCATACACACAGACATGGGTGCACACATGCACAGGCATGGGTGGGCACACACAGACATGAGTGCACAGACACAGGGATGGGTGCACACACACAGGAATGGGTGCACACACAGGCATGGCTACACACACAGGCATGGGTGCACACACACAGGCATGGCTGCACACATGCACAGGGATGGATGCACACACAGGCATGGGTGCACACACAGGCATGGGTGCACACACACAGGCATGGCTGCACACATGCACAGGGATGGATGCACACACAGGCATGGGTGCACACACACAAGCTAGTGCACTGAAGCAGAGAGCACAGCACAATCCCAGAGGGAGGTGGTGGGCCAGAGAAGATGAACATGGGAGAGGCTATAGAGCGAGCAATTGTTTCTTGTGGTCAAAGAACCCAAGAGGCCAGAATCCCAGTGCCTCCTCTGGCCTAGCCGATTGCTCTGCTGTCTCTCTTTCCCTAAAAATCAGAGGTCTAGATCTTCTTCTTCATGGGGCTGGACTGGGTAGCCAGTGTAGCAAACATAGAACACTGTCTTCTCCAGGCCTTGGCTCTTGTGAGCATGTGCTACAGCTGAGACAGCTCCTGCAGGCCCCAACTGTGAATTCCCAGGAACTTCCCAAACCAGTTTACTGAGGCCATTGCTGGTGCTCGGGTACCTGGAAAGGCCGATCAGTATGTTGGATCCCAGCTGTAGCTTGGGATCTCCATAGGGTCCATTCCTGCTTGGCCCCTCATCTCTGCTTGCTGGGATTCCCTCCTGCGAATCCCTGGGCCAGGGCCAGCTGTCTCCTTGATGCAAACCTTGGAAAATGTGCCCGTGCCTGTGACTGCCAACAAAAATGTTTAATCAGTTGCTGCGGCTCTTCCCTCTGCTTTGGTTTTATTGGCTTTTGCAGAATTTATTGCCCAGTGTTAATTTGGCATCCCCTTCCTGTCAGTACCAGAGACAAGCCACCTGAAACAGACGAGCTCCTGTGTGCAGAATAACAGCCGCAGAGACTGGACAGCCAACTCCCACAAAGTGGGAACAGGACTGGGGCTTCCCACAGACTCGGCTTTCTCCGCAGAGCCTGTGGGGATGCTGAGAAGGACCAGTTCCTTGCCTTGGACCTTGTCGTAGGTGGGGAGGATGGAGTGGAGCTGGGTTACCAAAGCAGCAGTAAAAACTCTCTCCTGTGCAGTCTGCCCAGCGTGAAAGAGGGGCTGTGTACACTGATCTCCTGCTGAGGCATCCTGGCTAGCAAGAGTGGGCTTCTGTACTCTCACAGAGCACCAGAGAGCCAAGCATCAAAACCTTGGTGCCAGCCAGCTCTCAGATGCCCCCTTAGCACAGGATTGGTGAAGGTGAGCCTTTTGTGCCTTCACAATGACTGGGGTACCTCTAACAAAAAGCTAAAGAACCCAGTCTCCCCCAGCAGTGTCTCGGGCCTGCATGTTTGCCTGCCAAAGTGCTAGTGTGGTCCTTATAAAGTATCATATAGGGCCAGAATGTAGCTCAGGTGGTACAGTGCTCGCCTAGCATGCACAGAGCCCTGGGATCGAATCCCACACTCCATAAGCCAGGTATGGCAGTGAATGTTCACAATCCCAGCACTCAGGAGGTGGAAGGAAAATGAACGGGAGCTAAAAGTAATCTTCTGCTACATAGAAAGTTCAAGGAACAGCCAGGGATCCATGAGATCTTGTCTCAGAATACATACATACATACATACACACACACACATACACACATACATACACATATGCATACACACATACACATACATACATACACACATACATACACACACACATATATACTACGTACATACATACATACACATACATATATACACACACATACATATACATATATACATACATACATACATACATATTACATATTACATATACATACATGAATGAGTGAGAAGGTCATCCCAAGGTTATAACAGTTATGGTCAAAACTGGACAGAGCTCTCTGGGCTTCTGTCTCTTGTGACTGCCCTCTAGGGACCTGCCATTGGCAGGTCGAGAAGGAATGGGGAGTTTGGGTGAAAGACCAGGGCTAAGGCCGGACACAGAGGTCTGACCAAGCAAGGCCTGTGAGTGCAAACCAGGGATGAGCAGCTCTCTCTTCTCATCTGGGAGAAGTGCAAATGTCCCCTCTTAGATCTGGCCCCTTCTTTCTCTGGTACATACCCAGGGATGCTGCTAAGAGCCGAGGGTCTCTTGAGAGGTCAAGAGGCCTTCTCTAGCTAGCAAGAGGGCTGCATTGCTTAGGCTAGTTCCACACAGGTGAGCCACTGAGGGCTGCTGCCACCCCAGGGTCCTTTGCTTATTTTCTGAGCATTGCTCCATACCTAGTTTCAACTGAGTCTTAGGGAAGGACAATGGGCCATGTTACAGGTTGGGAAATTGAGTCCTGGAGAGGTGGGGAAAACTGTCCAGAGTCCTCAGGGGGAAGTCAGACACAGACCCTGGTGGGTGAGAAGTCCATGGCCCCATCTTCAACATCCTAGAGTAATGAGGCTGCTCCAGGAAGATGGGCCACTTTGTCCTGGGCAGGTCTCAGGGTACAGATAAGACAAAGGCTGACAGTCTGGCTTGGGCTCAGTTCAAGGACATCTGCTCAAAAAGTGAGTTTGGGGCTTTCTAAAATAAGCAGGATTAGGCAGACTAGGGTGAAGTCCCAGCAGGGGCCAGGGGGAAAGTGTGTTCGTGCAGCTGGGCCCTGTGGTGCTTGGTCATACAGGGTCAGCAAGTTCCCACAGGACCTTGGACAACAAGAATAAGCAGAGTCTTTGGACTCAAGATGAGAATTGTGCAAACGGGGTTTCCTAAGCATGGTCTGCCCTTGGCTAAGACCAGGCCCAGCTGGCCACCTGGAAGCAGAGAGGCCACTGCTCCTCTTCGTGGGGTTGCAGAAGCTCTTATAGCCTCCTGCGCTCTTTCCCAGGGAGAAGAGACCACAGCAGACCTGTAGATGGGTCCTCAAGGTGCTGTCTGTGCAGTGCCAGCTGTAGCTCCTTCCTCCTTCCCTCCCCTTCTCCCACCTGCTCCTTTTTCTTCAGATATCAACTCAACTAGTCTCGGCTGACTAGCAACCCCAAGAACCCTCTAGTTTTGCTCTCCCGGGTTCTTTGAGAACAATACCATACCAGGCTTTTACATGGGTGGTAGACTCCCATGTTTACATAGCAAGCATTTACTGGCTGACCCAGCTCTCAGTGTGACTACTCATAACGCTCAAGTGTACAAGTTGGTGGCATTTGGTACACACACAATATGCGGCTGGTGCTGCCAGCTGGGTCCAAAGCAGTTTTACCCCCAAATGAGACCCCACACCCATCAGCAGTCATTTCCATGTCTCCTTTACATACCTCTTGCCAACTCAAACCCACCCTATGTCTCCATGTATTGAAGTATTCCTGTTTCCTGTAATCAAGATCATGCACTAGGTGGCCTTGTATGTCGGGCCAGCTTCTGTCACTGAGCATATTTTCAGGATTGGTCCACACTGCAGCATGAGTCAGGCCTCTGCCTCTTTTCTGTCTGAGTAATATCCTTTCATATGGGTATAGTACATCAGTCGTCAGCTGAACCAAGTGTCTTTTCTACAATTTACATTTTTTAAGGGGAGAAGGGAAAGATGTCAGCCACTGAGTCATTTCTGTCCACCATGTGGGTCTTGGGGCTCGAACTCAGGTTGTCTAGCTTGTGGAAAGCCCTTAGCTTTTGAGCCATTTTACCAGCCCTAGTCAGGTGTCTTCTGATGTCAGCTGCAGTAGCTCCTCTCTGACAACAACTTCCCAGAAATGTCCCTGAGCAGCCCTGACTCCCGAGGGAGCCCAGATCTGGTGGCCATTTGTCACGTGAAGTTAATTGCCAAACTAAACTGAGCCACACACTTCTCTTTCTACATCAGCAGCTTCCTAGTGATTCTGTATCCTCGGGGAATACCTCTTCTGCCTATGCTTGTCTCAGGAGGGCCCTGGGAGCCTCAGTCACCAGATAGGAGATGGGAGAGTGTGTGGGACTGTCTGCCCTCTTTGCTCCAGAAGATGAAGGGAGTGTTTGTTCTCATTGTCTGTCTGAGTGAAAGTTCAGCCATGAAGACATTATATGACCTGGGACAAGTCACTGCCTCTCTCTGGGCATTGTTACATGAGCATCAATATAGGGAAACTGGCCCAGAATGTGGGTTGCCTTCCTGACCCCACCTGCTTAGGCTGTAGGGTGGAGACTTTCCTCTCTCGCTCTCTCCATGTTTCACACTGATGTGGGAGAATCAGGTTCCAGACCTGCCCCTGTAGCCATGAGAGCCAGAGTCCATTCACTCATGCCCACCTGCTAGTGCAGAGTGGACAGTGCCTCCAACCCCTGAAAGGCTCAGCCAGGTACCTTTCAGGTGGAGACATCATGAACAGCTCTTAGGTTCTGAGCACAGGCTTTCAAGGGCCTGCCTTCATCCTAGACATTTCTAGAAAGTTCCGTCCTGCCTGCTACTCCATGCTAGGTCCTGAACTTGATTATTTCAAGAAACGGGATGGAAGACTTATGCTGTCCCTCCTCCCCCGTCTCCCGGCACAGGTCTGGGCATGGGACCCCAACCGCCGAAGGAGCGAATCAATTAAATATGTATCTGAGAAATCACTGATGAAAAATCTCACTTCCACATTTCCTTTGCCAAGACTTTGTAAATGACCTCTAGGCGCTTGCAGGTCAAATGTGAAGATAATTATTCTGTGTAAGACGGAGAGTGCTGGTTGCTGTCCACAGTGTAGCTCAGAGTCAACAGAAGTCTGCAGTCATGTAGATGGCCGACTTGCCAGGCTGCTGGGCCAGGAATTACAAGGGCTTGTGCTGTGCCACATGACAGTAGGTGTCCCCCACCCCCACAGCCTTCTCCTCAGAAAGCATCCTTGTTGACCTGACCCCAGAAACAAGCGGGACTTGACATTTGGCCATGAGGGTTATGTTGGCTAGGAGGCCACAGGACAGACAGCCTTGATAACGGATTGTGCCTTGTATATACCCAGGCAGTCCCTGAGACTCCATCTGAACAGTCTGATGGAAAAAGTAATTGACTTATTGTTTATAAGAATGATTTTACCTACATATCAGTTAAAAATTTTGACATGCCAAAATAAGAAAGCAAGCCCCTCCTCTAGTCCTAAAACCTCAGATGCCCACTGTTAACTTCATCCATGCCCAGGGGCCCTCTCCCTCCCAACTCAGTGTGGGCTTCCAGCAGGAAACATGAACTCCTGTCCAGACTGGCTCACATGAGGGACCTGCTAAACAACTGTTCTTTGTATATGAGTACACTGTAGCTGTCTTCAGCACACCGGAATCGGATCCCATTACAGATGGTTATGAGCCACCATGTGGAACTAAGGACCTCTGGAAGAGCAGTCAGTGCTCTTAACTGCTGAGCCATCTCTCTAGCCCCAACAATTGTTTTTGGAAAGCTGAAAATAAGCTCCAAGCCCCTGCCCCTGCCCCTGCCCCTGCCCCTGCCCCTGCCCCTGCCCCTGCCCCTGCCCCTGCCCCTGCCCCTGCCCCGTGTTCCACCCTGCAGCTAGCCAGTCGGTGTTGGCTTTCCTCTCTCTCTGTGCTGGGTTTTGCCGCTGTCACACTGACAGATCACTTACTATTTCTGCATCTGTTCTGTCCCCAGAAAGTCAGGGGAAGAGGCCCCGTAGCTGTAACCAAGAGAGTTGACATTCCTGTTATTTTTCTTTGCTGCTGTGGGATGATTCCCAGAGAGACAAAGGCTGTTTTGACTCCATTGTCTTGCCAGGCAATTTTTAGGTGCATTAAGTAAGTTCAAACATGGCTCGGTGCATTCTAAGTATAAAACCCACGCAGAAATGGCCTGGTTAGCACAAAGCAGATTTGCCTGGTCTCATGCACTTACTTGAGTAATGTGTATCAACACACTTACCCTATTTGATTGACATCTTAGAAAGCTTTTGGTTCTTTGCTAAATGTCTTTTTGCCTATGTATACATGTGCATACATAAACACACATGTATGTGCAGGCACATATGTGTGTTATGTACACATGTGTCTGCACACAGAGGTGCCAGAGGACAGCCTTGGGGTAGTTGTTCCTTATAAGCAGTCCACCTTTTTGCTTTGTTTGTTTTTGTTGCTGTTTTTGTTTGAAGCAGGGTCTCTCTGTGACCAGGGGCCTAGCAGTTGGGCCAGCTGGCCAGTGAAGCCCAGGGTCAGCTTGTCCTGACCTCCCCAGCTCTAAGATTACAAATGCCATGCCTGGCTCCTGAGAACTGAGCTCAGGTTCTCATGATGTCGTGGTAGGCAATTTACTGAGCTCTCTCTCCCCTGTCCTTCTTATCATCTTTCGTTCAAAAGGAAAACTCCAGGTTTGGTGACATCCTCTCTGAGAACAGTGCAGTGTTGGTACCTGTCCAGCAACTGCCAGCAACTCATGCCATGACAGGCAACCACGAACCCCAATGCCAAGGCCACACCAGTTTTTGGTTTGCTGGTTTGTAGAAGAACTGAGTACACTGCTGTTTCCTTTGAGCGTTTGGAATATACTGAAGCACTTGACAATGAAATATAGGGATAGCTTGTAAAGAAATCAAGACCAGGGGCTCTAAAATAGAAAACAGGTTCTGAGTTGAGAAACGTTTTATGGATTCACTGTGAAACTTGTTTATCTGAAATTACCATGATTTAATGACTGTTTGTCAGGCAATCAGGAGCCAGATGAGTCCTGCTGTTCCGTTTGTTCCACTCACAGAGACCAGATTTCCACAGGTGACTTGTTAGCCTGGGTGATATGAGATGACACATGTAAGTCAGGGGTTTTAGTCAGAGCGCTATCATTGGAGAAGCTGGTGAGGGAGAGGGTATGGGCTTGGCGAGAGCCATGCCTTGTAGCAAGAGAGAGCTGCTGGGGCTCTAGGCAGAGCCATCACAATGAAGCTTTGGGGACAGAGTCTGCATTGGAGGTTGACAGGACAGGAATTCGAAGAGCAGTTAGGACAATTGGCTGAGAGGGACTAAGTCACCCAGAAAGGTGACAGTCAGGATGGGGTGTTAAAAGAGCCAGAGAGTGGGCAGAGGGTGTGGGCAGGAAGAGATGGGTGCAGGGATAGGAGGTAGATCACTCTGAGGGACTGGCTTAGTGAGGGGACAGTGATGTCCCTTTGCTGTCCTTGAACTGATAATCAGGAAGACATCTAGGCTGGAGACATAGGGTTGAGGCTTCAGAGAACTGGAGGCGACAAAGCCAAGGGTGCAGGGAATAAGAAGGGGTGACAGCCCTGGGAGATAGAAATCTGCAAATGCAGCTGAGAGACTGTAGCCAGGGAGTTGGAAGTCCGGAGTTGGGAGGGGCAAAAGGGGAGGAAGGGGGTTGTCCTGGAAACAAGGCTTTTCCAGCAGGGTGGTTGCTAGCACCACAAACTGCTTGTCAGCATGAGCTAAACAAGATGCTCTCAAGGGTGTTGGCATGTTGTGTGTGTGTGTGGGGGGGGGGTCATTGGTAACGCTGGGGACAGGTTGGGGGATTTAGCTGCAGCGTCAGGCTGAAGGCAAATTGCAGCAGATTCACTAGAGATGGCTTTGTTTAGGACGTTTGCCTGGGAAGAAGGGGTAGGGGGTGAACGGCTCAATGAACAGATGTCATCCCCAAGAGATTATTTATTTTAATTTTTAGACTTGAAAACGTTTCTGTGCTGGGAGAAAGTTCTGGAACTAAGCCTTGCTCATTCTCTGGTCAGCAAGGTCTGGGATAGTGCTCCGTGTTCTGTGAGTGCTCCATCAATGTTGGTCCCTTAATTGGCACACATATCATCACACACCTGCTGGCCTTTGCTCTCCCCTGTAGCCTTGAACACTTTACTTTAAAATAGCTGGGAATCTACTGCCAGAAAGAGCCAGCATGAGGACAGACAATGAAGTCGGCTTGTCTGTGAGCTCAGGACCCCTGTAGGTATCAGCTACTATGTCTAGTTGGGGCTGTGCCCTTTGGACCCTGGGAAGAGACAGTCACCAGCCTGTCCCTGGGGATTTGGGAGAAGGAAGCTGCAGACAGGGCTGTGTTCTTGTGATCCTTCTCAAAGGACACTTGCCACTTTACAGACCTTTTTTTAGGAGAGGGAAGTTTGAGATGAGCTCCTCTGTGTGTAGCCTTGGCTGTCCTGGAACTTACTTTGTAGACCAGGCTGGCCTTAGATTCACAGAGATCCACCTGCCTCTGACTCCCAAGTGCTGGAATTTAAAGGCATGTGCCACCACTACCTAGCACTCAAAGACTTTTTATTTTAATTTTATGTATGTGTATATCTCCGAGTTTTGGTTTGTGCATGGTAGTGTAGTGCTCATGGAAGCCAGAAGAGGGCATCCAAGCTCCCGGAGCTGTGGGTGCTGAGGACCTAACTGGGCTCCTGTGGAAGAGCAGTGCGTGTTCTTCCTCACTGAGAGTGCATCTCTCCAGCCCTAGAATGCTCTTTTAAGAAAGCTGAAGGCTGTTTCCCCTTCTGCAGGGTTTCCCACTGTATAATTCAGAGTTCTCTAGAAGAACAAAACAGATAGGATGAACACACATTCACATACTCACACACACATTCGAACACTTACACTCACACATTAACAGTCACACACACATTCACACACACATTAACAGTCACACACACACACACACTCACACATACTCACATATTCACACACATACGTTCACATATATACATTCACACACACACACACACACACACACACACACACACACACACACACAATCACTCATACATGCACATACATTCACTCACCCGAAGAAGCAGGCTCTAATAGTAGGAAGGAGTGACTTAGCATCAGGACAAATGAACTTCTAAGTGAGAGCGAGGGCAAGCAGGCAAGCAGGCAAGCAGCAAAAGCCTCCTTCGCCCACGCCCTTTTATGTGGGCTGCCACCTGGAGGTGTGGTCCAGATTTAGGGTGGGGCTTCCCACCTCAAATGATCCATTAAAGAGAAATCCCTCAGCTATGGCCAGGCGCTAGGGTTTTGGTTAATTCCAGGTGGGGTCAGGTTGACAGCTGCCACACCCACATTCCTTTTTATTGCCGTGCACTTGGACCCAGATCAGGACTTCCTCTCACCACTCTCACTTAACTTTTAACCCCAAAGAAAACTTGTCCAAAATCCATATCCCCCAGGGGTCATCTCAGCTTACTCCAGATACCATTCACTCCCAACCCCACCATGGTTGAAGCCATGGGCTGCGAACGGGGGGGGGGGGGGGTGCTGCCCGACTTGCTCAGGAAGCCTCGAGCCAGTAGTCTTCTATTGCCAGGAGCAGTTACCTTTTTGAAAACTGCGCACAAAGCCAATGTATATACTAACAGCTGCATCTTCCCCTATCCACTGCGATCTCCACATTGCTCTTGGGGAAGAAAGAGGCTGATTCCCCAAGAGCTGGGTCTCAAGCCACAGACAGAGCAGAAGGCTGCTGCCCCTGGACCAGATTTAAAGCTGGGGGCTCTGCCTCTCTCTTTCTGCCACGTCACGGAAGTCATCCTTTTCTCCCTTGAGACAAATGAGCTGGGCTTCATGGAGAGAGGGTGAGGTAGAAGAAGGGCCCAGGGATTTACCTGGCTCCTTAACCGCAGCTCCTGCACTCACGTGGGGAGGAGCCTGGCTTATGATAATTACGTCATGAATCATCTTTAAAGGCGTGGCCAAGACTCTGCCCTGCCCTGCTGATCTTGCTAGTCCTGAGGGCAGCCAGCCTGCAGTGAAAGGGACTAACACCCCTCAGCCCCTTTGAGGAAGCAGCAGTCTGGGCTGGGAATGAAGTCCACTTCTCTCAGAGCTTGCTGCTCTGCAATGAAGTGTCCTGCTGGGGATTTGCAGCAGCCCTGCTTAAACAGCAGAGTGTAGGCCTTGGACCCAGAATCTAGTATCCTGGGTCTCCCTGGGGGTCCAGGAATCTGGTGTTGTAAATAAACACGAAGTGGGGTCACTGCACATTGAGATGTGCTGGGTCTTAGGGATGGTGAGCTAGGCCCTTTGGCCCATGCCTAGGAGTTTTCAGCATAGGCATCTGCAGAGGGGAGGAAGCCACGGGCCATGAGCCAGCGCGTAGGCTATTGAGGAGCTGGGTTCTCACTCTGGCTTTGACCCCAACTGCCGGAAGCAGCTGACTCTGGGCATTGCTTGCTCTGACTCTGGGCATTGCTTGCTGGAGTGTGTCCTGAGCCCTTGTCTTTGCAGCTATCTTTGCTGCAGTCTCTGCTAGCCCAGGAAAGCAAGTCTCCAGTTAGTGGTCTGGAACTGAGAGCAGAGTTGGAAGTTAGATGCACAAATGGGCCACCAAGGAGGTCAGGCAGCTGCTGGCGCCTGAACTGCTCCACCTGCTTCTCTGGTACCACAGAGGCCTGCAAAGCTAGAGGCCCACATCCTCCCTGGGGTATCAGGGCCCCAGGGGCTGACCTCTTCTCCCCTGCTCTCCCATCATTCCTGGTCATCCCCTCCCCCTCTCCTTAACCTACATTCTATAGGAAGTTCAGCTAAGACAAGTTTTATTTTATTTTACTTAGAGACAGGGGCTCTCACTTTGTAGCCCTTGCTCACTCTGTAGAGCAGGCTGGCCTGGAATTCGCAGGGATCCACCTGCCTCCGTTTCCAGAGAGATTAAAGGTGTGTCCAATGCACCTTGCTTTTGAGGAAGTATAGCAGTTCTTTTTGTCTTAGGAGTGAAATTCATAGACACAGAAAATGGACCGGAGGTGGCGAGGGGCATGGTGTCACTATTGAATAGCGCAGTTCTCCTATGTCTGTTGTGCACACGAGGGTATTTAATTCGGCAGGAGTGTGCTCTAAGGGAGGTCAAATGGTGCCATGCCTACAGTCCCCTTAGGACCCTGGCAGTGGCAACCATCTTGTGGGTCACATTTGGTGCAGGCAATTTCCTTTCTCCATCCTGGGCCTTTTTGGCTGGGAGGGTGGGTATGGATACTGTAACATGACAAAAGAAAAAAGTGTCAAGTCCAGCACCCTAGGAGGGAGCCAGCAGCAAGAAAAGAAGCCAGGAGAGCATGGGGGTTCCTACCTAGTGTGAGTGTGCCATGCAGAGAGGGAAGTCTCTGGTCCAGACACAACTTCACCTCGGGTGGCTTCAGCCTCCGTTCCTCTTGGTTCATGAGACTCACTTGTGAGGAGTGCCTCAGCACCTGGCTCTCATCTGCACAGCCTAGATAGCAGGGGCTACTCTCAGCAATGTCGAAAACTGTGTCCTCTAACCCACCTCTTCAGCAGAAGAGAAAAGTCATACCCAGGGAAGAGAGAGGCTTGAATTGCTCAAAGACCCAGTCAGCCATTATTGGGTGTGATCTTAAGAGATGTGGGAACGCTCACCCGACCCAGAACACTTCCTACCCCTTGTAGTCAAGGCCAAAGAACAGGTTTTGTTGAGTAAGGGAATTAAGGCCTATGTGTGGGCTTGGAGCAGGTGAAGACCCAGCAGGCTTCCGTCTCTCTCTTCATCCTTTCTTCACTGAAAGAAGACACAGCCATGCCTACCTATGCAGCACACTCTAGAGGAGGGAGAAAGTAAAATAAACAGAGCCAAGTCTGTTCAAGGGCGCAGCTCCCAAATGGTCCACAGTGCTTCTTATCAGCCATTGGGCAGAACACACACACACATATACACCGAGCCCAGGGAAAGCTAGGAAATGTAGTCTTTTGCCCTGTAGCCATGCCTGAAGACTTAGTGCAGGACAGAGAGACATGGAGAACATCAACACTCATCCTTTGCCATGGTGCAGGCACCAGGTAACAGGCAAGACTCAGCACATTCGTGAGAGGAGGGGCAAGAGATGCTGCTGAAGAGGAGTGCAGGGCCTTGGGTGTCATTTGCTCTAAAGAATTTTTAGTGTATTCTATATGTGCTGATGGGCTTTGAATGAGCCTGGCATACAGGATACTGAGGGGGTAGCACACAGTGGAGGGGCTGAGCCTGAGGACAAGGCACCACAGAGAGCAAGGCCACCACTGTCCTGGAACTAGACACTGGTAGCGGGAAAGGGGATGGTGTATAGACTGGGTTGACACAGGGAATGGTGAAGAACTAACTGTACTTGTCACTGAACATGGAAACAGTTCCAGATCCGAGCTCTGGAACCTTCTTGGGAGAGAGAACAATAACCACTTTTTCCTTTTAAACGTGTCCTCAGACTGTCCTACGGATCGTGGTACTGGGGATCTGGGATTACATCGAAAACAAAATAGAGGTATGACCACTTTCTGTCTCCAGATCCTAGAAGCTGGGAAATATTGTCTCATCTGCCACAAGAGCCCAGCTCTGTTCAGCATGCACCTGACCACAGGGATGCCACTTGGGGGTGGTGGGGGAGGGGACAGACCCTGGCATTTTCCAACTGAAGGATTTTCTTTAAAACTTGCCTTGAGATTTACAGAATGTATACAGTTAAAGTTGAATCAACTTGAAAAGCCTTTGAGATGTACTTTAAAACAAATACATCTACTTGACTCACCCAGCCATGGGGCACTGGTCAGGGAAGCCATAGACTTTTCTTAGCCTGGTGTGCACTCTGCTCCATGGAGATGTGGCTGCCGTGTGAGGAGAGGTCACTACAGTGCGGGAGGCCCACCTGCAGCCAGTGATTTGTGCATTGGTCTGAGGCCAGGCTGAACTTAGATATCCAGTGTTGGCTGTTTTCCTTCCTCTCCCCTGACTGTATTTTAGTCTCTCTGGCCCAAACCTGGGAGCCTACACAGAGGTCCTGGCCTCAGAAAGGCTCACACAAGGCTGGGTTCTGGCAAGCATAGAGAAAGTCAGCGCCCAGGGCTTACTCACACGAACTGCATCCCTCCTCTACCTGTCTTGTCCCCTTGCTGCGTTAAAGACTCTGCACTTGTGAGAGGTGACACACTGGCCCTAGCTTCTTGCCATCCACAGATAAAGAGTCCCCTGCAAGCCATCAGCTCCCATCCTGTCAATGAAAGAGTCACCTCAGTCTCTGACCAGGGTCTAGGATGTGGGATACAGCCCTCAGGTTGTCTAAACTAAGAGCTATATGTAGGAGGGCTGAGGTCGTGAGAAGAATGAAGAATACTTGATCATGTCTAGGAGGAAGAGGCCTCCTCAGAGAGAAAGAGCAGGCAGCTGGAGATGGGGTGAACTTCTGAGAGGCACAGGCTACCTGGAGAAGGTGGCCTGCAGCCGTGGCCTTCCTGGCTGCTCTCCAGCCTGACTGATCTGGAACACTGAAGTACACCCCTCCCTTAGGTGTTTGACGGGGCTGTGATCATCCTGTCCTTGGCCCCGATGGTGGCGTCCACTGTGGCTAACGGACCCAGGAGCCCCTGGGATGCCATCAGCCTCATCATCATGTTCCGAATCTGGCGGGTGAAGAGGGTCATTGATGGTGAGTAGCCTGGGGCGGGGCGGTGAGGAGGCAGAAGCTGGAGGCTGTCCACTTGAGAAAGGACGACTCAAGGTGGTACAGTCAGTGTGGGGTGGGGGCTCAGTGTAGGGTGGGGGGTCAGTATGAGGTGGGGGTGACCCATAACATCGAGAAAGCCAAGCCTAAGCCTACCCTGTCTCTTCAGCATGGTATTCTGAAACCACCCACACAGTCATGTGTCATACTTACCCATGAGTGCACCACTTCCCAGCCCATGCAACTATTTATTTGGCGGGGGTGGGGACAGTGTTGTTTGTTTGTTTGTTTGTTTGTTTGCTTTTGAGACAGAGTCTCACTATATAGCCTTGGCTGTCCTGGCACTTGCTGTGTAGACCACACAGCCTTCAATTTACAGAGATCCACTTGCCTCTGCCTCCCAAGTAAGTGCTGGGATTAAAGGGGAAATTAAAGGTATGCACCACCACACCGAGCTCTGATGGAACTACGTATTGTATGCAAGCAAGGCCAGTCTTCCCATAAGACTAGAACTCTCAGCCCTGAAGAACAGTGTCATAAAACTGGGGCATGGTAAGGAAGGTAATGACCCAGGGAGGGCCTCTGGGGTCATCTGGGGGAAATGAGAGAAGACCCAAGGCACTGGGCTCCCAAAAGTGGCCCTCAGATGTAAAGGACATTACAGGGAGGCTCACCTCTCAGAGCTACCAGGATGGGTTGTCTTCCTCTCCAAAGAGGAGGTGCCCAATGATTCCCAGGGAGCACTGTGCCCTCTCCTTACTTCCAGAGGCACCTTAGAGGACTGTCAGAACACAGTTTAAAACCACTGTGATAGATGTTAAGGTACTTTCAAGTCCTGAATTTTGGCTGCAATGACAGAGTTCTCCCGACAGCATTAGCTTGACAGGTATAAGGCAGGAGGGATGACTTCTTGGGTCTTCTGCCTGTGGGAGGGCAGCCTCTCACCTCCCACCTGTGAACACGAGGACAGCCATCGCTTCATTCCCAAGCTTGGTTGTGTCTGTCATTACACTGCAGCATCTGCACTGAACTAGAATGTGGGGGTCCATAGCTTAGGAAGGAGGGCGTGAGGAGCTCATCCGACACATTCTCCTCATGACAGATGGAGAAACTGAGTCAAAGAATAGAGGCTCACACTGGAAATGGTGCTCAGAACCATGATTGAAGCCCAGCTCTCTTCTCTCTCTCTCTCTCTCTCTCTCTCTCTCTCTCTCTCTCTCTCTCTCTCTTTCATACACACACACACACACCATGTACATACCATGTACATACCACACAGAGAGACTATGCACACTACACACTACACACACAACATGCACGTACCACTTACATATCACACACACACACACACACACACACACCATGCTGTATACACCACACACCACATATATACCACTCACGAACACAGAAGCGCATACAACACACATACCACACTATACACACACTGCACATACCATATACACATCACACACACACACACACAAACACACAACCTCAGTGCTTCTTTTGGCTGCTTGATTCGCCCCTCCTACTCAGGATTCTATTCTGGACTCTGTCCGGGGAAAATCTTCCTCAGAGCAGGATAATGCCTTTCGATCCTGGAAGCTGTGGACAGCTGCACATTGCTCACTAGTAGACGCTGACAGCCTCCTTTGAACCTTCTCCTCAGATCACACTTGGGAACTAAGGAGTGCTAATTTGCCATTCTCACCCTGGGTGTGAACTGGTCTCAGGAACAGCTAGGCAAGGCAGTTAAGGACAGCAGTTAGGGACAGGCTGTAGGTGCTCACTCTGTCCTTCTCAGGGAGAGCGTGTAGAGAGGTCTAGAGTACAGTGACAAGAGACACACGTGACCTGTGACTGTTCGGTTTGAAAAACCCAAAAGGGTTTTGAAAGGTGTGAGACCCTAGGGGGTAAAGTGCAGAGGTCAAGGTGGTCTGGAGTTGACTCTGAAACATCTGTGGATTCTAGACCTGCTAAGCCCAGGAACCCCATGGGAGGGGCTTATGCAGCTACTGCTATCTGAGAAATCATGGGGATCCCACACCCAAAGCCCCAGCTTTCTCTCAGCATCTCCCTCTCTATCGGAAGTAGGATAATCTATAACAGAAACTCAGGGTATCCTTGACCTACACACAGCACAAGCTTCCTATTAAAAAAAATACAAACAAACCAGAAATCTGCAGAAAGTGACAGATGTTACTCACTACCTACAAGTGACATGGCACTTGTTCTCTACTTAGTACTAAGAACACTTTCTATCTTGTTGCTTTGCTGCATAGAACCTACCTTCTCAGAGTTACTTCATGGTTCAAGATGGCTGTACCAGTGCCAGTTACAACTCTTCTTCATACCCAGGAATGATGAAGGAAGAAAATATAAAACTAAAGGGGACTCCCCACTAACCAGTGTCAGTCTGTCTATCATGTCTGTCTGTCTGTCTGTCTATCTATCTATCTATTATCCATCCATCCATCTTTTATCATCTAGTCATCTATCTACATACCTACCTACTGCCTACCTCAGAAATAGCCTTTATTAGTGGATTATCTCCAGAAACAAAAAGGCTACATTTAAGTTACACCCTATGCCCACAGACTCTGAGATCCCCAACTCTGCTACAATTTGTTTTATGAATACCTGTAACTATAACAGAAACTAGGATATAGTCATTTTTTCTTGGCAGTTGTACCAACACTCCAAAACTCCAGGGCTCTGTCACTATGGAAAAGAAGGAACTGAATTTGGGTTATGGTCTCTCTGCTTTCTGAATGCTTTTGGGTTCCCGCCCCCACCCCACATGCCCACAAACTGAGTCTGGGCTTTGAGGATGTTGCTGAATTCTGGGCTTGCCGCTCTGCAGTCCAAGCCTAGCTGCTGACCAGCAATTCACATGGCTTCCTCTGTCTTCCAGCCTATGTCCTGCCAGTCAAGTTGGAGATGGAGATGGTCACCCAGCAGTATGAGAAGGCCAAGGCCATCCAAGATGAGCAGCTGGAAAGACTGACGCAAATCTGTCAGGAGCAAGGGGTAACACTTTCAGATCTGTCCACCTCTGTCCAGGCCTTGCTGAGGAATCTGTAATGTCAGGCTGCCAGAGCTTGGGGACTGCAGTCAGAGGGTGTCCTCAGCCCCTGAAGACAGACCTCCCTCAGCTCCCATCAGCCCCTGCCTATGTCCCACTCACTGCAGAGCTCAGTAAACGCGCGCTCAGTGGTCCCTTGGAAGTGTCTCCACAGGATGGTGCTCATGTGCACTCCTGCAAGCACACGGTCGTGCAGCCCCTGAACAGCTCTTCAGCTCCACTCATCCTCTCACTGATGTACCCAGCCTTGTCATCAGGGGTCTGATCTGGCTGGACTTGTGCTAGGCACCAGAACCCCATTCTAGATGGGACACGGGCCAGTTCTCTCCTCATGGGAGCTCTTGGAGAAATGCATTTGGTGGTCAAAGCATATATGAAGGCAGTCTGGTGCCATGCATGCCCCACAGGGACCCTGTAGACCATGGTCAGGGAGGTTTGCAGAGAACTTGACCTGAGCAGAGCCATTTAGGAGAAGATCAGGCAGGAGACCCAACATGAGAGTGGGGCTGAGCTCGGCTGCAGAGCCCATGCCCCTTGTGAGCTAGGGGAAGCTTCAGGAGGTAGGAGGGACTTGGAGGGGCTCTGGGCTGACCAAGGCACCTGGGGAAAAGGGGAAGTGTCTCTGTGGAAGTGTTAATCTTTCATGGATCTTTCTGGCTGCTTCTGGAGAATGGGTGGGAGGGGACGGGTGGGGACAGAAAGCCAGAGAAATAGCAATCACCCGGGTGACAGCAGACCTGGGTTTAGGCTGGGAGTCTGGGAAACTGAGCTGGGAAAGCTGGAAGTGTTACCTAGAAACCAAATCAGAGAGGATCGAGGAGCTTTTGGTTCCCCGTACAACAGGATAACACCACTATTGTTGACAGCTTATGAGGTTCAGCACAACACTGCGTTGCTCTTAAACTTACCGATGCCCAGCAGAGAGCACAGCCCAACCACCAGCCACCATCAGCCATGCATGTGCTTCATGGGCAGGAGCAAACCCTAATGGCCAACTCCAATATCCTATACCACGTGTCTTGTGTCCCGTGCAGTACAGGTTCAAGTCACTGCCCACATGTAGGCTCCTCACTCGGGATCTTGGGATGGGAACTTCCTCAGAGTCTACATGGGAAAGAACAATAAATAAAGAAGATCCATGCTAGGTAGTGACATCTGGAAAAGAGATGAACAGAAACGAACTATTGTTTT
The DNA here is from genome assembly GCF_000001635.26 of Mus musculus. Lineage (NCBI taxonomy): Eukaryota > Metazoa > Chordata > Mammalia > Rodentia > Muridae > Mus > Mus musculus. The sequence continues at coordinate 55,419,370 of NC_000075.6, forward strand.
AATTTAAAAAGCACCTGAAACCTGTCATCTTAGGGAAGACTGCCGAGAGGGCTCCCTGTGGGCGGGGTGGGGGTGGGGTGGGTGGAGCAGGACTCAGCTTCTGCCAGAGAGCAGGAAGCAGTCCACTGCTCTCCAAAGCTGGAGCTGAGAGAGCAGGAAGCAGTCCACTGCTCTCCAAAGCTGGAGCTGAGAGAGCAGGAAGCAGTCCACTGCTCTCCAAAGCTGGAGCCCACTCCCCAGAGGCCAGAGACAGCACCCCATTGGTAGTATGAGCCGAGGTTTGAGACCTGACCAGACAACAGATACCCTGAAGGGGATGGATTCGAGCCATGATTCTGTTATGGCAGGGTGTGGGATGGCCAAGAATGGCCTTAGGAAGAGACGGTTCCAAGCCAGGCCTGTTGCTTAGTGGCTTTGTGTCTTGGGTGCTGATAGAACCTTGGTTTTGTTACTCTGAAAAATGGAGGTAGTGATGAAATCCTCAGAGGATGGTTATAAAATTTCAATACTAACGGTGGCTCACTCAAACTGCCCGCTCACTCATCCACACACACCTGCCTTAGAAATAAACCCGAGTCATAACTTGCTGACGGGCCCGTCTTAGGCCAGGACAGATGTAGGTATCTCACACTTCTCTCCCATCCCACCTTGTTGAGAACCATTCCTTACCGTGTTTTCTGTTCAAGCTCAGTGAAAATATGGCTCCAAGCTGGTGGTGCATGCCTATAGCAGCATTCAGAGTCAGGGGCAGGAGGATTACGAACTCAAGGTCAGCTTGATCTAAGAAGTGAGTTCTAGGCCTGAGATACATAATGAGAGAAAAACATGCTCATGGCAGGCACAGAGCAGCCTGATCCACACTGGCCAGAGTGCAACCCCTTACAGGCAGCAGCCCAGACTTCTCAGCAGTCTACAGTGTCTCCAGATTCTCTAACCTGCTGTTCACCTAGCCCTGCCCCAGCCACACCCCCACACCCATTGTTCTAGTCTTTTCCACAATTCTTGTCTCTCATAGCCGGAGTTTTAGAACATATTTAATAGGAGCCTTTTCCGAGAGGAATTTATATATGCCTCACGCACAGAAACCGACCTGTAAATGTGAAATACGCAGGTCTCTTGTTTATTTGATTGATTGACCCACTGACCGATAAATTGATATTTGGAGATGGGGATTTCACTGCGTAGCTCAGACTGACCTTGAATTTAAGACCCTCCCATAAGACCCTCCTGCTGTTGCTAACCCCACCCCACCACTCAGCCCCACTCTCCTCTCTCCTTTAAATATGCTTATGGAAATATTTGCCATGGTTGCATACATCTTAGTTCTTTAACAAAAAGATTATTTTTGAGCAGTTTTAGATTTACACAGTTCCCAAAGACCCTATGCAGGGTCGCCTGTTTCTGATATCTTATATTTGTATCATTAGTTACAATGAGTTAACCAGCACTGAAACATCATTCAAATTACATACCGTCCCAGGGTCCGCATTCCATGTCCATCTGCTCTCCTGACTCCTTTGGTTCCTCTCTGTAACACTCCCTCTCTCTTCCTTGTCTCAATGACTGGTGACTTTGAGGGCACTCACTGGGTGTTTTGTAGGGGTCTCCCTATTGAGAGCTAGTGCAGTTTTTCTCTTGGTTGTAATGTTTGGAGGGAAGATTGTAGAGTGGATGTGCTGTTCCCACCAAGGGTGACAGGGCACACTTGACAGGGCAGAGTTGCTGGCCTGACCACCTAGCTGAGGCTGTTAGGTTTCTGCATTGTACAGATTGTCATATGGCATCTCATTTCTTACCATAGATCACAACCAGGGGGCCTCAGAGCCTGTCACACCTTAACTGAAGTCTGTGACAGCAGGACAGCTGCGATCTAGTCTAGGGTATGGCAGGCAAGAAAACAGAGGTCCACAGAAAGGGAGTGTCACACAGCAGTCTGAGGATATGCCAGTCTCCACACATACACATTCAAACACACACACACACACACACACACACACACACACACCACATGAGTGTCACCTTTTTATTCCTCAGAATCCTGTGAGGAAAGGAAAAAAATAAAGGCCTTGGGTGGGGAGGACACACAGCAATCCATTCTTGCTTCTGTGCCCTGGCCAGCTCTTTGCATTGGCTGCTGCAACTGTGGTATACATGGATCTCACCGTCCTCGAGACTGCAAGTCTCTTCTTGCTGGTTTTATTCCCTGATGGGACTACAGCCAGAGTTCTAATGCCTGTGATGGACAAATGGATGCCAGAGGAAGTGGCTGGTGGCTGTCATCCAGGGAGGCATTGTGGACAGACACCCCTCTGTCTTCTGTCTCTCTCTGTCTCTGTCTCTCTGTCTCCCTCTCTGTCTCTGTTCACCCTGGCTCTATCAATGGCACATTAGATTAGTGCTTCAGTCGATGTGGCATTATGTTCTTCTGAGTCATCTTACAGCCACTTCTGAGATTTCAGGCTTGTTGATGCCCAGGCTCTTGCTGTAATTCAGAAACACACCCCAGAGCCCCATCCTGTCTGCTCTTTGCCCTTCAGGCCTTGTAACATACTTGGCCCAAACTGGTACAGCCTGGCACACTTGGGAGTTAGTGTTTACCTCTGTTGGGTCCCATGGGGATGGGAAAGAAGTGGAAAGTTCCTTCCCCAGCCTTGAGATTCTGGGAAAATACTGAGGGTCTAGGATCACTGAGGGGTGACTCGGAGCCAAAGGAGCCCTGTGGTGCCTGTGTACCCCTTAGTACAGTTTAGATCCTGTACACACCCAGTTCCCAAAAACAGCATCCAATGGATAGCAGACGTCGGGATGCTGAAATTTTGCTTCTAGGAGTTGCCAGCAAGCTGGTTCCAACCTTTACTCCACCAGCAACTCCTTGCTCCTCCCCAACCCCTGGTGTCTGATACTTTATTGAAAAGATAAAGGCAACAGAGTTGTTATTGCATGGGTGGTGTAAAGAAGCAGTTGAGTTGTTATTGCATGGGTGATGTAAAGAAGCAGTTTAATTGAATAACTTGTAAGGAGACTCTTGATGTATAAGATGGTACAAATACTGTTGAATGGACTTCTATCATGGTCATTATTCCCATGGCTTTTGACTCTGATGGTCAAGATTAGCAGGTCAAGATTTGTTAACCCCCTCTACAGATGGGAAGACTGAGGTTTCCACAGGCTGCCCCTTACCTGGGTGCAGTTTCTGATGAAACAGAGCCCAGACTTCATTTCTATGTACTGAAAATAGGGTGTCCACACAAGGCACAGCTAGTCATGGTAGGTACCATTAGCTGCTGCATCAGACTTCAAGGATTGGAGCAGGGAGATGCTAAAGTGCTTGTTATGAATGCTTGAGGGTCCGAGTTCAGACTCCCAGCACCTGTATGAAGAGCTGTGTTTGCGGCGCATGCCTGTCCTCTCAGTGCTTGGGAAGTAGATTCCTAGCTAAACCAGTGAGCTGGATCCAGGTCCAGGGAGAGATGCTGTATCAGTAGAGAGAGTAGAGAGAGCTTGGGAAAGACATCCAACGCTGACCTCTGACCTCTGTATGCACTGCACCTAACACACACATATACATGTGTGAATGCATATTATATATGCACACAGAGAACTCCCAAGACTTAACACATAAAGAGTGTGTTTGTCATCCTTATAATTACCAGAGCAGGTTGCAGTGGACAGAGCCTAGGGAACTGTCTGTTTCACTGTCACTCTGGCCCCCAGGCTCCTTCCATTGTGTGGCTCCTCTGGGTCTTCTCCAGCCAGCAGTGCAGAAGAAAAGAGACTGGAAAACTGGCCACAAGCCTTTATTTGACAAGTCTGGAAGTGGTGATGTTGCTTCTGTCCTTATTTCATCAGCAAGTCTTACACAGTTCAAAGATATTAGATGTTGATACTAGTGGCCTGTGTTCCCCGAAGAGAAAGAGTCACTATGCAGTCACCTAACCCACAGAAATGAGGCTTGTGGGTCCATTACCCTTTCGTATAGTTGGAGGCACAGTTTCATTCCCCCAAATCCTCCCTGGTCGGTTTCCCCAAGGAAAAATAAGACTTTCCACCCAAGAGGCTCTCTGCATTTCCAAGGCAGAAGAGGTGGAAGGATACCGTACCCAGTGCCCAGGTGCAGGAGCTAGGGCAGGCTTTGTGGGTACAGGGGTACCAATGGAGTCCATCTCCTCATCCTAGCCTCACTCTGGACCTGGAGCTGAGAACCCTGAGGAAAGATCACAGTTTGTACAAATGGCTGCCCTTTGAGGCTGTGCCCAGAGCTCAGAGAGTGGGCCAAAGGGCAGGAATAACAGGAAGCATATTTTATTCTGCTTCAGCAGCCGCTCAGTCCAAAGAGTGCCTTCCTTCCCTGCAGACATCTTACGCCCCACCTTTTCGGCACAATGGCCTCTGTTACCTGGATTTTTTTCAAAATTTCCACCAAGGAAAGTAAAGTTGTTATTATTATTTTTAACATGGGAAGTGGTTTGTAAAACAGCTGATAGCTTTAGTGACAAGCCTATTTAGCTGATAAAATTAGCCATCAGAGAAATAACATATGTTATCCTTTGACTATAATTTAGATTTATGGCCATCTACCTGTCATCTCCATAGTGGATGGAAAGGGGCCAAGGTCAGTCTCAGCCTCACCCTGCTCCTAAATCATTAGTTTGCAACCGTCTCCTGATTTTTATTGTTACCAACAACGGTGAGAGTAGTGGAGATAAACACTGGACGCCATCCCAGCAGCAGATGGCTCTGAGGGTCGGGCAACCTGTGCAGACAGTACTGAAAGAACAGAGCCAAACTATTGCTACTGCATTAGATGCCATCGAGCCGCTGGCCACAGTGTGCATTGATCAGGTTGCAGCCCATGTGAGTTGGACTCTGTGGCCAACCCATTAAAGGCCGGGAAGGCTGGGTGTGGCCGCCTGAGCTGGGCCTGACTCGCTCCAGTAATGTACAGACTGGGGCTCTCCGTGGGCCCCTGCTGCTCAGGCTGGGCTATTAGATTAGAAATAGTTGCTTCCATTGTTTTCCTAGCTTAGGGATGGGCTTTTGTGTAATGTTTGCTAGGGGAAGATTTGCTTTACTCTGTCATCAGAGGCACTGTGAGCCTGCCTTTGTCAGAGGCCAGGCTTTTGTGAGCTCTGGAGATTGTGGGGGACTTGGTTTTTCTACTGATCGTTTCTTAGCAGGTTGACTGCGGGGGGGGGGGTGTCTAGGAGTTGGGGGGTGCACCTATCCTGCTTAGGAGTAACTAGTTTTGTATCCTTCCTGTCTTCCTTCTTTCCTTCCTCCCTCCCTCCTTTCCTTTTCTCTCTAGGAGTTTCTTGAACAGATCAGACTGGTGGGTTTCATTGGATCCTGAAGCTTGGGTGGGGGTGGGGAGGCAATGAACACCCCACACATGTGCTCTCCCACCGTGTGCACTCCCAGCGGAATGATTGGTTGCTTTTGTCCCATTCGTTGTTCTCCTCTGGGACTCCAGTTGTGCACGTCTGTCCTCACACCCATTCTCCCACTGCCTCTCCCTCTCCTCCACCCATAACTTGGAACTCTGTCTGTCTGTCTGTCTGCCCAGGCTGCTGTAACACCACCTTTGAAGCTCTTATCATAAAGCATGACTTTCATTCTCCATTGGAAAGTCATTAAGGGACTACAGAGCCCAGGCTGGTCTGGAACTCGCACCCTCGTGTCTCAGTTCTTCACGTGCTACGATTCAGGGTGTGTGGCCCACCTCCCAGCTTGTCTTTTTTCACATATCCACTCATCATCACTTTTAGACCCTTACGTGTTAGCTTGAATCCTCACACAAGTCTGCTTCTTCTAACTGCCTTTTCCTTTCCTAAATGGTGACTCTTCCCTGCTTCCACGTGTGGCTCCCCAGTCTCACTGGATGCTGCACTCTCTTGGTGTAGGTGAGGGTTCTGGGTTATGTTATCATTCTTCAGAGACCCGATCTTCTGGGAAAGGCTTCAATTAGCAGCCGCAGGGTTGGCCCTCAGGAGGATTTAGCCGAAACTGGATTTCATTACCCGATCCCAGTCCCAACCCCCAACTGGAGTCCCAGGGCAAGACTCAGAACTCAGCCAGTCCACTTGTCTTGAACTGGATAGAAAGTGAAATGAAACCCAGAGGAGAAGGGGTGGGGGGTGAGGGGTGGAGGGTGTCCAGTGTGGCGGAGGGGATGGGCTAATAGCTCAGGCCCCTCCCCCAGGGCCAGCTTTGTTCCTGTGGAACCCTCACATTCTTCCCCTGCTGCCATCAAGCTGACCTGTGCTCTGTTTGGCTGATCCACCCTTCTCACCCACAGGACTTTAAGTTCTCTGACACAAGGTCGTGGAGCTAGTTGCCAAATTCTTCGCTTCTGGACATCATGTGGTCCTGGCCTTCCCTTCCCCCAGCACAGAAGGCTCCTTCCACCTCCAGGCCTCAATTAACTTATCTGGCTAATAACACCCTGACATTCCTCTGACAACCTTTCAGTCAACAGGGGGAGGCGTATGTAGTCGTATTAAGTATCAGAAGAATGGGGAGCCAATGTCTGAGGGTCTCATTGGGACACGCTGAGAAACCCCCATGGGCTATCTCAGCCACTGGCCAGAGTGGAATGCCATCTGGCTTGTCCGTCCGCAGTTAGGAGTCAATCATTGTTACTTGGGGTGATGCCTGATAGCATCCAGATACACTACATCCTTTTGACATGAAGTGTCCAAAAACCTATCCTAGCGGAGCACAGAGTTGTACACCTTTAATCCCGGTACTCAGGAGGCTGAGGCAGGTGGACCTCTGTGTGTTCAAGGGTAGCCTGGCTTACATAATCAGACCCTTGTCTGGGGGGGGGGACAAAAACAAAACCAACTACAGCTACCTGTGTAGCAGACTGACCCCTCTCTTACCCTCATCCCAATATAGACAGGGACACCCTAGCCTATTAAATAGCTTCTCTTGGCTTCTTCTCTTCCTTCAGTTTTGCTTTCATCCTATTCCAAATCTGGCCATCTCTGGACCACTGCAGTAGGCCCCAGTGGGTATCCCCACATCTCCCCTTCTCACCCTGCAGCCAGCATGGTGCTTTCTCTGTGGGTCACAGCACTAATGCCACCTGCTCTGCTCTGTGTGGAAATTTTCAGGTGGTTCCTTTGCTCTGTAAATAAAGACTAAAGTCCTTAAATATCCCACCCTGGTTACATGACTCTGCCTAGCAACCCTCACAGACTCCCCAGCCCTGCTTGCCTGCTGATCTCTGCATCTGGTATGTTCCTCCTGTGCCTCAGGCACTACCACAGGACTCGCCTTGTGCTTGTCTCTTGCAGTGTCACAAATCATCTCCTCCCTAGGATCACCCAGGACTCACTCTAAGCTGAGGAAGGGGCATTTTCATTCCAAAACACGTAACAGAATTTTAACATAGCCCCTACCTGACTTCTGGAATTTTAACATAGCCCCTACCTGAGACTTCTGGAATTTTAACATAGCCCCTACCTGACTTCAGAATGGAGAATCAATGAAAGAGAAAACTACACGGGTTTGGGGTTCACCTCTTCAGTTCAGAACTTGTTTCTGAGCATATGTAGTCTTGGCCCCAGGCAGGCCCTGACCTCCAGCTGGCTGGCCTGAATTCCAGTGAGACTTCCCAGAGCAGCTCTATATCGATTACAAGCCATCAATAATGCATCCCTTAGAGGGGCCTAGGAAGCCATTAGCTGGGCCTGCAGAGTCTGAGGCATGGCCTTGGAGAAAGTGGCTGCGTGTGCCCGCGGGAAGTTCCTATCAGCCTAGGCCAAAGGGCTCCCATCCCCACAGACTTCAGGAAGATTACCTCATAGAGCTTCTGGGCCTTGTACATAGAGAAGTGGCCCCTTATTCCCTGCAAGAAAAGGCCACCATAAAAATTTATGAGCCATATTTTCTCAAACTCTGAGACTGTTAGCCCATTTAAGGGCTGGGTTGTTGAGGCACAGTATCTTGAGTCAGGAGTTAGGACTGTGACTGTGCCAGGGTTAGGGGCCCATAGTAGCCCCAGGTTTGGGCTGAAGTATGACAAGGACCCACATCCATGTGTGACCAAGGTCAGGGCTCAGTTTATGGCCAGTAATGGAAGCTGAGATTATAGAGTTCATACTGGGTGTGTAAGCAGGATCAGTCTACAGCCAGGATCTGGGCTCAGTGTATATGGCAGGTACGGTCTTTGTCTATATTTTGGGTTAAAGTTGAAGCTCAGGCTGTAGCTGGAGTTAGGCTCAATCTGAAACCACAAGACTGAAGAAGCTGACTAGTTCAACTTCCTTTAATCCCAGGATGCCATCCAGGTATTTGAAGGCCTCCTGCATAAATACACAACACACAAGGCCCATGTTGGTGTACCAGGGCCCAGTCATACCTATTTCTCTCAGTCTGCCATGACATTGTGTGTAAACTCAACTAGACAAGCGTGTGTACTGCGCTGCAGATAGACAGGGGCATGTACTGCACTGCACATAGGGGCATGCATACAGTGCAAATTGAGCGGAGTTTGCTTTCCTTAGTTTTTAAGAATGTTTTATTTATTTATTTACATGTTTATATTTGCATTCTGAGTAGAAGGTTTCCTTGTGGCATTTTTGCATTTATTAAGGTTTTGTTTCTATTTATCAGCATACATCTGGGGTGGTGAAGGCTATATTAATGAATGATCTTAACAGAAAGGGAGGGAAACTGCACATTTGCATCTGATTGTCTCTGTGACACGGCTAGGAGGAGAGGTGAAGGGAGGATCCAAGTGCACAGGACTTAGGAGCCTTTGAGTCTTGTAGGTTGGCTCCAAGAGGGTATAGAGTTAAAGGAATTTAGGGAAAGTGGAGAAAATAGTGAGTGACATATAAGAATGGAGGGTTTATGGCTAACACGGCCACAGAGGAGGAAAAGGGACTAACTCTACCCTTAAGAGCCCCCAGAGACTCTGGGAGGAAGGGGACATCGTGTGATACATCAGGGCAAAAGGGTTGAGTAAAAGTCTATACAGAAGTGTAAAACATCCTAAGGCTCGTCTGGCCAGGAGGTCACACCACACCCTAAAGAGGCCATGGGTTTGTCCTCTGGAGAAATGGAACCAGAAGCCTAGCATCCATGCTGTGCACTGGGCAGGTGTCTGAGGAGAGAGATGCATGGCTGAAGTAAGAGTTATAGACGGTCCCCCTCCCCAGTCATATGCTGTTCCCCTGCCCTGCTCCCAGTGCAGCAGCACACACCCAGAGGTTCGTCCCTGACAGAGGTCAATGAAACATGCAGATAGTGACCCTGGGAGATGCCCAACGCTAGGCCACCAATGCTGGTCACCGCTAGGCCACGCCAACGTGAGTGACTAAATGCTTTCCGTTGTAAACCTGTTCTGCTTTCATAGAAATGGATGGACTGAGAATGAAAATAGGCCCCGGGGGTGTGGCCCAGTCGGGCTGCCTAGTGCAGGAAGCTTTGAGTTGCAGTCTCAGAGCTGCATGGAGCCAGGCAGAGCAGCATCCCAGCACTCAGGAGTGTGGCCAAGTATCACAAGTTGAAGGTGAGGTTGGAGCTGCCTGAGACTACACAAGGCCCTGTCTAAGGAAGAAGAGAGGGAGGGACAGAGACAAAAGTAACGGAATGAGATCTGTGTGGTACAGAGAATTCAAAGAGGCTGCTGTGACTGAGGGCCCAGTGGGTTAGAGACCAGGAAAAGTCCCTTCAAAACAGAGATCAGCCATGTGATCTAGGACAGAGGGGACAGGGGCATCATCTGAGTTAGGTTTTCCAGAGTCTATGAAGGATGCACAGCTGTCAGGTGATGGCCAGCGGTAGAACTGGAGACAAATGAGCTGCCTAAGGAAGTGCTTGAAGATGGAGCTGGACGAGGAGTGGGTTAGATGCTGAGATGAGAGGAAACAGAAGTGAGGAGAGTTTTTTTGACTGTAGCTAAAAACACCAGAGGGACAGGTCTGGGAGACAGTGGAGTACTATTTTGACCAAGCAAACTGAGTATATGGTAATGTTTTGCAGGCAACTGGATATGCCAGACTGACATTGTAATAAGGGGGCGGGGCGGGGCGGGGACAAATAGGCAACAGAAAGTATCAACACTCTCGCTTACGTGGAGGGTGCAATGTGTACTTCGAACACTAGGTGGCAGTGAATACTCACTACCCACACAGACCCTTTGTCCAACACCTACCTGTCTCAGTCACAAACCCGGAGACATTTATAAGTTTTCCTCAGAAGCTTTCCAATGGTGGTGGTGGTGGTGTTACCAGTGAGGTTTTGTTGTTGTTGTTTTTTATGTTTTGGGTTTTTTTAACCACATGTTCAGAAAGGACATAAAACTGCATTTACAAACCAGGATACTGAGGCCAGAGAAAGTGAACAGACCTCCGAAGGTCCCATATCCTGGTACTATCTAGCTGAGAGCCATCTCCCACAACTCATGGAACAGGGAAACTGGATGTTACTGGAAGACAAGCCTGACCAGCCTGCAAATGCTTAAGCTGTGCTAGCTTGGGGAAGGGGAGTCTCCTGACTTCCATTAAACACCAGTGTCAGGCGCCCGCAGAGCGCCTTCCTTCCATTCCTTGGAGGTACACAAGCAGCTAAGGGCGGCTTCAAATCCAGATGTCCTGTGCCGGCTCAGTGGCCTTCCTATAAATTACCATTGACTTTCTCTTCACGGACGTTTTCTTAGAGTAGGGCCTGTCCACACGGTATCTGAGACAAAGGGTCACACTTATGGTTGGGAAAAGGTTCCAGTATGTTTAGTTGCTGAGAACTTGCTAAGAAGTGCACGCCTTTGTGTGCTCGGGTCTTTCATCCCCACATCCCAGGCTGCTGCCCAGGTATCGGCCCCTGTCCTGGCCACCGGTGCCACCCCGCCCCCACCCTGGCAAACAAACCTACCTGCAATCCTTCTGCCTCTTGCAGTTTGAGATCCGGCAGCTGCGTGCGCACCTGGCACAGCAGGACCTGGATCTGGCAGCCGAGCGGGAGGCGGCGCTGCAGGCCCCACACGTGCTCAGCCAGCCACGCAGCCGCTACAAGGTCGTAGAGGCTGGCACGTGGGCCGAGGAGACAGCAGCCGAGAGCATCGTGGAAGAGCTGAGGCCCTCTCAAGGTGAGTGTGCTATCCCCAGAGCCCCAAGGATTCCTACCTCACCTCACTCCAGGTCTCTGTACAGAAAGGCTAGAAGGTGGGATTCCTAGAGCTAGGGCCTCTTGTAGGTCTGTGCCTTGTCATGTGTGATGACACTCCAAAGTTAGTGCCCTCGCAACTGCCTCTCAGAGCCCAGGAGGAACATCTAGCTAGGGGATCTGATGCAAATTAAAAAGTATTCAGATCTGGTAAAGCCATTCTAGTCCCATTGTGCATTAATAGTTGTTACTTTTCTTGTACTTGCAAACAAACAAACAAAAACAAAAATGGGATGGATGGGTGGATGGATGGAAGGAAGGAAGGAAGGTAGAGAGTGCAGCCCATTGTACTGGGAGAGCCATGGGAGCCAATGGGCACCTTGTAGCTCCCCAGTTGGAAACCAGATAAAACAGGTACTAGCCTGCTTTCTCCAATTCTCTCCAGCCTGGAGCCTCAGCTCCTGGGATCCTGCCATCCACTGTTAGAAAGGACTTCCCTCCTCAGATCTCTCATACTCTTTTCTCTTCAGTTCAGAAGCCCTGGGCACCAGAGGTTTGTCTCCTTGGTAATTTTATATCCTGTCAAACTGACCAGCACTAACTACCATCGTGACAGAGCCAGGCTCCTAGTAGGAGGTCTGAGCCCTTCCTAATGGATGGCCACTTACCAGGGTCCAGAGAAGAAGTCCAGGTCTAAAACCAGAACAGCCTGTGGCAAGCTTCGCAGGTGGGGCAAATTGAAAGTCATAGCATGAGTGGTGAAGGGCAGAGGAGCCGTAACCCCAGCCCTGTGCCATTTTAGGTCTAAAGCTCATTTCTTCTTCCAGGCAGCTTTGACCTGGAGAAGCAGGGGATTTTGCTTCTCTGAACCCTGATTTTTTTTTTTTTTACCTGCTGTCAAGAGGGGTCCTTACAGTGTTGTAAAGAAAATAGCCACATCCAGAGAAAGATGGTGCTGGACCTAGACATGGGACTTCCAGACTCCCAAAGCCAGCTTGGTCGAGTGACTTCACTTTGGTCTCCTGTGTTCCTCCTTACATCAAGGGGAGAACTAGAAAGGGCAGGTGGGGCAGGAGGCCGCGTTTCCTAGCTACATGGTTTGAGACTGTAGTGGCCTCACCTCCAGCTCCCTCTGCTGCCTCACAGGAGCCTGAGGAACCAACAGTGTGAGTGATTTCCCTCCGACCAGTGTACAGTGACCTCCTAAGTCATCATGCCCTCCCAACTTAAACCTGGACTCCCTGTGCTCTCTCTGAAAAACGCCCAAGTCCCTTCGAGTAGTGTGGTCATTTGTTAGATGCCTATAACAAGATGCCCCACGCTGAGGGACTTAAGTCACGGAGATAGCCTCACAGTTCTGGGTGCTAGAATCTGAGATCTGGGTTTTGGTAGGGTAGGTGGAGAACCTATTCCTTCTTCTGTAGCTCTTGGTGCTTGTTGGCAATCCTTGGCTTGTGGAAGCACCCGTCTCTGTTGTCATCTTTACATGGCACCTTCCTTCATGTCTGTGTCCAAATCCTGTATCTATACAGGTGCACCCTACTCTAACAGGACCTTATCTTGACTAATTGCACTGTAATTGTGTTTCCTGATAAAGCTCATATCCTGATACTGGGACTTGAATTTTCAGTATAACACATGGAGGAGGGACATGGTTATGCAGTCAGCAGCAGAGGCTGAGACCCCTTCCTCACCTGCTCCCATCCCATCACCCTGTGGCATCCCTAGAAACCTCCCTATCTTTTAATGTATACTTCCCTGGTGTATATCAGACACCTACACACAATTCAGTCCTCAACTGCATTTCCACAGCCAGAGCCCTCAGTGGCACGGCCAGTGCCTCTGAAGCAGAGGGCAAAATGCAGAGGCTGTGAGGAGCCTCCATGATTCATGGCCTGAAATAGTCCAGGGCATCCCCCAGCTGATTTCTCTCTGACCGGGAACCATGTCCAGGGTGGGGATTTCCATGACACGAGAAATTACAGTCAGATGATCGAACAGCATTCCAGGCTGCTCTGAAGATTAAGAAAGGGCAACATTTGTTAGGAGCTGTGACTTGCAGGGTAGCAGGGCCCAGAGGCCCTCTGCATGCCCAGTAGGACACAGACAATCCAGGCATTAACCTGCAGACATAGCAGTGAGTCACAGGAGCCTTGGGACGTGGCCAGCATCACCTCTGCGTGGCTGTCCCTCCTTAAGTGGGGGAGGGCTGCTGGGAAGGGCAAGAGTGCCCGCTCCAGCTCCAGCCCAGCCACATCCCTCCGAGAGGGAAGAGCTTCCTGAAGTTGCCAACAGGTCCCAGTCAGACAATGCCGACTGCCTTCTGTTTAGACTTGCTTCAGCACAAATCATTTTTAAAACCTGGGCTGCGAAAGTTCCAGGCTTTGGGGCCTGCCAAGTTCACAGTGCCCCTGTATAGTCATTAATACTTCGCTCCCAAATTTATTAGTCTTGAAACTTGCCCATAACTTATGAAATACAGCTCCTGGTGGGAGTGCCACAGATTTTCCCATATATCACAACTTTGGCGTCCCCCTTGCTGTCCCAGCATCCAGAGAAGCAGCCACAGAGGTGCCTCTGGCCAGTCTGCCCTTGGCCTTTCCTCTGCCAAGCAGCAGGGAGCAGGAAGTTGAGCTGGCTGCAGGGTTTATCCTTGGAGGAGACGGGACCAAGGTACCTTTGATGGCCCCAAGTGTGTGGGCCTGATAAAAGTGCTGAGGACCCTAGGAGCCTCCGACCTGGAAAAGCCTCACAGACTGGCATCTGAAGTAGCCTGAATGAATCTGGGACCTAGTCTGGCCTTGAAGATATAGCTCCCTGAGCAGGGGTAGCTTCACGGCCTGTGCAGTCCTGAAAGGCCCTGGGGCTCATGTCGCTGCTTTTGTTCTCCTGGCAGTTTTGGTGCTTTGTTGTTGTTCAGACACAATGGTAACTCAATCGCTGGGCACAACAGCTAGAATCCTAATCTTGTATGCCATAATAAATCTAAATCCTCCGGTGGTGAATCCTAGTGGATTCAGCATATAAACCGGGGAGATGCTAGTAGCTACATCTCACCCTCTTGCTATCCCCGTCCAAAAAGCCAGTTTTGGTGCTTTTTAAAGCTACTCAGTCCAACAGCTTGTCTGGTCTCAGAGCCCCGGAAGCTCTTCCCTGGGAAAGCCTGGGGGTTCCGTTGTGTGCACTAGCCCCAGGCATGGCATGCAGCAGGTACCCTGGGGATGCCAGCATCTTCTCAGGGAATGCTGCTGTGCCATAGAGGAGCGGGAGAATGGGCACAGCCTCTCAGGCTCTGCGGTGTGAGTCTTCCTCAGCCACCCTCACTACTCAGCCACATGGAACTCAGCTGTCTCATTATCTCCAGGAGGCTGGGCCCAGCCAGCTCGGGCACCTTGGTGGCTGAGATGTGGGATGCCTGCAGCAGGCTGCAACTCCAGGCTACCACCACTCACCCCAGATCTGGGACAATGGTGAAGAGCCTGGGTAGGGGGTCACAGGAGTGCAGTATATTGAAAGCTTGGCACTGGTCAGGCCTACAGAGGAGAGCAGGGTATCTGCTGGCCAAGAGGTTGGCGTGAGTTAGCAAACGGAGTTGGCAGGGTATAGGCCGCTTTAGGGAGATGGATTATGCCAGTTTTAGAAGGATTAGCACGTTAAGCAGTCACAGCCTGGTCAGGCCAGAGCTGAGGGTTACAGTCGCAATGGGTTCATCCTGGTTGCCATGTGCAGGAGAGGTGGAGGCTCTCTGTACATTAGACATTTATTTCCCCATGAGATAAAAGCCCCTGCTTCTCTGAATGGTGGGTGCTCCCCAGCCCTTGACTGTGCTCCTGAGGTGGGAACTCCTGCTTACTCTAATACCTGGCAGAGAGCTGGGCCCTGGGTAGGTGGGAGGCACTAAGTCCTCTCTGGGAGTGGCAGATAGATAATCCAGATGCCTCTGGGACCTTCTGGTGTTTCAGGGCCTTCTAGCCATGTAGCCCAGCTATGCCACACTCTGTAAGAGCCTTGTGGGGACTCACTTAACAAATGGAGAAACTGAAGTCTAGCAAGGGGACAAGACCTGATCAAGATCTAGACCAGTAGTAGCACCAGAAAACAGTCCCTGCTGCCTGTCCCCATGACCCAGTGGCCCTGCACCATCTGTGGTTTGCTGGGAACAGGAAGCAGTGGCAGAACTAGGCTGTAATTATAGCGAAGGTTGTTGATGTCCACAGAGAACCTGTACTAGCTAATGCAGGAGGCAGGAGCCAGCCTGGGCCGCACCCTCCGCTCAGCATCAGTTCGGAACACACCTCTGACCGCAGGCATTTCAAGATCAAAAAGAGGCCAAGAAAGCTTTTAAGACCCATGTGTCTCCCACTCAGTCTCTAGATCTGAAGGTGGACTTGTTTTAGCCATCAACTCAGGTGTACCTCAGAAGGTAGCCTCAAAAAGCATCGAGTCTGTCACCTGCAGACCTCAGCCAGCAGATAAGCCAAAGGGTGTGCTGAGGACTCCGTACCCTGTCATAGTAGGTATGCATCGAGAGCCTTCTGTGTGTCTGGCTCCATTCTAAGAAACTGACCTGCCTGTTAGCTCTCTGTAATCATCACAATAACTCAGGAGTGTAGCCATTGCCATCCCCATTTTACAGTGCTCAGAGGGCAACTTAGCTATAACTTGTCAACACTCACCACATGCATCCCTCTCTGTCCTCATCTCTGTAGAAGCCACAGTGAAAGATGACATGAACAGCTACATCAGCCAATACTACAATGGGCCCAGCAGTGGTAAGTCTGGGTTGGGACTGTTTGCATGCACTATGCAGCCCCAGGACACTTGTGACCCCAGCAAACCCTAAACCCAAAGATAGGTACATTCTGGCCTGGCTTCAGGTAGCAGGGCCCACCATTATAAGCCTGTAGACTGTGATGGCAGAGCTCAGGGTTAAAACACACCTGGAGCTTTAATCCTCATCTTATGGGTTAGCTGAAACCCTGACACCCTGCAGCTGCCATGGCCAGAACATCCTGATCCATCTCTGACTGTGAGAGTTGAGTGGGGAGCCTATAAGAGGAAAGGGTTTGTAGTCCAGAACTCAAGTGATCTTCCATCCCATTCTCAGGTGGCCCTGGTGGAAAGCAAACTTATTCAGCATAACTGGCTAAAGGGGCAGCAGGCCTTGGGTCGTCCTGATGTGCTTAATGCTCCCTTCATACCCTTGAAATCCTCGAGGGTGCCTAGGGGGTCGGGGGTGGGGGTGGGGAGGGAGATTGATTGCATACCCAGACCTGTTATCATACTGGTTTTCAGTAGCCAAAGTTTCAAACCTTGAGTTTGGATTTTACAGTCCTTGAAATTCTTGCACTCTCCACTATAGGCATAGAAAATATATGCTACCTAACACGTATTTGATTGTTTTTCTTCTCCACTGTCTAGCCCCCTAAGACCAGTTCTCTCTTTTCTCCTTTCCCTTGTCCTCATCTAAACTGCTGGTTCTCCAGCTCTCACCCTTTTTCTCAGTCCTCTCCCCATAACTTTGGGGAGAGCCCTGTAGCTCTACAGCCAGCGTACTCTACCATCAGCCCCACTGCCTCTCAGAGAAAAGAGCTGCTATGCGCTGAGAGCCCTGAGGGCAGTCAGTCTTCAGAAAACAGACCACTCAGGACACATACCACACTCCTCCAGCCCATTTAAAACTCCCAAGAGTGTGGCAAGGTGGAACTCAGGGGTTCTCTGGGTAGCCAGCTGGCAAATTCCAGTCTCTAGGAGAGATCCTGTCTCAACTCAACCCCTGGCCCCACTCACATATGGGCAGGTGCTCCCATACTCATGAGCATGCACACATCAACTACTACCACTACCACTAATAATAATTATAATAATAATAATTAATAATAACTCAGTCACTCCTCAAGAGAACCCCAATCCATTCTCCTGGGGCAAGCTTTCTGGGTTGATTGGGATGGACTAGGTTGGTCTATTGTGAAGATATTTCTTCATCTTGGCTTAAAAGGCCCACATGTGAGGCTCTCCTCCCAGACCATTTCTACCACCCAGAAACCAGCAGTCCTCACTGAGTACAAGGTGGACCTCGAGGCCAAAGCACTAGCTGAGAAGTGCTTCCACTGAGAAGCACTTCTATCGGGAAGTGTTGTGGGTCCCGATTCATGGGTGACTGGTAAAAGAATGTCACATGTCTGCACTTCAGTTCACCGAGGGGAACTGGCAACATTTCCCTCAGTTTAAGCAATGATCATGGCCTAGGTTCTCAGACTGCCCTTCATCATGACCTAGATTCTCGAAGACTGCTCTTTACCATGGCTGCTTCTGACACCTAGCAACACTTCTGTTGCCGGCACCTCTCTGGCCTTCAAAGTGACGGAGGCAAAGTGTGATCAATATAACCTTTCTTAGTGGGGCAAACACCTTTAATTTCAACACTCAGGAGGCAAAAGCAGGCAGACCTCTGTGAGTTCAAGGCCAGCCTCGTCTACAGAGTGATTTCCAGGATACCTATCAGCGCTACAAAGTGAAACCCTGTCTCAAAAAACAAAACAACAAATCACACACACATGTATGTATGTATGTATGTATGTATGTATGTATGTATGTATATATGTATGTATGTTATTTCTTGCAGACAGTGGAGCCCCAGAACCAGCAGTATGTGTGGTCACTACAGCTGCCATAGACATCCACCAGCCCAATGTCCCCTCAGACCTCTTCTCAGTCGACCTGCCTCTGAAGCTCAGTGGCAACAGCACCTGCGCCAGCGCCACCTCGGAGACCACCTCCCACTCTACCTGTGGCTCAGTCACCAGGGCCCAGAGTGCCAGCAGCCAGACACTGGGTTCCTCCACAGACTGTAGCACCCCCCGGGAAGAGCTGCTGCCCTCTAAGCCCAGATCTTCTCCCCTGCCACTGCTTCTGCCCCCTCAGCAGCTGGTGGCAGAGGCCACAGTCCAGGACCTGATGTCCTCTCTGTCAAAGGACCCCTGCCCATCCCATAAGGCCTTGGACCCAGCACCCCTGGCCCAGCCTACCCCACTGGGCTCAGTCCAGACCAGCCCTGAGCTGGAGCATAGGGTGAGTCTGTTCAACCAGAAGAACCAGGAGGCTCTCCCTGTTCTTCAGATCAACCCTGTCATCCACTTGCAGCCCACAGCGGGGCTGGAGGAGAAGTTCAGATCTTTGGAATCCAAAGAGCCAAAGTTGCATACAGTTCCTGAGGCCTAGAGAGCCTACTGGCTTGTTGAGTGCAAAGAGGGGAGACAGCCATCTTGGTACTTCAGGACCCCAGAGGCCACCCACGGCCATACAAGGGGCTCAGGATCCCATCTGATCTCCCACAGGGTGCTGTCTGCCTCCAGGGAGGTGACGCCAGGCAGAGGCCACATGCCTCAGACCTCAGTCAGAGTCCAGAGCTGGGGCCTCCTTTTGCCCTACTCAGGAGAGGGTGGTGCTCCTGGCTGGGGTTTTGGGTTTTTGTTTTATTTGTTGTATTGTTTTGTTTTTTAAAACCATTTTTATAAAAACCAGCCTATGGCCCAGCTTCAGCAGGGTAGAGTGTGGGGGCCAGCTCAGCCTCTTTCGTTGCCTTCGTTCCTGATGCCCACCCCGGATTCTCGGGGACAGCACTGTGAGCAGGGGCTGCACAGCCTCACCCCAAGCCGTCTTTCCAGAAATGCTGAGGGAGCCGCCACAACCACGGAGACCACACCCGAGCCTGTCTCACCTGCCATTCTCTCATTCCAGCATGGACATTTCCAAGTCTTCACAGGCCATGAGGGGATGGATCTGGAAGCGGGAGGGGGATGGGAGGGGAGGGACAGCCATTTTATGACCCTGGCTTTAATAATAAAAACCAGCTGCACTGAGATATCTGGCTAGTAGAGGTTTTTGTTTGTTTGCCATTGTCTACAGTGGTTCAAAGTTTACCAGATACACACTTATCTGGGCCACTCTATCTCCTCTCTGGCAGCCCCAAGGCCTTTCCAGAGAGCCTTGAACCATCCACGCTGGCCAGTGAGTGCTTTTCCCTCCCCTATCTCTCCATCAGAATGGAACCCACAGCTGTGCCTCCCTCCCTGGCAACTCCTGAGCAGCTCTTGGACCCAGGGCTCTAGTCTTGGGGGTGTCAGACTCAACCTGGTCCAGAGCTGAGTTCAGCTCTTGTTTTGCCATCTGCCCAGTTACAGACATGCATGACATCCCTGGCTTTCTGCCCGACTCTGGTCATTTTCCTAGATACCCGACCCCAGCTCTCATCCCAGCCTTGATGGGGCCCATGTCCTCCAGTGGGCTGGACTGCAGTAGGCTCAGCCTGGCCTAGTCCTGGCTTTCCCTCTCTCCCTCATTCCCCCTCTCGTTCTGCCTGCCCAACATCTTTCAGAGTTGTGTTTGTATGACCATCAGGTTTCTCGTGGCGGGGGAGGTGGTAAGGGCAGGAAGGGATGGTTTGCTGGTTTAAGGGATCCTGTCCCTCTACATGACAGATGACAGTCACAGCCATTTGGGACGTAGCTCCCACTTCTTTCAAGTCTCCCCTTCACTCTTTAGAGGTGCTTGCTGTATAGGTGTGCAGCCTGCCCTGCCTCTGATAGGTCAGGTGTCCTCCAGCTCCTGGGGCCTCTTGAGTTAGCTCTGGAGGGGCAGCAGCCTCATGGTGTGATCAGCAGCTGCCCCTTTGCCTGCTTCAAGGCTCAGGGCACAGAGACACCCTGGGAACGTGGTTGGAAAGGAGGGAATTGTTAGGTGTAGGCAAAGGCTACCCTTTGTCCATGAGATCTGTAATAATGGTGCTGAAGGATTGTCAGGTTTGTTCCCTGACACAGAAAAAGGATTGGACAGCCCCAGAAGACAGAAGAGAAGCCTCGAGAAAGGGGAAGTAACAGCTTTATCCCCTAGGCCTTAGAGTCTGCTGAATGGACACAGGCATGGATATTTTACAGGGCTCCGGGGTCCTCCCCGTCTCCCCGATTGGTTTGTTTGGATACCACTCTTAGACTCCCACAGCCCATCCTCTCCATACCTCACCACCAGCAGCCCACCCTCCCCAAGTCTGTGATCACATGGCCTCATGCCCACTCAACATTTCTCCTCAGTACCTTGTGGGAACCTGAAGCCGCTATCTCATGGAGCCTACTTCCACTTTCTTTACTCATTTATACCCATGTAGAGCTCCTTTGTTCCAGAGATTGCTGTAGGGGAGGGCCAATGGCTGCTCTAGTTGCTTCCAGCAGAGGGGCTATCAATCCAAAAGAAGAGAGACTTTTATGAGATAAGACTCCTGGGGGGGGGGATTGTGCATTGAGGGGGTTTCAGTAAAATGTCTGACAGGCTAGGCAGGACATCTCATCTATAGGAACAAGAGGACTAAAGGAGCAGAGAGGAGAATGTGAGACACCATTACAATACAGCCCAGAGTGAGACAATCATCCCCTAAAAAAAAAAAATCGTCCCACAGAGTAGCAACCAGCCCTAGACTGGTCTCAAGGGTGATGAACCCGGATCTGCTTTCAGATGCTTTGAGAGCTGTCGGCGTGGCTAGACGCTCAGTCTGAGGTCCCTCCCAGATGGCTTGAGAATGAAGAAATGATTTAACCATCGTTTGATTTTTTTTAGTTTAAACAATAGAGGACCTAGATCTCTTGGCTGGAGGTAGGCTTGAATTGAGCCAAGATTGTGTCTGAAAATAATAGTCACAGGCCTTTGCTCTTTGGCTGTTTCATGGTTCTTTCTCCGTGTCAGAGTCAAAGAGCCAGCCTGACTCAGGAAAGCGGTCTGGAAGACGCTTTAAGACAAATATACTTGGGTCTTGTCTTAGGGGAACTATTGTTGTAATGAAACACCATGACCAAAGCAACCTGGGGAGGACTTAGGCTTCCACATCACTCAAGCTCACTGGAGGAAGTTAGACAGGAACACAGACAGGCCAGGAACCTGGAGGCAGGAGTGGATGCAGAGGCCATGGAGGGGTGCTGCTTACTGGTTTGTTCCACCTACCTTCTTATAGAACCCAGGACCACAAGCCCAGGGGTGGCCCTATCCACCGTGGGCTGGGCCCTTCCCCAACAATAGTTCATTAAGAAAATGCCCTATAACTGGATCTTTTTTTTCCTTTTTTAAATTAGGTATTTTCTTCATTTACATTTCCAATGCTATCCCAAAAGTCCCCTATGCCCTCCCCCCCACCCCCCCCACCCCCCCCACTTCTTGGCCCTGGCATTCCCCTGTACTGAGGCATATAAAGTTTGCAAGACCAACGGGCCTCTCTTTCCAATGATGGCCGATTAGGCCATCTTCTGATACATATGCAGCTAGAGACACGAGCTCCAGGGTACTGGTTAGTTCATGTTGTTCCCTTATACCTGGATCTTATGGAGACATTTTCTTAGTTGAGGTTCCCTCCTTTCAAATAGCCCTAGTGTGTGCTGAGTTGACATCTACCTTTCAAACAGCCCTAGTGTGTGCTGAGTTGACATCTACCTTTCAAACAGCCCTAGTGTGTGCTGAGTTGACATCTACCTAGCCAGCACAGGTCTGAAGTAGAAGGGCTGAATCCTACCTCCTGCCCCAACTTCTTAGCTCAACAAATAGCACCCGGCAATTTATACACAAAGGGCATTTGTTCCTCTGAAGGAACTGAACTCTGGCCTACACTGAATGGAAGACTCGCTGCGGAGTTCCGTGATGATTGGTTGTCCTCCTTATAACCTGGAGAGATTGGTGATGAGTCTCATCTCCTGTGCTGCATTGGGAGCAGGACCTGGCAGGCTTTAGCTTGAGAATTAAGCTTTATAAGCTTATCAGCAAGTGGTAGCAAGCAGCCACAACTGAGAAGAATCAAGTCCTCAGACTTCCCTTTAGCAGTGCCTAACCTGAGCCTGTCCCTGGCCGGACACGGTGTGACCAACAGCTTGAAAGCCTGTATCCACAATCAGCTCATATGTGCCCACAAATGACAGCCCAGAGAGCTCTTTCTGTTTTTCTTAATCTGCTACTGAGAAGCTTTGTGAATATAGATGGGTGGGTCTGAGTTCTCCACCATTCCTGAGTTCTCCACCATATCCTGCAAGAGAAAAATCCCAGAGGGTATTGGGGATGTACCTCCTGACAGAGGAAAATTGGAAGTTTGTTTGTTTGTTTGTTTGTTTGTCTGAGATCTAACTCTGTCCAGTGCTTGAAAAAGTAGCTGAGTAGTGAGTGACTTTGGAGGGATCTTGGGACCGGTTTGTCCCATCTGCAATGGAAGAAGAGATGAAGAAATATTTGGTCGAGGTTGCTCATTCCCTCCCTGCTACGCTCTCTGGTCGAGTCAACTGGACAAGCCGAAAGGCTTAAAAGTCACTCATGAGGCAAAAGAGTTTCAAGGAAGCTCTCCTCCTGGAGGCTAGTGTTCTCTACCCATACATTAATTTTTCATTCCCGAGTTCCAGTACTACGCTAGTCTAGAGTATGGATCCACGTGCTCTCTTTCAGTATTTTCCTATAAGTGCTCTGACATGGCTAAAGTCTTCCGCCAGTGTTCCAAAAGTCCAAGGGCATCCTTGACCAAGATCAAGGGTTTAGAATTCAGCAAGATGGGGCTGGTGAGATGGCTCAGTGGGTAAGAGCACCCGACTGCTCTTCCGAAGGTCCAGAGTTCAAATCCCAGCAACCACATGGTGGCTCACAACCATCCGTAACGAGATCTGACACCCTCTTCTGGTGTGTCTGAAGACAGCTACAGTGTACTTACATATAATAAATAAATAAATCTTAAAAAAAAATCTTTAAAAAAAAAAAAAAAAAGAATTCAGCAAGATTGTAAAAGCTAAGTCACTCCCTTACACAGGAATTTACCATCGCTTAGGAAGAAGGAAGTTTCAGACCAAAGGAGAAACCAGAATAGATACTATAGCAGAGTTACACCCATACACATATTTATAATGGCCTAAGGGGAAGGTGGACTATACAAGAGACTAAAATAGGAACTATGGCAAGGACGCGAAGCCCTTGACCCTGGCTTCTAAGATTAGTGAATTTTAGGTGGAGCCTTCATTGATCCCAGCTGATATCAATGTATTCTATGCTGGGTGGTTCCCGTTAGACCTTTTGTGTTTGCATTCCTCTGTTTTATGTAAGATTCCGGTTACCTCAATTGTACCTTGCGAATATGTCACCCAACTTCCTTATTGTCCTCTGCATAAAAAGTCTGATGCTCGAGTTGTAACATTACATTCAGATTCCACACAAACTCTCCTGCGTGTGTGTCTGTCTGTCATCCATCCACGCTTTGCCCACCCGCGTCGAGAGACCCCGTTCCACGCAGACACTGGGACCTAAAACGTCTGCGGCACCTCCCCACATCCTCCAGTCCACCTGCTGGGCTAGTCCAGTCTGTCATCAGGAAGAAGTTACTATGATTTAGTCTTCCCCGGGGAGAGGCTGGATCAAGTAGTGGGATTTCCATACCATGTCCTTTAATCTTCCCTATAGCCATGTTGACCCCAGCCTAGGGCCACACAAGGGCCACTTTCTATGCAAACCACACACGCTCCAAGAGGCAGCAGAAGCTCCGCTTCCTGAACCCACTGGGCACATGCTATATGATAAGTGTTTCTCAGCTCTGGCCTTACATGATCCCCAAACCCAAGGTCTTAACTTTTAACTCATCCAAGCTAACAGAACAAGAAGGCAAAGCCAGATGCAGAATGGAAACAGGTAGGTCCAATCCCACTGGCCCATTGCACAAATGGCCACAGGTATACTAGGGGGAGTCCAGGAGCCAAGTGTTATCTGCCCCACTCTGCAGTCCACCCACCTACTAAGTTTCCAAGTGTTAGGCATTTGGAGAGACCCCAGAGCCAGGCCTACTAGCCCATTGTCAGCCCCAGCTGGCAGGCAGGGTTGCATTCCTCACAAGCTTGCCTCTGCTGCTCACTGCATCCCTATGTGGTCCCTGTTTGAGCAGGCTGGAGGCCTTCTAGAGAAACAACTCGAGATGCGAGCTTTACACCTGTGACTTGGCACCAAGTCTAATGCTATCCAAATGAAACAGGGTCATTGGTTCTCTCAGACTGTCCAGCAAGATTCCAGACATGTGCTGGGCCTGTATTTAGGCCAATGCTACTCTGTTCATTTTTCAACAGAAATTGGCTATTGGCAATTTCCCTAGCAGATTCGCAGAGTGTGGATCCGATATCTAATAATCCCCTCTGTTGCCCTGGGGTGCTGTTCTGGGAATGCTTCCTTTATTGACAACACTTGGCAGAAACTGTGAAGCACTTAAGAAACACAGGGACCTACGACAGCCAGCCTATCAAGCTTCACCCAACAAGAAACTGATCTTTGCTGCTCTCAGCCCGTGCTCAGAGCTGTGGAGACTTTCCACCCTGTTGGCTCACTCATTAAGTAATTACACAGTGATTGATAGGTCCCAGTAAAGGCCACTTTTTATCCTCTAGTTTTATGACAGGCTTGGGTTCAGATAAATCAGGTATTCTTTTTTAAGGCCTGTGGGTCAGAGAAATCCCAATGGTTGGGGCACAGTGAAGGGGATCTGTCATCTCCTTACCAGAGGGTCCTCTGTAGATACTAAGGTGGGCATGGGTACCTCATGTTCTCCTCTTTCTCATTAGCAACCATGAAAGGAGGGGAGCCTTTTCCAAATATCTGCTCTTATTGGTGTAACTCTTCAGTTTCCTGTGCCTTAATCGTATATGATCCTCTATTCAAAGACGCCTCTGGAGTAAATGTTCCAGTTGACCCCTTCTCTCAGGTTTATAATCTATAAGCAAGCATGGTGAGCGCCAAGGATGAATAACTTACCCATAATCTAGAGACCATTGAATGCTATTTCTCCTCAGTCTGTTTATGTCATAGCATCTAGAAATTGAAAAGGTGACTAAAGGAAGCAGGAGTGCCCGGGGCATGATGGGACAGAAGCAAACGCTGGCCACAAAGAGCAAAGGATGGAATAGCAGCAGGAAAAACAGCATTAAGACCCAGCCCTCACCTCCAGCCTCCCACCCAAGCATGCTGGTCCTTCTTGGCCTCTAGCTGTTAGTGGTACCTGGGAAACCGCTGCCGAGGCAGAGGCTCCTAGGCATACAGTTCATTAAGCCAGTCCTGTAAGTGCTACTGAGAGTAGACAGATGAGCAGGCCAAGAGTAAGGGAAGGAAGAGCCTTGCCCCTTCGGGATAGGAGAGGAATGTGGCTGGAAGTCTGCTGAACAGGGCCTGGATCCCTCCCTCTTCTCTGTTGGTCCTGTTTAGATGTCTGTCCTCTGTCTCTAGGCTTTCCCTCATTTTCCTCCCAGTGACTTCTGGAAAAAGCCGCTGCCTCCTCTACCTACATCCCTCTATCTAACTGAACAAGAGTATGATGAAGGTGTTAAAGGACATCCAGCTGGCAAGTGTTGGGTGTGGCCAGGCCTGCCACAGGGAAAGACAGTCTTGGATGTTGGTTGGCTCACCAGTCAGCACAGTGAAGCCTTGATCTCTGAGGCCTTTCTATATGTCAACAATCCTATGGAGCAGGCTGAGGGCCAGGTGTCCATGGGTCATCACTAGTGGGAGGTACATCTGGCACAGAGCCCAGCACTGGTGTCCCCCAAGTCCAGAGAGCTTGGAGATGAGGTATGGGGCTGCCGTTAAGGTTTTCTGCATCATGATGGGCGAGATGACACTACAGGCTCTGTCATTTGCAAGACAGGAGTCTATCAGGTCAGTTACCAGTAACCTACCCCCAACAGGACTGAAACTAGCCCCCTTTCTCAGCCGCCATTCTTCTGAACTCTGTTGTCCCTGGTTCTGAGCTAGTACAGCTGATTTAAGCAGATTATCCACCAGGACCTGAGCCAGGTGAGCACTGCAGATCTGCTGCCAGCCAACACCCACTGCCAGCCAACACTCACTGCCAGCCAGCACCCACCTCTGCAGTGAACCACAGGACAGTGGAGGAAACCATTACGGGGCATTTTAAAAGAGTAAGAATATCACTTTTTAATGGAGTACTTTTGACACAACTGTAAAATCAAACCACTTCCAGAAAACATGAGCGGGAGGTTATGGATTGTCTCTTCCAACTGAGAGCCAGCTGTCAGAGCATTAGAACAAACGGAATATCAGTCAGGTGGAGATGGTGAGACAGCCACGCGGCAGAGGTGCAATGTATAAGGGAGGCAGAGGTCTGTGAGTGCAGGGAGAAGCCTTGTGTTAAAAAGTGTATCGGGGGACGGGGTGAGGGTAGAGCTGTGTGGGAATATACGGAAAAGATCAGTGGGGCGGGGCACTGCATGCTGGTTTGAGGTGACGATGCTCATGCTTCAGAAGTATGCCACAGAGCGGCTCGCAGGGTAGCCTAGCGGCTTCGGGGGAATGACTGGCCAGCAAGGGACCAGAGCAGAGGCAGGCAAGATGAAGAGCATGGGGGCTGAGGGGGTGAAAACCGGACCGGTCTGGACACCCCTACATGTACAGAGGCAAGATCAGCAGAGAGCAGAGGAGCCAAGTTGCCTCTCGGTGAGGGTGGCCGAGACCCTGGAATGTGTAGATAGCTGTCCTTGGTATCAGGAGTGTACACAGGACACCAGACAGCATTACTGTTCCTTCTCTGGAGCCCTCTCTGGGGAAAGGGGCCAGGGCCAGGCCTCAGTTACAACCTCCCCCCATTACAGAATGACCCCAAGGCAGATACTCCAGGCCTGTGGTTAAAAGGTCTGGCTTTCATGGCTCCCCAGAGTGCTATAGCTGGGGGCCTGTGAAGGTGGGCCAGCACTCCTTAGAAGGTCTCTAGCCCAGAGAAGAGGCTTCCTGTCCATTAGTCCTTCAGAAAAGACCACTCTGGGGTCCCAAGGGAGACTCCCACAGGAGTGGGGTAGCTTAGGTGGCAGTTGCTATCCACTGGAGGAGAAGGAAGGTGATAACCGAAATGGCTATGAGAATTTCCTAAGGGGACAGGTGCTTTTGACAGTCTTGGACCCTTGCCACAGCTCTGCAAACCAGGCTTACTTCCCCAGCTCTGCAGCAGAGGAAACACAGGCACCGTAGGGTGAGGTAAACCCCCCTGCCCCCCAAAAAAAGGCTCACTAGTAAAATGTAGTGGCAGGATTCAAACACCGGACGGGACTGTTGGTGGTGTCCTGTGGGAGAGACCCCACCCTCGAAGTGCTCGGCTGCCTGCTGTGCCCTAAAGGGCGGGCCTCCTTGCTCAGCCTTGCCTTTGGAGCCTTGAGAGCTTTGTGACCATCCTGACATGCTGAACCCAATGGTAAGGACAGCAAGGCTCAGAGTCAGCAGTGAGTGCCCAGCCTGCAGAAACCCTGCAGCCCTGGCCAGAAGCCACCCAGGGCTGGGAACTAGAAGGTCTTCTCTGAGTGGCGTGACTGGTCAACCTCCTGAGCTCCCAGCTAACCCAGACCCTAACTTTTCAGGTCAAATCATACAGATAGAAATGGGGGAAGGAGCACCGGATTTCACAGACCATGTGTGGCCAGAGGCTGGTATAGGGTATTCATTCCCTCCATAGCTTAGTGAGTCCCCTCTGACTCCAGGACTATCCTGGGATAGTCAAGAGAGCAAGGCTCTTAGCACTAAAGAGAGACCGTAGAGCTGGGGTCACTTTCCCTGGGAGCTGATGAGAGGTTCAAGCGCTAGTTATGATTGTTTGTTTGTTTGTTTGTTTGTTTGCTTTTCGAGACAGAGTTTCTCTGTGTAGCCCTGGCTGTCCTGGAACTCACTTTGTAGACCAGGCTGGCCTTGAACTCAGAAATCCACCTGCCTCTGCCTCCCAAGTGCTAGGATTAAAGACATGCGCTCCCACTGCCCGGCTTAGCTATGATTCTTATAGCTGCTGAACAAAGGCTCTCACAACTCTGGGTGTCTGAACCAATATCTCAGGGCTAAAGCCAAGTCTGCTTGTCCCTGTCCACCCCAATTCTAGGTGCTGCTGTCCCTTACAGTGTGCAAGATCCGGGTGTCTGGATTCCTAGACCAGCCCTGTTTCTGTCTTGCTTTGTGACTCCAAGAAAACCCTTGAGCTCCTCCCTCCCTAGCTCAAAAATAATGACTTCTATGTGCCCCACCCCTGAGGGTTGCTGGGATAGCTAATGACATAATGGAAGGGAAAGCCCTCTGAGAATGTTTCAAGGGAAACACAAGCTGAAGGCTCCCTTATCAATAATAGATGCCCGGGGTGCATTTCTGCCAGCCAGCGCACACTCAGCACTTCTGGGGCGGATGCCCAGGGGATACTCTTTTATTTCATTTGCTGCCACTGATAGTTCAGAGTGGGGAGCAGGGTGGTGGACTGATGGGTACCCTGCCCTAGCTCCAACAGCCAGCTCCTGAGCTCTTGCTGCTGCCACATCCTATCTGTTCCCTTGTAAACAATGTCTCAGAGTCACCCAGTTTCAGGCAGCGGGTACCTGCCTTTTCCTTTTCCAATATTGGCTCTAAATCTACCCCTCACACATTGAGGAAATCACAATATTGCATTTTTTTTTCTTCACGTGGCGCTATTGCTCCAAAGTTTGGTTTGGGGTCCTGATGCATAGTTAATTTAATTATCCGAAGAAAATGATGGAACACTCGCTACTAATTTATTACCAGCTACCAAGGACACAGCGTTGACATAATTTCATTCAGAGTCTCAGCTTAGGAGAGCAGGCTGCCTACTCGCCCTGAGCAACCAAATGAAATTGACTACCCAGGAGGTCAGCCAGGACATTAAACAACGTGATGACTGTGGCAGAGCCCCGTGCCCAAGATTTACAACACGCCTTTCACCTCACACTCCAGGAGCCTCCCTAACATCAATTAGGCCTTATAACTGGGAGGACCCACCTCCACCTCCACTGCTAAAAGAAAAGGCATGGACTGTGGATCCTGGTTGGGACAGTGCCATAGGAGAAAGCAGACTGGAGCCATGCTGTGACATAAAATGCCCCGCCCGGGTCCTGAGCAAAGCACAGAGAAACAGCAACCCAGAAGAGGCTTCAGGAATGAGATCAGCATTGGGAATGCCTGTTTTTCATGCTTGGTCTTCTGCTCCAAATGTACCCCTTTCTTTTTCAGCCACGCCCTCCAAGCCCGGCTAGCTGCCACATCTTTCCTTTACTCCAGACCACCCTGCTGGGTCCCAGGGTAAGGCCCTTGATTGTCTAAAGTTACTACTAATCTTCAGTCCCCAAGAACTTGTCAACTGTCAGCTTTTGTCTTCTCATCTGTAGTATGGGGGGATTCGTGAGACATTTTTTTTTCTTCTTCTTCAGAGCTGAGGACTGAACCCAGGGCCTTGTGCTTGCTAGGCAAGCGCTCTACCACTGAGCTAAATCCCCAACCCTGATTTGTGAGACTTTAATGAGACCATGCATCTAAGAGTCTCAGCTCAGCATCTTGGGCATACAAAACTCTCAAAAAATATATGGTCTTTACACACGCAGTGTGAACTCTGTGTATACATTCAAAGGTTAAAACATAATGAGCACCTGGGTCAAGCCACTATCTTGCAGATGATGAACATGAAGTCTAAATGGAGAAGGAAACCAGTCATGGTGAGTCACGCTGTCATCCTGGTGCTCTAGATGAGGCAGAGGATAGCCATGAATGTGAGCTATATGTTGAGTTTTAGGCCAGCCTGGGCTATAGAGTAAAGCAGTGTCTCAAATAATTAATAATAATGATAAAATTTTATATTTTATAAGAATAACAATAGTTATTATTCAAAAAATTAAGAAAAGAGGAAAAAATAAATAGGCACCTTTCAACTAGGATCTGGGTGACCAGCCTAGATGTCCTCAGGTGGCCCAAAACAGGGATAACAGTCCTTCTAGAGGGACCAGAGGGAATCAGCATCTGCCCTGACCACCTGGGTCATGTGACTAGTTGTGGGAGGTAATGGAGGGGATGCCCAGCAGACCAAACCTCCAGGGCCCCCGTCCTACTAGACTGGATGACATGAAAAGCAAGTACCAGCCTCCTTCAGAGGCCACCTCAGAGCCTCTTGCTACTGATGACAAACTTGGAGTTCTGAAGCCATGCACAGGGAGAAGAGTCCTAGAGAAGCTGGGGAGGGGGGCAGGTGAGGAAGCAGCATATGGAAAGGACAAGAGTCCTGGAAGAGCTGTGCTGTGAAGGAAGCTGGGGCAGTGGAAAGGCCATGTACCGCCAAGCCAGAGTCCAGTGTGGTCCAGTATGTCAATACTCACACCTCTGGCTGTTATCTCTGCCCTGTGCTCCTCACAGAAGGCAGCAGCAGTGAGATGACTACTTAGGATCATCCAGTATGTGATCAATTCTTAGTAAGCCATATTTGCCAAAATTTCTGCTTTACGTTCCAGTTCTCCTACTTGCTATGTGACCTGGGGCAAATTCCTGGGCGTCTGATTTCCTGAATCACTCTCCTACCCACGTGCAGGGTGGTGTGCACCCAGCATTTTAAAAGCCAAGGTTATCAGCAAGTCTTCTTCACTCAGTCTCCAGAGTCCCCCAAAACTAGGGTTACACAAAATCCTGACAGTATATCCCCTTATATACTCCTTTTACAGGATTATCAGTCAAGAGCCTCCAGCTAACTATATCCATCTGGCACAATCAGTCAGGTTCCCTGGGTTTCCAGCTTTCTCCAGCTCACTTTTATGTCCACCCAAACAAACCCCCTAGTCAGAGGCAGCATGAAACACAGCCATACTGAGCATTCCTTTCAGAATGAGAACATAAGGTGCATTTACGGCTGGGGTTTCCAGACCTCCAGCCTGCGCAGACACGCCCAGGCTCTGGCGGCAACCGGGCTCCCCTCTCCCCTATCCTGGAAGGAAAAGCTTGCTCTCCCCCAGCCTCACCCACAGCACTGGACCCATTTACAGCATCTCCAGGGACCCATTTTGTAACCAGAGCATTTTCAGCTAAACCCATTCAGGGCATGAAGCCAGAGGACTCCTGTAACCACGTCCAAATGGCTTCCATCTTGTCCTCCCTCTGTTATTGGGAATACACCACCAGGTCTGGCTAGTCCTCTAGACAGGTCATGGGCCTTCCACAAAAACTCAGTGGCTCTCCATTACCAAGACCTGCTCAGGTGGCAGGGCCTCAGGTCATGCAACTCTTTGTATAACACTCAATAGGCTGACATTATTTTCATTTTGACTTTGTGTGTGTGTGTGTGTGTGTGTGTGTGTGTGTGTTATGCTTATGTGTATGAGTGGAGAGTGTACATGCATGTGGACAGCTGAAGTTGAAATCTGGGAGTCTTCTCTAATGGCATTTTACTTATTGAGGCAAGGTCTCTCAGTAAACTCAATTCTAGCTAGTTTAGCTACTAGTTAGCCAGTCCTAAGATCCAGCCTCACTCTTGTAGGTGACCCCCACACATGCCAGGATTTTACATGAGTTCTGGGGATTCAAACTCTGGTTCCCATGCTTACGTAGGAAGCATTTTATTGGCTAAACCACAATCTCTGCCCAATATTCTGACAATTGATTATAAAACATTCAAATAATAGCCACCAACTAGCAGAGAGGATTCTTAAAAAGTATTCAACAAAATAACCCGATATGCCCCTAAGACAAAACAAAAGCTATGCATGGGCAGGCTGAGCCCCTTGTTCATTCTCTTGGGCATCTGCTGGCATTGTCTAAAAACAAAGGGCACGGACAGGAAAGCTTTAGCAAAGGATGTGTAATGACTTAACACAGGCACATCTCCATCGACTGACTGTCCCTCTGTGGTATACTTTCATGGAACCAGCATGACAGCCAAGTTTGAGAAACACTGAATTAGGAGGGAAAAGGCCTAAACTCATCAATGACCCCTACAAACTGGCTTCCCTTAGCCCACACTTCCCAAACTCCACATCTCTGCTTCTCACTGCCTCAAGTATCCACAGGAACTCTGAGTTCTGTTTCCTCTTCCACCCTATATGCTAATGCAAAGCCTCCAGCCCAGGAAGAATAGCCAGGTCTGGCCCACAGGGAATATCTAATGACAGTGCCAAGTATTTGCTCTCTCCTTTTGCATCTCCTCTCTTCTATTTGAGTAAAATTCATGAGGGCGGGGACCAACTATGCCTTCAACAGCCCATGACTCAAAGATTAGTGCAATGTCCTCTCTGACAGGCAAAGCTAAAGCTACTCTAGGTTTTAGCTCCCACACATCACAACTGCTGAGCCATCAAACATTGCAAAATGTTCCCTGCAGCATTGCTGAACACATGCACTTACGCTGGGAGCACTGTCACCACTGGGCCTTGGGCTGTGTGAAAGATGCGGCTGTCCTACAAGGGAAAAAGGCTGCCAGATTTCCAGGAACCATGGGCAGCTAACCCAACCTGGGATGGAAGCACACATAGGTAGTAGGCACAGTGCCCTCACCCTCCTCCACAGTTGCCAGAGGCCATAGAGCCGGAGCAAGGAGCCATAGGAATTGATAGTTCAGTTTTCAGAAAAGTGGAAATGAGAGGGGTACCTCGAACCAGACTTCTTGGATTAAGTTTTCACTTTCATCTCCACAGCTTGATTTTTATATGTACATATTTGTATGTGTGAACAGATGTGTGTGCTTGTGGAGGCAAGCAACTGTCCTTGGTTGTCTTCCTCTCACTCCTTTTCCACTTTATTTTTTGAGGCAGAGTCTCTTATTGATCTTGTAAACTAGCTAGCTAGCAGGCCCCATAGATGCACCCATGCCTAGCTCCCCAGTGGTGCTGAGACCTTTTACAAGATACTAGTTACAGACTCAGATCTCTATGACTATGCAGCACTGAACCACCTTCCCAGCCTACACGACAGACTTTTGGAAGTACACCCCACATTGGCACTCAAAGGGACTTCCAGTTTCATGAATCCTTCTGGAGGCAACCATACCAGAACACTGCCTCTCCTTTCTACCACAATGCCTTCCTGGTGACAGAAATCACCTAGTGCTCTTTGTCTGAGGCTGATGATTGTGTAGGCCTGGTCTCCCTGTTCCTTGAGTTGAGGGAGAACCAGATTTCTAGTGACATAACCATTCTGAAGCCAGACTGCCCAGGTTCAAATCTGGGCTCTGGTTTAGCTGTTTGAATTTGGAGAAGTTACATAACCTCCCAGAGGTTGTAATTATTGCTGTAAACCAACCAAAGCAGATTATAATTTATAGATCACTACGGAGACTGGAGAAGTAGCAAGTGCTTAGTCAGTGCCTGGCTATATGCACAGCAAGTATGATATAGTCAGGGGCTGCAGAACACCTACCTAAGTGACAGTGGTCCTGTAAGACTGCCATGTTGCTGCCAATTTCCTATTGTGTGGTAGTACCATGGCACAATGTATCAACCACACATCTATGGGATAGGTGTAAACAAGTTGACTGTGCTGCAGGTCATATGCATACACACACACACACACACACACACACACACTGAACACTGTATAGAGTTGGCTGGACCATCTAGGTTTGTACACTCAATGACATCTGAAGATCAAAATGGACATTTCTCAGCTCTTAGCAGCCTGCTAAGTGACTTGGCTAAGTTAAATTCTATGGCGATAACAACCAGGAGCATCTAGTAAATGCTGGTTCTTGGAGCTAGGAGAGGGCAGCTCTGTCAGAAGGAATCAAGTAGGAGAAAGGATAATCAGTTCAACTCAGAGAAGGGTGTTACCTGGGATGTTCTCTGAT
Source organism: Mus musculus (assembly GCF_000001635.26). Taxonomy (NCBI): domain Eukaryota; kingdom Metazoa; phylum Chordata; class Mammalia; order Rodentia; family Muridae; genus Mus; species Mus musculus. Next base: position 55,453,109 of record NC_000075.6, read on the forward strand.
AAGCTTATCTCAGTGGGGGTGCCCCTACAGCCATCCCATCTGCCATTGCTCCTACCCCTGCAGCTGGGATAGAAGGTAAATGGAGAAGCCTTTAAAAAGCACTTCAAAGACAGAAAGATACAGTAATCACTTTCATGAGGTGACTGAAGCCATGTATGCACAGGCAATTCAAGTCTCCTTTGTGCCTCACTACAACTGGGGCAACCAGAGGCACAGCGAGAGACCCTATAGCTCTAGGCATTCTAGGATCCCATGGTACTGATGTGTCCATGACTTGTGAAGAGCTACTGTCCTCTAAACTCATGAAAAGGCTGAAACGCCACAGCTTACGAAAGTGCTTTGTAGCAAGTGACTCCAACTCAAAATAGGCTCAATTAGGGAGCAGAGGAAAGGCCAGGCTGTCCACATGGGGCCTAAAGGTCCCAGTACCCTTTGCCTCACTGCTCACTCCCTCTCTTCCTTGTGGTGCTGCATACTCAATCCAGGGCACCACCTCAGCTTCTGAAGATATGTTTCCTGTTGGCGGTACTTCTGATTCTACTTTGCAGATGACTCCCTGCCCGTAGCCTCCTGCAGGCCTGGCTGTGGCCTCACCTGCCTCTCTCAGACCTGCACTCATCCTCACTTGTACGTGCAAGAGATGACCATGTGTGTGGAGAATGCAGGACCCCAGTTGCTTTTATCCCCACTGAGCAAACTACCAGGAGAGTAAAGAAAAGGACAGAGCATTTTCTGAGGTGGATTTTAAATATCCATAGTAGTACCAAACTATCCGCATAAGAAGTAATACTGTCTCAGAGTTGTCCCTCCCTCTCTACTCCCCATACTCTGCAGGCACAGAGTTCTATAAACTGAGAAACCCCTAAAATGGACAACTGAAATTTAACTTAAACCAGCCAAATACTTCCAGCACGGTCAAGCTCAAGTCAGGTTTTCTTCCTCACACTGGCTGTTTTTTCTGAAGAATAGACTGTTTCTGGAACATTCACACTTTGAGGTCAAGCTTCTGTAGCTCTGACTTTGACAAGCCAGCCCCTACCTTTTGGGATATGGCATTCAACATTATATTAGGGTGACCAGGCTATGAAGATTTCCATGCTTACAACCTTGCCTAAAATAAACATAAGACCCGTAAAGAGATAAGTGATGGTGATAGTGGTGATGGTGGTGACGATGGTAATGACGGTGATGAGACCCGAGACAGACCTAACTATGAGATTCTGTTTGTCCAGGAACTTGCTATGTAAACTAGGCTAGTTTAGAGTTTGCACAGATCCATTTGCCTCCAGGGTATTAGAATTAAAGGTGACTGCCACCACATCTGCCTAGAACTGGATTTTATTCCCTTTCTTCAATTTGTTCTTTTATTAAGAAGCTAGGCATGTTTCTGATAGTAATCTTAAAGGATGACAAAACTTTATTATGTTTTTTATTTCAGAATTAGAAAATGTCAAAAAATAATTGTTTGAAACCACAAAAAATTAAAAAGGAATATAATAATTGATTCATCAAAAGGCATTCTAGCTGCTGTTAGCATAATTTCTTTCTTCAGATTATGAATTTCTATGATTTCAGCTGAATACTTTCAACAGTTTCCTTAAGATATGATTTTGACTTATTTTTTCTTCAGTATTTCTGTCATTTCAGGAACCACCTGCAAAACAAACAAAAAACCAAAACAGTAGTTAAGTTTCTTGACAGGACCTCCCTGAGATAGGGCAATTAGCATGGCAGGTCTCTGCTCAGCAACAAGTGCCATCCAGGTACACGCATTCCCTGCTCTTGCTCTCTCCTCTACACAGATGGCAAACTCTCCGTGAGGAGAGCATGAGGAACATGGGCTGTCAGGGGCTAGAGCAAACTTCTGCCCAGACATCACTGGAAATACTTAGCAGGAACTTTTTCTCTCCAGGGCTCAGAGCAGTGAGACCTTCTTACCTCTGTATCTCCAGTATCCTTCTTTCTTACCTCTGTATCCCCAGCATCCTCTTTTTTACCTCTGTATCCCCAGCATCCTCTTTCTTACCTCTGTATCCCCAGCATCCTTCCTTCTTTCCTCTGTATCCCCAGCATCCTTCCTTCTTTCCTCTGTATCCCCAGCATCCTTCCTTTCTTCCTCCCCTGTGCATCTCACTTCCCTTCAAGTCTGCAGTATTACTATTCACAACTGCCACCACCTCCAGCACCTCTCCCTCATTCTTGCACTGCACACTTCACAACATTTTGTTGGCTTTCTCAACATGTGTTACTATCAGGTGGCACATTCAAATGAACTGAACATGCAGTGTCATTGCTTTTCATTAGAATCCAGGTCAGGACAGTGGCTGCAGCTAGAATCTGATGTTCTCTCACTGCTTGGACAGCCGTGAGCAGAGAGTGGAACTGTGGGATGACACACACATTCTGAGCACTAGCTGGGCCACTTGTGTAAAATATCAATTACCCAGTCCTGCAAAGGGCTGTGGGCTGCCTTAGCTCACAGAGATCTTCGTTGACCGTTACACTGATGAATGCAGCCTCTCAATTATTTAAGAGAGCTACATTTCCACCAGGTGGAAATAATGTGTTCCTACAAAATTTATTAAGGAAATTGTCGACATGTTGTTTCTTCCGAATGTCACTTTGTCTCCAGCCTATTAAAAGGCCTGTGTTTACCATGGAGCCAGCAGGCATTCGCTCAGGGCAGCACTAAGTGCTGGCACCACTTCCCCTGGCTTTCCTCAGTGGAAGGACCATGAGCTCATGCCAGTCACAGGGCTGACATGCTCCCAGAGCCTCATGTGGGACCAGCGTGTTTCATGAAAAATATGCCACAGCACAACATCTTTCCCCAGAAGGCCAAACACTATAACAAAACAAAACTACCCTCCAGAATATCCCCTCTCCAAACTCCCCAACAGAGTCACGGGGATTTTCTCTTGCCATCGTTTATTAGTCTTAAAAACAATTTAAACCAACAACAGACTTTACAAGGGTTCTATATAATCCTTTAGGGGAAAATGCTAAGGGTAAAGGCTGAAAGACCTGGATTATCTGTATTTTCCTTTAGATATTGCAGAGGTAACTAGCTCTACTTAGGAAAGGCACATCAAAGAAGACTTGAATTCAAAAAGGCAGTTTTCTGCCATAAACATCTGATGAACATGTTCCCCTTAGACTTGGGAGAGTGGAGAAGTTTCTGGCTAAGTGATTTCAGTGTGCTGAAATGTACTGGATTAAGTGATGGCTGTTCAGCTCCATAGATATTCTAAAAAGTCAACCAACTGCATATTGAGTTTGTTGAGTAATCCTATTACTAGAGATAATACTCTAAATGTGGTCATCTTATACCAGAATGTAGGAGAATGAGACAACATCGTTACTTGCTACAAATTCAGGAATTATTAAGAAAGAAGAGACTGATGTAGCAAAGGAAAATTTAGGGCATCATCCTAGAGGAGAAATGAAGTTTGGTTGAGGAGGGGCCAGGGAAGAAGGGAGAGAAAGGAGCCAACTGAAGTAAATACTGCAGGTTCAAGAGGGAGCAGGGAGTACAGTGGTTGTAGTGGGAAGACACCATGGGACACTATGGTCTCTTCAATACACAGAGCAGAACAAACAGATATCCACATGGAAAAAAATGAAGGTGGGTCCCTATCACACACCATATACAAAAATGTACTCAAAATGAATGACTATAACCATGAAGCTGTTAGAAGAAAGTCTAAGAGTAAATCTTCATTACTTTAGTTGGCCATCGACTCTCAGAATAACAAAATACCAAGTAATGAAAGGAGATACTAAACAGACTAGATTTCACCAAAATTAAGAACACTTGTATATTTGATATTATCAAAAAGTTAAAGTAAAGTTGGGCATAGTGATACTATCTTTTATTGCAGCACTTGGAAAGGCAGAGGCAGGCAGATCTCTGTGCCCAGCCTGATCTACATAGTGAGTTGCAGGCCATCAGGGACAACAAAATGAGACACTGCCTCAAAAAACCAACCAATCAAACCAAACCAAACCGAACCAAGTCAAAACAACAAAACTTTATTCAGTGGGAAGAAATATTTGGAAATCACATATTTGATAAGGGTTTTGTATTGAAATGCAAAGAACTCCTACAAGCCAACAAAAAGTCAAACAACCTAACCAAAGATTTTGGATATGGCTCAGTACCCAAGTGGAGCACGTGCCTAAAATGCATGAAGCCCTGGTTTCCACCTCTAGCACTGAAAAAAGGAGCGAAAGAAAGAAAGAAAAAAAAGGACTCGGATAGAAATGTTCAATAAGTATGATGTGCTTAAATCTCCTTACATCAGTAATTACTGATGAAATACAAATTAAAACTACAACTGAGGCACTACTTCATCCCTAAGATGGCTCTAATTAAAAGAACAGAAAACGGTAAGTGTTGGTGAGATTGTGGGAAAAGCCTTAGCCATTGCTAGTAAGAATGTGAAACAGTCATTCTCTGTGAAAGCAGCGTAGGAGGTCTTTAAAAAGCTAAGAAGGAATTACTATGACCAGGCAATTCTGCTCTATGTACATGTAAAGAAAATAAGAGCAGGGATATGAACATATAATTGAAGCCCAATATATTAGGAGAAAGTTTTCTTAGGTATACCACTTAAAGCATAGGCAACAAAGATTTAAAAAACAAAACAAACAAGCAAAAAAAAAAAAAAAAAGAACTAGTGAAGACTTACTCAAAATTTAAAATGTTTATACTCTCATGAAAGTGAAAAGGTGCCTAGGAATTAGACCACACTGGAAAGAACTCAGTTGTCCCTCAACAGAGGACTAGATACAGAAAATGTGGTACATTTACATAATGGAGTACTACTCAGCTATTAAAAACAATGAATTCATGAAATTCTTAGGCAAATGGATGGAACTAGAAAATAACATCCTAAGTGAGGTAACCCAGTCACAAAAGAACACACATGGTATGCACTCACTGATAAGTGGATATTAGCCCAAAAGCTGGGAATACCTAAGGTACAATTCATAGACCAATGAAGCTCAAGAAGAAGGAAGACCAAAGTGTGGATGCTTCGGTCCTTCTTAGAAGGGGGAACAAAATACTCACAGGAGAAAATATGGAGAAGGAAATGTGGAGGAAATGTGGAGCCGGCCAAAGACTGCCCCACCTGGGGATCCATCCCACATACAGTCACCAAACCCAGACACTATTGTGGATGCCAATAAGTGCATGGGAAAGGGGATAACATTTGAAATGTGAGTAAAGAAAATAGCCAATAAAGAAAATTTAAAAATGGTTATTTTTAAATAAATGATTATTATATGCAACCTATACATTTTCTTCATTAATAAAGTTCATGTAAAAATTGTAGCTGAAATTACTAAAACATATTTTTAAAAAAATGAGACCACACTGGAAATCACTCCTGATCAGCTTACAGTTCTAGTACCAATATCACTTACAATTCAAGAACAAAAAGGCAAAAAAAATTAAAAACACAAGAGTCATTTCTACAGAGAAAATATGTAAATGGCTGATAATACAAAAAGATAGTTAACATCATCAGCTATCAGAAAAATACAAATCAAAACCATAAGATGCCTCTTGACACCCACAAGGACCTGTATAATCAGAAAGACAAGCAGTGACATCCTAGTGCATTACAGAAGACTCGGAGCCCCCTCCTTCCAGTGGGAATGTGAGCTGGCACAGCTGCCGTGAGAGCAGACAGACAGACTTCTACATTAACCCTAACTGAGAAAAGAACTCCAAAGAAATACATACTCCTGTCTGTATAGAAATCTATACATTGGTGCTCATAGTGTCACTATTCACAATAACAAAAAAGTGCAAACAACTAAACAGACAAACATGCAGCTTATTTCAGCGATAGACACTGTCAGGAGAAAGAAATGAATACTGAAATGTGCCACGGCACAGCTGAAACCTGAACCGTAAGCTCAGGGAAAACAGCCACAAAGATCACAATATTAATAATTTCAGTTGTACAACGAGGCCAGAATGGGCAAATCTGTGGACTAGAGGTAGATCTGGGGAGTGTACTGTACAGAGATTGTGGGTACAGGGCTTCTCTGCAGTGAGATGCAACTATATTAACATTAGGTTAGTATTACAGCAGCATGAATAGACTACCAGTATATTATGTATTTTATCTATATTTATTCGATTATAAGTATGTGGATGCATGTGCATACATGATTATGTATGCAGTGATGACAACTTTGTGGGGCAAAAATAACGTGTTCTCTCGTTCTACCATCTGAGCCCTAGAGATCAGCTTGTCAGGTATGGCGGCAAGTGCCTTTACCTGTTAAAGCATCTTGCTGGCTCTAATTATACATTTTAAAGATACTAAAAACTATCTAAATTGCATGTCTGTGGAGGCCTGTGTGTGTGAATGCAGGGGCTCACACAGGCCAGAAAGAGAGCTGGAGTTCCAAGGGTTGTAAGCTACCTGATATTAATATTGGGCACCAAACTCAGACCCTTCACATGAGCAGTATGTGCTGAGCCATCTCTCAGCTCTGAATACTACATTTTAAAAGGGTAAACTTTTCAGTATGAAAATTTTTTATATTATTAAAACTATTATATTAAAAAGGTCAGGTCATTCTAATACCTTTTATAATATTTACCAATTACTTTTGAACAGTTACTATATATCTGAACAGAAGAAAATACAAACAGGCTAATATTTATTGCAGATTGCAGGAGATATAGTAAAATTACAATTTTTACTCCCTTCTTTAAGGTAGGCAGCATAATAATCACAATGCTCATGATGAAGGGAGCATTCAGCAAGATTGATTTGGCTGAGATAATCTAGTCTCAAGACAGGACAGAATCTGAACTAAAGCCCTTGGTACATCATAGTAACTCCACTTTGTGTCCTAGTTCAAAACTTGTAGAGGGGTAAGCTGCAAAGAGACGATATTTTCTTTTGCAGGACTGGGAGTATAGCTCAGTCGTAGAACAGCTGCCTAGCATTTGTAAGATTCACGTATACATCCCTCTCCCTTCTTTTCTCACCAGCTTCTTCTCTCATCAAGACATCTCAGTGGCTGAACAACTCCCCTAGCACTTACACACCCAGGTCAGAAAGGAGCAGCTGACCTATACACACAGAACCTCAGCATCACTGAAATAAGGTTATATTCTTCCCAAGACAAGGCCTACGTGCTGAGTGGAAGGATGGCCTGTGTTGAATGAGAAAGCAGACTCCTTGTTTTTCCATGTAGTCTAAGTCAACAGGAGAGTTACTGAGAAGTTGAAGGGTCTCCATCCATTCTTCACTGGCCCCAGTTAGTCCTCTTGCTGGGGACTGTGCCGTCTCTGTTCTCAGGCTGCATCTTTCCAATGTGCCTTGCATTCCCTCAAGGTAGTTCCATGTCAGGGATTCTTCTTCCAGCAAATCTATTTCTCCTAGAGCTGAATACTACTTTCAGTGTCAACTTCCATATGAGTGACTCTGCACAGACAGGTCAGGGCAACAAGAGCAGGCTGGGCCAAGCATGAGCTATGTACCTTTAAATGTGGCCAACTACATTTTAGGTGATTATCAACTCTCATTTGCTAAATAAGTTTCTATGACTAAAGTAGTCTTTCTCATGGCAAACACGTACAGAGTAGTAGGGTAAGAACATTCACAAATGATGTGTTTAAAATGGGGTGAAAACATGTTTTCCTTAAAACCATCACATGAGAAAGACTTTAACTTTCAAAATCAGTAAACAACACCTAAGTGGATGCTCACAGTCAGCTATTGGATGGATCACAGGGCCCCCAATGGAGGAGCTAGAGAAAGCATCCAAGGAGCTAAAGAGATCTGCAACCCTGTAGGTGCAACAACATTATGAACTAACCAGTACCCCGGAGCTCTTGACTCTAGCTACATATGTATCAAAAGATGGCCTAGTAAGCCATCACTGGAAAGAGAGGCCCATTGGACATGCAAACTTTATATGCCCCAGTACAGGGGAACGCCAGGGCCAAAAATGGGGAGTGGGTGGGTAGGGGAGTGGGGGGGAGGGTATGGGGGACTTTTGGGATAGCATTAGAAATGTAATTGAGGAAAATACGTAATAAAAAATATTTTTAAAAATTCAGTAAACAAAACATTCTTGCTGAGACAGTTATACTAGACTTGGGTGCCAACTCCTCCCCTGAAAAGGCCTTAACAATCCCTAAATGAAGAGCTTGATGGTCATTTCTTTAGTGTATCTGCCAAATGTGGTCCTAGGTTCTACGTATGGTGTGACTTTATACTATGCTGATTTAGTATGTGAAAAGCTAAAATCCCTGTGGATATTTTACAATCTAGATTTCTCTGAAAGAAGCTATGTTGTATAGTAAGTAATATCACAAAGCTGTTAGGGAGATTACATCTTAATTAGGATATAATTATAAAATATATTAACAGCATGTACACAGACACATAACACATATTTTTGTCTTTTCATCCTTGAAAAAAATCCACTGGATGACAATGTTGATCATATCAATCCCTCTTAAGACTAGCTTACCTTAAATAAATCTGCAACTATTCCATAATCTGCCACCTGGAAAATTGGAGCTTCTGGATCTTTGTTAATAGCCACGATTGTCTGTGAAATGAAAATACAGAGTTGGACTTTCATCAAGAAAACATACCATACCGTTTGATGGTTCTGTTTTAACCTCCCTGTTACAATATACTAATATTATTTAAGTAGTCATCAAGACTAACTTGGAAGTTCTATGCCAACATTATGTGTGTGTATCATATGTATTAGAAGTTTTTGGGTTGTATTATAGTAAAATATCTACCACTTAGGCTATCTCAGAGTAAAGAGTTTAAAATTATTATCTTCTTGAAATTCTTTCTTGATTTAAGTGGGAAAAGGTTGATTTTTAGATAAAACAGTAACAAATCTATACCCCAAATCATAGTGTTTGTCAACTTTTGTTTCCTATATATTATATTCCATGTATTATTCTAAAATCATCCTGGGTCTGTTCTGAGAATATAAGCTATTTATCTTGCCAACCTGATATTGAAGGAGAATTTAAAAAAATTAAAGTCCTCAAGTATGTGGCAAATCCATGCAATAAAACAAACAAGTGACTGGGTCTCTTGTGAGAACTACTGAAGTAATTTAGCCTCCTACAGGTGCGTTCTTAGCTACGAAAGGCTGTGTTGCTTACTCACAGAATAGCGGAAATGGTTTGGTATTTCCCATAGTTGGTTTGAACACTACTGCAATAAGTAGAGTTAGCATTGTGACTCAAATGTAGTATTATTTTAATGAATAGTAGATTATAATTCAGTTCTCTAGAGGCAAAACGAAATTTCTAACTACCTATCACTGTATCTTGAGAAACACACTGGTATTATTTTGATGTAGTCTGACCCAAAATAAAGGCCTCAGAACATGTCTAATTCCCCTCATAGGGCTCCTGAAAGGGACAGCAGAACATGTCAGAATAACTGAGACTGGAGTCCAGTGTAGCCTTGATGATGTCTAGCCCAGAGACAACAGACGGGTTTCACATGAGTCTTAAATCCAAACTTGTAAGGACAAATGCACTGCCTCACAGGCTCCAGTTTTCATTGAGGTGCTTCTCTTCTGGGAATGTGTACCTTGACTCACAGCTAGAAGTAAAGATTTATTTAACTGATGAATGTTAACGATTTTCTTGGAGGCCACCTAGTCAAACTTCTGACACTTTAATAATCTGAAAGCTTTTCATCCTACTACATAAAAGTTATTTTAAAAGAAAGAGCACATAACAATGGGCTCCTGATATGGAACCAACAATGATATTAAAAAGAGTGGATGGGTATATTTTTCTGGATTACTGAAATAGTATTCTTAGATTATCAACTATAAAATTGCTATGATAAAACCTTATTTGCTCTCAATAGTCCCTTGTAAATTCAAGCTATTGTAAATTTCCTATTTTAAATGGACACATTGTATTCAACTTCCCTACTGAACTATCACTATATATATAGTTTAGTATATCGACTAATTTGCTACAATAATCAAATCTCATGTTATACTATAATGCTAATTAAAACTTTAGCTTATAGACAATGCAATCATCAGATTTAAGCCATTCTAATATTCTATTTTAGAATTTAATCAAAATTACCAACAGAAATCATTGGCTCCCACATAAGACAGACATAATAATAGTTGACTTATTTTCTTTTTCTACTTTTTTTTGGGGGGGGTGTCAAAGGCTATAGACCTGGCTAACCTTGACTTGATGATCTATCTCCCTGCCTTAGCCTCCCTGGTGGTGAGACTAAAAGTGTGTGCTGTCACATCTGCTAGATGAACTTTTATTCTTTTAATCATTTAATTGTATATCTGTTGACTGAGTGAAGAGATGTCACCATTATTGTCACAAATTATTCCTCAGCTCTGGTCTTCACAGTTCAGCTGTTCCTAGCTTGCTTTGACATACACTATCTGTTTGATTTCCCTCAGCAACTAGTCCTGTTGCCAGGTGAGGGGATTATTTGCCAGGGTCTTCTTGGCACATGTAGTCCTTTATATGTGTCCAGTATTCTAGACACGTGAGAATTATTCTAGCTAAAAACGTATTTTAAGGCTTCTGATATTGAAGAGGTTTGGTGTGTGCATGTGTGTGCATGTTAGTGTGTAAGCCACATTTCCCCCAGTGGCACTGCTGTTTTCAGAGCTCAGTAAAGAAACCTGCCATCCAACTGTGAAATCTGACTGGATCTGAACCAATTCATTTAGAAGCTACAAAGAGACAGTTCATGTATTTCTTCAAGTTATAACTTAAGCCTGTTAAAAGTTTTATCATCTTTTATATCCAGCTTCCATCAGAATGGATAAGTGCAGGGTTTCAGATCCATCTCTGTCTTCATGAGAGGTAAGTTCATAATTCAAACTGTACATTGTTATGCATGAGTTAATATGTCATACTCTGAAATATATTTCAGAGTTATTACAGAGGATTTCCAAATATAGTCCAAGTAGTGAGTTAAAAATCAAGTGTTTGACTACACAGTGCTCCATCAACAATTACAAAGGTATAAAGATGGCCTGATATTCTAACCCAATGGTTCTCAACCTCTCTAACACTGCAACTCTTTAATACAGTTCCTCATGTTGTGGTGACCCCAATCACAAAATTATTTTCCCTGTCACTTCATCACTGTAATTTTTCTACTGTTATATGTTCATAATGTAAATATCTGATATGCAGTCCCCAAAGGGGTCTCCACCCACAGGTTGAGAATCGATGCCCTAACACAGAATGTGTCAGCCACACATTGCTGATAACCCAGAAGAGGGTGGTTCTGATAGGGCACCAAGTAAAGCAGACAAGAGAATCAGGGATCAGAACCTTATTAAGTTGCTTAAGTCTCACATCTTCTACCACAGTGTGTCAGAGCTGAAATGCACACTGATGATCATCACCTAACACCCACATTTGGCAAACAAAGAAACTGAGGCACAGGCAGCCAGGGCCCAGCACATAGTAATCGAAGCTTAGGTTCAGCTGTGCCTTGTGATGAGGTGCCCTTCACCCTAACAGTACACTTAAGGCAGGAGATAGCAACTTCAGTCTCTCAATTTCTATTTTAATGTGAAGTGTTCAAGTACACACGTTAATTACATGTCTATAGAAATGTGAAAGCTTTTCCTCTTAGCACCCTAATTATAGCACAGAATTACCTTGCTGTCCTTCATCCCAGCTAAATGTTGAATGGCTCCAGATATTCCTACAGCAATATAAAGTTCCTGAAACAAGAGACCGCATTAATGATATACATTTATATTGTATAACACTCCTGAGGCAGAGTCTTAGTTATCCCAGGCTGTCTCAAACTCACTATCTAGCTGAAGATGACCTTGAAATCCCGATCCTTTTGCCTCTGCTTCCCATGTGCTGGTATTATAGGCATGCATCACACCTGGTTTATGAAATGATACAACTGAATCTTTGTTTAATATGGCTTTGTGCATGCTAGGTTAGCACTCGACCATCAATGTGCTACATCCCCAGCCACATAATAGTTTATAAAGTATATACTATTAGCAATTTAAGTCTTATGCAAAAGATATGAGAAATGAATTACCCAGCAGACACCACTTATATCATGCTTCTTTTTTCTCCAATTTTTTGTTCTGTGGTTCTCTTTTTCTAGTGAGTTCCTATAATGGTGGTGGTATAAAAATGCAATGTATCCATATACTGAGAGCACTTACAGTGCCTCAAACACTGCTCAGCATCTCACAGCAACCATCCCAGTTTCATGCTAGCACCTATGACACTCACTTGGGTATTACTATGCAACTCACAAATGGTGTAGCTACCCATTTTCAGCATGAACACATTGTATAGTAACATATAAACACACATTCAAATGTATTAAAATAGTTTTTTTTGCTTGTTTGCCTTCTCATAAAAGGATATTTGTAAGAATAGTAATTAGGAAATACTTATTAAACTTCATATCTATAAAGGCCAGAAATACAAATTAGTGTCAAGAGGTTCTAAGTAAGCCTGTGTTCAGACAGATGGGTGGATGGATGGGCGTGTATAGGCACACAACAAACTTCTTAAAAGCACTGGGTGGGGCTTTCCAGAACACAACACAAAGGCTCCCACATGAGAGTTTCTGAGTAATGATGGCATTTGCACTTCTTCCTGACCTCTGCTCCCAATAATTACAAGAAAATCATAGTCAACTACTGTTCTATCCCCTTATCTAAATTTTTTTTAAAGTACCAATCTCTGAAAATTAAACTATCATCATGGAAGAGTGATTTAACAAGCACTTAATCACTAGAGCTTAGCTGCTCTATTTTGTCTACTAAGTATAATTAAAACTTCAACTGACAACCTTTTCCCACCTATAACCTGGCATGCCCTGGCTTGGGTGGGAGTGGTACTGACCACGTAACCAGAATGTCACTACTTTGGGGTGAGTAACATACTCACTTTATTACAAGGCAAACACTTCAAAGCCACTGGCAGAGTCAGGTGGTCTCACCTTGTTTTTCTATTGCTTATGATCAAATCCAAGAACTGCTCACTGTATCAAAGAACATTCAGCTGGGACACAGGAGTAACCCAGTCCATCAGTGTTATATTTCATAATGCCTAGGCATAGATGGACATGCATAGGTCATTTTCTCTCCTGGGGTCTCAGTCTACTAGTGTTTTTCCAGGAGCCCCAGGATACTCTGAAGAGTAACCAGAACTGAACACTATATGCAGAGGATCTTCAGCTCTGCTGCAGCCTCTCTAGCATGTTGTTAGCATAACCATGAGCCTTTTTTTTTTTTTTTTTTTTTTTTTTTTTTTTTTTTTGGTTTTTCGAGACAGGGTTTCTCTGTATAGCCCTGGCTGTCCTGGAATTCACTTTGTAGACCAGGCTGGCCTCGAACTCAGAAATCCGCCTGCCTCTGCCTCCCAAGTGCTGGGATTAAAGGTGTGTGCCACCACACCTAGCATGAGCCTTCTTTTTAACAGCCTAAAGTGCCCAAGAGCTTCCAAAGCAGCATTGTGCCTCCATGTAACTTGGAAGCAGTCTTGTCTCCAGTGAGTTAGTCAGTTTAAAAGGAGCTGAGCTTGTTTCCTGAGACAGCTATACTAGTCTTTCCCCAAGTTATTCTTATGAAGAGACCATTACTATCAGTTGTTTAAAAAAAAAAAAAAAAAAGCACTGTCAACGTGACACAGGAGGCATGCCTCCTTTCCTTAAGCCTGCAGACAGCAAAAGCAATTTGCCTTAAAGATTTTGGGATGACAAGTCTACTATAGAAAATGAAGGTGAACAGCTAACACAGGTTCTGTCCTGAATATACCAGTACTTGCACAGCTGAATTGCAGCATGTGTTACCACACCCAGCTGACGTAATAATGTTAAAGCAAATTATTCAGATAGAAAGTGTCTCGCTAGTCACTCTTCCTGATCACACTTCTATGTAGACTCTCAAAGCAAGCATTGGATCAATAGTCCTATAAATGACTCTTTTTGACATACAAATTAAAACCCAACATGTCTTAAAAGCTCCATTTGTATCATGAAATGCTAATAAAAATGTTAGTTCATTCTGGCAGTAAATACAAGCATACCATAAGTCTGCTTTCAACTTCTGCCTCCATAAATGAATCCCATTGCCTTTTACCATACATATACTAAGGAGACAACAGAATTCTGGCTAAAGCCAACTCAAGGCAGGTACTTCAGGTTACGAAATGACTCCTCTATTATCAACAACCTAATGGATCCACATGACCAATGAATGGGACTTCATTTTGTTGTCTTGAAACCTGGTCCTCTGAATAAAAACAAAAACACTGAAATAAGAGCTCAGGAGGAGCTGGGGCTTCAGGCTGCTGTACTGAGTCGTCCTGTGGCTCTCAGGCAGGAAGAGATGTTTTCTTCTTCCTCTTAAAAAACATGTTCAGGCAATTAGACTAATATCCAAGGATGCTTCCTCAGGCTCCAGAAAGCATTTTTCTGTGTTTCAATAATACTAATTAGTATGTACAAAACTCTACAGATGCTAATTTATGGAGCACTTCAGATACCGACTGCTTCACAACACAAGGCAATCCCTGCCCTGAGGCACTTTCCTTCTAAATCAGTAAAATAACTGGGAGAGAAAATGAGAGAAGATGTTGGAGGGAGAACAGCAATTAAGGTTCAAAAAGAGGTAGGGTTAGAGACAGAAACACCCTGGGAGGAGGAAGGGCACCTTGAAGCTAATCCCAGGGGCGTTAATAAACCTAGGAAGAGAGGAGGAAAGGGGGAAGGAAGGAATGAGGGAGGGAGGGGAGGACGGACAGTTGGAAAAAGAGCAGCAACAGAAAAACATATTCAATCACATGGTTGGTAGCAGTATGGGCTGGTTACTATGTTGAGAAGTTGTAAAGCTATGATATAGGAGAAGGACCGAGTGATATGGGAGAGAGATGGCACCAATAAGCCTTCTCCCAAAGCAAGCTCTAATACTTCCCAAATGCTAAACTAAAAAACAAAACAAAAACCCTACACCTACAGATCCATCCAAAGAACCCAAGGTCTGAGATCTCTTGATGGAAGGCTAAACACCAAGTCTCAGATGGTGCTTACAAACAAGCACAGAAAAGCATGCTGGGGTTAATAACCCCAGCTCCTGAGACTGTTCAGATCCAAATCAGTTACTTAACTGCTCTATGCCCCTGTCACTTGCTTGTCTTAAAACTGGGATTGTAACAGTCCTTACTTCTTAAGATTATTGAGAGTTGAGTGTTCAGTCTTTAGCAAAGTATCTAGTTTTCCAAGGCACACAGTCTCACAGTCTGAAATCTGTTCAAACCTTAAATTCCTAATTTCACTGGTGGATCTGGGTAGAGTACTCTAAGACTTAGGACTACTTTGTACAGTTAAACAGGTTGTACACTGAGCAACTCTGGAGAAAGGCACCATTTATGCCAGTCACTATTAATGTACACTTTTATTACAATAACTTTCCAACAGATGGCAGCACAGGAACTTGAGGAAAGGATACTTCTTATTTTTCAAAGGGGTTGAATGAAGTGAGGCTGCCCAAATCCTCTGTGATACAAATAATAAAACATGTACGTGTACCAGATCAGGAAAAAGTTCAATGGTGATGGTTAGGTGGGTTTTTTTCCTTTCTACTTTATATGTGTATAGCCTCAGGACAGAGGTCAATACTGTGAGTTTTCTTCAATCCTCTTCCCCTTTATTTTTTGAGCCAAGTTCTTTCACTGAACCTTGAGCTAAATTTCAACTTGGACAGTAAGCCTCAGTGTCACCC
Source organism: Mus musculus (assembly GCF_000001635.26). Taxonomy (NCBI): domain Eukaryota; kingdom Metazoa; phylum Chordata; class Mammalia; order Rodentia; family Muridae; genus Mus; species Mus musculus. The sequence goes on from NC_000075.6 coordinate 55,468,898, forward strand.
ATCTCTGCCTTCTCAGCACTGGCACTACAGGTATGAAACACTTCATATGGCTTATTTTGTGTTACACATATATTTTAAATTTATTCCTTGGGTATCTTATATAATCACAGAATGTATTTTGATCACATTCTCCCCACTCTCCCACATGCTCTCCTTTTCTAAAAACCACAATAAGTCGAATTAGTGCTGCCTTACAGGACCATCTACTTACTGGAGCCTGGGTAGCCTCTCAGACCACATCCTTGAAGAAAAGTCACCAACTATCAATAGCTCCTCAGGTACATGTGGGAACCCCTCTTATCCATGCCAAAATCCTGAGTGGCTTGGTTTTGTCCAGATCTTGTGCAAGAAACCAGAGCCACTGTGAATTCACGAGAACAACCCTATCATGTCCAGAAGACACTGGCAGCAGTCTTCCCCAATCTCTGCCTCTTGAAATCCTTCTGAGCCCCTCTCTGCAATGTTCCCTGAGCCCTGAGGGGAGGAGGTATGGCACAGATATCCACAGTCATTTATTCTCTGCATTTGGCGCTGTTATGTGTCTCTGTCTTAACCATTATGCACTGCAAAAAGTTTTTCTGATGAGGGTTGAGAGAGGTACTAATCTATGAGTATAAAGGTGTATTTAGAAACAAGTAGATACGACATCCATTCAGTAATAATAGTAGTAGATTTTCCTCCAGGGCCTATGACCTCCCATGATTACAGTATGAGGGCACGAGCTATGTCCTATGGAGTGGGTCTTAAAGTGGTTGATTACCCCCCTCCCCTCAGTCCTCAATCTTGCCAGGCCAATCATTAGGATAGCTCTCTAGATAAGATTGTTGATGATTTTCCTCCTGTCAACCTGTATAGCACCCTGACATTATAAAAGGTAGCCAGTAGGGAGGAAGCTTCCAGATTAGTACCACCTTGATTTCTCCATGTTCTGTGACCCAAGTATGTCACGTTTTCCACATCAGGGTTGTACCATCAAGTTCTGGTGGGTAACCAAGAACAGTGATAATAGCTTCAACTGTTTGTGTGTGGGGTGGTGCATTCCTCTGACCAACAACTTAAAGGAAGTATCCCATGGGGTCTTTACATGAACACTGGGGCTTGAAATCGAGTCCTCATGATTGCATAGCAAGCATATTACAACTCAGCAACCTCTCCAGCTTGGTTGGCTGGTTTTCCTATTGATGTTGTTGTTGAACCTTACAAATAGTATAAAGCTTACAAGTTCTTTGCCCTTGTCCTCAAGAAGCGTACAGTCTAGCTTAAGCAAACTCATAATAAAGGGAAGGGGCAAAAAAGAATGACACTTCTGGTCTCTTGTATAAACTCTCAGTTCTTGACTGGCCACTGAGAAGTATAAAGGCCTCTAGGAGCAGGAAACAGATGGGGTGGAGGGGACTCGACAGTGTTTTACCCTTTTGCAGTCTATCTGACTCTACTTTCTTAGTCCTTCAAAGCAACCCACAACTTTTAGAATTCTAACTCAATCCACATAAGGCCAAGTGAAGGAGGCCTCACTTAGTACTTCCACAGAACTCTAAGGCCTGATGAGTTCAATGATGAGTTCAATGTCACGCTTGGCTTCTGTAGGAAGCATTAACATCACTGATTCAGATCTCAAGCTGGGACTCTAAGGGATGTAATCTGAACCCTGCTTCTCCAGAGTTGAGAGCAGAGGCTAAAGGGAAAGCTGTCTCCTACTTATAACACTGATTGTAGCCTAACACTATTAAGCCTAAAACAGAGATATTCAATATAGATACCTTGTAAGCCACATGTTTAAAATTTTTAGTCAGTTGTGTTATGGTAAAAAGAAACAGCTGAGACTAATTTTAATAATAGAATCTCAATTTAGACTAACCACATTTCCAGTGGCAAAACCTTACAAAATCCAAAATAATAACAGAACAAACTAAGGAGGAGCTTTTCACAAGCTCTGTTAGGAGATGGGGTGTGGTCTAGAGACAGAATTGATGGCTGTTATTTGGTTCCAAAAAGTAAGGCCAGTCATGTAGCAGAGCAGCAGAGAGAGAGCCAACAAGAGTCCCAATCAACCAATCAGCAAATATACACTGGAATTCTGGCGACTTGGCCCACTGTGGGAAAACCAAAGATGGATAAAAATTCTACTGGCTTACTACAGGAAGTATACTCTATCCTTAAAAACTTGTGCCCTCAAAATAAGGACCTAAAGTATCAAAAAATTGACATGAAAATTAAAAAAAAAAATACCTGAAATGAAACACAAAAAAGGGCAGAGTATATCACAACATGTGGAATTTAGCTAAAGGGATGGCTACAAACATATTAGCCAGTTGAGTTAGAATTTTTGTCTAAATTCCAAAATGGTGTTGCAAGGAAGCTGGGATGAACTCTGATGCAAATCCTTAACACAATATGTGGGGTATGTGGGGTGTGTGTGTGTGTGTGTGTGTATGTGCGCGCATATGAATGACACTGAAATTAAATTAGTTTATAACATGAACTCATGAATTCTCTTTTTTTTTTCTGGAACTGGGACAGGGTTCTACATGAAGCAACTTCAGATCTGCCTTACTTTAAACAATGCAGAATGAGGATATTTAAACATTTACTTTTTGTTTATCTGAAATATGGATATGAGCAAGATTGGTTATATCCAAAGCATTCAGAACAGAAAACTAACACAGTATTGTTTTTACTCTAAAAATTTAATCAAGTTTTAAATTTCTTTTTTTACCAACAATCTCCCTCTCTAGATAGTTGGGGGAAGGAACATGAAAATCTACATTTCGCCAAAGCAAAACAAAAAACAAAAAACAAAAACAAAAAACCACACACACACACACACACACACACACACACACACACACATACACACACACACACACACACTATACAAGTAGTTCTCATGAAATAAGTGCAGACAGTCAATGCACTCAAAAACAAAATCCCCATGCTGCCTGAGACAGGAGCTTTGCAGCAGGGCATTTACTTCTCAGCTCTTTACTCAACAGGCAGAGGCAGAGGCTAAGCAGCAACTGTTGCAGAGAAACAGAAAACAGGCTACATGCCAGGTGAGGCTAGAAATGAATTTATCTCAGCATATAACAAATGTATCTTTGAGGAATAGGTTAACTAAACCATATTTTCTAATTATTGCAAGCCTCCTACACATCAACGTTGCTATATTTCATCCTTCTGCTGTTCATTTTAAAAAGCCAAACTATTTCTTCTGTCTGCCAAGTTGTGTTTAAGACTTCTTTTTGGAAGAGGCTCCAAAAATGCAGAGACAACTCTCTGTAGCTCTTTTCTCAGGCAGCTTTTTGGTCCTCCAACCAAACTGTCAAGCAGGGTTGTGGCTCAACTACATGTTACATGAATGGAAGTTAGACTCAGTCTCACTTTAGAGCTGAAATTCTGTCCCATCTATGATTTTCCCATCAGGTTAACACCTTGTACTGAGACTGCTTCCAGGATTCAAGACTGTACACCAATCACACAAATGTGTTGTTGGTGACACACCAGCACTCATGCTGTTGATTATTATTTTATTTTACTGACTTACAATAACTCTACAAGAAAGAAACTATTCCCATTGTATAAGAGAAAGCAGGGTGTCTGGTGAGATGGCTCAGTAAGTAACAGCACCAACTGCTCTTCCTAAGGTCCTAAGTTCAAATCCCAGCAACCACATGGTGGCTCACAACCATCCATAACGAGATCTGACTTCCTCTTCTGGAGTGTCTGAAGACAGCTACAGTGTACTTACATATAACAAATAAATAAATCTTTTTAAAAAAGAGAGAGAGAGAGAAAGCAGACTTAGGCAGGTTTACAGAGTTATCTGAAGTTATAGCCGCCTAGTAAAAGGCAGGCTTTTTATTCCTAGCTTTGTTAAGGTATTTTTGAAGGTCAGCCTGGTTTACATCTCGAGCTTCAAGTCTCCAAGACATGGAGACCCTGCCTCAACAACACACAAAGGAATGGAACATATACTCCTGTTCTCTGTGGTGGGGAGAACTATTTCCAAGTTGTTAACTTTTTTTTTTTTTTTTTTTGCTTTTTCAGTTTGGTTTCCTGAAACAGGGTCTTGCTCTTGCTCTATGACACGGCTAACCTGGCTCTATGCATCCTGAATTTGCCTTGAGTATCTGAATCTTGAATCTGCCTCTGTCTCCTAAGTGAGGGTATGGCACTACAGGGGTATGGCACCATACTTGTCTTTAAACTGTGTGTGTGTGTGTGTGTGTGTGTGTGTGTGTGTGTGTGTGTGTGTGTGTATTTCTTTGGCCTCAAAGCAAATCTGAATACTGAATGTACTAAATCCATTGGCTGTACTTCTATCTGGTACAGCGTCTTATTCTTTGACATTCAAATACATAAATATTAACTTGAAGTCATACACAAAAAATAAATTCATTTTTATATGAAAGACCACAAACTATACTGTGTTGGTTTTCAGAATGGAAATTTACAAGTTTTATCCCTTTCAGGTTATCATTTCAAGATGGCTTAAGTAGATTTGCTATCTACTCTAATTGATTTTCATGTCAGCTGTTAAATTAGGTTGACTATGTACAAGACATGTCAATCTATCATTCAGTAGCTTTTAAGCAGATAAATGGGACAGAAAGGGGGAAATGAATACATATAATAGTCTTTGAAATTTAAATAGTTTGATTTTTTATAATAAAGTAGTCATGGGAAAAAAAATCCCACTAATCCAAGCATTCTGGAATAACTGTAAAGAAGTCAGCCTGATAAATTTTAGCTGAGAAAATAAACCAAAGATATAAATAGAACTACTAATTTTTGGCAACTGCACAACTGAACAACGTATACATGCAAACCACAACCTACAAATGCTGCACCTTCTCTTTGTCACTTAAGCTTCCTTGTAAGGGCTTTGATCATCTAGGCCTTGTAATTACCTTTTAAGAAGCATGCTTAGGGTGTTTTCTGGACTGCGGGTCCACACAGCATTTCTCTTTGTCCTCTTGGGGACAGAACATCAATTGCTTTCAGCCAAATGCACTCACATATGAATATTTTAGTACAATTTAATGCTTCTATACCAACCCCAAAGGAAAAGCACATCAATTTGTGAACACAGTTCTCTTAGAGCTAAAAGCCAAGCTAGATAATGCAGTATGAAAGCAGTTGTCAATCTTAGCTTTTTAGCAAGTTAGAGGGCAGCCCATCCCATAAACTCATTCCCTGTTGTATACAAATAACTCGAGAAAGTTTGTTTCCACACTGACTTTTCAATGCTATCAAAATTTCAAAACAAAGGTCAGAAATAAAATGTACTGTCTTGGTAAATTCTCCTAAACTGCTTACTCATTTGGTAACTTTGATCTTATTCACTTAATCTCAGAATTATAAACTCAGAAGTTGATTTGTCAGTAAAATATCAAAATATAGGCAAAGTAATCCACACGTATGAAGATGCTGTACTAAGTGTAAGGACACGGCCTCTGGCAACAAATAGTAGATTCTCTAACGATTACAACATGCCTATGTGTTTGGATGGTTCGGAAGGTCAGGTCATATTAATCAAACAGATCACTGAGTGCAATCCAGAAGAATAACTACACCCAAATACATCAAGACTTAAACTTAAAACTCTGAACTCCAACAAGTAATAAATCATAATAAAATCCAATGAGCCTGACAAATATCAGAGAAATAATTTAATGATTGTTCATGATTTCAAACAACAGAATCTTCTGAGAATCTGTAGAGGCTGGGGAGGTGAACCAGTTGGTAAGAACACTTCCTGTAAAAGCAAGAGGATCTGAATTCAAACACAAAGCACCATGCATCCTGTAATCCTAGCACCAGTTACTGGAAACAGGCAGGTCTCATGCCTGTTGGCTAGCCAACCTAGTTGAAAGGGGAAACTCCAGATTCAGTTGAGAGGACCTGTCTCAAATATAAGGTGAAGACCAGTAAAGAAAAGCAGACATCTTCTGGTCTCTGCAAACACATGTAGGATGCACACCCTAAGTATTAGCACATGTGGGAACACACACACACACACACACACACACACACACACACACACACACACAGATTATACATATATACAAAAAAAAAGAATTTGCATTAGTTACCATAAAATTATCTTAGGCACAGCATTTGTAACATCCCTGGCAGTTTTATATGACATATATACATGGAATCTCTCATTTAACCTGTTTTACATATATTAGCTCACTTACTTTTTACAAATCTGTGAAATAGGGATCATTATCACCATTACACATCTCAGGAAACTGTACCACAAGAGATTAAGGTCAATAGAAAGCAAATGGTAAGCTAAGAGCAGAGCTCAGGCAGCCTGACTGGCATCTAGATTCTTAACCAACCTTCTGTCCTTCCATACTTCTTTCTCTCCTTTCTTCCTCTCTCCTCAATTCTCCTCTTTTTTGTTTTAAAAATAGAGTCTCATCGAACAGCCTGGCCTGGAACTATGTACAACATGATAATCCTGCCTCCATTTTCGGAGTACTAGGGTTAAAGGTACATGCCACTATCCCAAACCTGCAATTTACACATTTTGTAATGTAGGTATCACTATTATTATCCAAATAAACAACCCAAATCAAGTATTTGCATGAGTATGCATTTAAGGTATGCTTATAACTCTTAAGTGAGACTATACAATCCACTCAGCAGCTGTCCCTTAGCTACTCTTCAGACAGGATCATACATTATATCCATACTGTATAACTGTAAGTAAAGAGAACATGGACAAATACATTTTGAGATGTTTTTGCATATTACTTTTTGATTCAAGGCTTTTAGACAATGGTTAAAAGCCACTAATTCTAGTTGACTAATTCAGGAGCTAAGAAGACAATCATCTCCTCTTTGGATCTGAGAGATCTTCTCCCACCTTGTTTCTAATTACCCTGACACCATTGAAGAGTCAGTACAGCTCCCTATCCCTAACATACAGGCCATCTATAAAATATCTATTATAAAATGGGTCAAGCATGATATATTCATGCAATAGGATACTGCAAATCAATGAACAAATAAAAAAACAGCTGCCTGAATTTACATAGATAATGCTCCAAAATAAAATATCCAGGCATAAAGAACCCATATAGTGTGTTGTTACTGATCTTAAAAACAAAACAAAACAAAATTGTGTACCAGTGCTTTTCCTTAACACATCGTTATACATGATAAACTATCACAAGTATAAAATCTATAAAGCATATGTGAACATCTAAGTAGCAATTCAAAAGCAAACACATCAGGCATCATTGAACTTCAGAAGTTAAAGGAAATCTGTGAGGTCCTCTTGTTAGTTTTTTGTCAATTTAAAACAAACTAGTGTCACAGGGGAAGAGGGATGTTCTGCTGAGCAATGGTTTCTATCATATTTCCTGTGGGCATATTGCAGCACATTTCCTTAAATGATGATTGCTACGAAGGAGCAAAGCCCTCTACAGCCAGTGCTTGCCTGGGCAGGTGGTTGTGGATTGCATGAGAAAGCAAACAGAGTGAGCCAGTAAGCAGTGTTTTCTCACAGTCTCTGATTCAGTTCTTGACAGAAGGTTTCTGCACAAGTTCCTAACTTTTTTGAGAGAAAGACTGTGACCTTGGAGTAGTAATAAGAAATAAACCCTTTCCTCTTCAATTTGGTTTTGGTCAGTGTTTTATCACAACACAAAATAAACTAAGACATCCTCTAACTTCCCCAGTTTCAAATTTCAGAATCACATCTTTAGATATTATTTTCCATGGAAAAATTATTAACATAATTCCTTTATGATCTAATACATTTGTCAAAAGGCAAAAGAAAAAAAAAGTTACAGAAAAGGTGTGAATGGAGGAAAGACACTGAGCCCATGAGAAGTTCCTAAGGAGGCAGGAATGATGAGCTCTAGTGAGCAGGGCAGTGTCAGCACCAAACAAGGAAAGGACAGTGTTTTTCTCTGACACAGGGAAAGCTGGAGCTTCATTTTGTATGGTTTTGTTTTCATAGAGAACATATTCATTTGCCTTTTTGGTCCTAGATAGGTAGTGTTTACCCTGTGCTCTAGGCTCTAATCATCTTGCAAAGAGAGAGCTAGCACCTCTATATACTTACCACCTGACTGCAGATCTAGTCTTTCTAATAAAATTCATTTGAAGAGGGCTTGACAATTGCCAGACTGTACTTTTACTATAACATAAGCCTGAATAGCAGACACAGAACCAAATAGTTTCTGCCTCTCTTGAAAAATGCACTTACCATACAATTGGCCCACACTGAGGGGCATCATAAAAACAACTCTATAAAAGTATTGCCCTATTTATAGTAAAGATATTGTTGTGGATGTCAATCAATAGTGTCTTCTTTACATGGACTCAAGGGATATATCTCTGATCTTGATACCAAGCCAAATGATGCTTCTCCTGTACAATTAGTTTGTTTTACCTTTGGGACACTGTAAATCAGGGCACTGATCTTGTTTCCTAATATGAACTGGCTTCTAGAAAACCTAATGCCAAATTTGTAGCCCACATCTAGAGAGGGCCACATAGCTTTCCAATCTTTCTTCATTTGCCACCTAAACTTTCTCAAAACTATCTAAAGTGTCACCTACCACAAAGAGATTAGAAAAGTTTGCCTGTTGTAGATAGGTAGTAAGGAATAGGGTCATGAATACTAAAAAAAAAAACAAAACCCTAAGACTGAAGCCAAATATGGACCAAGTACTACTGTTCACCACAACCACGAAAGCAAAGGCTAAAGAGGCATGACAATGCATGTACTCAAAGGTAGATTCTGTACTGGGGAGGGTGAGGGAGTCAGAACTAGTAATGAATATGGATATAAATGATAAAGTTGGAATATTAAAATATAGAAAATGGGGCACTGAAGAGATGGCTCATTGGTTAAGAGCACTGACTGCTTTTCCAGAGGTTCTTATTTACAAAGATCAACTTCTAGCACTCACATGGCAGCTCACAATTGTGTGTACTAGGATGCGATGTCCTCTTCTGGTGTGCAAACATACATGCAAAGTACTCACATACATAAAATACATAAATAGAAAAATCTTTAAAATATAAAAAATGAAAATAAAAGCACAAATAGAATTTGGAAATAAGATACAACTATACTTTGTAAATTGTTCTGAATGACAAAAAAAAAAAAACCCAAAAACCAAAAAACAACAGCAACAAAAAAAGACAAAGCAAAGCATATAACTAAATTTAGGGCATATTTGTCTATTATATATTTTCTCAAATTAATAAAGAAAATAAAACAATTATTTTGTACAAATAAGAAAACTGACTTTATATGGTCTGAATTTGAAGCAGGGCACTTCTGGCTCCTTACAACCAGAAAAAAAAATAGTGGTGACACTTTACAAAGTTGTTACAAAACTGCCAACAAGTCAGAGCACTGTATATTCTAATAACAGAATGGGAAAAGAAATAAAGCCGTGAAATGTTCAAAAGTGGCAAAATGGACCCATTTAATAAGAATAAATGAATGTGCTGTATTTAGCTTTAAAAACAAAGAATGCTGTATTAGTATTAGTGGAAATGCATTTAAATAGCACACAGTTCAAATGGGTAGAGGTGGTGAGAAATTTTGGATGTTCAGAAGTGCAATTCTTGCCAATTGTGGAATATGGCTGCCAAAAACCTAATGCAATAGTAAGTAGCATTAATTAAGATATTATTTAGGGTGATAATAACCCAACTCCACACTAGTCAGCAAGCACATGAAGTAATACATTCAATTCTGGACCTCAGGTTTCCTTATGGCCCTACAGGAATAGCTTGTATCAAACTTAATCTTCCTGCTAAAACAACTATAAACTTGATTCAAATACAGATAGCAGCTGTTTCATTATGTTGGAGATCAACACTGACTTTGAATTTGAGCAGCCAAAATTCTGTAGGGGAGGGAAGCACACAGATGTGAGTCCAGCATACTTCTGCTCTCCACAGGGATAAAAGCCAATCAGAAATCAAGCCCTTTAGATAAAAAAAAAAAAAAAAAAAAAAAAAATGCAGTCTGACTGGTTGAAGAAAAGATATGTGGCTACTACACTAGCTAGAAATGTGGAGAAAGTTCCAGAGAAAAGAGAACCACAAGGGAGAACCACAGACTCTACAAATAAATTCCACTCATGATGAGAGCTTGCAGCAAATTAGATATAGCAAAGAAGTTCCTCAATTAGGTATCATCTCAAAAAAATAAATAGGCACACCATAGATGTGGAGAAAGTAAACCAAAAACTTACCAGTAGAATGTATTTTAAAACTTCCATAAATCAATAATAAACAATTTAATAAAAACAAAAGATTTCAATAAACACTTTTAAAGGAAAATACCTAAATAGCCAGTAATACAAGTTACCCTATAATACCATATAATCATGTGAAAGTAGGATTGAGAATTTAGGACTGAAGGACTCATGACAGATATATGCACTATGTGATTCTAAACTACTATCATTTGCTATATAGAGCACTAATGAAATGACAGGCAAAATACAAATGGAGTCTGATGGTATTTATGTGTCAATATTAGTGTTCTGACTTAACAGGCTGCAGTGTGGTTGTGTAGGAAAATGCATGTGTTTGAAACTGCAAGGGCATAATATCAAATCATATCTCTCAAGTGGTCACACAAACACAAAAGTTTTGCTCTATACCTGCAAACTGATTGTTTCCCCAAAAAGATTTTAGACCACAGTGTGTGTGTGTGTGTGTGTGTGTGTGTGTGTGTGTGTGTATGTGTGTGTGTGTGTGTGTGTGTGTGTGTGTGTATGTGTGTGTGTGTGTGTGTATGTGTGTGTGTGTGTGTGAATATATAAAATGTACACATCCATGCCTGTAACAGTCAATCTCCGTTGTCAGCTTAGCAGAAGCGCGCCTCTGTGAGTGCTTTTGAGGGTATTTTGCTTAGCAGGACAGGGAAGCCCACTCGGAAAGTGGATGATATTATTCCATGGGCTGGGATTCCTGACAGAATGAAGAGAGGAGAATGAGCTGAGCACCAGCATTCATCTGTTTCCTGACTGTGTGACCTTACTGAGTTCTTATCCAGTCTTCCTCACCATGATGGACCGACCCTGAAACCGTGAGCCAAGGTAAACCTTCCTTCCTTCAGTTTCTTTTGTCTGGTATTTTGCCTCAGCAACAAGACAAGTAACTAGCATAGTGCCCAAATAGAGAGTTAATACACTATAATTCTCTGACGGGTTACAGGAGCAATGTTAAAGTCTTCAAAGCATTTAATGTTTAATCTCCTCATGAGCAAAATTTGATAGTTCTATATTCTAAGAGTAGTGCTGAATAAAGCTGACTGGATGAAACTTACTTACAATACAAGAACGGATGCCACCAGCCACTCCCTGAACTCTGCTCTTATTTAATAACTATGAATGCCCCCTTTCTGTCACAGCAAGTCTGCTTGCTACTTCAGAGTATACACTGAATTTCTTATAAAAGTAGTTTTGATTAGGAAGCTGTTGATCTTTTATGAATTCAAGCCTAAATGTGTCTACTCACATAAAACTGTACATGCAAGATTTCCACAAAAAATATATGTGTGCCACACCTAATTAAATGTCATGGATGGCTCCAGCTCATCTGCTCAATAAATCTACTTTCATAGCCAGACTAATGTGGTATGACAAGCAAGTCAGTCACACAGTGCTTTGACTTAATTTATGAATAGTTTTAGTGCTATATTCAGTACTGAGACTGTCTCTGCTTCAAGTAAGCTAAGCAACACAAAATATATTAACAAAAAGAAGAAAGATTGCTTCATTGAACTTTGTTAAAATGAAACATTTCTTCTCATCAAAAGAAAAAGAACAGGAGAGTCCTAGCATGGGGAAAAAGAATCACAGTACATACCTCAAAAATAATTTGTATACAAACTATATAAAGGCACTCCAGAAAAAGACAATAAAAAGATAAGCAATTCAACTTTAGAAGGACAGATATTTCAAAACAAGCTTCAAAGAGAAGTCTTAAAGGAGTTGGGGGATAGGAAATCACAATCAAACTATTTTGTATAAAAAGGTCTTAAAAGATGATTTTGAAGTCATCATCTAATAAACTAGGGCACTAGGAGACATGTAAATTACACTGTAGCTGTCTTCAGACACTCCAGAAGAGGGCATCAGATTTCGTTACGGATGGTTGTGAGCCACCATGTGGTTGCTGGGATTTGAACTCAGGACCTTCGGAAGAGCAGTCGGCGCTCTTAACCGCTGAACCATCTCACCAGCCCCGCACTAGGAGATCTTAATGGATGTGATATAATATCTTGTTTTTTGTTTCTTTATTGGGGGGGGGGGTGGTTGAGACAGGGTTTCTCTGTGTAGCCCTGGCTGTCCTGGAACTTTCTCTGTAGACCAGGCTGGCCTTGAACTCAGAAATCCGCCTGCCTCTGCCTCCCGAGTGCTGGGACTAAAGGCGTGCGCCACCACACCCGGCTTAATAGCTTGTTTTGAAATAACAAAAAGACACTTTGTTTTGAGTTACATAAAAATATTTTCCTCATGTCTCATGCAATATAAATTTAAACTGAAAAAATGATTCAATACATTGCTTATGAAATATGAATGGTCAGAAGATGTTTTAAAAGACTCAACTTTCAAGTCAACATTTCCTATATTTCCCTTTTAAGTTTTGCAAAGGGTTTTAGAATATCTTATCTGGCTAGGTGTGGTGGCTTAAGCCTGAAATCCTAGCACTTGGGAGGCTAAAGCAAGATGACTGCTAAGCTCTCGGACAGACTGAGATTCTGTCCCATCCTCTTGGCAAAAGGGAATATTCTAGTAGTACTTATCTGTAAAGAGCAAAATTCCCTGAAATTCATGCAAACATAAAAATGTAGAACTAAACTAGGTACTCAGGAGCACACAAGACTGTAACTGTCATTAGTAGTTTCTAACATGACAAAGGTCCATGAACATAGGCTCAATTAAAATAGGTTAGTTGTTGGAACTGCTTTTAGACTTTATGAACAATAAATATTATCAATGTAAATTTATAATAGCAATAATAGATAGGAATGTAGGTCAGTGGATAGCACATACCAAGCATGTAGAGAGTCCTAAGTTCTCTCTCTACCACATCATACACACAGAATACCAACAAAGCAATGGCAATAGTAACACAGCATTGTGACTTCATAATGCTTTAAATCTTTTTGCAAAAAGTTCCTCATTTAAAAATTGCTAAGCATTTTATTAAGATCAAAAACCTCCAGATCTTGTGAGGACACATTCACCATCATAATGGTTAGCTGTATAGGATCACTGACTAAGACATAAATCACTGAAATTATTGTCCAACAAATACATACAGTGCTGATCCCCACAGAATTCTGCAGGGCGTATTTTATTGCAATACTTACTGGAGCTACTATTTTTCCTGTCTGACCAACTTGCATGTCATTGGGAACAAAGCCAGCATCAACAGCAGCTCGGGAAGCACCAACTGAAAGGGAGGAAGTGTCATATTTTCAAGCTCTATTATTCAGCTAGTGAGACAGTCACCAACAACTACAAAATAACATCCTAATATTTTACAGTCAAAAAGTATTGTATACAGAACTCACTTTTGAAAAAGAAAATCCTGATTAATGATTTGTAACTGATCAAGGATTCTAAACACTAAATACAAGTACATTTTTCAAGAAAATAATTTTCATTGTATGCTATACTCACAAATTTCTTTGTTTTTGTTTGTTTGTTTTGAGACAGGGTCTCTCTATGTAGTCCTGGCTATCCCAGAGCTCACTATGTAGACCACATTGGCCTTGAACTCACAGAGATCCTCCTGTCTAGGCTTTCTGCATATTTGAAGGCATGCACCACTGCTCCAGGTATAAAAAATGCTGTATAATATCATTATCTTTTATGATCAGATAAAATCATATTCAATGCAAGATTGAGGTTTAACAAGTATCTCATATTAAATTAATAAATAAAAATGTAACTGTTTTCTTCTCCACAGAAGATCTATTCTTACAGCAGAAGCACCCCTTCTGGAGAGTGAAGGGAAGGATTCAAGCATTCCTTCTGTATACTGTTGCAATAATTTATTCTTCCTGTTGTAGTTTCCTAAGATGATTAAACTTAGATTGCCTTTCTTTTCTAATACACATTTAGTACTATAAATTTCCCTATAAGAGCTCATCCTGGTGGTACAGGTCTGGACTCCTAGCTATATGGGAGGCTGAAGCAAAAGGATCATAAGGCCAGAATAGGCAAGGTATCGAGACTGTCTCAAAGATTTGGAATTTAAAAATGAACAAATAAGTAAATAAAAGTGGGGGGGGGCGCATGTAGATATAGCTCAATAGTGGAGTTCTTGCCTAACTTGTGAGAAGCCCTTAGTTCACTGCCTAGCACTTAGGATAAATTCCCCTCCCCCATACCACTGACTTCACTGTATCATACACCTTTTTTTCACTCAGCTTAAAATATTTCTTTTAAAATGTATTCCTTTACTCATATGTTACGCAGAAATGTGCTGTTTAATCTCTCCATACATCTTGGGATTTTTCAGTTATGTTTCAGTTACAGACATCTAGCTCAAGCTAAAAACAGTATAAACCCTACTCCTTTACATTCATGAAGGGGTTATATGGTCCCAAATACAGTCTTCCTTGGTGAATGCTCTGTCACCTTGAGAATTTGCTGTTGTGTAACAAAGACATCAATAAATGTTAATTTAATCCAGCTAAATTGCTGAATTCAACTGACTTTCCCTGTTAGTTCTCTACATTCCATGGGTACAGAATTCTGGGTCACTGGAAGTCTTACATCCCATTCTAATCTTACATGATTTCTGAAAAGACCAATGGACTTATCTTTGCTACTTTTATAGGGTAAGACTTTTGTTCCTCCACTTTGGTTTCTTTCATCTTTTATCTTCATCTTTGACTTGTTATAGCTTGGAACTTACACATATACATTGGTGTTTTCTGTGCTTCCTGGATCTTTGCTCGGGTATGGCGTAATCCTACAACTTCTCAAGCTTTGCTGTACCAACCCCTCCTGTTCTTTTCTCCCATCTCCATCATACCCAGTACTCCTCAGTTGTAGTCGGTTTTTGCTTTGTTTTTACCGTGTCACTTGTACTTTTTAAGTGTCCTTGAGGTCCTGGGTATTTTAGTGCTGATTTCTAACTCTTTTTATCTTTTCTTTTTAGCTTTAAGCATATCTGTGGCACAGCTTCACGCCCAGACATTCTTTCCTCGTCCTTCCAGTTTACTATGCTTATAAGATGCAGTCATTTCTATTTCCATGGGGTTTTTAAATCTTTGTCAATGTTTTAGTTCTTTCTCACAAGAAAGAAAAGCAGTGTGCATATGTAAGTTAATCAGGAATCAGAGCATGTGTGGAGGTGGAGAACAGCTAGCAGTAGTCTGCAGTAGGCTCTGAAGTTGGCACTTCAGTACTTTACAAACCAAAACTAGATAAGATTCTTAAGAGTTGGCAAAACTGCCACACACATTCTTCAAAAATTACTAGGACACCCTCCTCCCTTTATAGATGTTTCAGTTTTGGTCTAAGAAAACCACTGCAGAAAGAATAAAGTAAATAATGCTCAAAACTGGAAATCATGTTAAACAAAGTAAGTCAGATACAAAAAAGTAAGTATCTTATATTTCCTCTCATGTGGAATCTAGATTTAAAAAGTAAAGACATGGAAGTAGAAAGAGAATTACATAAAAAGAGAAAGAGAAAAAAGAGGAAGGCAGAAAAGAAATAAGTAATAGGGGAAATATGACCAAAGTATTCTATGTACACTAATAGAAATAGAAAGGCCATAGCCAAATGCTATTTTGTATAAATGACTGTACTGGCTAGTTTTGTGTCAACTTGACACAGCTAGAGTTATCACAGAGAAAGGAGCTTCAGTTGAGGAAATGCCTCCATGAGATCCAACTGTAAGTCATTTCCTCAATTAGTGATCAAGGGGGAAAGGCCCCTTGTGGGTGGAACCATCTCTGGGCTAGTAGTCTTGGGTTCTATAATAAAGCAGGCTGAGCAAGCCAGGAGAAGCAAGCCAGTAAAGAACATCCCTCCATGGCCTCTGCATCAGCTCCTGCTTCCTGACCTGCTTGAGTTCCAGTCCTGACTTCCTTTAGTGATGAACAGCAACGTGGAAGTATAAGCCGAATAAACCCTTTCCTCCCCAACTTGCTTCTTGGTCATGATGTTTGTGCAGGAATAGAAACCCTGACTAAGACAATGACAAACAGTCAAACAATAAAGCTAAGTCAATGAAGGAAAAGGAGAAAGCATAATGACCTGAAGCGTTGGAGGACTTACATATAAGCATAAGGAAAAACACTTCCAGCAGAAAGAGAACACTGTGCTACAGAGGAGAATGACCTTACCTGCAGCATGTAGTTGATCTGCCAGGTCATACAGCAGTTTAAAGTTCTCTCCACTCTTCAAACCCCGACCTCATTTTAAACAAACAAACAAACACATAAATAAAATCATGTACATACAAGTTGATTTCTGTAAAATGGTTGCCATTTTATATGCCCAACCTCATGTCCATATTATAAACTGCCACATTAAGCACACCAACTCTTCTTCAAAACCTTTTTTGACTGCTATGAAGCATTCATCATTGCAGTTATTTAACTACATAAAGAACACTATGGTATCTGCAGTTTCTCCACTATAATGGAAACACAAGATGCCTGATCCATAGCTCTCTAGCTCATTGCCATATCTGTGATATTAACATGCAGCTCTTATTAGCATTTGGTAAATATTCCCTGCATAACTAAACAAAACTTCTGACTAGATTTCAAAAATCCTTGAGAGCAAATAAACTCTACCTGTTATTTTCATTTCTTCAGGAAATGAGAATGCAACAGGCCCATCAAAAAACATATATGGACTAATATTTCCTGAAAATGCAAGCTGATATACAAGACAAACGTCTTTGCAAAATATGAATTTCTTTCCTCTGAATACCACTTGAACAATAGATGGATGTTAGGAACATTAACTATTTTTTTATTGTTTAATTTGGAAAGATTTTAAAATCACATCAATCCTTATCCTCTGAATCAGTCAGCTGACAAAACTACAAAGGAGCAGAATATACAAAAAAATGTTAAGTCTTATACCACATTCAGGTTCTGATATTAACTGTGAAGGGCTTTCCAAGTGTCATCCACACAGACCAGTATAACACTCAAAATCATTAAAAGTAAAATGGAGTAGGGGGAGCCGGGCGTGGTGGCGCACGCCTTTAATCCCAGCACTTGGGAGGCAGAGGCAGGTGGATTTCTGAGTTCGAGGCTAGCCTGGTCTACAAAGTGAGTCCCAGGACAGCCAAGGCTACACAGAGAAACTCTGTCTCAAAAAAAAAAAAAAATGGAGTAGGGGATTTATATACAACTCTGAGATTCTAACCACTTTTTCTATAATTCAGAAGCCAATCAAATGCCACAGAAAAACATGGACATCTGTAAAACGATGTGCGGATGAAATTTGTGCCCTGCTCCCCAGTGTCAGATGTGAGACAAGAAACCCATATTCTATTTATGATCTAATTTCATATTCCTGGTAAAATATGACTAATACTTGCAACTTACCAACTTCTGTCATTTGTAAAGAAAAAGTAAAAGAAAACGCCTATATTCTAGATTACAGATTCAGTTCTACAGCAGTATAGAGCTTGCTTACCAGGTACAAGACCCTGGGTTCTATCCCCAGAACCACCAAAACCTAAATAAAAGTCTGTTCCTTTAATGAGGTCTGTGCACTACATAGCTTAGTCATCTTTTAAATGACTACTGCACTTACCACCAGATACCACCACTTTGGCACCAGTTAGTTCTGGTCGGTCACTTTTTGTCAATTTCTGGTCAAGCCACTCTGATATTCCCACTGATGAAGAACTTGGTGCTGCATACATTGACAAATTAAAAATGATGTTGACTTCAAATATATAGTGGTAATTATTTTTAAGACCAACACAAAAACATCCAATACTAGAAAACTTAAGTTCCTACATTTTCACAGTCCCAAATTCATTTTCTTTAATTAAAAAGTGTTAAGAGGGTACGACTCTTGAGAAGTTGATACTACTCATAAGTTCATCTGTAAAAACCAGAATAACCCATTCTCTCTAGTGTTCAAATAAGATGCCAGACATGTTAAAGTGGAAGTCCTATTTCTACCATTATTACATTCTCCTATTATGTTGAATCACTCAAATACCACACTAGGAAAGAGTAATGAGTTAAACAGCCCTAACATAAATGTAAGTTTCATTGTAATTTATCTCCTCTCCTACTTTTAATCTACCAAAGTGATTATCCTTGTACCAAGATGATGTGAAACAGACATAAATTACAATTATTTACATAACCTTGGAATATGAGTCAGTTGAATTTTTACTTTGCATTACAAGTTAAAGTAGACACCGACCCGTTTTCTAATCTAAGCCAAACAAACAAGAAATGCCAACCTATTGAAAAGGCTCATATGAGAATGCTTACCCTTTTCTGAACTAGCACTACCTCCACTTGTTGCTGCAGCCTCAAAAGATGTTCCTCGAACAGAAAACACCTTTACTTTCTCATCACACTTTACTGTACACAACGCATTTCCTGAAACACAAAATTTATTATGAAGAAGGAATGCCAAAAGTATTCCTGTCAGGCTCAGAATTAATTTTACAAAAATGAGGCAAAAATAACGATGGGCAAGTTGTTTCCTATCCCTGCTAAGTCTAGGAGAGGAGGAACACCAGAGAGAAGACCGTCACCAGGGGCCACCTGTACAGCCAGAGTTACTGCCTGCAATCAACACACAGAGGCAGGTGGCTGTAGTGAGAAGGCACCTCTCAGTGGGAGTGGGAAGGAAGCTTCTTTCTTCCAAACGAGCTCTATCAGTAACCTAAAAATATGAACTGCTATACCTTAGTACAAACGCAACTGCTGTACATAACAGAGGAAGATAACGCGAAAGCATGACAGGACATAAAATACAAGTTCAGAGGAAACAAAGGTTTAAAAGGATTAGACATTTCCCATTTTGAGTGACTGACACTATGACCAAATACTTGAATACCACTGAAGATTACAGGTCTAACGAGACATACAACTTTAACCAGAATAAAGGGAGTAACCAAAATTGTTGCCTTCTCCAGTCCCACTGGAGATCAATGTGCTTAGAAATAATCAAGTAAAGAGATGCTGAAATGAATTGCTTAATGCACATTGAACTTCAACTGCACATTGAAAGCAAAGACTGAGAATACTATTTTAAAAAGAGTTTGCCTTTCAAGGTACTACTTACAAAATATAGCTACTTAAACAAGACCTGACCAATGATAATAGCAACAGACATCCTGATATGGAAAGGGTGAAGTCTCACAAGTCCCATCACTAGACAAAGAAGCACAGGACAGCAATGACTGCTGAGAGAGAACTAGTCTCTCTCAGGCATGAGCCCTTTAATTGGTTATCCAATACAACTGGCTATCCAAACAGAACTAGCCAGCTCTGAAATCATATACACACAAGCAAACTAAACAGAGTAGTTGTATTTATACAGTTATGCATATGTGTATGTAACAGTAATAAAGAAAAATGGGCCATCAACTGACAGAAAAGGAAATGACAGGAAAGGTTGGAGGGAGGAGTGATATAATTACATCACAATTAAACATTTAAAATACATATATATTGGATGGCAAACTTAATTTTTATTAGCCACTGGAGGGAAAGATCTCACTCCATAAACTGTAAGGCAGTATAAAAGCACTGTGCACATAATAAATTGGACAGTAGCTATTCTCAATTAAAGCATTTTTCAGAAACCTTTAAGATGGTCCATTTAATCGTAGGTTTGTTTCCTAATCCTATTTCTAAGATTTATGTATACTGTAAAAATTAACATGTTGATTATCTTCCTTAGAACTTACCTGCATAGATAGTTCTCACAAATGTGTCAGGTGACTTGATCTCAATGATGTCAGAAACTGGAGCAACATTAAGTTTGGCAGCTACTCTGGGCAGAAGGTTCTTAAAAAAAAAAAAAAAAAGCAGTGAGTTACACAAACGCAAGTTGACTGATATAATGATCAACAGCGGTATCTTCTAAACCCCTTTAAAAGGGGGTTAGCTTCTGCATAAATTTTAATTCAAACATTTTACACTTCACATGTATCTCGGGATAAGGGATATCTAGCTTTTGAGATAGTCTTTGAAATTTAGTACCTACCATTTCTGTATATTAGGAGTTATAGAAGATTTATAGTAATAAGAAGCTGATTCAATTTGATAAATTATGAGATCTACTGCCCTAATAAATATCAAGTACAATATGTGACAGTTATGGATCCCTGAATTTAAACAAGAGAAAGAGAAAAAACTAGAAGAGTAAAACACTGGAAAAGCTTTTACTATATATATTTACTAGAAAATATAAAAGAAAAAATTTCAATACATGGTGCAACCTTTGTCAAGTTCATGTTGTATAAACAGATCAAGCACAGCAGCCTGTGTCACACATAAATTGAATCTCAGAAACACACACACATGGTCTGGCTGATACAGGCACATAGCAGTTATATGTTATACATGTATAACTTTGTTCTCAGTAGCCAAATCCTTAAGCAGGTCAAAATTGCCTTGGGTGTTAGTTACCACATCTTGTAACAAGAGGAAAGAGAATCTGCACATGTCTAGTTAAAATCCTACTATGACTCTAGGATTCTAAAGCAGAAGAGAGTCACTCAGTGAAGACTGAATTTCCAAGTTCTGGACTGAGGTTCTTTTACATAATACACGTAATTTTAAAAAGAAAAGCATTGCTTTTTTAAAAATAATTATTTATTTTATGTATGTGAGTAAACTGTAGCTGTCTTCAGATACACCAGAAGAGGGCGTCAGATTCCATTACAGATGGTTGTGAGCCACCATGTGGTTGCTGGGAATTGAACTCAGGACCTCTGGCAAAATAGTTAGTGCTCCTAACCACTGAGCCATCTCTCCAGCTCTGAGAAGCATTGATTTTTATCCCACAAAAATAGACTTCTTCGTAGCTCATTCAGTGGCACCTCCCTGGTTTCATGACACTGCTTCTGAAAGGCATGATTTCAAGATAACACCACAAACTAGTTCTCTCTCTTCTGTAACGATTCTTCTAAACTACCTGCCATTCTACCTCATTCTATATTCTCCCACATGTACATATAATTACAATGTACTAGCCTTGACTAGCATGAATTTAATATCCATGCTGTATGACCCGCTAACTAGGAGTCTAAGCACACTGACGGTAAGGGTTGTGTTTTCTAGTTCTCTTCTGTTTCTGTCCTATTTCTACTCAGTGACTTCCTACAAATGATGCTACAAGTACTGACAGGATCAGCCTCCTGACTGCAGAGTTTCTAAAGGAAAAGGTTCTAATTTGCATTTTGTCACACCTTCATTAGATAGTAATAAAGAACTCTGGCCTTGACTACTAAAAAGTACCACTGTTAGTTCCCTTGCTCTGAAGATCCTCCTCTCCCACCCTTTCCCCACTCCCATTTCCACTACCCCTCCACCCCAGGGGACTCATTTCCACCTTCACTGTGCGCTACCATCCTGCCCAAGTTCCTAAACACCCCCTTTTCCCTCTGAGGTCCCCTTTCTACTTTCATGACCTATACCCATACACACACACATATAAACATTCAAAGCTAAGAACCAGAGAAATAGTATGTTGTATTTGTCTTTCTGAATCTGGGTCATCTCTGTATTTGAGCTTCCAGATTCATCTATTTTTCTGAAATTTTCATATTTATTTCTTACCGCCCTGCATTCACACATGTCCTGCATCCATTTATCTGTAGATGGATGTCTAAGCTGGTTCTATTTCCTTGCTATTGTGAATAATTCCACAGTAAAGTGTGTACGTATCTCTGAGGTAGGATATAGGGTCCTTTGGGTATAAGCACAGGAATGGTACAGCTGTCTAATATGATAGTTCTACTTGTAATTCTTTGAGAAATCTGATTTTCATAATGGCTATACTAGTTTACACTTCCACTGGTAGTAAATAAAGGCTCCTTCTTCCCCTAGATCCTCACCAGAATTCTCTCTCCTTTATTTTCTTGATGATGGCTACCCTGATGAGGATGAAGTGAAATCTAAAGTTTTGATGTGCATTTCTTTTATGGCGAAGGAGGTTGTATATTTTTAAGAGTACTTGAATGCCACCCCTCACCCCTACAACCCCTGTGTTGAAGGCCTGGTTCTACTGCATTTGGGAGATGATGGAACTTTTAGGAGATAGGACCTATGGCAAGATAGTTGGTAGTATACCTCAAAGGAAATATTGAAATGCTCATTTTTTTTCTTCACCCTTTTCTTTCCCTCCCTTCTCTCTGCTTTCTGGATACTACAAGATTAGCAATTATATCTTCTCATGTACTTCTATCATGAGCCATGACCTCCTAATCTACCACAGGGCCAAAGTGACAAGATGAAATGATTGAAACCACGAGCCAAGATAACATACCTCCTTTTGCTCAGGATTTTTTTTTTCACAGTGACAAAAAAGTAATAAACACACTATTCACAGGTTCATCACAGACCTACTATGGTCTCCCTATGCATTCCTCTTATGGACTTTCCCTCGTTTCAAATGCATTTATAGTTTATCAGGATCTATTTTGTGGCTCTTATTGTCAAGATTTTATCTGTTGTAAAGTCAAGGCCAGAGTAATAAAATTTGGGAATTAAAACACAGCAAAAAACATTTGTTGTTGGGCTCATAGCCTTGCAGGTAAACTTTCACTAACCAAACTCAAGATTTCATTACCCAACACTGAAACAGTACTCTTAAGAGGCTGGGTGGTCCACAAAGATTCATCCATCAATGTAGAGGGAGATGTTAAAATTTATAATACCATGTGTTGGCAATTTAATAATTTCTACCAAAAATGTTTAAAGCATGGTATTTCACTCACCTGTTTTTACTTTTAGAACTCAATTTTAAAGATATGCTAACACAGGTATGCAAAGAGATGCATGTACAAGAATATTTTCTTTGAAGCAAGTGACTGAAAACATCCTAGATGATCTTGACTAACATGGAACGTTATGCAGACAAACACATTGTGAGCTAATATTTTCAAGATGTTATCAAGCAAAAACTTCTAGTTACAAAACAATACAAATATGTATATACATGCACAATTTAAAGACTGATAGGAAGAGACCTAAAGGAGCATGTTGTTGCTAAGAGGTACACTCCTGAAATAAGTTAGAACTATGAAAGGGATCCACAGCCGGGCAGTGGTGGCCAACACCTTTAATCCCAGCACCTGGGAGGCAGAGGCAGGCGGATCCACTTACTTGTTCTTTATACTACTATACTATATCCAACTTTCCTACTAAGAGCATATTTGTGCACAGCTATTTTTCCTGTACTGAGGAGTGAGCAGGGCTTTTTGCACATGAGTAGTCAAGCTGATTTACAAATCAGCCCCTTTTCCTTTTGGGGTGCATGTAGTGTTTACATGCACATAAGTGCTTAAGTGTATTCATCTGGATGCATACATGGGGTGGCCAAAGCAGAATCTTCTGCACTTTCCACCTTATGGCCTTGAGGCAACAAGGTCTTTCACTGAACCAGAAACTGACTCTTTGGGTTAGGCCGGTTGTCCAGCAAGCTCTCAGTATCTTCCTGTATCTAATCCCCAGTTTTAGAGTTATAAGCACATATAGCCATGCCCTTATGTGGGTGCTGAAGACTTGAACTCAGGCCCTCATTCTTGCAGAACAGAGTTCTTCCCCACTGAGCCATTTCCATAGTCCTCGCTTTTCCTTTTCGTTTTGAGACAAAGTCTTTCTAAGTTTCTCAGACAAGCTCTGAACTTGCATTCCTACTGTCTACACCTCCTAGATAACTGAGATTATATGTAAGCACTGGATGTTCTTCCAAAGGGTCCAGGTTCAATTCCCAGCACCCACATGGCAGTTCACAAATGTCTTAGTTACTTTTCTATTGAGGTGACAAAATACCATGACCAAGGCAACTTATCAGAAAAAAAAAAAAAGCATTTGATTTGGGGTTCATGGTTCCACAGGATTGGAGTCCATGACTACCATGGTGGGGAGCATGGTAGCAAGCTGGCTATCATGGCACTGGAGCAGAAGCTGAGCGCTCACATCTCCATCCTCAAGAGCAAGACAGTGAAAACTAACTGGGAAAGTTATAGGCTTTCTGAAACCTAAAAGCCCTTCCCCAGTGACATACCTCTTTCATCAAAGCCACACCTCCTAACCCTTCCCAAACAGTTCAACCAAGTGGGGCCGAAGTATTCAAATCTATGAACCTGTAAGGGTCATTCTTATTCAAGTCATCACAATCTATTTTCAGAGGGCAACAATAGAACAGATCAAGCAGCCCATCAAGCTGCCCTAGAAACTGGATCTCTCTTGCCTCTGACTTCCCTGGAACCAAAAGATCCTATATTCCCTGACCACCCTAAGTAATCTCGGCTAGAAATTTGCCCATGTCCTAATGTCATGATGGATGGTGGAGAAGAGCAGATTACAAATTCATTGTGCCAGAACAAATGGGAGTGCATGGACTTCAGAAGAGCCACTGCTTTTCCCACATGGGCATCCAGAGAATGCAGGATTTGATATGACATGTCAAATATTAGGGTTAGAGGTGCCAACTCTAAATAAATGCAGAGATAGCTGAGATTGTTAAGAACTGTAAAGCCTGCAAGTGAGACACGGGGCCTAGAGTCTACTGAGAGATAGAATTCACAGAGGTAAAACCAGACAAATTTAGATATAAATATTTACTAATGTTTATAGATAGCTTTTCAGGTTGGATTGAGGCTTTCCCCACCAAGCATAAAACTACATCCATGGTGACAAAGAAGATCTTAGAGGACATACTGCCAAGGTATGGGCTTCCTCAAATGATAGAGTCAGACAATGGACCAGCTCTTTTGTTCCTGGTAAGTCAGGGACTATCCAGTACTCTAGGGATTAATTAGAAACTATTGTGCCTATAGACCCCAGAGTTCAGGACAGATGGAGAGAATGAACAAACCCTAAAAGAGACCTTAACTAAACTGACCTAAAAGACTGGCAATGACTGAGTAACTCTCCTTCCCTTCGTTCTCTACTGGGTATAAAACTCCCCTTACCAGATGGACTCATCCCTTTCAAAATCATGTTTGAGATACCCTCTGCCTCCTATTATTCTTAACATACAGGCAGAGGTCATCTCTGAGTTCGAGAATCGCCAATTGCTAGATGATCTCAAGGGTATCCAATGGGCTCATAAACGTGCTTGGCCCAAACTTCGTATTCTCTATAAAACAGGACCCCCTCCCCTCACCCTAAAGGTCACAGGATTGCAGCACCAAATCACAGACCTGTTTACAGGTGAAGACCAGCAGGAGGAAAATTCAGCTCAGGACTCCCTCTTGTCTCCCACTGATGAGGCCCCTATCCAAGCCCCAGGGACACCATGAGTGAGGACAACCCTGGCCCCCTATAAAATATAGTAATAACTTCAGGCAGCCCCATGATTGGACCTTCTAGTCACCAGAGAAAGGGAAGAATGAGAGACTAAATCTTTTGGGTTCAGTCTCTATCTTAGAGAACCTGACCTAAGGTTAAACTCAAGTTAACTAACAGGCCAGTAACTAGCACTAGTTTCCAGGCTAACCCCCAACAAGACCTATACCTAACATCAGTTTCCAGGTTATTCCCCAACAAATCTGCACTTCCAGGTTATAAGCCTGCCCCTGACACTTCACTTCCTGACAACCGCCAATCAGGAGGAAAACAGAAGTTAAGTTTATGGTTTGGCTCCCAGCACCAGCCAATTATGTTAAAGGCCAAAATGGCCCCCAGTCAGATGTGTACCAGGCTAGGTAAACCCTTCTTGCCTCCATAAATTCATGCCTGAAACTGGGCTCTGGGCCCCCTCCATTCTCCTGTGTCAGAGACAGTGGTGTGGCCCAAGCTCAAGCTTGGATAAAGAGACCCTAGTGCCATTACATGGGATTCAGAATGCTCCTTGGTAGTCTTTCTGGGGTCCACGAACGTTTCCTGGCACAACAATAAAGAGAACTTATGATCAGACTACAGCTACCTTTAAGGCTATCCCAGGCCATAACACAGTCCTTCCCAAATCCCTAGAGTAGACAGACTTAGATTTTCTACTATATCCACAGCCATCCAAGTAAATCATCTCTTAAAATGAATAACTAAGCTGCCTGTCTGTAATCCCAGCATTTGGGAGGCAGAGTCAGATATTTGACACCAACCTGATCTACAGAGTGAGTACCTGCATAGCTAGGGCTACAGGGGCGTGGGGAGGGTGGGGAGGGGGTGGAGGAGAGGGAGAGAGAAAGGGAGAGAGAGAAAGAGAGAAAACACACACACACACACAAATCCATTTAATAATAATAGTTTTATCTAGGCCAATTCCAAAACCTAGAAGTGACAGGTTAATAATTTATAATAAAATTCTAAAATAATAGTTATCTCTGTGACAAAATTTGAAAATTTGATGAAATCTTAAAAGAATAAATGTTAGCAGTATGCCCCTTAGTGCAAGCAAGTCAGGACTGGCTATTTAAACAAAGAGCATTACATTTCCAGCCCAGTGAAATTCACTCACTTCTCACCTTTCCAAAAGCAGACGCTCCAGCACAGATGTGTGTGTAACTGAACTGCTTCTGAGTTTCCAAAATCAATGGTGTGAGTTCCTCTGAGAATTAAACACATTTGATGAAACACATTTCATGCTGTCTTCATAATCATATATCGAGCAGAAGAGACTACATTTTCCCACTAGAACACCTCACCTGGAAGAAGGCCTTTGTATGCATCATGCTGAGCCACCAGAACCTTTGCTACGCCAGCTACTTTACATAGATCCTGTACCACCTGTGATAAAGAGAAGGGCTTCTAAGTATCCACCAAAAGAAACAATGAACCAACACTGTTAAGTTTTAACCAAGCATAAAATCTTAATGGCCAAGTATGAAAAACTACTATGTGTTTGTTTTGAGATGGTGTAGGGGAATGCTACCCATAGCTGGGCGTGGTGGTGCACGCCTTTAATCCCAGCACTTGAGAGTCAGAGGCAGGTGGATTTCTGAGTTCAAGGCCAGCCTGGTCTACAAAGTGAGTTCCAGGACAACCAGGGCTACACAGACAAACCCTGTTTTGAAAAACAAAACAAAACAAAAACAAAAACAAAAAAGAAAAAAGAATGCCACTCATAGGCTCATATACGTGTATGCTTAGTCCCCAGCTGATCAGCTGATGAACTCTGTGAAAGGATTAAGAGTTATGTTCTTGTTGAAAAGGTGTGTAGATGGGGGGGTGGGGAAGGGGTAGGAGATATGGGGGTTGAGGTTTCAAAAGCCCACACAAGGCCTAGTTCTCTCTCCTTCCCCCCACTCCTAATCAATCAAATTAAGAAAATGACCTACAGACTTGCTTACAACTCATCTTATGGAGTCATTTTCTCTATTAAGGCTCTCTCCTCTCTGATGAGATGTTAAGTTGACACAAAACTATTTAGTAAAGTCAATAAAGATAATTAAAAAAAAATAAAAACATTGCTATGTTGTTTTTTTGTTTGTTTGTTTTGGTCTTATTTTGGTACTTTCTCCCCAGAAGAGTCTTGTTACCAGCCTTAGCTGACCTAGTATTCACTACGTAGCCCAGGTTGGCCTTGATTTTGCAACGGTCTTCTACCCTCAGTCTCCAGAATACTATGACTACAAATATTCCACCGCACTAGGTTTTTATTTTTAAATTATTCTTTTTAAAATAACATTTTAAAAAATTAGTTATGTCTATGGGGAGGGCATATATGTACACAGAGTACAGATGCCCAAGGAAGTCAGAGGTGCTAGGTTCCCTAGAATTAACATTACTGGCAGATGAAAGCTGTCAACATGGGTGATGGGCATCAAACCTGGGCCCTCAGCAAGAGCAGTCTGCATGCTTAAACAATGAGCTATCTCCCCAGCCCTTTCGAAAAAAATTCTTAAAGAAAATTACAAGCTAACTGATTTTACTATGAACTGACATAATCAGTCACACTATAAAAATTCTACCTTAAAAAACAAAAGGAGTTCAAGGTCAGCCTGGTCTACAGAGTGAGTTCCAGGACAGCCAGGGCTATACAGAGAAACCCTGTCTCGAAAAACAAACAAACAAACAAACAAACAAACAAACAAACAAACAAACAAAAGAACTGGGCTGAAGAAACAACTGAGCAGTTAAGAGCACTTGCTGCTCTCAAAGGTGACCTAGGTTCAGGTCCTAGCATCTACGTGGCAGCTCAGAACTATCTGTAACTTGAGTTCCAAGGGTTCTGATAGCCTTTTCTGGCCCCCAGGGCATTGCATGCTTGATTCCTATATGAGTATGCTGGCAAAACTCATATACATGAAATAAAAATAAATAAAATCTTTTAAGTTATTTATTTATTTTACGTATGTGAGTACACTGTCACTGTCTTCAGACACACCAGAAGAGGGCATCAGATCCCATTACAAATTGTGAGCCACCATGTGGTTGCTGGGAATTGAACTCAGGACCTCTGGAAAAGCAGTCAGTGCTCTTAACTGCTGAGCCATTTCTCCAGCCCCAATAAAATCTTTTTTAATACTAATTGATAAACCAAAATCAATTTTTTTATTAATTTACTCAAATTTAGCTGAAAACTATGTTTTTTCATTGATGCCAATTTAAGTGCATTATTTTAGGAGGAGAAAAGTAAAAACTGGATGTGGTACCCAGTACTTGGGATGCTGAGGTAGCAGAATCACAGATTTTAAGCCAGTGTGGGATAGAGTGACATCCACTCTCAGAAATACAAAGGGAAAAAAGAAGGAAGAGGAAAGGAGAACTAAAATGAGATTTCTCTCTGTCTCTGTCTGTCTGTCTGTCTGTCTCTCTCTCTCTCTATATATATACACACACACACACATATATATGCACATATGGGTATTATATGTATATCCAAGCCAATAAGACACATTAGACTCAGGATCTGTTAAAAGTGAAGGCAGAACTTCTCTAAAGTTGACTACACTTAATTTAACAATAATTTCTTTTGAGAGTAAGATTAATAATTCCAAGAAATAGAGAGAAATCTTCAATTACAGCCCATTGTCAACACGGAGTTTCTGCCTACACAAACATACTTACCTTCAACAAAGGAAGGTATTTTCTTGTTTAACTTCTCATTTTTTTCCTGTTTAGAATTAAGTACGGATTCTGAGAAACCTTTGACTACTCTGATTTTCTGTTCAAAAGGCAATTAGCATTCTTCCTTTAAAGTAACTTTAATATGAGTGGTTTCTGCTTATCAGTCCCATCAGCTATTACTGTCTTCCATTTGCTAATTCACTGATGACTGGGCACAAGAAGCTGAGCCTCCTAACCTCTTCCATGGACTAAAAGGTTCCACAGTATTCACTGAAAGGAGGACACAGGAAGACTCTGCTGGGCTGAGTGCTGAGCAGCACATCACACTGTCTTACACAGAGGTACACCAGTATTTAGCATCTCTGGTTTCAAGAAATTTCCAATTAAGAAACCCACTTAATTCCAAAGTTGCTACACATCAGCCTGGATACAAAGAGAACAGAATTTCCCATTAGAACTTTTTTTTAACTGTCAAAATTTCAGTAATACATAGAATAATCACTTTCAGTTTATGATTAACAGCTGAAAAAAACAATACAAAACTAAAATCTGTCTACATTATTAGCAGACACCTTTCTTAAAAATAAGAACAAGAAATACACAAGACTGCAAATGATTAAATATCAAGTACTTTAAAGAAATTTTAAAGTAGTTAAAATCTCAGCAAAACAAATAGATCTAGTATCTGTTTATATTTTAAAACTGAGTAGACAAAAAACAAAGTTGGCTTAACTCTATTATCAGACATTGTGGTAAACAGTAACTGTATAAGATTCAATAAGCAGCTGGGTGGTGGTGGTGTGCACCTTTAATCCCAGCACTTGAGAGGCAGAGGCAGGAGATCTCTGAGTTTAAAGAAAGTATGGTCTACAGAGCAAGTTCCAGGACAGTCAGCCAGGGCTACACAGAGAACCCTGTCTCAAAAACAAAAACAAAAAAAACCTAAGAAAAAGGTTCAATAACCATCAAGAGGAGTGAGATAAAGAAACCTACGTAACTCAAAACCAGCTGAACAGTCCTAAAAACACCACTTTTATGAAAGGAATTAGAAGTGACACTAACATTCTAACCTGCATTACCATGTGTGCTACATCAACAATTTAATAAAATATGTAGCCTGCTAAAAAGAAACATTCTCTCTCAACACTTACTCTTCATGAAGGCCAAACCCCCTGTCACACACTCAGCAACTCTGATATAGTGGAGGGGAACTGGCATCTAAAGCTCTGTAGTCTTTTTTTTGGTTTTTCGAGACAGGGTATCTCTGTGTAGCCCTGGCTGTCCTGGAACTCACTTTGTAGACCAGGCTGTCCTGGAACTCAGAAATCCGCCTGCCTCTGCCTCCCCAGTGCTGGGATTAAAGGCATGCGCCACCACACCCTGCTAAGCTCTGTAGTCTTAATAGGCTCTTGTCTGCACAGCAGAATAAAGTTTCCCAAGAGTTACTTTCCAAAGTTGTTATTTAACAACCACAACAAAATCAACATTTACCACCAGCCATAATTTGAGAAGAATGAGAAGAAGGTTTGAGTTCTTCTACCAATTAAATATTAGCATCTCTGATACTTTGCCCAGATTGACTACTTTCTGGAATTAGAAGAAATTAACAAGTGTACAGTACAGAAAGAATCTGCTATTAACTCTAAGAGGACTCAGATGCCATTCTACTTGGTACCTGATGGCACAGGATGGTGCCAGCAGAACAAATCAGGCATTCCACCTCATTTTGAAAGACAAAATGCTTCATGAGAAAAACCTTTTGGTTCTTTTTTCATACACAATAATATCTGTGACACTGGCCATTTAATGAGGACTAGAGCCCAGTTAGAGTCAGCATAATAACTGTTGCCATCTTTCACTGCCTCTTGATGGAGATTATATTTGCTATGGCTGACCTTAAAAAGCTCTCACCTTGTCACACTTGGTTCCAGCTACTAAGCAGGACACTTCACCTCCAAGACGTCCAGCTGCAGTGATAGTATTTAGAGTAATGGGTGCTAGGGAATCATTTGCATGCTC
Organism: Mus musculus; assembly: GCF_000001635.26. Lineage (NCBI taxonomy): Eukaryota > Metazoa > Chordata > Mammalia > Rodentia > Muridae > Mus > Mus musculus. The sequence goes on from NC_000075.6 coordinate 55,500,126, forward strand.
AGCTATTACCAAGGTACTCTGAAAACGGAGCAATGAGGCCTAAAAGAAAAGGAGAAGAACATTAATGTAGTCTTTCAGGATAACTATTATGCATGTGGGCTTTAAAGAAAACATTCTGACGTGCAATGCTCAGTTTTATTAAGTGCATTAATAAAATATTCCCTTGATAGCATAAATTAAGCTATCTACCTTTATCATATCAGATCCTTACCTAACAAAAATCAAGAAGTCTTATGTCAACTTGACACAAATTAGAGTTATCTGAAAGAAGGGACCTGAACTGAGAAAAGGCTCCCATAAGATCTGGCTATAAGGCATTTTCTTATTTAGTGATTAATGGGGAGGGTCCAGCCCATTTTGAGTGGTTCCATCCCTGGGCTGGTGGTCCTGGGTTCTACAAGAAAGCAGGCTGAGCAAGTCAGTAAACAGCACCCCTCTATCACATCTTGCCTCCAGGTTGTTGACCTGCTTGAGTCCCTGTCCTGACTTCCTTCGATGATGAAAACCAATGTGGAAGTGTAAGCCAAATAAATGCTTTCCTTCCCAAGTTGCTTTTTGGTCATGGTATTTCACTGTAGCAATAGATACGGTAAGACAATTTTTTTTCTTTCTGTCCTACGTCCTTCTCTCCTTCCTTTACTTTTTAGTGTTTTTCTAGAAAGGGTTTCTTCGTACAGCCCTGGCTAGCCTGGAACACTCTGTAGACCAGGCAGGCCTCAAATTCAGTAACCAACCTCCCTCAGTCTCCTGAGTGCTGCAATCAAAGGCATGGGACACCACTGCCTGGCTTAAAATGCAAATTTGTTTTTGCTTTTGTTTTTCGAGACAGGGTTTCTCTGTGTAGCCCTGGCTGTCCTGGAACTCACTTTGTAGACCAGGCTGGCCTCGAACTCAGAAATCCGCCTGCCTTTGCCTCCTGAGTGCTGGGATCATCTCATTAGATTCTGAGAAAGCATTTGACAAAATTCAACACTCCTTCATGGTAAAAGTCTTGGAAAGATCAGGAATTCAAGGCCCATACCTAAACAAAGTAAAAGCAATATACAGCAAACCAGTAGCCAACATCAAACTGAATGGAGAACAATCCTCCTAAAATCAGGGACTACACAAGGCTGCCCACTCTCTCCCTACCTATTCAGTATAGTACTGGAAATCCTAGTCAGAGCAATTAGAAAACAAAAGGAGGTCGAAGGGATACAAATTGGAAAGGAAGAAGTCAAAATATCACTATTTGCAGATGATATGATAGTATACTTAAGTGACCCCAAAAATTCCACCAGAGGACTCTACAGCTGATAAACAACTTCAGTAAAGTGGCTGGATATAAAATTAACTTAAACAAATCAGTAGTCTTCCTTACTCAAAGGATAAATGGCTGAGAAAAAATTGGGGGAAAGACACCTTCACAATAGTCACAAATAATATAAAATACCTTGGTGTGACTCTAACCAAGCAAGTGATCTGTATGACTAGAACTTCAATTATCTGAAGAAAGAGATCAAAGACCTCAGAAGATGGAAAGATCTCCCATGCTTGTAGACTGGCAAGATTAATGGCCATCTTGCCAAAAGCAATCTAAGATGCAATCCCCATCAAAATTCCAGCTCAATTCTTCATAGAGTTAGAAAGAGCAATTTGCAAATTTATTTGGAATAACAAAAAGTTCAGGGTATCAAAAACTATTCTCAACAATAAAAGAACCTGTGGTGGAATCACCATCCCTGACCTCAAGCTGTACTACAAAGCAATTGTGATAAAACAAATAAACCTGCATGGTACTGGTACAGCAACAGGCAAGTAGATCAAGGGAATAGAATTGAAGACCCAGAGATGAACCCACACACCTATAGTCACTTGATCTTTGACTAAGGAGCGAAAACCATCCAGTGGAAAAAGGCATTTTCAACAAATGGTGCTGGCTAAACTGGAGGTCAGCATGTAGAATGCAAATTGATCCATTCTTTTTTTTTTTTTTTTTTTGTTCTTTCAAGACAGGGTTTCTCTGTATAGCCCTGGCTATCCTGGAACTCACTTTGTAGACCAGGCTGGTCTCGAACTCAGAAATCTGCCTACCTCTGCCTCCTGAGTACTGGGATTAAAGGCTTGTGCCACCACCATCGATCCATTCTTATATCCTTGTACAAGGTTCAAGTCCAAGTGGATCAAGGATCTCCACATAAAACCAGATACACTGAAACTAATAGAAGAGAAAGTGGGGAAGAGCCTGGAACACATGGGCAGCACAGGGGAAATTTTCCTGAACAGAATACCACTGGCTTATGATCTAAGATCAAGAATCAATGAGACCTCATAAAATTGCTTCTGTAAGGTAAAAGACACTGTCAATAGGAAAAAACAGCAACCAACAGATTGGGAAAAGATCTTTACCTATACTACATCTTATAGAGGGCTAATATGCAATATATACAAAGAACTCAAGAAGTTGAACTCCAGAGAATCAAATAATCCTATTTAAAAATGGGGTACAGAGCTAAACAAAGAATTTCAACCGAGGAATACTGAATGGCTGAGAAGCACCTAAAGAAATGTTCAATATCCTTAGTCATCAAGGAAATGCAAATCAAAACAACCCTGAGATTTCCACCTTACACTAGTCAAAATAGCTAAGATCAAAAACTCAGGTGACAGCAAATGCTGGCCAGGATGTGGAGAAAGAAGAACACTCCTCCATTGTTGGTGGGATTGCAAGCTGGTACAACCACTCTGAAAATCAGTCTGGCAGTTCCTTAGAAAAGTGGACATAGTACTACCTGGGAACCCAGCTATACCACTCCTGGGCATAGGATGTTCCAACATGTAATAAGGACACATGCTCCACTATGTTCATAGCAGCCTTATTTATAATAGCCAGAAGCTGGAAAGAACCCAAATGTCCTTCAACAGAGGAATGGATACAGAAAATGTGGTACATTTGCACAATGGAGTACTACTCAGCTATTAAAAACAATTAATTCATGAAAGTCTTAGGCAAATAGATGGAACTGGAAAATATCATCCTGAGTGAGGTAACCCAGTCACAAAAGAACACACATGGTATGCACTCACTGATAAGAGGATATTAGCCCCAAAGCTGGGAATACCCAAGATACAATTCACAGACCACATGAAGCAAAGTGTGGATGCTTTGGTCCTTCTTAGAAGGAGGAGAAATACTCATGGGAGCAAATATGGAGACAAAGTTTGGGACAGAGACTGAAGGAAAGGCCATCCAGAGACTGCCTTACTTGGGGATCCATCCCATATAGTCACCAAACGCAGACACTACTGTGGATGCCAAGAAGTGCATGTTGACAAGAGCCTGATATAGCTGTCTCATGAAAGCCTGACAGATACAGAGGCAAATGCTTGCAGCCAACCATTGGACTAAGTGCAGGGTCCCCAATGGAGGAGTTATAGAAAGGACTGAAGGAGCTGAAGGGGTTTACAACCCCAAAGGAAGAACAAGTTCAACTAACTAGACCTCCCCCCCCCCAACTCCCAGGGACTACCACCAACCAAAGAATACACATGGAGGGACCCATGGCTCCACCTGCATATGTAGTAGAGGATGGCCTTGTAGGGCATCAGTGGGAGAAGAATCCCTTGATCCTGTGAAAGCTCGATGCCCCAGTGTTGGGGAATGTGAAAGCGGGGAGGCCGGGTCTGGGTGGGTGGCTTGGGGAACATCCTCATAGAAGCAGGGGAGGGAAGATAGGATAGGGGGTTTCTAGGGGTGTGTGAGACCAGGAAAGGAGATAACATCTAAAATGTAAATAAAGAAAATATCCAATAAAAAATATTAAAAAAAAAAAGGTTGGAGATGGTGAAGGCACCTGCCCTATGCCTCAAGTCCTAAGTTCCACCCCAGACTCATGGTGGAAAGAGAGCACTGATTCCACAAGTTGTCTTCTGACCTCCATGTGTGCACTGTGGCATGTGCATGCACCTTCAACTAAAAGATGTAATTTTAAAAAGTTTTAAGGACACCAAGCAGCAATTTTGCTGGTGTTTCAACTGTTTGAATATGCTTTAAAATTAAAAGGGGGTGAGCTGAACTCATATCTAGCTCTAACTAGCCAGAATATCAAACCACCACCAAAACATAGCTCATGGTTACCCAGGATATTTTCAAAAAAACCAAGAAAGAAAAAAATAATGAACAAGAACTATCCCCACGCTCAAAGATTTCGTGGGAAGTAAGATTTGTTCGTGTATAACCAATCGTAAGATAGTTTTTCAAATGAAGAGAGGCAAACAGTGAAAGGTACGGATCATGGAGTAAAATCAGTAGAGGAAAGCAAGTAAGCTTAGGGGTCAACGTGACAAGATGAGAAATGGCAGCAGAGATTTGAGGAAAGAAGAAATATTCTATCTGATCTCAGGATTGCATGAGAAATGGAGAAAAAAGAAGTTAGATCAAACATCACAGACTCCACTCAACAAAACTGTTCACTTCTACAAAAGGAGTGAAGAGAGAGCTGCACATCTTTGATTGTTTGCTTCGGTTGTTACAGAAGCCTTCTTTCTCAACTGTGATTCTGCAGTCATCAATACCACGGCAAAAGTATTGCCCTCCCTTGCCCCTTCAGTCAGCAGGAGGCTGGATCATAGACTTACACATGGTTTTGGCTACAGTGCAGACCACAGACATTCACATGGTCCTTAGCATCAGCAGATGCTACTGACCTCAGCATGGTCTCCTGAGGTAGTGTAAAGCACGGACGTCAGCTCCGTCCTACGCCACTGCTCAGGCCCTGGACACCAATCACAGCCCTTCTAGGCAGCACAGGCCAAGGACATCAATGTGACTTCAGGTGGCAGCATAGGCATCAATATTGCCCTTGCCTGGCATCAGAGTACACACCTTTAATCCCAGCACTCAGGAAGCAGAGGGACTCTATTAGTTTGAGGTCGGCCTGGCCTACAGAATGAGTTCCAGGACAGCTGAGATTATTACACAGAAAAATAAAAAGTCTCAAAAAAAACATCTACATGAACTTCCAGCTTTAAAGCAGCTTAGGGCAGCAGAAAATGGATACCAAAGTGGCCTCCACAGAGGCCTTTTAAGGAGGTCCAATCCAGAAAATAAACCATCCTTCATCTTGGACATCCTGTTACTGCTCAGAGCCAAGCCAATCATGCAGCTGGGCAGCAAGTTCCAGGGCTGAGTTGGAATGCCAGCTCCAGGTTGCTGCACACCACCCTGTCAGCCCTAGTCATCTCCCACCCAGCCACGGCAACCTTCTCACATGGCTGTTATCATGACTCTAGTTCTGCCACTCTAGCACTCTCACTCCTGCACTCCATTCCTCTATCTTTCCTACCTCTCCATCAAATATCTATTTGTTGTAGTGACTCTACAGACTACAGTGTGCCACATAGCCTTTTTTTCCCCAGACAGCTTTGCATACAAATATTCACTGCAAGGAGTTGTTGGTCTGGTTCATGGTTTTTAGTTTCTGAAGCACCATAAATATTGGTCCATTGCTGTGACTCCTCTCAGATATCCTGATGTTGCCTAAAGTCATGGTGATTTTGCAGCCAAGTAGGGCTTTCTGGGGCAGATTCTGTGTGAGGTCCTGGCTGCTGCACACCTCTGTGCCCTCAATGTCTGCCATCCTAGGCTTTGCCAGGCTCAACTTTTGTGTTTATAGCCTGTGGGCAGCACTGCTGCCCTGTGCCTTTTATCTCTCAGCAGGTCAAATAGCACAGGCCACAGCTACAGTGGCTCCATGAGGGAAGCCAGCCTGTAGGCCTAGAGCCAGCCCCATTCAGCAACGACCTGTTTTTGTGTTTACAGTCTGCTGGCTGAGACAGAACAATACAGGGTATAGACTCATCATTCTTCTGGTTCTGTTCAGCCATCTTTCCTTGTGGTTTTGTGTGTCCACACTTTAAAAGCATCTACTCATAAGCCTCCTCCATCTTTTTTATTTAGTTGTTCTGGTGATACTGCTGGTCTTACAGACTCCTTTTTTTGCTCCTAGGAACCCCCATGGGCCTCTCCTATTCCAAGGAGCTCTGCAGCAGGTGCTGGTGGCCACAACCATCTTTCTCCTCCCCCTTATATAGACAGTTTTAAATAATTAATGTGACAGATATTTTGTTCCTACTTCAGCCTTAGAAACATCATTTTAAAAATAAAAACATGCTAACACACAGGACATGAACAGAATCAAAACAATGGTAATGTGATTGATTTCAAACAGTCAAAAGTTAAAAAATGAACATTTTAATTTTAGATATATATATTATATGAATGTTTAGCTTGCATGTGTCTATCTATACACACCTCCCTGAAACCTATAGAGCTCAAAGGAATCTATCAGATCCCCAAAACTGGAGTTATGGATGGTTGTGAGCCACCATGTGGGTGCTGGGACTCCAGCACTCTTAACCACTGAGGCATCTCTCCATCACATTAAAAAAAAAAAGTATCTTGTGTGTACATACATATACACGCATACCATAATGAGCATGTGGAGGTCAGAGTATAATCTAAGGGGGTTAGTTCTCTTCACCATGTAGATTCTACGGACCTGTCAAATTACAACTGGCAGGCTTGATAGCAAGCACCTCTGCCCACTAAGCCATCTCAATGACCTATAGTTTTAATCTAAGAAAAAACTTAGCTTGGTGGTACAGACCTGGAATCTCAGCTCCTAATAATTCTAAAATAGGAAGAACACAAGTTCAAGGCCAGCCTTGGCTACAAAGTTACCAATCTGAATCAAAATAAAAAGTAAAAAGAAGCTGTGTATAAAGATCAATGGTAGAATACTTGTCTAGCATCCCTGGTACCACAAGCATAAAAATATGAAAAGTTAGAGAAAACCATCATTTTCATTACTGTGTAGTAAGAAGCTTAGTAAACTTCAGTTTCCTAAGACTTTGCAATACCCTTTTAGACTTTCTCCAGTCCCCAAAGGAGTTTATGCTCCCCAAATACCTATTCATTCTTCCTACACTGATCCTCTTAATGTGCTTAGCATGTATCTTCTCCAAGCTACCAAACAGGCAGGGATTGCTTTCACTATGAGTTCAGTATCTACTTTTGTGCCTGGCAAATAAGTGACACTCAGTGAAGGCTGAGAGACTAAATTAAAAGGTTTCCCAAAATATTTGAAACCTAAAAAGCAACAGTTCCTAGACTATCTCTAAGTTAGTCACTGCTGTGACCTTACAAAAAGCAACTTAATGAAAACAGAATTTGTTCTGGCTCTAGCTTAAGAAGGTAGAGCTCATCATGGCAGGAAAGACGGCAGAATTCACAGGAATGGAGCACGATGCTGGGCTTCCTTCCTGGAGCAGAAGAGAGAAATGAATGCTGGTGCTCAGGTGGCCTTCTCCTTCTTCCTTGTTTATTCCACTTAGAACATCAGCCCAAAGGATGCCGCCACCACTTTCAGGGCAAGTGCCCCTCCTCAGTTAAACAACTCTGTGAACACATTCACAGACAAACCCAAAGATGTGACTTATTAATGGCTACATGGGTGTTGCTTTGTTTTTTAAAGACAGGGTCTCAATATATAGCCCCAATGGCCTGGAATTCAATATATAGACAAGGCTGACCTCCAGCTCAAAAGATCACTGTGCCCCTGACTCCTGAGTGCTGGGATTACAGACTAGTGTTACTACACTGGGCTCCCTAATCCAATCAAGTTGACAATCCAATTGGTCATCACAAGGCAGTATATAACTTGCTAAGTCACTGACATAGATAACCCACCATGCTTCTTGAGAATCTATCTAGATACTGACTACACTTAGTTCCAAACAGTAAAATGTATTTCTTTCTTTCTTTTCTTTCGCTTTCCAGCCATTTGCCTGTATAAAGCTGACTGGTCTGTTACTGAGTAGCATACTTCTTGAGTGCAGGGTTTAAAGAGATCATCACCCTCCCTATACCCTCTGAGAGCCAAACTTATCATCCACAGATCCCCCTACTAGCTTGCCTTTTCCTCCTTTACTCACAGCAAGCTGGCTTCCATCTCTTCCACGGCACTAAGCCAATCTCTTTGGTCACAAACACTCTCGATGAGCTAGTCCAGTGCACACATCCTGGCCCTTCTCCTACTCAAACTCAACACTACTGACACTATTTTGTTTACAGTGAGTTTCTTAGCATTCTCATCACTGCAACTCTGAGTTCTAGCACCCTGGCAAACCCCCTCATAGTCTAGAGTAGTAAAAGCTGCACTAACCTATTTCTTCCCAACCACCTTTAAGAAAGTAAATGGAATGAGGACACAGGGAGCAGGTACAGAGGGGTGGGGGAAGGGAGTGAGACTTTGTTTTGTTTTTCCTTCTTAACTAAAAAACATTGCCAAATACTATGTAAAGGGATTAAATACATACTTAAAGTCTTCTATCCCTACTTAACATACATTTTGTCATAATAAAATGTAGATTACATTTCTGTACTTAAACTGCTTTAACCTCTTTAGTAATAAAACATAGAAGCTTTCAACCATGACTAGAAATGTCATATGACATTGATTATAATATTAAAAACAGTCAATTTACTTCATTTTAAAAACAGACAAGACTCTTAGTAGACACATTGGCAGACAGCATTAATTTTAATGAAATCACTTTATGCAATAAATTTTGTTTCAGAATCACACAAAAATCGGCTCCCTTCTTTCAAAATGAAATTTAAATTTGCATGTGAATCATAGAGTTCATTATCATTCATCAATGTTCAACAATGGGTTCTGAAAAATGTCCTGTCCTTAATAGTTCACAGCTCTCAGTCATGACAGATGCTCCGTCCTGTCTGCCAATGAACACAGAAACAAGAGCACTCAAATGACCTGAAAGTATTGCTTCACTTACTACATAAAAAAATTTTTAGGCTCTTACTAACCGACAAAAAATTTTAAAAACAAATTAATAATAACTCATACAATAACTCAGCAAGAATACAGAGAAACCCTGTCTCGAAAAAACAAAAAAACAAAACAAAACAAAAAAAAAGAATACCAACTGCAAATTCTAGACTATTTTCTTTGAGTGCACTCTCTAGCTGTATAACTTGGTAGACATGCCTTCACTGATGGGTGTCCTAACAGAGTGACTATACTACCAATATTTGATACACAGAGACAGGAGGATTACTATAAGTCTTAGGCCAGCCAAGTCTAGACAAGACCTTATCTCCAAAAGACAAAATAAACAAAAGCACCTTCGTTCAGATGACTTTGAAGATTTCCTCCAGAAGGACATTGCTCAGTGACACAGATCAGCTGAAACTGGAATGGCTTGGGTAGTAAAAATGTCATTAGTAAAAACATGTCTTGGGTCTGTTTGTTTGTTTGTTTGTTTTTTAAAGAAATCATAGCTACAGAGGTTTTGGGGTTGGTTGTTTGTTTTTAATTTAAGAGTACAAGCTGGAGAGAGCGCTCAGTGGATAAAGCACTTGCCCAGCCGAGTGTGAGGAAAAAAGTTTGAATCTTCAGAACCCATGTTTTTTCTTTTTTTTTTTTTTTTTAAAGCAGATCTATTGGCTGCCTGAAATCCCTGACTTAAGGGCAACTTCAACAGCTAGAATACTCAACTCCTGCATGCTTCACACACTCATACACACACCTGCACCTACACACTGCAAACACAAATACATCACAAACATAAACATGCAAAAAAAAAAAAAAAAGAGCAGAGATTTGAGATAAACCATTTTGGCTTTATAGCATCGTCTGTTATTTCTCAATCATGTGTTAAAACTAGTATGTGAAAGTCTGTGAGAACCAGCTTTACAGAGTCTCACTCTATCTTTGGGGTTAGTTACAAATTACACAGAGGGTATTTACTTAACATTGGGGAAACCTGGCAAACAATTTATTACCTAAGTAACCTAAGTTAAGATCTTTACTAGTGGGACATACAGTGTTGTGTGCCACCTCATACAATGCACTGAGAGCCCAAATCACTTCTGAGATTCCTGACAACAATATAGGATACACAGGATGCAGTCATGAGGGAAATGTCAGGCAGACATAAATTGGGTGACAGTCTACAAAACACAAGGCCTACACAAGGCCTGTGCCCCATAAAAATGCCAATGTCAAATTGAAAGGCTGAGGAACTTTTCTAATAAAGACTAAATCAGCATGAAAACCAGAGGAACTGGGCTACCTCGGGTATGTGTTCGTGCTGTCAATCAGTGATTTGTCTGTTTTTGTTGTACTATAATGGGTGTACACTGAGAGATGAAACATGTGTCAACTGTTAACGCACTGTGAAATTCGAGGAAGGGTTCTGGGAAATGGTGAGGTTGGGGTTTTTTGGTGTTTTTTTTTTTTTTTTTTTTGGCCACTTTTCTGTAAACTTGTAATTACTTTAAATTTTAAGAAGATAGAATATGTGTGTGTGGGTCTATTTGAGTATATTCACACCATTTGTTTCGTGCTTGCAGTTCAAATCTTTTTTTGTTTGTTTGTTTGGTTGGTTTTTTTTTGTTGTTGTTGTTGTTTTTTTTCGAGACAGGGTTTCTCTGTGTATCCCTGGCTGTCCTGGAACTCACTCTGTAGACCAGGCTGGCCTCAAACTCAGAAATCCGCCTGCCTCTGCCTCCCGAGTACTGGGATTAAAGGCATGTGCCACCACGCCCGGCTGCATTCAAATCTTAAAAAAAATATTAATGACTTTAGAGACAGTACTCTACTACCCTTGACTTCTAATTTTAAAAATAGGCCAAGGTCACAATTCTTGGCAAATCACAACAAAGGTTTGGCAATGCTGCCTATGTATAAATACTGGGTACTTGGACTTTCCCCCGACTAGTTCTACAAAATCACCAAATTCTAAATTCTCCTTACCACAATTAGGCCGAGCATAAAACCTATGCACAAAATTGCTTCGCAAGTTCTGTATAGATCTTCAAGTCAGGTACTGCTGCTTGGAAACCGCCCCTCCCCCCCAAAAGCCATGGCCTTCACTTGCTTACTGATTCTTTTATTATAGAAAGGAGGTTAAAAAAATCTCGTGGGAGAAAGATGGGCTAGGATCCTGAACGATGTGTTTTAACTTTTTTTTTAACAAGGAGTGGCAACATTCAAAGTGGGGGGGGGGGAGTCTTCAAACTTCCAAGAAGCCCATAAGTTGTATCCCAGACAGAAAAAAATCTCAGTGGTGATTGGGGTAAAAGGCACTAAAATAAAAAGTACGTATAAAAGTTACAAAACGTCTGCATAACTTGCAGGCCAAGGCTGCTGATATTGCTTCTCTAGCAATCTTAATGTAAATTAGAAAAATCTACAAGCTCCTTAAATTATTGCCTTGGAACTGGTCAGCCTTCAACTGCTATTCCCTTACAGCACCCCGACAAGAAAGAAAAAAAAAGTTTTGTTTTGTTTTTTCAAGTCCTCGAAAAACAGACAAATGGTAAACTTTGTCACCACGGAAAAAGTCCCCACTACCAAGTTTCCAAGGCTACTGAGGCAACATCAGTCTGCGACTTCTCAGGACTGGATCCCAGGCGGGTACGTCCCAGCCCCTCCTCCACTCAGCCCGGTCTCACCAGCCCAGCCGCAGAGCACTCCGCCCCTGCCCTTGGCAGTGGGCGTCCAGGGCAGCCACAGGAGGCCTAGGTTTCGAACTCTTCCCCAAGAGGTTCCGCGGCGGCATCTGGCCCCTTTGGGGGGACGCAGCTCCCCTCCAGGCGAGAGAACCTAGTAGCCCCAGAGTGCCCCGCGAGAGTCAGGGCCGTGGGAACCCGGGTTGGGGCAGCGTGACCCGGAAGAGGTCAAGGGCGAAGGCTCCAGAACTTTGACCCGCGTCCCGGGCACTGCACCGACTGTCTACGCGGACGGTGGGAGTCGAGGGAGCCCGTGACCTTCGCCTGACAGGGTCAGCAGGCTGCGGCTCGGACGTCACCTGCTCGGCCCTCCCTGTCCGGACTCACCGCCCGCCGGAGCTGCCCAGGCGCCGCTGCTCGAAACATTGTCTCTGTTCTAGTCAGCCCCGCAGTACCCTCAGCCTCAGAGACCCGGAGCGCGCGGGAACCACCGCCGCCGCCACCGCCGCCGCCTCCTCTACCAGAGACCCGAACGCTCGCGAGATGCGAGCACGAGAGCTGACAGCTTAGTCCTGGACTGCGGGGGCTCGCGCTTCCCGGGAGCCCATTGGGCAGCCACGCAGCCAATGAGGAAAGCGGAAAGTTAGAGGCGGGACTTGGGAGTAGGGCAAAGGTAAGGGTGTGCGCCGAGACGCTGGCATGCGCGCCACGCCCTCCAGTTGCTTGGCTCTGTTCCCTGACGGTCTCGGACTTTCGTTGGTAACGTTGTCTGGACTAACTGCCCTGTTGTACGCAGCTTTCTTTCCACCCGCGAAGGGAACCCCCTCACTCCAGTCCTTTTCCACTCTCATTTACGCCCAGTGTCAGCGCTGCACGTGTAATGTGCCAACCAAATAGTCGCAGGTGAGGAGAATTGTAAACGTGCATTAATTAGGTGTCAGTCCTGGGGACCTTAGGAGACTCAAAACAAAACAAAACAAAAAGTTATTAATAAATAATATAAATAATTTATTTGCTACTTCCTGGGAAGGGTCTATTGAGTTGGCGATATTTGAGCTGGATTCTAGAAGGAAATGGAGATCGTACAAACTACACAGAAGGAGGCAGAATGGGATGGAGATGAACCACCCCAGCAGCCTAGGGCCAGGTTTGAGGTCCACCCAGATCTTCTCCATACTCTTCTCTGCCCTTAGTCAGACTCACTTCTATCCTCTGGCATCAGTGCCTGTGGCTGTTAAAATCTCTCTTGCTCTTTGGACCGACCAATCTACCTGCCTTCTGGGCTGCTCAGGATGTCCCAGAACTCAAGCCCTCTCAGGAGTGAATTGCACCTTTAAGAGCTAGCCCACAATAGTATTTCTTCACAATAATCTCTAGTCCCCTACAGTGAATATTTCTCTTCTTTACTCTCTTAGTTTTGTGAACCGAGTGAGAACCCATCTTATACAAGACCACGCTTGTGGAGGACTGGGACTGTGCCCACCTAAGCTGTTCGTGGGAGGGACAACTAGTATTCTGTTTACCATCACTTTCTTCTTCCAATAGAACTACCCCACTAGACTCAAATCTAAGTCCTATTGAAAAAAGAAAGAAGAGTAAGTAAAAATCAAAAGGAGTATTTTTATTTAAAAAATTTTTTAAATGAGATATGAACTACCTCCTTCCTGCCTCCATGATAAGGCAAAACACCAAAGAGGAGAGAATCCTCCCTCCTGCCATGAGATGTCTCGGGCACATCCTAGGCTCCAGCGAAGCAGCAGCAGCCATGCCCTGTAGAGGCACAGTGCCCACAGGGCATGATGGTTATGGGCAGAGCAGAGCCGGTACAAAGTAAAACACAGAAAATGGCCCAGATCTGTAACAAATCACCATACTCATTTGGAAGACAGAAGAGTGTCCTTGAAGAACTTCTGGAGGGAGGGTACAATTAGATATGTTTCTACATTTACATGTATGTCAAGTACCAGACAAATGTGCGTCTGAAGGACTGATGTTATGAAAGTGTTCCCTCTAGGTGTTTGGATGCTCTTCTTTCCCACTGAGTTATAGACATTTTGGAGGCAGAAGATGGTTTCTATTAGCTAGCCTATATATGGCTGCTTGCTATTTGTAGAAATAATTGTACAAAGAACAAAAGAAGGGGGAGAATTGCCTTCAGCTAGTCCTTGAAGTCTGACTCACTTAGGCACAGCTCCTCCAGGACTCCTGGTGGGACGGACAGTCTGCAGCTCTGGCTGCTCTTTGTCTCTTCTCTATGCTAGGATCCCCACTGAACTTGAGCTCAGCCGGTGCCTTGAGGACTGAGGACACGAGTCTCTGGCCACCAGGCCTTTCTCAAGCCAGGGTTGCCGAGCTGCATCCAGTGCCTCTTAGATCACTATTGGTCAAGATGGTAGCTTTCCTTCCTGCACACAAGTGCCCAGAGCTCCTAGATGATCGCTGTAGCTCAATAGGAGTAATCAGGTCCAAAAGACAGTCAGGACAAATGGCTAACGTGGTACCCGTTAGCATGCCAAAGTGTCTGCTGGCCTGCAGACTCACTCGGTAACTGTGGCCCCTCTCAGCCCTTCTCATCCGACTCTGTCCCCTAAACTTCTTCAGCTCATGGGCTTCTCTTCCTCCCACTTCTCATTCCTATATGGCACTGCCATTTAGCACCAGGTGTATCAAGTAAGATGACTGCTCAGATGTACGATTGAGAAGGTTTTTATTGTAGATTGAAGGAGAGTCCTGAGCAGGGAGAGAAAGTAGACTAAACATGACCAGTAGACTGAACCAGGCCATGGGAGTGGTGGCGGGTGAGAGGAAGAGAAGACAAAAGAAGAGAAGAGAAGAGAAGAGAAGAGAAGAGAACAGAACAGAACAGAACAGAACAGAACAGAACAGAACAGAAGAGAGAAGAGAGAGCACAAAGATGGGAGAGAGAAAGAGAGAGAGAACAAATATGAGAGAGGACCAAGAGAGAGGGAACCAAACAGAACCAAAAGAGTGCCAGGAGGGTAGCAGACTGAGCTTCTTTTGGACCTGACAGTACTCTTCTTACCCCCTCCCCCAGACAGGGTTTCTCTATGTAGTCATGATTGTCCTGGAATTGGCTCTGTAGACCAGTTCTGGTCCTGAACTCAGAGATCTAAGCTCAACAGGACTCTTGCTGAGTCATCTGGTAGAAGATTTCTTTTTCAGAGACAAAGGTATCTGGTCCTGTAGAGCCCCAGGTCACAATACCATAGAAACATATTTGATTTGTGACACTTTGAAAGATGTACATCAGTCCTTATAAAGTCCTGCCTATGAGGTCTGCTGTAAGCTGGCTGAGTGAGCTAGCCCAGGCAAAGGCTGGCTGAGTGAGCTAGCCCAGGCATTGTTGTCTTGATTACTTGGTTCCTCTTCCAAGCTGAATTCTTCCATATACTCATCTTCATGCCTCTATCCTAAGCCTTCTTGTCCCTGGCTTTCCAGACCTCTAGCCTCTGCTTCTCTATCCACATAAAATGGATGACCAACATACCTTTCTGAAGTTCTAGCTCTTAAACCGTCTGTCTTCCTTCACCATTGTCTTTCAAAACTGTCCCTAAGTAAGGCTGTAGTGCATCTGCCCTCCATTTTCAGCCTGGATTTACATATTGAAAGACTCCTCATAAGCTATATGAATGGTTTTTCCTCTTGTTAGCAGATTGTAAAGAGGTCTTCCTATAACCAAGTTATAGGAAGTATAGCAAGTTATAACCTGGGGCAGGCATAACAGTGGTAATGGGAGCTAGCCTACCAACTTTACAAGTTACTGTGCCCTCTGGTTCTACTTGCACTCATTCCTAAATATACCAGTTCCTACCCTAGAATAGATTGCTTCTACCTACCTGATACTACGATTTGATGGTCTGTATGGAGTCTATTTCATGATGGCTAACTCCAACATTTGGTCACTTGATACCCTATGATCAAGTCCAGTATCAAATCATAAGTCTTGCTGTCATTATTTGATGATGGTTTTGTTTTATGTTTTCAAGCCATATAACTTTCCACTTCAGATGTCATGGTTTGGCATATGCCATAGGAGCGTGTGTTGAGACACTCCAGCAGAATTTGTCATAAGGTCTCTACTATATCTTTTTATAATCAGGATGGAAATACACATGGCCAAGAAACAGGGATGTCTGTACTGCAAACTAGATCCTTTACACTGAGCTCCACTCACAGAAGTCTTTTGTGTCACCTGGTATGTGAGCTGAGGCAGTATTTTTAGGTATAGAATAGACTATTCAGAGCCAAAGAAGGCATAGGGTTATCAGGCATAGGATTTCTTCTTCATAATGGGAAGTACAAGATGTACTCTTCTGTCTTTTCATTTGGATGGGACAGCCTAGCATGCTACTGTCTCTGGATTCCTAAATATCTTACGATGCAGCAAGCCCCTGAGTCTTTAAAAGGATAAACACACACACACACAAACATGCACACACTCTGAAGTGTATGTGTTAGATGAATGTCTCTGATATGCTATCCACTTTTTGTCCATCTGGCTGAATTAGAATGACATCATGAATATGGTAGTTCAATGTTCTGCTGTGTGTCCAGATGGTCTCACTCTCTTCAGGATGTTATGACAGATGCTAAAAGCTAGCATAGTCCAGGAGCAAAGCTGTAAATATATAGCATTGCTTATTATATTTGGATGGATAGTTTTGAATCTACTTTTCTCATAGGGGTAGAACTCACTTCCAAATCAATGATTGTTAAATTGTATTTGACACTATGTTCATCTACTCTAGTAAAGATACCAGAAGATACTTCTTCTGCTAGACGAATCCTTCTATAATTCTGCTATCATTATCCTCCACGTTCAGTCTGATTTCTTCAGGAATAATACTGGTGAGATGAATGTGAAACAAACCTTAAAGGTCAAATCCTGATGTTTGTTTCATTGTATACTGTTAAAGAGATATTTTCATTTTAAATGTTGATCTTGACTGACTATTCTTAATTTCCTGTAATATTTTCTTAGAGCAACCAAACCACCCCTCAAGCTATTTTCTTTGTAGTTATTATCTCCTCTCCCATATTTCTCAAAATGTCCAGTATGTTACATACCAGAAGCACACAACTTTAATTCAACACTGGTATAACTTCTAGCAGATACACTACCACTTTATTCTAAAGCTATCTGTGTTCCAGCTACCAGCTGTGGTGAGGTCCAAAGTGCCAGTGTGCCAAAGAGAAATACATCTGAAGCCTCATCTTGCTTTGCCTGCTTTTTCACATACTTCCTGTACTGTTTCTCTAAAACGTTTGCTCTGAGAAAAGGCTAAAGTGCATAGTAAGGTCTGCTGTAGGATTCATCTGAATGTTAGGGATGTAATAGAAGCCGAATTGGGCAGAGGGAAAAGATGAGCTAGTTGGTAGATGGAGCAATAATCCAATAAGACATAAGTTATTCTGTTGTTAATCTAGGTAGCAAGACATTGTATAACCATGATAAGAGATGTGCTTTATGTGTTCATTAGCAGAACAAGCACTTACTACAAAAGTTTTCATAGACCAACCATCAGAAAAACTGGAAAATGGCCTTAATGTGGAGAGTTGGCTCAATGGTTAAGAGTAGGCATTGCTCTTTCAGAGGACCTGAGTTTGTTTCCAAGCCCCATGTCAGGCAGCTCACAATTGCCTGTAACTCTAGCTTCAAGGGGAATCTGATACCTCTGACTTCTGTAAGTACCTGAAGTCATGTGCACATACCCCATATACACATAATTAAAGATAATAAAAATACATTTTTATGACATAACCTGAGGGTATTTATTTATTAACTTTTTATTAATTCTTTGTGATTTTCATATCTTTCATCCCAATTCCTTCATATCTGCTCTCTGCCCTTGAAAATTCCCCCCTCTGAAAGAAAACAAAAAATTAAAAAGAAAATAGATAAGTAAAAATATCTTGCCATGAAAGCTGAGGTTTGGCAGCCTTTTGTCCAAACAGCTTTACTTACAAATGTTCATTTTAATGAGGTCTGGTTTGAGGCCTCTGGCTTCTACTATGCCATCAGTACTGGATCCTCAATGAGACTTCTCTCTGTTGCCCTGTTGTTGCTCTGTGTCAAAGAAATCCTGCAGCTTTGGTTCTGTAGAACCGGCCCTTTCACACACTCTAGCCATTCATAAGTGTAGTAGATATTGGGTCAGATCCAAGTTCTGGGCCTGGGTGGTAGCAGAGGTGGTCAGCCTGCCAGCTCCCCTGTGCCCATGCTGCTAGGGCCAGGTCTCCTGCTTTGCCCAGGCAAAGGGTAGGTCCAGCTCTCCTGCCTGTGACATTTGGCAAATAGTGGGACAAACTCTCTTGCATTCAAATGATTAGGCCAGCTCTCCCACACCCATCCCACCAGGGCTAGGTCTCCAGCAGGGCCCTGGTGGGGGACTGATCCAGCTCTGTGCTGGACACCTTCTAAGGCTCTGACACCAACATGGTCTCAGATGACAGCCAAAACCAGGAATGTCCACTTGCCTGTTGGCTGTAACTTGGTCCACAGGCATCGACACAAATCCTTGCTGCTGCAGGACCACGGACCCAGACGTGACCCTTGGCAACAGCACAGGCCAAGACATCATTATGGCCTCAGGTGGCAGTGCAGGCTGTTTCTCAGCATCCCTGAATCCCCGGTTCTGCCTCTCTTCATAATGCTTTCTCTCCCATTGCTCCACCACATACTTGTTCATTGTAGTGGTGTCTGCAGTGGGCAGGCCGCATGGCAGGTGGAAAACTCTGGTTGACTCTACAAATACAGTTTTAAGATTGTGTTTAAGAAAATAAATCAAGGCCGCCACCACCACCACCAGCGCAGCTGTGCCACAGCCTCGAGGAGACCGGCCGCCTGACTTCCCTCCTCACTGGCCGCCGTGTCCTCGGATTTATTCTAACAGTCAGTTAAAACATGGTGGATTACTATGAAGTGCTGGGCGTGCAGAGACATGCCTCACCTGAGGACATTAAAAAGGCGTATCGAAAACAGGCACCCGGACAAAAATCCTGAAAATAAAGAAGAAGCAGAGCGGAAGTTCAAACAAGTAGCTGAGGCATATGAAGTGTTATCGGATGCTAAAAAGCGGGACATCTACGACAAATATGGCAAAGAAGGATTAAATGGTGGTGGAGGAGGAGGTGGAATTCATTTTGACAGTCCATTTGAGTTTGGTTTCACATTCTGGAACCCAAATGATGTCTTCAGGGAATTTTTTGGTGGAAGGGACCCATTTTCATTTGACTTCTTTGAAGACCCATTTGATGACTTTTTTGGAAACCGAAGGGGTCCCCGAGGAAGTAGAAGCCGAGGTGCCGGCTCATTTTTCTCTACCTTCAGTGGATTTCCTTCTTTTGGAAGTGGATTTCCTGCTTTTGATACAGGCTTCACTCCATTTGGGTCACTAGGTCATGGGGGTCTCACTTCATTTTCTTCAACGTCATTTGGCGGCAGTGGAATGGGCAACTTCAAATCAATATCAACTTCAACTAAGATAGTTAATGGCAAAAAAAAAATCACTACAAAGAGAATTGTGGAGAACGGTCAAGAAAGAGTAGAAGTTGAAGAAGATGGGCAGTTAAAGTCCTTGACAATAAATGGTAAGGAGCACCTGCTACGCTTGGATAACAAGTAACTCAACACACGCATTTAACAGAAATGTTATACCATAACAAGCACCATTTGAGGAATAACAGGAACTTTTTTTTTTTGAAGGTTTGAAACGAACTCGACTTTCTGTATAACTGTACCTAAACTAAAGTATTTATAAAAAAGCTCGTTGGAGCCTCCATCTATCAGATTTTTTAGTTTGTTGTTGGGACCACAAAATAGGACCTTACTTTCTATTTCTTTTGTCTTTAAAATTGTTGTAATCTCTGTATGCACTTTGCTTTAAACAAATCGTAATCTGAGGTGAACCCTGTGACTTTTGAGTAGTGCTAGGATGAGACTGTCTGTAACACCAGCGTGGATCTGCTTCCCATTGTGGTGAATTGTGAGTGAGTAGTGTCAGCCTGCTGTGAAGTTAACATTGCCAGATGAATCTTCTACAGAAATACTCCAATTTTATTTTCAGTATTTAGTGATGAAAGCTATTACTGCATCAATGGTAATACATTTCTGGTTTAGTGTACACTAAGGATGTTTTCTAGTTGTGCATGGATGTCGGCAAGCTCGTCAGTTTGACTATTGTTTAAAAATGTAATGTTAAGCTTAGGTTTAAAAAAGCTGGTAATTTGGGTTTTTGTCATTCGCTTAAAAAAAAAAATAAGCTGGGCGGTGGTGGCGCACGCCTTTAATCCCAGCACTTGGGAGGCAGAGGCAGGCGGATTTCTGAGTTCGAGGCCAGCCTGGTCTACAAAGTGAGTTCCAGGACAGCCAGAGCTATACAGAGAAACCCTGTCTTGAAAACCAAAAAAATAAAAATAAAAAAATAAAAAATAAATGTGAATGTGTTTGGTGCAAAATAAATAAATAAATAAATAAATCAAATGATAGTATATATAAGTGACCCAAAAAATTCTACCAGAGAACTCCTAAACCTGATAAACAACTTCAGTGAAGTAGCTGGATATAAAATTAACTCAAACAAATCAGTGGCCTTTCTCCACACAAAGGATAAACAGATTGAGAAAGAAATTAGTGAAACAACATCCTTCACAATAGTCACAAATAATATAAAATACCTTGGAGTGACTCTAACTAAGGAAATGAAAGATCTGGATGATAAGAACTTCAAGTCTCTGAAGAAAGAAATCAAAGATCTCAGAAAATGGAAAGATCTCCCATGCTCATGAATTGGCAGGATTAATATAGTAAAAATGACTATCTTGCTGAAAGCAATCTACAGATTCAATGCAATCCTATCGAAATTCCAACTCACCTCTTCACCGAGTTAGAAAGGGCAATTTGCAAATTCATCTGAAATAACAAAAATCCTAGGATAGCAAAAACTATTCTCAACAAAGAACCTCTGGTGGAATCACCATGTCTGACCTCAAGCTGCACTACAGAGCAATTGTGATAAAAAACTGCATAGTACTGGTAAAAGTGACAGACAGGTAGACCAATGGAATAGAATTGAAGACCCAGAAATGAACCCACACACTTATGGTCACTTGATCTTTGATAAAGGAGCTAAAACCATCCAGTGGAAATAAGACATCTTCAATAAATGGTGCTGGCTCAACTGGGGGTTAGCATGTAGAAGAATGCAAATTGATCCATTCTTATCTCCTTGTACAAAACTCAAGTATAAGTGAATCAAAGAACTCTACATAAAACCATAGACATTGAAACTTATAGAGGAGAAAGTGGGGAAGAGCCTCGAAGAGGGGAAAGATTCCTGAACAGAGCACCAATGGATTGTGCTGTAAGATCAAGAATCGACAAATGGGACCTCATAAAATTGCAAAGCTTCTGTAAGGCAAAGGACACTGTCAATAAGACAAAATGGCCACCAACAGATTGGGAAAAGATCTTTACCAATCCTAAATCCGATAGGGGGCTAATATCCAATTGTAGTGGCTATTCCTGGTTGTCAACTTGACAATATTTGGAATGAACTACAATTCGGAATTGGAAGGCTCACCAGTGACCCTTATCTGGAGGCTTGGAGATCCTTATCTGGATCTTGGTTTGAAGATCTTGAGCCATAGTGGCTATGGATTCCAGAAGATTGAATCTCCGAGTTAAGGAACACACCTTTAATCTGGGCTATGCCTTTCATCTGGGATTAAAGGTGTGGTGGAACACACCTTTAATCTGGGCTACACCTTTTGCTGGAGACAATATAAGGACATTGGAAGAAGGGAGTCTAGCTCGAGCTCTTGCTCCTTCGCCTGCTTGCTGCGTGAGACTGAGTAACTGCTAGATCCTTGGACTTCCATTCACAGCTGCGACTGAACAATTGTTGGGAATTGGGCTGCCGACTGTAAGTCATCAATAAATTCCTTTACTATTTAGAGATTATCCATAAGTTCTGTGACTCTAGAGAACCCTGACTAATACACCAATATATATAAAGAACCAAGAATTGGACTCCAGAAAACCAAATAACCCTATTAAAAAATAGGGTACAGAGCTAAACAAAGAATTCTCAACTGAGGAATCCCGAATGGCTGAGAAGCACCTAAAAAAAAAAAAAAAAAAGTTCAACATCCTTAATCATCAGGGAAATGCAAATCAAAACAACCCTGAGATTCTAGCTCACAAAGACCAAAATCTCAGGTAACAGCAGATGCTGGCTAGGATGTGGAGAAAGAGGAACACTCCTCCATTGTTGGTGGGATTGCAAGCTGGTACAACCACTCTAGAAATCAGTTTGGTGGTTCCTCAGAAAATTGGACAGAGTACTACCAGAAGATCCAGCAATACCACTTCTGGGCATATACCCAGAAAATGTTCCAACTGGTAATAAGGACACATGCACCACTATGTTCATAGCAGCCTTATTTATAATAGCCAGAAGCTGGAAAGAACCCAGATGTCCCTCAACAGAGGAATGGATACAGAAAATGTGGTACATTTACACAATGGAGTACTACTCAGCTACTAAAAACAATGAATTCATGAAAGCCTCACGCAAATGGATGGAACTGGAAAATATCATCCTGAGTGAGATAACCCAGTCACAAAAGAACACACATGATATGCACTCACTGATAAGTGGATATTAACCCAGAAACTCACAATACCCAAGATACAATTTGCAAAACAATGAAACTCAAGAAGAAGGAAGACCAAAGTGTGGATACCTCGACTCTTCTTAGAAGGGGGAACAAAATACCCATGGAAGGAGTTACAGAGACAAAGTTCAGAGCAGAGACTGAAGGTAGGACCATCCAGAGACTGCCCCACCTGGAGATTCATCCCATAAACAACCACCAAAGCCAGACACTGTTGCACATGCCAACAAGGTTTTGGTGACAGGACCCTGATATAGCTGTCTCATGTGAGGCTATGCCAGTTCCTGGAAAATACAGAAGTGGATGCTCACAGTGGAACACAGGGTCCCCAATGAAGGAGCTAGAAAAAGTCTCCAAGGAGCTGAAGGGGTTCCTCCCTATAGGAGGAACAACAATGTGAACTAACCAGTACCCCCAGAGCTCCCTGGGACTAAACCACCGATCAAAGAAAACACATGGTGGGACTCTTGTCTCTAGCTGCATATGTTGCAGAGGATGGCCTTCAATGGGAGGAGAGGCCCCTATGCCCCAGTATAGGGGAAGGCCAGGGCCAGGAAGTGGGAGTGGGTAGGTTGGAGATCAGAGGAGGGGAGGGGATAGGGGATTTTTGGAGAGGAAACTAGGAAAGGGGATAACATTTGAAATGTAAATAAAGAAAATATCTAATAAAAAAAAAGAAAATAAATCACATGACCACCTCAACTGATATAAAATGTTCTTTGACAAAGGTTAGCATCCGTTCATGATAAAGACCTAGAAGAGACTATGAGTAGAATAGAGAAGAATGTAGTCAACATAATAAAGGATGTGTATGACAAACATATAGCCAACATGGAGAAAATGGAGAGCATTTCATTTAAAATAAGGAACAAGACAGGAAGGACTACTCTTTGCTCCTACTCAATTTAGTGTTCAAAGGTTTGGAAACACCAATAATTCTCAAATTTGATAAACACCTTTTGTAAAGTGGTAAGGCATAAAATCAACTTATAAAAGTCAGTAGTTTTCTATATAATAACCACTAATATTTTTTTTAGAGAAAAAATCCAATTCACACTAGTCTTAAAAATTTAAGCTGCACGTGGTGGCGCACGCCTTTAATCCCAGCACTTGGGAGGCAGAGGCAGGCAGATTTCTAAGTTCGAGGCCAGCCTTGTCTACAGAGTGAGTTCCAGGACAGCCAGGGCTACACAGAGAAACCCTGTCTCGAAAAAACAAACGAACAAAAAATTAATAGAATTAGGACTTCTACAATGAAAATCTTCAGAGATTAGAGAAATAAAGAAGGCAGTAGAAGATGCAAAAAAACAAGTTTATCTGAAATAGCTGTTACTGGAAATATCAAGTAGATTGAATACATTCTTCATCAAAATTCCAATGACATTCTGTACAGAATCAGATATAACAGTCACACAATTCAAATGGGAGCATTAAAGACCCTAAGTAGCCAAAACTAAATCTACACCGCTACAACTGCCTGATTTTTTGATAAAGTTGTCAAAAACATACATTGAAAAACAGTCTTTCAACAAGGAATATGGGGAAAGTGCATGTCCATATGCAGAAGAATGAAATGAGATGTTTATCTCGGGGCTGGAGAGATGGCTCAGTGGTTAAGAGCACTGACTGCTCTTCCGAAGGTCCTGAGTTCAAATCCCAGCAACCACATGGTGGCTCACAACCACCCATAATGAGATCTGACACCCTCTTCTGGTGCAGCTGAAGACAGCTACAGTGTACTTATGTATAATAATAAATAAATTCTAAAAAAAGAGAGAGATGTTTATCTCTCTCTGAACAAATATCATTTCAGAGGCTTTAATGTAAGTTCTGAAGTGTTGGAACTTGCAGAAGAAATTATAGATGAAACACCTGAAGATGCAGGCTTTGACTAGAATGTTCTGAAAAGGGCTCCAACAGCCCAGGATACAATTCTAAGAATTGGTGAGTGGAGATGCATGGAATCAAAAAGCCTCTGCACAGAAAAGGGAATAATTGCCAAGTGAAGAGACAGCTCACAGAACGGGAAAGAATTGGAGCATGGGTTTAGCTCCATAGAATAGCTCTTAGCTAACAGACCCTCAACCCTGGTTCAATCCCCAGGGCTACAATAACAAAAACCAGCAACAGTCAAGCAAGCAAAAACAGAATGAGAAAAAGTCTGACAACTGCACATCAGACCAGGAATTAATATCTAGAATAAACTACAAAATTAGATAATAAATAGGCTATAGTAAATGGGCTAATGAATGGGATAGACTGTTCTCAAAAGAAGTACAAACACTTTGGGATTCCATCTTACCTCAGTCAGAATGGTTATTATCAAGAAAACACGTGACAATAAATGCTTTCGAGGATATGGGGAAAGAGGAGCCGTTATTCACTCTGTTAAGAGCTGTGTCCCTAGTTGCATTTGTAGCAGAGCATGGCCTAGTCAGCCATCAATGGGAGGAGAGGCCCATTGGTCTTGTGAAGATCATATGCCTCAGTACAGGGGAATGCCAGAGCTAGGAAGCGGGAGTGGGTGGTTGGGGAGCAGGGCAGGGGGAGGGTAAAGGGGACTTTCTGGATAGCCTTCGAAATGTAAAATCTAATAAAAGGGGGGGGGGGCACATACTGGTATGTGCCACTATGGAAGTCAATGAGGAGACTGCTTCAAAAGTAAAAATACAACTATAATAGGACCAGCTATACCACTCTTGGGCATGAACTCAGGGACTTTAAGTCAGCACAGCACAGAAGTGCTTGCACACTCATGTTTACTGTTTCACTATTCACTGTGGCCAAGAAATGGAACCAGCCCAGATGTCTATCAGCAAACGGATAAAGAAAACATCACACATATGCACAATTATATTTCATTCAGCTGTAAAGAAAAATGAAAGCATGATATTTGAAGGAAAGTGGATGGAAGTGGAAATCATAATGTCAAGAAAAATAAGCCAAACTCAGCCCAATTCAGTGTTTTCTCTCATGTATAAAACCTATATTCAAATGTGTATATGTGAGAGAAAGAGGGGAGGAGACTAAAAAAAAGAAACGTGAAGGAGAAAATCTTAAGAAAATATGGAGAGGCTGCATTGTTCATAATAGCCAACAAGGTAAAATAACCCAATGTCCCTCAACTGGTACATAGACAAAGTGAGATGCAGCTGTACAGTGTACTATTAGTAATAGATGGTGACGCACGGGTTCCTGGTACAGCACAGATGAACCTGAAAACATTATGCTAATATTCTAGTTAGCTTCAGCTGTCAATTTGACACAAACCTGGAGTCATCTGGAAGAGGGATTCTCAGTTGAAAGAGTTGCCTCCCTCAGATTAGCTTATGGCACGTCAGTGGAGCGTTTTCTCAATAACTAATTGATACAAGGTGGCTCAGCCCACTGTGGGCTGTGCCATCTCTAGGCAGGTGGCCCTGGGCTGTATAAGAAAGCTAGCGCAGGGGCAGGGGCGGGAGAGATGGCTTAGAGGTTAAGATCACTGGCCACTCTTCCAGACGACTCAGGTTCATTTCCCAGCACCACATGGGGGCTTTCAACCACCTGTAACTCCAGGGGATCTAGCACCCTCTTCTGGTCTCCACAGGCACTGCACGCACATGAACTCATCATCCAGGCAAAACATCCAAACATTACAGGTCTCTCTACCTCCAAGATTCCAGTTGGTTACAATCCACTCCTCATGGCTGCTCCAGAACCTCTGGATAAGAGGGAGGCTCAGAGATGTGTCTAGAAGCTCTGTTTTCACAGCTGATCTGCTGTTTTTTCTGAGTGTTTGGAGGCTCATGAAGGAAGACTCCATGGCCCTGTTTACAGGTGATCCTTCCTTCAATTCAGTGTGGGTGATAGTTGTGTATTCCTCCTATGTCCATGTTCATGTGTGTTCTCAACAAGCAATTATTTTGCAGAACAGCCTGCCTTTCTAAATTCAGGGCATGAGAATGAACTTTTTAAACAACATCTGCAAACAGGACTTCTTTATTTGAACTGAAAATACTCACAGGTGCTTTTGACTGTTGCACTTTCAGACCTTCATCTTGGCTCTACTTTCCCTTCCCATGGGTTGTCATCTCTCCATTTAAAAAACCATGACTGTGAAACCGAACATTTATAGGTTATGCAAACAGTTTCTCTTGGTATATTTTTAATAATTGTGAGTCTTATTATTACCAGATGTTGAAACCCCAAATGGTAACAGAGAGGCAGTCTTAAAGCTTAGGTTATCTGAATGAGAGAAATGTAGGGACAGTTCTCTGAGAGCTAATAGATGCCTGACCTGGGCTTGTATTCAGCGTTCTCTGGGCTTAACACAAGCTCTTCCACCTCCTTGGCATTCTGCTAGAATACGTAATCTTAAAACAGGGAGGCTCACACCTCCTGCACGGGGTGTGGGTGAAGGTGTGTGGTGCCACATTGTGTTACTATGACAAAACACCTCTGGGGGGAGTGAACACAAAGTGGAGAACCGTGAGCCCACTGCCTTAGAGGTCATAGTACATAGCCTGCTGGCCTCATTGCATTTGGGTTGTGGTGAAGAGAAAATCATGGAGCAGAGATGCTTCCCTCATGGTGGCTAGGAAGCAGAAGAGGGAAGACACACAGTGGGTAGTGCCAGATAGACCCTTTGAAAGGCCATTCCCGCTGACACCGGCTTCACCTTCTAATTGTCCATTCAGTATGAGCACATTAGCAAATGAGCCCACTGATGAAGCTAGTGCCCTGATGATCAAATAACCTCTCAGAAGCTCCCCTGACTGGGGCTAAGCTTTTAAGATGGGAGCCTTTAGACAGTTACTTTATGTCTAACCTGCAGTGCTACCTATGGCTGTTTAACAAACAGCTTCACACCCTGACTTAGCAACATCTATTATCTTACCTAGTGTTTACAGCTTGGTTGTCTTGGAGGCTTGGCTGGTAGCTGTGGCTCAGGATCTCCTTTGAAGTTGTATAGTGGCCAGGGATGGTGTCTCTGAAGCTCAAATGGGACTGGAGAACTGCTTCAGACTCACTGTGTTGCTATTGGCTGCAGGCTTAAGTTCCTTATCACATAGTATTCCCTGCTTCTACCCCTTCTTATCTTTTCTAACCTAAACTCAGTATTATATGTCATCAGAATTGCTAAATTCTATGAATGACTTTAGTCAAGACTGGAATAATCTAGGAAGTGACTACCTAAATACTGAAAATACTCACTAAACTTAGCAGGAGGCTGGGATCCCTGGGTACCATCTTCGAAATGGCTGCCACCAGTGTGTAAAATACTCAGAAGGATACCCAGATACCACTAACAGGTACTTACTGAGCATTCAGTGTGTGTGTGTGGACCTTAGTCTTATTTTCTTTTACTGCTGTGGTGATAAAATACCCTGATAAAAGCAACCTAGAGGAAAAAGTATTTATTTTTAGATCCCAATTCTAGGTTATAGGCCATCATTACTGGGAAGTTGAAGTGGCAAGGATTTGAAGTAGCCAGTCATATTACATCTACAGTCAAGATGAAGGAGTGAATGAATGCTTGTGTTCAGCTTC
Organism: Mus musculus; assembly: GCF_000001635.26. NCBI lineage: Eukaryota > Metazoa > Chordata > Mammalia > Rodentia > Muridae > Mus > Mus musculus. Next base: position 55,527,874 of record NC_000075.6, read on the forward strand.
CTTTTTTACTTTTATACAGCTCAAAGCTGCATGCATAGGGAATGATGCCACCCATAGTGGGTAGGTCTTATCACCTCAATTAATGTAAGCAAGACAGTCCCCTACAGACATGCCCACAGGTCAATCTGATGTAGACAGTTCCTCATTGAGACTCTCTTTCCAGGTGATGCTAGAATAGTGTTTCTTAACCACTTTGGGATCAAAGGACTCTTTCATAAGGGTATCCTAAGATCATTTGTATATAAGATATTTGCTTTATGATTCACAACAGTAGCAAAATTACAGTTATGAAGTAGCAACAAAAATAATTTTATGGTTGGGAGTCACCACTACATGAGACTGTATTAAGGGATAGCAGCATTAGGAAGGTTGAGAACCACTGTGGTAGAGTGTCTCAATTTGACAATTAAAACTATCACAACCCTCATCTAGGCTTAGGAATATAAACACAGTACTCGTACTCAGAGGGCTACGGAGGAATAGCCTGTAGCTAAATGTTCCAGAAATAGAAATTTTTTCTCCCCATGAGAAAGGGAATAAGAGACTCCCTTAAAAGATGTCCTTCGTAATTAAGGTATTACCATGATCCCAGTGCTAGGCAAAGTAGTAAATCTACTCCTTCCCCCCTGTGCTGTAACTACAAGTCAGATGATTGCAATCGTTACTTTAGAAGCTGAAATTTTCCAGTGAAGTTGAAGACAGACATAGAAATGTTGAGAAAAGGCATGCTGGGTAGATAGTACAACGTGTACCCTGGCTTATCTTTCCAAACATGTCTTTTGGGTTTTGTTTGAATTTAGTGGTACACCAAAAAATTGTGTGTATGTGTGTGTGGTATGTATGTGCATGTGCCTGTGGGAACCAGACATTAGGTGTTGTCCTCAGTCTCTTTCTACCTCTTTTTTTTTTTAAAGTTACTGGTATGGTCAGGGGAGTTCAAGAGACTTCCAATCAATATAGGCTATTGCTATAGCTCTTGTTTGCTCTCCAGAAAAAAGAGGGTAAGACCCTGCTCCTGAAGACTGCACAAATTTTGGACGCAGGACTTCGAGGAATCATTTGGATCATACGTGGAAGTCTCCTTCCTAAGGACTAGCTTTCAAAGTACCTGAAGGCACACGCAAACTGACAAGGGAGGAAAGCAGGCCACCCAGCTGTGCTGCCTAACCATGAGGATGGTAAGCAAGGCAGGGCAGCCCTTGAGGTGCAGCAGTGGTGCGTGCTTATGTCCCGGGGTAGCCAACAGCCACCTAATTGGACTTAAGGCCTTCTCAGTGGGAGGAAACTCTTGCCTGGTAATGGAAGCCTAGGCAACCAACCTGGAGGAGAGTCTGCTATTGGCAACTTACTAAACCACAGCAACTTCTAACTGCACTCTACATACTTATCCCTATATCTACAGATAAGCGTAGTTCTCAATCTTCACCAAAGACACTTCCTTTCTGGACAATACAGAAAGCCACAATTGGCCAAAGGTAGAGAACTGATGGCTTTGGGGTGCACATCTCCAATTAACACATTTACAGCACAACCGCTATAAGTTCCTAAGTTCATACCCAGGAACAGTGAAGAAGAGTCATCTAGGACTTCTATTGGGAAATAACATTTTCTTAAAATATGAAGTGGGCACTGGTGGCATACCCCTTTAATCTCAGCACTTGGGAAGGAGAGGTAGGGAGATCTCTGAGTTCAAGGCCAGTCTGTCCTCAGCCCTGTTTGTTAGCTTTGGTTTTTAGACAGAGTGTCACTATGTAGCTCACACTGGCCTGATGATTGCTTCTGTGCCTCAGCCTCCAGAATGCTTTATTAAATACATGCACTACCACATGCAGCTAGTAGTAGTAGTAGTAGTAGTTGTTGTTGTTGTTATTTGTTTTGAGACAGGGTCTTACTGTATAACTCTGGGAAGCCTGGAGCTTACTATGTAGATGAAGCTGGCCTTGAACTCACAGAGATTCCTCTGCCCCTTCCTTCTGAGGGCTAGGATTAAAGTATGTGTTAACAAACCTGGCTGTCTTAATGTCACTTGACATCACAGAATGGGACAAGGCTGTTGGTTCTGTGGTTGGCTTGTTTTCTCTGCTCTTGAACTGTGGAGTCTGGGGAACACTGCACAGGTCAGTGTCATCCCATCTCCGCAGCCTCCCTTTAAAGGTGCACTCTCGTTATCTTTAAAAAGACTCAGGGCTGGAGATGTGTCTCGGTGTTCGAACCCTTACCAAGCATGTCTGAAAGTCTGGGTTCCCTCATTAGTGCCAGGGAAAGAAATATCATTTACAGTGTGTTCACACAGAAGTCATAGGCAATACAGGACAACTGGTACCTTAAAAACAAGCAAACAACCTAGAAAAAAAATCTCCTATATCTCTACCTCTCAGACTTTTAATTTTTTATTTTTAACTTTTTATTTGACTGCATGCCTATCTATGTACTATGTGCATGTAGTGGCCATGAGGGCCAGAAGAGGGCATTGAATACCCTGGGAACTACAGTTATAGATGTTGGTGAACCACCATGTGGCTGCTAAGAACTGAACCTGGGTTCCATGAAAACATAGCCAGTGCTCTAACTGCTGAGACAAACTGCTGAGCCGTCTCTCCAGCTCCCCATTTAGCTGTTCAAACAAATCCCGACTCACATAACAAAGTCTTTACACAAGCCTTTCACTAACTCCACCAGTGTCTTAGCTAGGTGTCCGTTTCTGTGATAAAACACAGTGGTGTAAACACTGGGGAAGAAAGGGCTTATTTCAGCTTACAAGCCACACCCCATCACTGGGGGGATGTCAGGCAGGCTTTCAGGGCAGGAAGCTGAGGCAGGGATGAAAACACACAGATCACACACTGCTTATCGGCTTGCTTCTCAGTTTGCTTGCTTATACCATCCAGGACCACCTGTCCAGGGGTGCCACAACCTCAGGTGAGCTGTGCCCTCTTCACGTCAATCATTAATCAAGAACATGCTCTGCAGGCTTGCTCACAGGACAAGGTTAGAGGCACATTTTTCTCCACTAAAATTCCCTGTTCTCAGATATGCTAAGTTGTGTCAGGTTAAAAAAAAAAAAATCAACCAGCACAGCCTGTAAGCTGCCGCCTCCTCCTCCCCGTCCTCCCCATCCTCCCCATCCCGCCCCTCCTCCCCCTCCTCCCTCTTCTCCTTCAAAGTTGTTCACACTGACATGGCCCTGTCTGTGCTGGGCTTACACGTGGATGAGGTATTTAATCCTCAGAGGAAACATGAAGGTGGGTACTGTCACGCTTCTTCTTGTCATTGAGGTGAGGTTAAGAAACACCGTCTCACAGAGCTGTGAGAAGGGGAGCCTGGCCCTCTGTCAGCTGTGCTCAGTGCTTGAACCCTGATTCCAAAGCCCTGAGACAGGGCCTCCACTGTGCACACTAACCACAGTTTATTTAGCCCTTCTCCTGCTTTTGTTCATCTTTATTTTCCAGTCTCTAGTATTATAAATAACATTTCAATGTAGGAGCACATGATTAAATATTTAATTATGTGTATTTCCTTAATATAATTTCTAGCTTGATCGTTTGTTCAAAGAGATTAGATTTAGACTTCTTAAATAAGTTTGGCTGAATGCTTTCAGAATGCTCACTGCCTGACATGCCCTCTGCAAGCTTTCAGGGAGCCAGGTTTTCCAATTCTTGCCCACCCAGAATTTTCAGGTTGTTACTGTGAGAGACAAAAAACACCTCTCCCCATACAAACAAACAAACAAACAAAGAAAGAAACAAACCCAGGCAAGTCATAAAGCTAAAGCCCCTTGCTTTTTTGGCTTCTAATGTGACACACATACCCTAAAGAGACCCCTAGTGAGCCACCCGTTGTGTTCTAGTGTGGTCTGTGATAAACCATGACCAAAAGCAATTCAGGGAGGAAAGGGTTATGCCATCCATCATCTCCTGCTGGGTCACAATCCATCATTTGTGGAAATCAGGGCAGAAACCATAGAGAGATGCTGCCTTCTGGCTGGTTCTCTGTCTCTTGATAAGTTAGCTTTCTTATAGGCCAAGCCTCCCTGCCCCAGGGCACCTCCCACTTCGGGCTGGGACCTCCCACATCAGTCTTTAAAAGTCTTTCACAGACAAGCCCATAGGTCAATCAGATTGGACAATCCTTTTGCTTGAAGCTCCCTCAAAATGATTCTAGGCAGTTTCCATATGACAAATGAAGTTATGTAGGACACTTACATTCAATATACTCAAATATACTCACAATATACTCAAATAATTGTGATCCCCCCCCAAACTACAAGGACGTGAGTTTTGTCACCAATCTGTTTTTTGTTGTTGTTGTTTGCCCCATCCCACCCTCCCCATCCACCCCCCACCCCCGCCCCACACAGGTTTTCTCTTTGTAGCCCTGACTGTCCTGGAACTCGTTCTGTAGATTAGGCTGGCCTTGAACTCAGAGATTCACTTGCCTCTGCCTTTTGAGTGCTGGGACTAAAGGTGCGTGTCACCAGTGTCCACAAATTCTGTCATCAACTTGAAGGAACCTGAAAGTCAATGCTTCCTTAGATAGACCTTAATCTGGTAATGTTGACAGTCACTTCCCGAGCATCGCTTTGTGGTACTCAGAACAGAAAACCCATCTCACCCAAGCCCGGCTTTCTGACTCACGAAAGCTGTAAGATGCTGCTTTAAGCCACTGCATTTGTAGTGATTTATTAGACAAAGCTGCAGGTCTTCATGCTGATCAAAGGTTCTCTTCTTTCCGACCTATTTTTGCTGATGTCCACCATGTTCTTACCAAGAGTTGAATTCTTTGTGTCCCTGAGACTGCTGTCAGAACCCTACCCCTTGTCTGTCATAAACAATGACTCTATGCGTCTTCCTAGCCAGATTCTTCTTGATAATGTCACTTGGTGGGCCAGGCTTGCCAGAAGCTGTAGGAGAGGTGCACATATGCTTATGTAGCGCCACATGCTTGTAGCATTCCTTTGAATCTTGAGTTCATGTGGAAAAGATTTGAGTAAGTGGTGTGCAATGGATCAACACTGTCTACCGGGTTGTAGGGGCGGGGCTCAGTGGCAGAGTTCAGGATTCCAGGAGAGCCTGGTATCGTCTCCAGCACGAGAGGTCACCTATTGTGTAACCATTTCCTTTCCATTTAATAACTGTAAGTGGAAAGTCCAATTTCCCCCTTTAAAAAGGATTCTGAGGATTTTATACAGGGGTCCAGTATTGACATCATTCCCAGCTTGTGCTTGCTCCACTCTAACTCCTATGCTCTCCCTCCCTCTCCACTCGTGACTTCTTCTTTAGTTATTATCATTCCTTATGTGACACACACACACACACCTGCATACACAACACAAGCTGCTGCACCCACTTAGTGCTGCTCTGGTACAAGGCTGGCTGCAGAGATGGCACTTGGGATCTTAGGATTGTTGACTGCCTGTTGTTCTTCCTGGGGTGGGTCCTTGTTGGCTGCCTGTTGTTCTTCACGGGGTGAGGTGCTTTGAGAGTCCCTCTACCCACACTGGTAATTTGGTTTTTCCTGACTATCCACTGTCTATTTTTTTCTCCCATTTCTACTGTTAGGATGTCACCACAGATTTGAGTGTCTAGTAAAAATAAAAACCATGTTTCTCTTTGATAAACTCATAAACTTGCTTCTTTCTGGAACCTTCTGTCTTCATTTGTCTCCAGAATTATTTTATCAAACTCCACTAGCAGTTTAATTAGATTTGTGCTATACCAGTTTGTTTTTATAGATTTATACGTCTATTGATTAATTAGGGGAGAAACGATCTCCCATAACTCATATCAGAACATGCTTTGTGACTCTTATGTATTTGCTTTCTTTCCTATAACCCAGGCTAAGACAGCTTTCTTCATTTTCACCTAAGACATTTCTTGTTGAATTAATGACGAGGCTTTTAGTATTTTCTTTTAGAATACACTAACTCTAAAATATGTTTATTCTTGTTTATTGCTAGATTGCAGGAGAGATGCTTATTTTTACTTACTTATGCAATCATGAGTTGCCAGAGTTTGGCAAGAAGCAATGTTTTGTGCTAAGGCCAGAGCTCAGTGATGGGAGTTTGCTTAGTATGGATGGGACTTTGGGCTTCAGTCCCTAACGCTACAGACAAAAGTTATACACTGTAGCACTGCCTCTACATCACTAAAGAAATAACCAGTTTTATTTGTAAAATATAGACTAATTATGTGCAAACAGTTTTGTTTTCCTAGAGAGCTCATTTGCAAACCTTTATTAAGTTCCTACCTATGCCGAGTCTAAGCCAATAAGGGAACCCACTACTCCTTGCTAGTGGTTGCTTTGGAGATGAGCAATCTATTCCAGTTTGGGCTGGTGAGACAAAAAGAGGTTTTCCAGGTTCTGAAAACAAGGCATCTTTCCCCACTGGTAGCAGACAAGGAGGCATCTGGTTCTACTATTTTGGCATTCATTTTGAAATCATAAATAGAGTTCATAGTGTAAAGCAAGATCTTGGACAACAGAGCAGAGAAACACAAAAACCTACTGCTGCGAGGTTGAGACCCAGATCACCCAACTCTCGGGTCTACCTCAGCTTTGCTCCTGTTTGAGCCAAGTCATTTCCTCTTTGTGGTAGTTATAGCTGGGATTTTTTTTCTACACCCTCCCCCCCCCCCATCCCAGTGAAGCCTAGATGTATGTGATGTATGTAATCCCAGCTGTCTTCTGTCCCATGCTTCCAGGTGGGCCTTCCTCCCTCCTCCCTCACCTG